>NW_027507758.1:119417547-120017547 GCF_037356315.1 Lithobates pipiens
AAGACGATTAACCGAACTTCCTGGTTCTCACTGTGATCAGTTGTGATTGTCACAGCTGATAACATGGTAAAGAGCCTCCTTACCACAATTGGAGGTGTGGTGTATCACCACACCACCGATCTCTGCGTGCTTTCATGGATGCGCGACCAGCTTATCTTGAAAGACGTCATATGACGTCCAGTCAGGATAACTGAACCACTTCCCAGCCATCATTCTGCTATAGGCCAGGCAAGAAGTGGTTAAACAACAAACATGGTATACATGCCTGCTCGGTGCAATGGTTTTGCACACAGCAACCCTGATCCCTGCGCGCGCGCTCCTGAGCCCTGCTCTGTGTGTCCATTGACACACAGAATGGGGCTCAGTTTCACCCCCATTCCCTCCTCACTTGCTGTTGGAGCCATTGAGTTTGAACCAGGGGAGGGAGATAGCCGGAAGAGCAGATGCTCTTGTGCACAAACCCGCTATTGTTAGTTATCAGCCGCTATCCCAGCAAACCTTACCACTACTATAATACAGGTACATGTGCAGAAGAGACTCAGCGCAGGCACAGTAAAGTACTTCCTTCCCATCACCTGAGTAACCAAGCACACTCCACCAAGTGTTCTTCATGTGTGAGAGGGCAGTACTTATACACTGCAAACAATGGACAACAGTGACAACCATAAGTGCAGAAATAAATATTTGGCAGCTGTATTCCTTTGGATTCCATATTTTGTTCTTTTTTTCTACAGCTGCGATCATTATATTTATATAAAATGTATTCTTTACATTTAAATGTTTAATTAAAATCAACACACAAGTAGTATCTTTACTTTTAAAAAAAAATAAAAAAAAATACATAAAACATACTTATCCCATCCCAAACTATCAATGTCCTTCACAAGGCAAGAATAATAGTGAGGAGCAGGTGAAGCTTCTGATGAATTTGTGTTTTTAAGAGCAACATCCTGGAAAAAAAGAGGCATACATTGGAAAACAGTGGCCAGATTCAATAAGGAAACCTTTAAACATATCTTATATCAAACCATGAAAAACAAAACTGGTCTATAGCAGATCTAATTTTACTGGAGTCAGAGAAATCTAAAAAGGCTATCTGAACTGATTTGCTAAATACTAAATAAGCCTGGATGTATTTCTAATTTTTCTTTTTTTGTGTTTGTTAAAATGTGTAGGCCCCTTTCACATGTGTGGACTGTTCAGATCCACCTGTCAGTCTTTTAGGCGGATCTGAACAGTGGCTCCACACAGTACAACCCTATGGAGCGTCAGATATCAGCGAGGACATGTCCGCTGACATCCGATCCGCTCCACAAAATCCAGGTGGATGGAAAGCCCATTTTCCATCCGTAAGGCGGATCGGATGAAAACAGACAGGCGGTCCGTAATCATCCGATCCCCCCATAGGGGAGAGCGGACTCTGACAGGCCCATCCCTGCACAGATTGCAGAGACGGACTTGTCATCCGCCGGCTCAGCAGGGATCAATGGAGCGATCCCCGCTGAGCAAGCAGATACTAAATACGGAAAGCCCCGCGTGAAAGAGGCCTAAAGCCTAACAATGAACCGAATCACTTATGTACTTCCTCCCATTTTGTTGCTCCCAATTAAATCTACCTTTGAAAGCAGTTTGGTAAACTGTTCTAGAAAGACCAATAAAAAAAAAAAAAAAAAACCTGTTGAAATCCAGTAAGTTTGCCGGTTCCTGTGCAACTATGTAGTGTTATCAGCCCTACCCAGTTTACCCCGAAGTACAGAATGTCTCATTTCTAGATTACGGAGAAGAGGAAAGCAGGAGGTGTTCTATAGCTCTAAAAACATGCTGCCCTAAGATGTCGACACGGTCGCAATTTTGGCCAGCAAAAGACTGATGAGAGCTCTTCGTCATTAAATGCGACCGTGTGTATACTCCATCGGAATTTTGCTGGCCAAATTTCCGCCAGCAAAAGATTGAGAGCGGGTTCTCAATTTTTCAGACGGAAAAAGTTTTTATCGGAAATTTTGATTGTGTGTATGCAATTCCGACGAGCAAAAACTCACGCATGCTCAGATTCAACTACGAGATGGAAGCTATTGGCTACTGGGTATTGAACTTGCTTTTTCTAGTCCCGTCATAGGTGTTGTATGTCACCGCGTTCTTGGCGGTCGGAATTTGGCGTGACCGCGTGCATGCAAGACAGCTTGAGCGAAATCCCGTTGGAAATTCTTTGGGGAAAACCATCAGAGCTTTTTCCGACCAAAATTCTGATCAAGTGTTGCATCCACACAGGTGTCAAACTGGAATGAGTGACAGTGAAGCCGTTGCATCCCCATAGACACAAATTGGTTACCTGCACGCAAAACCTGGCAACTGGAGCCACATAAACAAGGAACTACTTCACGGGTTACAGGTGTCAGTGCCCATCTGAATGGCCTTTAGGCTCAGTTCACACTGCCGTGACCTGAAAGCCATGTGAGACTTAAAGTGCGACTTTGCCAGGCAACTTAAGAGTGACACTGAAGCAACTTTAGGGAATGCCTGTGTAAACTTCCTGTAATGTTGGATCCAAATCACATCAATTAAGATGAGGATCCAACATGGAGGCAACTTCTGTTAAAGTCGGATAGAGGTTG
Organism: Lithobates pipiens; assembly: GCF_037356315.1. Lineage (NCBI taxonomy): Eukaryota > Metazoa > Chordata > Amphibia > Anura > Ranidae > Lithobates > Lithobates pipiens. The sequence continues at coordinate 119,420,160 of NW_027507758.1, forward strand.
CCTTGAAGTAGTACAGGAACCTTTTCTAAAGTCAAAGCGACTTCACTAGTGCTAATTAACTACTTCAGCCCTGGAAGGATTTACCCCCTTAATGACTAGGCCATTTTTTGCAATACAACACTGCATTATTTTAACCGACAATTGCTCGGTTGTAATGTACGATGCTGTACCCAAATAAAATTGATGTCCTTTTTTCAACAAATAGAGCTTTCAGTTGGTGGCATTTGATCACCCCTGCGGTTATTATTTTTGCACTATAAAACACAAAAAGACCAACAATTAAAAAAAAAAAAAAAAAACGCACGCACACACACACACACACACACACACACACACACACACATTCTTTTTGCTGGAAAACATATGCAAAAAAAATAATCGAATTTCTTCATCAATTTAGGCCAATATGTATTCTTCATATTTTTGGTAAAAAAATCCCAATAAGCGTACATTGATTGTTTTGTGCAAAAGTTATAGCTTCTACAAACTATGGAATAGATTTAGGGACTTTTATTTATTTTTTTTACTAGTAATGGTGGCGATCAGCGATTTTTAGGGGAGCAGTGACAGCAATACAGTGATCAGTGCTTAAAAAAAAAAAATGCACTTACACTGTAAAAAGGACACTGGCAGGGAAGGGGTTAACATCAGGGATGATCAAAGGCTTAAAGCTGTTGTAAACCCTTGCAAACCACTTTTCACCACAGGTATACCCATGGGGAGATTGGAAGAGAACAGACAGCATGCCCGTTTTCATCAGATCTCATCCGATTTGCCAGACGGATGACTGAACGCATAGCCATATGTCTGATTTTAGTGGATTGGATGGCAGACGGACGTCCGCGGACACATCTCCACTGACATCCGCCTGCCCACAGGAGGCAATGGATGGCCCACTCGGATTCGCTTGAAAAACGGACAGGCAGTGATGAGCGGGTTTGTCGCGTGAAAGGGGCCTAAGAGAGGCCTTCAACTCAAGATATTATAAAACAGCTATAAAGACAACAACATTAGGCTTAAAGATAGACGTTATTACCATAGCACCTTTTCTAATTTTTTCTTAAATTATTTAAAAACCTTACTTTTTTTTTTAAATGTAAATGCATTAATTAAAAAATGTTTTTCAACCTCACAATCAGCAAAAAGGTACAAAAAGTACAATTTGCATAACCAAAAAGTAAACTTTTCTAAAATACTCCTCTAACTAAAAAACACCAGGATAATTATAAAAATTTGTTGCATTAAGATTCATATTAACAGTTGATTTTGTGTCAGCTATCTTTCTAAATTTCTTCCGAACAGGGAAATCCAAGCAGAGCAATGACTGTATGCTATAAATTAAAGTTTTGCTAAAATTGTTAACAAAAGCCCTAGTGGACAGTAGAAGATTCTTTGGTTTGTGATTAACAACAACTAAGTGGTATATATTAGGGAGGACTAAGCAGGCAAAATCATAAGGTCAGCAGTAAGTCTCGCAGATCTTGCTAGGAGATTGAAGCAAACAGTTATGATGCCTGGACACCAATGAGGCATCAAACCGACTCTTTTGGCCATATATTGTATGATTGATGTGTTTGCCAAATTTGGAATCAGTGATCCGTTTTATAAGGGTTTAAAAGCATCATAAACCATTTATCACACGTGAAGCTCCCATAAAATGAAATATAACATCACCTATGCCTTTCTAGGTTACTTTTTTTTTTTTAAACTGCAGGTATATTATGGGAGTCCTAATGGTCTCTGGCCTGTAGAAAATAAAAATAAAAAATTGATGTTTGCCTTAGGGCCGGTTCACACAGGGGGCGATGCGAGGCGACACGACTTGCCTCGCCGCGACCTGACAAGTCGCCCCCGTTCTGTACAATGGAACCGTTCTGAGAGGAGCGACTCGAGTTGCTCCGACTCAGAAAAAAGGTTCCTGTACTACTTTTGGGCGACCTCGGGGCGACTTGCATTGACTTCTATACAGAAGTCATTTGCAAGTCACCGCTGAGGTCGCGGCAGGTCGCGGCGAGGCAAGTCGGTGTCGCCTCGCATCGCCCCCTGTGTGAACCGGCCCTTAGCATGTCCTTTCTCAAACTAACTGCTAAATGGGAAGACCAGCCTTCAATATGTCCACCTGAGCAACCTCAATGTTGTAACAGAAGCAGCACCATCGGAATACCTTTAGCCAAGAAACATCTAATTTGACCTCCAGTTCTGTGAACAATTCTGGAAAACTTGGTGAGCCAATCTAAAAGCAGGATACACATTATACAACTGTTGGCGTTTGATTTCCTTTAGATTTACCTTCATCTATGTAGTACAAGGGCCTACCAGATTGTATACACATTGAAAGAGTTTAGGTTTGACCTCATATTATATGGTTTTGGTAAATATAAAAGAAAATTGTATAGTGTGTATCCAGTTGCACTCTACTAAACAAGTTTGCCATCCTGCAAAGTAGTAGCATCCGCACTTTTTGGGGTCATTTTAGAAAATTATAGCTGGCTCCAGCGTTTAATGCCACCAAATTACAACACCATTTGTGTTGCATTTATTAAGAACTTATACTGACCCCCCCCCCCAAGATCCATACCAGACTGTTATCCAAGCATGCAGCCTGGTGGGTCAGGAAAGGGCCTCCCCAACCATACCAGGCTACATGCCCACCCATGGATGCCAAAGTCTTTTATTAAAAAAATAAATAAAAAAAGATTTGTTCAGCTCATTCTAGTCTCCAATTATTCCAGGATAAGTTGAATTGCAACAAGAATATTGTCCTCACATGGAATAAAGATATGGAACATATGGTGTTCCTAGGTCTTGAAATTTCTAAGGAAAGAGATCACTTTAGGAGCAGTTGTTATTTTAAGCACACAGACAGGAACGGATATATCCCCTTGGATAGTTGCCATCATAAGACCTGGCTTTGTAACATTCCAAGGACACAATGTATCTGCATGAGGAGAAATTGCTCCTCAGTAACAGAGTACATGCCCCTGCCCTATAGTAAAAGAAAATCGGCTTTTCTCTTTTTTGTCTGGCTTGTACGCCTGCGGACACTGTTGAGTTTGTAGCAAAAAGTGTCATTTCTTCAGTCTTGTCACATGAAAAGATAGAATAAAATTTACAAAAACGTTAGGGGTGTACTCACTTTTGTGAGATACTATATATTATTTATTTGTTTTTTTGATAAACACTAAATAATGTATTAACACTTGAAAATCCAATAAACAACAATAAGTGAAGATAAATGTGTACAATAAAAGGCTAACAAATATCAGGGGAGATTTACGAATACTAGATTACACAGAATCTGGTGCAGCTGTGCATAGAAACCAATCAGCTTCCAGGTTTTATTGTCAAAGCTTTAAGCCGATTGGTTACCATGCACTGTTGCACCAAATTCTGTGTGTTCCAGTATTAGTAAATCTTCCCCACCCGGCCCTTAGCACAGATGTGAATTCATTGTTGTCCATAGCAATAATCAGTTCAGAGTATAAATTTATTGTAACAATCTTAAGCTCCAATACCCTCCTATATGTGATCCACCAAGAGAAATATGCTTTTAACTTCAAGATAAAATGTGACTCGAGACCACCCAGTTAAAACCCCCTTTTAACATTGGCCATAAACGTTTAGGTTTCTTTCATTCAGTGAACTAAATTAAAGAAATCTCCCGAGTTATTAATCCCTGCTGTTAGCTCCCTGTGGCTGTCAGAATACTTGAACAGTGCTTGTATCTGTTCGGCTGACAATTTTCCTTTCGCCTCCTTTGGCAAAATCAAAAAAAAAAAAAAGATTTTTGCCTAGTGGCTTCGAACAGGTCCACCTATGACGTATTCAGTACATGTATGGCCAGCTTTAGGGTGAACTCACCACCAGATAACTTTTAAACAAACAAAACAGGGTCATTAAGTACTTTTCATAATCTGAAGAATAAAATATATTTATAAAACAACTTCACTTCTTTAGGACTTCCCACCAAATTTCAGGTAATTTAAACATACAAGAGGAGAAGGTGCAATATGTTTTATTAATAAAAACAGATGTATAGTTTACATTCAAAAGGTACTATCTATTGGCAGTGGAGTGGGTTCCAATCAGAACATAGAACATCACTCACTCAACCCTACATGTTTCATCACTTCCGGGTATCTGTAGGAGCTGTACAGACCAGAGTCAGTGACCTTAGTACATTCTGGTTGAAACACACTCAACTCCTGGAAGATCAGTGAAGTGTGAGGACTGGGTGTAGTACCCAGTGTTCGGATAGCCGTGCTGAATATTTGATTGTTATAAGCACTTGTACTTTATTATACGGAACTTTATCATTATGGTTCACTTGATTTTAATTATTTACTGCAGTGGTCTCCAAACTGCGGCCTTGGGGTCAGATGTGGCCTTTTACTTGCTTTTATCTGGCCCTTGGGGCACTATTCCTCCTACCGAGACCACAATTGGGGCATAATTCTTGCCACTGACACAAAAAATGGGGACCTATTCCTCCTACCAATACCAATGATGGGCACTTTTCTGCCCACTGACATTGAAGGGACACTATTCCACCCACTGAGACCAGCAATGGGGCACTATTCCTGCCACCGATGCCAAAAATGGGGCACTATTCCTGCCACTGACACCAACAATGGGGCACTATTCCTGCCATTGACACCAACGATGGGGCACTATTTTGCCCACTGACACCAATGATGGGGTACTATTTCGCCAACTGATACCAATGATGAGGCATTATTCTTACTGATACCAGGACATTTTTTACTCTCACTGGCCACAGTCCAGCTCCCCTAAAGTCTGAGCCCAAGTTTACACTGAGCTGTGGGAATGAAGCGTACGAGTTCAGCTGAACTCATGCAATTTCACACCCGCATGTCAGTCCCAATTTCGGTGGCGATTTCACAGACACCTGTGCATGTTTCTGCACAGACGTCAATGGAAATCGCACCCCAAAATTGCAAAAAGTAGTACAGATACTACTTTTTCAAATCGGTGCCACGCTACAAATGCAGCGGCGCACTGATTAGAACAGTGACATTGCCGGCATTTGCCGCCGATTTGACATGTCAGCACAAGTCTTGGTCACTGGAGGACAAGCAGCCAGAAATCTGACCATGCTAAGATGGATGTGTTTTCATGCCTAATGTGGTCATTATGCAATGTGAAATCAGGGGGATGGTAGGACAGTTTAATTTTGTCCATTTTATATAGATAAAACACAAGCAGCTTTTTCTTCAGGTTTTGGTTATATATACAGCACAGATCACCCCGTTTTATATTCCCCTAGGATGATCATCTCATCTTGTGTGAGGCTCAGTCACCTGACTGGACATCAAAAACTGCTTTTTTAATGATAAAGATACAGTTTAAATATCCTGTTGTGGGGCATTGTGGCATTTCAAGAATGTATTGTACAGACTGTCATAACTAAAAGGTGGGTGTTCATATCTGCACGACTCCTCTTTGAATGTGTATCAAATAAATATTTAGCATCACTAGGATTACATTATATAAAACAAATTACAAAAAAAATGTTGTGAAAAGCTGAAACTCCTGCAGACAGTATCAGAAGTCAAAAATACAGTTGTGTCAGTGGTCAGGTAATCTTAGGCAATAGCACTTTAAATAAATACTCACCAATATAGACTTGAGCTCCACCATGAAGCTAGATAGATCGGAACTGTGCTGTAATCTCTGTGAAAAGAAAAATAACCTATCAAAAACATTATCCTGTTCATAGTAAAAGAAAAAAGAATCACTAAACTCACTAAAATATCTGAATCCTGCACAAGATTAAGAGGGGCAAAAGGTTGACAAGTCATATGTGGCAGAGCAAGGCATCTTTATAGAAGGCTGTCCATAGTGAACTGTAGAGCGGACAAGGACAGAGCCCCCTTTACTCTTATGCCTTGTACACACGGTCGGACATTCCAACCACAAAATCCATCCATTTTTTTCTGACAGATTTTGCCCGAAACTTGTGTTGCATACACACGGTCGGACAAAGTTGTCGGAAAATCCAATCGTTCAGAACAAGGTGACGTTCGTTGCGTACGATGGGATTATGTAGAGGCTAGTAGCCAATAGCTTTGGTCTCGTAATTTAATCTGAGCATGCGTGGCACTTTGTCCGTCGGAATTCTCTAAAAACGATTGGAAAAAGTCCAACATTTTTTTGTTGGAAAAATTTAGATCCAGCTCTCCGATAGAGCCCACACACGATCGGATTTTCCGACAACATAATCCGATCAGACCTTCTCCGACGTAATTTCCAACCGTGTGTACAGGGCATAACTCTGATATAAGCTGGAAAAACGTGGCTATTCTGTGTTTTTTAATGTTTTTGAGTCATAAGCTTTTGTAGGGGTATACTTTTGCTAAAAGAAAAACGCTACAACTGAAAAATGGGGAGAAAATAAATTAAAAAAAGGTACTGTCAAAATGCTGAAAAACTCAATCTACAGCTAACACTACTGACGTTTTTATAACGTCCAGTGTGCATGAGGCCGAAGGCTTGACATGAAGGGAGTCTCTGACAGGTGGGTGTTGGCCCATAAAACACAGTCAGTCTGTCTGATCAAAGCTCCTCCCTCAATAAGGTTTTGCTTCAGGAGACAGCAAATGTGTACAGTCACATTGGGTGTGCGTCTGTCTGTGTTCAGGTCTGTCCAGTCTATAGACAGGTGTCTTGTACAGACTGTTATCTGAAATGATGAAGTGGGATGCTGTCTTGCTGAAATAGAGACAGTGCTCTCAGAGGCAGACAGCGTGAACAGCCCAAGCTGGCAACTTCAAAGCCAGGTGGCTGAACTATTAGGCTCAGTTCACACAGGGGCAATACGACTTTCAACACGACTTTTGGAGGCAACTTGAACATGACTTGGCAGCGACTTACAACGCGACTTTAAGTTGCCCCAGGCCAGACGACTTTTGCCGTGGCCAATCAGAGAATGAGCTCTCAAGGGGGAACTCCACGCCAAAAAAAAAAAAAAAAACTGCATGGGTTCCCCCTCCAAGAGCATACCAGGCCCATAGGTCAGATATGGATTTTAAGGGGAACCCCCTACACCGAAAAAACGGCGTGGGGGTCTCCCCCAGATCCATACCAGACCCTTATCCGAGCACACTACCCAGCCGGCCAGGAAAGGGGGTGGGGACGAGCGAGCACCCCCCCCTCCTGAGCCGTACCAGGCCGCGTGCCCTCAACATGGGGGGTGCCTTGGGGAAGGGGGGGCCGCATGGCCCCCCACCCCAAAGCACCTTGTCCGCATGTTGATGAGGACAGTGGCCTCTTCCTGACAACCCTGGTGGGGTCTGCGGGCGGGGGGCTTATCGGAATCTGGGAATCCGCCACCCTTTTCTTCGGACTTCAGGGGTCTTGTCCCCCTCTTCGTTTCTTCTTGCCGGGCCACCGCGCCTTCTTCTAGCTCTTTTACAAGCGGTGGCCCGGTCTTCTGTCGCTTCCCTTTTGAGAGCTGATAATTCTCTGAGAGTCGCCTCCGTATAGACGGAGATCCGACTTGGAGGCAACCTCCATTGAAATCGATGGGTACCAGTCACCTACAAGTCGGATAGAAGTAGTACAGGAACCTTTTCTGAAGTAGGAGCCACTTCAGTAGTGTGCATTAAGACGGCTCTCATTCACTTACATTGATTTTTACATGTAGCGCGACTTAAGGCGACTAGGGGAGACCTGAAGTCGGATCCGAGTCGCCCCTGTGTGAACTGGCTCTTAGGCCTCTTTCACATGCAGGGTCCAATCAGATTTTCAGGTGGACCTGATCGGACGGTCTATTCACCCTCATGCACTGGAGGGTATAAATGGACACCAGAAGGGGATCATCCTCCGTCTAGGCAGATTGGATTGGAGGGTAGTCAGGTATAAAACAGAAAGTGAAGTCTATTTTTTCCCGAGGCCACGGATAAGGACAGAGAGCAAAGGGGGCTCTGTCCTTGTCCGCTGTACAGAAAATGAGCAGACAGGGATGGCTCATCTGCCTGCTCTGATCAGCATGGGATCAGTTGACATACCCGCTGATCTCAATGGACTCCACCCCATGTGAAATGGGCCTTATAGCATGAATGAAGGTCCAAGCAGACCAAAAATTAGCCAAGAGGATGGAGGATTTGTTTTGTGTCCTGTGTGATGTTGAACTCCTGCATGAGGGAAACCTGAATTAAAAAAGGAACTTTCTTTGAATAAACTGGTTGGAAAAGCCCCTAAACCACAAGTTGGCAAGTGTACTAGAGCTTGAAGCTTAATTTTAAAATACATTAGATAGATAGATCACTGCCAGTCAATTGTAAACATGACAGGTTTCTAATACATTTTGCAAACAATCCGGGGGGGGGGGGTTCTTCAGCAAATCAATAGTCTAGAACTCTGGTGCAACAGAAAAATAAAAATAAAAATTGGCTCACTGCTATTACACTGATCCTCCACTGGGGTGTGGGGTAACCCCGTCTGTATCAGGGGTCCTGAAGAGGAGGGTTTCACAGGTCAGCAACCTTGGCTCAGTTCCAAGCTTGTCCACCCTGATCAGACAGGTTCCAACTGTTTCCTTTTCTGGACTCTGATGCACTCAGATTAACCCCTTCAGGATCAAAGTCCCTGTAGTCAGGGTTTGCAGGTTCTTTCCCACCATCTCTCCAAACCTCTAAATTCTAGATCCCTAATGAGGACTACAAATTCAGTACTGAAAATCAGTCATCTTCTCTCTAACTGGACTCCTCTGAGTTTTCCATCCCCCTGCCCAAACTCATACATTACAAAGAAACAAAATTTGACAGCAGTCCAAGCCCTGGAAAGAGACTTCCACACAAAGCTACTGGGGTGTTGGTTACACTAATGAGCTATTGGTTTTGAAGTGTTTCTGTAGCATGTTATCAATTGGCTCATATAATAATATTCCCTCAGTGTCTCCAACAAATCTCATATGACACCTTTTTACTGAGAGACCTAAAATCCCACTGAAGAATTAACAGATCAGCCAAGGCTTGTGTGTAGATGAATGAAAATTCTAAACAATGTAATTGGGGGTCAAAAAGGCTAGCCTTGGGGGCGTGGCTACCGCACAACTGAATGGCAGTGTGATTCCCCAGCTCCGCTCCAGACACGGGAATCGAAGGCTCTAACGGCGACACCGACGCACCCAACTGGCCCGGACAGTGCCCGCAAGCATCGCCGCAGCTGCGAGATGGCCCGCAAAACGGAATGTAACAGATTTATTTTCGCCGAAAGGCCACGATCCCATCCAAGATGGCGGCGGCTCCGGGAGCAACTCTCCTTCCTCCGCGGGAAGCCCGCGATCAGCGGCATCCAGCCCAGCGCTGCAGCGCGGCCCTGACCATGATGCCCTGGAGGCCTCCACTCCTATCTCCCGCTGCCCTGCAAAATTGAAGCCTCACCTGGAGGAGGCCACAAAGCAGGGCCACTCGCTCCAGGACAGCATGGAGGACACGAGGGAGCTGGTGGACCCCTTCACAGCCTTTCCTACGACGGGTAAGCCTGTTTCTGATACCACCCTTAAGGACATGCTAGTCTCCCTCTGCAGCTCTATGCACACAGATATGCTGCAGTGTGTCACTAATTTTAAGACTGAGCTGGGAGCGATGGGGGGGGGGGGGGAGTATCCCAGATAGAGAAGAAAATGGGAGAATTTGCTGAATCCCATAACACTTTAAAAAAATGCCCACAATGACGAGTTGGAATGGCTTAGGTCAAAGGTCGCTGACCTTGAAGATAGGTCAAGACGTAACAATGTTAAGATCAGAGGTGTCCCAGAGACTGTCCAGCCTGCACAACTTCATGAATACGCAATTGATCTCATTAGAGCGTTCCTACCCTCCACGGCAGATTCAGACCTGCACGTGGACCGTATCCATAGACTGCCAAAGCCGTCACACTTGCCCGACAACATCCCAAGGGATGTTCTGATGCGGGTTCACTTTTATCAAACAAAGGAGCGAATTATGGCTGCGTTTCGTAAAAAATACAGCAGCCCCAGGAGAGATTTGAGCATATCCAGCTATTTGCGGATCTCGCTCAGTATACAATGCAAAAACGCAAGTCTCTTCTGCCAATAACTAAAGCCTTACGGAACCATAACATACTATACCGGTGGGGCTACCCGGTCAAACTGACAGTTACTCATGAGGGCACGACCTCGGTTGTTTCAGATGTGGAATCGGGTCTGGCACTGCTCAGATCCCTGGACATCCTGCCTGAACACCCACCTATAGCTCCCCCTCTTTAAACCAACCCGGGCAACAGCTTCGACTAGCTAACGGTGTCGCGGAAGAAACACAACAGTCAGCGCAAACCTAAAGCACCTAAATACAAAAGCTAAGCTTATTATGCCTATTTCGGTTCCTTGGTTCTGGAGTTCTCAGTTGTAAATTTTTACACCCCTTTACGAAATGGGCAGAAGCTCTGCCCTCAAGTTCAAATTTGCGTATGACTATATACTACGGTATTTGTTTTTTTATAGACCAAACCTAACCTTCTACCATCTAAACAGCACTACTAACATCAAAGCGGATTCCATTGTCCCTTGCAGTCTCAACCTGTGACACCAGCGCTTGCTGTCCTGGCAAACAACGTCTGAGACCAGGTATGACTCTTGTTTTTTTGACACCCTATACACATGGCAGTTAAAATAGTATCATTTAATGTGAACAGACTCAACCATCCAGCTAAGAGGTCAGCAGTGTGGAAGGAAGCACTCAAGCTGCAAGCGGATGTTCTATGTCTGCAGGAGACCCACTTTCTGTCTGGTAGTGCCCCAAGATTCCAACATAGGAACTTTACCCATGTCTTCACAGCCTCAGCCCCATCCAAGCGAAAAGGAGTGCTTATAGCTGTCAGAGACACTGTGACTTTCGTCATGACTGAAATTCTCACTGATCCAGAGGGTAGATTTTTAATACTACTTGGAGAAGTAAACAACAAGCCTTTCACCATTGTCAATTTGTATGCCCCCAATTCGCATCAACTCAGATTTCTGAGAAGACTCTACAACAAAGTATCCTTAATTAAGAAGGGCTCGCTGATAATTTGTGGAGACCACAATGTCACAGTAGATCATACCATGGATACTACCTCCAGGGCCAGGAGGCCTCCGCCTACTCTCCAACCTCTTTTGAATTCCGAGGACATCTACGACATCTGGAGATGCCAACATGCAAATGAAAAAGATTATTCCTATCACTCGGCCAGACATAACTCTTACTCTAGAATTGATCTGATCTTGGAAGACAAATCGCTCCTGCAGGCAGTGTCCTCCTCCACCATTCATGACATGGTCTGACCATGCCCCTGTTTCAGTTACGGTGGTGGAGGGGCAAACGCCAAGCCCTGCCTACATTTGGAGAGCGAACTCTCGAATATTTCACAATCCCTCTCATGTGAAGTATCTGGAAAAAAGCCTATCGGTTTTTTTTTGCCGTCAACACTGACTCTGTGTCTGACCCCAATATTCTTTGGTGTGCCCATAAGGCTTTTGTTAGGGGCCTGCTCCTACAACTATGCTCAAGGGAGAAGAGGCGGAGGACACAAAGACTAGACTTACTTATCAAAGAAATTAAAACATTAGAGGCACGCTCAAACGGGCCAAAAGCTGTCACAGCTGCGTTTCGATCTCAGGCTCCTACTTATACAACAATAGGACAAACATATACAATATCTGAAACTGTCCCATTACTCTTCTGGTAACCGTGCAGGTAAATTCCTAGCACAAAGGCTTAAATCTGCCAGGACCAAATCCAAAAGTGCTTACCTTTTGAATCCCTCGGGGAGTGGCAAAATCTTTCATCCTAAAGAAATAGCGAACTCATTTGCCAACTACTACTCCTCATTGTATAACCTAGCTAATGATAGGGACACCCCCCAACCGACTGAACAGAGCATACAAACCTTCCTAGCTAAAATTAAATTAAACTTCCCTCCCTGTCACAGGCACAACTTGAAACCCTTAATGCTCCTGTTTCGGAGCCTGAGATCGAGAGGGCAATACGTAATCTCCTTTTGGGCAAATCTCCAGGCCCAGATGGCCTGGCCAATGATTACTATAAAACATTTCAATCTAACTTAACTCCAACCCTGCAAAAGGTCTACCCTGCTGCAATGTCGTCCGCCTCGTTTCCCCCTAAAATGCTGAAGGCATTTGTGGTGACCATCCCGAAACCGGGCAAGGAACCCATGACTCCTTCCAACTTTAGACCGATATCTCTGCTCAACACTGACGTCAAAGTGTATGCAAAAATTATAGCCCATAGGTTGCTCCCTATTCTTCCTTCTCTCATAGGATCCCGACCAATCTGGCTTTATGTCAGGGAGACAGGCCTCTGACGCCACAAGAAGAGTCCTCAATATTATGCAGTATGCACAAACCTGTTGGATGCCTTCTCTGCTCCTCTCTTTGGATGCGGAGAAGGCGTTCGACAGGATACACTGGGGCTACATGAGACAGGCCCTGTTGAAGTTTGGCTATTCTGGACCCATTCTGTCTGCCATCCTGGCCCTGTATTAATCTCCTTGTGCTCAGGTCTTCACATCTAATACCCTCTCTAATACCTTCACCATATCTAACGGTACACGACAGGGTTTCCCCCTCTCCCCCTCTATTTTTAATTTACTGATTGAACCCTTGGCGGAGAGAATTAGATCCCATCCCAATGTCCAAATTTGGACAACAAAACACGCAACTGTGCTGGAGAGGATGTGGAGCAACAGGTAATTTGCTCCACATGTTCTGGGCCTGAAAACATCTGACCAGTTACTGGAACTCTGTTTTCCGCTCCATCTCAACCATAACGGGCATCCTGACCAAACCTAACCCTGGCCTTGCAATATTGAACCTAGGCATTGAATCCTTCCCTCCGGAATTTAGAACGGTGATTACTCATATCCTTCTGGTTGCAAGAACCCTAATCGCCAGTCACTGGAAAGATGATAGAGCCCCAAATGCCTCAGAGGTCCTCACTAAAACCCAAGTTCACTATGCCTATGAATCTCTGCTGGCAGGCAGAAATGGTAACATTAAACAATTTGACAAGCACTGGAAAATTTGGGTATTGTGGCTTCACAGTGATTAATGAAGTAAATGTTTATCTGGCATCACTGCTTTCTCTCTGTTCTAACTGACCCTAACCCAGGATGTTAGTCGGACCATACCCCCACCTACCCCTCTCCCCTACCCCCCCTTCCCTTCTCTTCCCCTTACTATAATGTTAAAATGCTTTCCTCTTACTTTTTCAGAAATGTTTAACAGTATTGTACATTATCTCACACTGATGACATGATGTCTAAGTATTTTATGTTGTAATGTAATTTCTTGTGCATTCAGTATCTCTGTGTTTACGACTCTTTGTACAAATGAAAAAAGGAATGCTGTTTTCTGTGACCTGTTTAACCCAATAAAAACTATTTAAACAAAAAAAGGCTAGCCCTAAGGCTTGGGCTCTGCATAAAGGGGCGAGATGGGTAGAAGGTAAGAATTCAGGCAGTGGATATGAGCTTATCAGCTTACTAAAAAACAAACTTTGTATATGATGAAATGGGTGTGCGGAGAGTTGCCATGTTGAAGTTGCTAAACTCATGCATTTCTTGTAACAATAAGGATCAAGTGTAAGGCAAAATAAATGAAACAAACATACTTAAACTTACCTGTTTTACAACATTCTGATATCCATGCAGAGCTTTTGTTAACTGCCAACTGCATTCCAATCTATCAGTAAAAAACAATCAAATTAAGTACCAAATAATTCAACAGTTTTCCACATTTTGCTGCTTTTTTAGGACATATGAAACGTGTTTCTACAATATAATGGAAAAAAAGAAATCTGAAAAAGGAGAGACATGGGCCCCCCCCCCCATTGCTGCTTCTCATTCTGCAAACGCTAGTTGCTTGGCTGTCATGTTTACCCATTAAGCAGCCATCAGAACATGGGTACACTTTAGTCATAAAGGGATGGACATGGTCAGCAATAATACTCAGGTAGGCCGTGGCATTTGAACAATGCTCAATTGGTACTAAGGGGACCAAAGTGTGCCAAGAAAATATCCCCCACACAATTACACCACCACCACCATCCTTAACTGTTGATTCAAGGTAGGATGGATCCATGTTTTCATGTTTATGCCAAATTCTGACCCTACCATCTGAAATCGAGACTCATCAGACCAGGCAACGTTTTTCAATATTCTATTGTTCAATTTTGGTGAGCCTGTGCAAACTGTAGCCTCAGTTTATTGTTCTGAGCTGACAGGAGTGGCACTCTGTCTGATCTTCAGCTGCTGTATCCCATCTGCTTCAAGGTTCAATGTGTTGTGCATTCAGAGATGGTATCCTGCATACCTTCATTGTAATTATTTGAGTTACTGTTGCTTTTCTATCATCTCAAACCAGTCTGTCCATTCACCTCCTTCTCTTGACATCAACAAGGCATTTTTGTCCACACAACTTCCGCTCACTGGATATTTTCTCTTTTTCTGACCATCCTCTGTAAACCTTGGAGATGGTTGTGCATGCAACTCCCAGTAGATCAGCAGCTTCTGAAATACTCAAACCAGCCCGTCTGTCACCAACAACCATACCACGTTCAAAGTCACCTTTTTTTTTCTTTTTTTTACCCATTCTGATGCTCAGTTTGAACTTCACCACATGACATTTAAAAAAGTATTGGTAATCAGTATCGGCGAGTACTTGAAAAAAAAAAAAAAAAAAAAGTATTGGTACTTGTACTAAGTTTTAAAAAAGTGGTATTGGTGCAACCCTAATTCAAAGTAATGATAAAAAGTGTCCTGTGCAAAGAATTCATCCAAATATAAAGTGCAAAAAAAGTCTTTGTGCAAAATGTGTAAGAAGGAACACCCGTCTTTCACCCTCAATAGTACTAAAATACTCACCAAGGAGACTGGCTGGTAAACTAAAAAAGCAGCAAACTCACAGACAGAACCAACATTAGACCAGCAAAGATTCCTGTAGAGCGTCACAGCGAATCTCGTGAAATGATCTTGAATAGTAATAATTAATGGACCCATTAAAAAGGTATAAAACTTCTATATTATCTTTAAACCACAATCATCATAAACTTGCATAAATAGTGCCACAACTGACACTAGTGTAGCACATTCAATCCCATCACCTGACCGGATGTAGCTGTGGCTTCCAGGCTTGGAGCACGGACCTGGTGTGTGGTGAGGTCACTTCCAAAGGCCAACCCTACACATTTCATCTTCATACATCCTCTGTCCATGCCTGTAGCCTAGAAGCCAGGGTTGGAGCACTTTAGTTTTTTTTTTTCCACTTGACTGCATATATGCACTTTTTTATATGTTTTCATTAGGGTTGCATCGATATTGGTGCCGATACCGGGCATTTGGAGTACCTCGGGATGATCAGCACGAATCTCCGACCTTCTTGTATAGCTTTTCTGACGGCCACTTCTCCTGACCTCCCTCCTGCGCCTGTCAGGGAGATTGGTGCTTGTAACTCCCCCCCCTTCCGTACCAATCACCCCCGGCTGTCACCCTCTGTGCTTTCTGGGTCCCCCTCTGTGCTCCATGTGTTCTCCTTCCGAGTCCCAATGCGTTTCGTCTTCTGGGTCCCTCCCCTGCGTCCTCCCCGTCTTTCTGTGTCCTCCTCTGGTCCCCCCTGTCCCAGATCTCAGGATGGAGAGCGGAGGAAGAAGCCGGTAAATCTGTAATTTAATGACAATAATAATGTTAAACATCTCTAGCAACATTTAGAACATGTCCTATGTGTAGTCCCTGCAGTTTGTGTTAAAATATTTGAAGAGTAACCGATGTCAGAAGCAGATGCTTCCATGTCATCTGTGGGCATCTGAAGGCCTCTTCGCTTGATTTCCGGGATTCGGTGCAGTTGGCTACCCAGCATGCATCTCCCGATCTTGCACCTGCGCACTGTGCTTCTCTTTCTCTTCCCAACAGGTTGCCATAACAATGGCAGAGGCTGATGTTCCTTCCCTAATGCTATAGCAACCTGTCAATCATGACATCCCTGTCAACTCTTTTGCAACATTTCTGGTCTGGAAAGAACTCAAAATTTCATCACTAAGCGATTCACAAGGACTCCTGCAATGCAGGACACCGCTACCCCAGGAGTCCTTGGAAATCACCTAGCGACGTAAGCGCCTAGGCGGCCATAGCCAGAGGTGCTGCAGAAGAAAAGTGGAAAAAAAATAATCTACATTTATTATAGCATTCTGGATGAGCATGAGTGCAATTGGACCTTCAAAAGACGAAACAAAAGAATTCCACTTTAAAAATGCCTCTCTATGTTATTCTATGTGTCCATGCACAAGGACTTTTAGGAGCTTTCAGTGGCATAGGTGTTTTCAAGCTTAAAAAATGTCTGATGCAGATAAAACACATGTTAACTCTGCATACAGTGCTAAGTCACATCAAGAGAGTTTTTAAGCTGTGGAAACCCTGACACTACATCTTCAACCAACACCCCATGACACCACTCATATTCTACTGTGCTACAGACCACCAGGACCAAAGTCCAATCTTCTTTCACCCCTCACGGAATCCTTCGCAATGCACACCCTAAAATTCTAAAATTTCCTGGCACTCTGAGATTTCAACCTTTGGGCAAACGAGCCCAAAGACCCCATCGCGACTGCCTGCATAAATCAACTAGAAGAACTGGGTCTCCAGCAACTGATAAAAGACTCCCACGCATGGGTCAGGACACACCCTGGACCTCATTTTCAAAACAGAACATTGACGTCAACATACTCGACAACATAACACTGCCATGGACGGATCACCACGCCATCAAATTCAAAATCGCTACCAACATCAACGAAAAACAGAATCCTGTAACAACAACGCACTGGACCAGATCGCATAAAAAAACTGTACTCCGAATCCTTCAAAACCACTCTGTCCAACAAGATATCTACAATAACCTTAAACCACTCTACGGAGGAAACACTCCCTGAACAGGGCATTACTGCAATCAGCAGACTCGGTAGCTCCAAAACGCAGGCCTCTCATCAGGAAGAAAAACTCTGGATGGTTTAATAGACTTAGTTCTGCTTCCACTCCTGCTCGGAGTGCGAAAGGTACTGTCCGAGCCTTGCAGAAGTTTCAGCTTGAGTCTCACACAGTTATGCTTTATTTTCCCCAACTGGTCATCAAAGATCTTTGGGAACCACTGCTTCAGGGACACCACCCATCCCTCATTATCTTCTAATGGAATTGTCACAGTGTTACAGGGATTTATGGCGATGTCTGGCATACCAAAGTGAGCAATCCAGTCTCTCCCAAAGAGAGGGGGGTCCCCCATTTTCTAATATATATAATGGCAGTCTCTTTGTCTGACCCTTGTACAGTACCTGCACTTTTGCATAACCCAGTGGGTGGAGTATCTGCTTTGAGTATGTCTGCAGTTTGATTGGCATTGGGCAGACAGTTGTTCGGGTCTGAAGTTGTCTCCATTGTTTCTGAGTGATAACTGAAACTGCTGCTCCTGTGTCTACATCCATCTTTAGTTTCTTTCCCTCAACGGTTACCTCTACAGTCATTGCAGAGGGTGCTGAATGCATATGATGTATGTCTAATCTGTGGAGCACTTCCTCATCCTCGGACTCAGATGATGATGTATATTTTCCCACCATATATATGTCTTTGTCTTTGGGTACAGAGGTTGTTTATCTCGCACCTTCTTGCTCCGGCAAACTCGTTTCAGATGGCCCGTTTTACCACAATTATGACAAGTCTGATCCTTAAACCAGCAGACTTTGTGATCGTGGTCTGTATTCCCACAACGGTAGCAAGCTGACCCCCAGCTTGGTGGAGGTCTGTATTTCCAGTTTGCAACTGTGGGCTTGACTGCTGTTCTGAAAACTTCCTGTTTTACCTCTTCCCTTCTGCCCTTGGGGTTCAATTCCTCCGTATCTTTCACAGCCATTTCCATCATTGAAGCTATCTCAATTGCCTTTGCAAGGGTAAGGTCTTTCTCTGTTAACAGTCTCTTTTGGCTAGAGTCACAATTCAGTCCCATGACAAACTTATCTCTCAGTGCAGTAGGTAGGTACTCCCCAAAAGAACAGGTAGAGGCTAGTCTGCGAAGGGCGAGCACATAAGCTTTAATTTCTTCACCTGGCTGCTGCTGCCTCTGATAAAAACGAAATCTTTCTGCAATCTCTAGTGGTTTAGGCTGGAAGTGACCCTCTAACAGTGTCAGGAGCTCTGCCAATGTCTTAGTTGCTGGTTTTACAGGGGAAAGGAGATCCCCGAGAGTGTCATATGTCTGAGCACCGACCACTGCCAGAAATACTGCTACTTGCCTTTCACCTGGGATGGCATTTTCACTGAAATACTGTTCCAGTCTCTCCATCCAAGAACTTCAGGATGTCTGTTCTCCATCAAATTCACTTAATGTCCCGATCAATGACATTTTCCTGCTGGGATCTGTGATTGCTTTAATCCAGGTGACAATCCACAATGTCTTTGTCTCTCTCTCAGACTGATAGACACTTTGTAAATCCCATCCTCGTCGCCACTGTTATATCCTCTGAGTTGTGAGAGACACAAGACTCTGGTCTGGAACAATGGATGATTATTTCAGTACTCACTGTACACTGCAACATGCATCTCAGGACAGTACATCTTATGAGGCTGCTTACATGTGTTCCAAGATGGCTACTATACCCCTTGACCCTTGTCATCACTCCTGGGTGGAGCCAGCCTTAAAGTGACAGTACATGTGGAACCCTTTAGGTATAACATCCCCAAAGACCAAAGCCAAGAGTCTCGGGGTTATTTTAGACGCACAAATGTCAATGGATGCGCAAATAGGAGCAGTAGTCAGTGGATCTCACCATCTGCTGTGCATGCTTCGCAGACTCATCCCTTTTATCCCAAAGAATGACAAAGCAGTGGTAGTGTGAACAATCATTAATTCACGACTGGACTACGCAAACTCGCTTTACATAGGATTACCACAATATCAACTTGCACAATTACAACTGATCCAAAACACAGCGGCAAGGCTGATAACAGGAAAAAAAAACCTGGGAATCCATCTCTCCTTCGCTGAGGAGCTTACATTGGCTAACCGTAAAAAAAAAAAAAAAAAAATCGGATCACGTTCAAGACCCTTTGCCTCACCCACAAATGCGTGCATAGGGAAGCTCCGCAATACCGAATGGAGAAAACAAATCATTACACACAAAACCGCAGTCTTCGATCAGCCAACAAAAACCTCCTCCTCGTGCCCAAAGCCCGGTATAAATCCAAGGGGGATCAGAGATTCGCTGTCCAAGGTCCTCGGCTATGGATGCTCTACCAATCAACATCCGCCTGGAAGAAAATCACCTGGCTTTTAGGAAAAAATGCAAGACCTTCCTCTTTTAGCAGATGATCAAAGCTCGCCACAGTGCCTAGAGGCGATTCAGTTCGCATTGTGCGCTATACAAGTATTTCTTTCATTCATTAACTGGATTTGGGAGTGCAAAACAGAAGAGGGCAGAAACACGGCTAAATAGGCATCAACACCAATGCAAAACACTTCTAAAAGCATGCTTTCTCATCTGCTTTTTCCTGGTGTCGGTACTGGCTATGCAGCATTTTTTTTTTTTTTTTTTAACGCCCTGTGTGCATGAGGCCTAAAGTGGGAGTAAACGTAAACTCCCATGCTTGATATTTACCTATAGGTACAGTAAATATTGCCTAAATGTGTATCGTTTAGGAGTTACTTGTGAATGGGCTGGTGACGTCACCGATGCATGTGCTCAGAAGGAATGGCATGCCCATGCTGTTCCTTCAGAGTCTTGGAAAAAAGACCGGGTGAAGATGGAAGCCCTGTCAGCAGTGACAGCGCGTCACAAGAGGGCTGTACATAATGTGCTTGTATGCGATGCACACTAGTTCATTTTAACTTTACCTTGCAG
Organism: Lithobates pipiens; assembly: GCF_037356315.1. Lineage (NCBI taxonomy): Eukaryota > Metazoa > Chordata > Amphibia > Anura > Ranidae > Lithobates > Lithobates pipiens. The sequence goes on from NW_027507758.1 coordinate 119,440,085, forward strand.
GTAAAAATAAAATAAAAAAAAGCATGGCGGTTTACTACCGCTTTAAAGCTGAACGTCACTCTAAAGGGGAATTTCTGCTTTACAGTATGTCCTCCCACCACATTATAATTGTTTTGGGGGGAGGTGACCTAGGCATTCTGAGCTGCAGCTCATGCCCCCTCTTTGCCCACAGCCTTCTAGAATATGTCACAGGTCCCAGAAGGCTGTAGGACTATTTACAAAGTGAAGCACTGCTTGCACAGTTAGAAGCTAGCTGTGAAGCCACGAGGAGTTACAGCCGGTTTCCCCACAGTAAAGATGCTGGCACTGGGGACCCAAAGACAGGTGAAGAACCAGCCCAGGTGAGGGCAGAGCTGGATCCCTGGACAGATAAGTGTCCTTTTACTAAAAGTCAGCAGCAGTATTTAGCATTTGTATCTGCTTACTTTTCTTTCTAGAGTGAAGATCCTCTTTAACCACTTACGAACCCCCCGCCGCAGTTTTACGTTGCTTCTTTAAAGGAGGAATATCATTGTTATGGCAGCAGCTAGTTATCTATCCTCTTCTTTAGCAGGCGGTCCGCTTTAAGATAAAAGTGGTCTCTGTGGCAGATTCGCCGCAAGATCACTTTTATCGGCAGCGGAGAGGGCCCCCCTCCCGCCGCTTACTGGATCCATCTGTGGCGATCGGGTCTGCTCTCCTGCTTGGTATGGAGATGAGTGAGGGGAAGATGGCCCCCCCCCCACCCACCTCCATATCACTGCAGGGCGGAAGCGACGTCAAAAAGTCACTTCCGTCCATAGCTCTTAAAAAGGGGATTTTTTTTGGGGGGGGGGGGGTTTAAATGACAAAATGTATTCATTTTTAATTGCATTTTAGTGTAAATATGAGATCTGAGGTCTTTTTGACTCCAGATCTCATATTTAAGAGGTCCTGAATGCTTTTTTTCTATTACAAGGGATGTTTACATCCCTTGTAATAGGAATAAAAGTGGCAGCGTAAAAATAAAAAGGTAAAAAAAATATATATATATATTTTTCCCCCCTTTAAAAAAGCTCCCCATCCTGTCGATCTAGCGCGCAGAAGCAAACGCATACGCGAGTACCGCCCGCATTTTAAAAACGGTGTTCAAACCACACATGTGAGGTATCGCCGAGATTGGTAGAGCAAGAACAATAATTCTAGTTCTAGACCTCCTCTGTAACTCAAAACACCTATTGCCTATGGAGATTTTTAAGGGTAAAATGTTGTCGCCATTCCACGAGCGGGTGCAATTTTGAAGTGTGACATGTTGCGGATCAATTTGCTCGGCGTAACATTTTCTTTCACAATATATAAAAAAAATAAAAAATGATTGGGCTAACTTACTGCGCAAATACAGTGTGACAGAAAGTATTGCAACGACCGCCATTTTATTCTCTAGGGTGTTAGAAAAAATATATATCTAATGTTTGGGGGTGCCAAGTAATTTTCTAGCAAAAAAAATTAAAAAAAGTTTTTAACTTGTAAACAACAAATCTCGGGGGGCTCGGTCCTTAAGCAGTTAAATTAGGAGCGTTTGTGTGCACTAATACATATACATATCACAGTCCATTGTTTTGAAATGATTATGTTCACACCACTGCTCTGCATTATCTGGTGTAGAAGAGAAGTTGTGTCTGCTGTACTTTTGGGGTGATGACCTGCATTTTGTTATTCAAATCAAAAGGGAGTTCCTCCAAAACATTAAAAATGTTCCCATTGTGCATAGATTAATGCACGCTAATGCAGCTGGTGTGAAGGAAAAAAAAAAAAAAGCAGGTATAAAATGTTGAGCAATAGAATACCAGGTAAACCTCATGACATACAGCATGTGGTATACAACAAGCACGCATTTACCTTTTGTTTGAGCAAGAAACACTTTGAAAAGGATGGTGGTTCAAGGTCATATTTTGCTTTGAGAAGACTAACCACAATCTTTTATGTTGGGAAAAAAAAAAAAAAAAAAAAAAAAAAAACACAGGACTAAACCAATGCTGCTAAATTTAGCAGCCAAAAAATAAATAAAAAGAAAACCCACACATGATTAGCGTCTTTTGTATTTTTATTAAAATGACTTAAAAGGGATTGTAAAGTAAATTTTTTTATTTTTTAAAAATAACAAACACGTTATACTTACCTCCACTGTGCAGCTCGTTTTGCACAGAGTGGCCCCGAACCTGCTCTTCTGGGATCCCTCGGCGGCTGTCTCGGCTTCCTCCCACAGGTACTTCTCACGTTCATGCGAGCTCCCTCGCATGGTGAGAAGCACCTGCGGGCGTGCTCTCGTGATACAGCCGACGGCTATAGCCGCTCGCTGTATCACACGGCCCCGCCCCCCGACGCGCTGCGTCATTGGATGTGATTGACAGCAGCGCGAGCCAATGGCTGCGCTGCTTTCAATCCATCCACTCCAGCCAATCAGCGGCCAGGCTGAGCGGCGAAGAGGACGTCGGGGGCGAGCGTGGGATTTTTGAGGGGTCCGGTAAGTAAAAACATAGAATGCATTAAGGTGAAAAAACATTTACCTTTACAACCCCTTTAACCACTTCAGCTCCGGACCAATAAACACCTTAAGGACCAGAGGTCTTTTTGCAATTTCGCACTGCGCTGCTTTAACTGGTAATTGCGCGGTCATGCAATATTGCACCCAAACGAAATTTGCGTCCTTTTCTTCCCACAAATAGAGCTTTCTTTTGATGGTATTTGATTGCCTCTGCGATTTTTTTTTTTTGCGATATAAATGGAAAAAGAGCGAAAATTTTGAAAAAAAAAGATATATTTTCTTCTTTTTGTTATAAGAAAAATCGAATAAACTAAATTTTAGTCATACATTGAGGGCAAAATTTATTCAGCCACATGTCTTTAGTAAAAAAAATGTCAATAAGCGTATATTTTTTGGTTTGCGCAAAAGTTATAGCGTCTACAAACTAGAGTACATTTTCTGGAATTTACACAGCTTTTAATTTATGACTGCCGATCTCATTTCTTGAGGTGCTAAAATGGCAGGGCAGTACAAATCCCCCCCAAATGACCCCATTTTGGAAAGTAGACACCCCAAGGAAATTGCTGATGGGTATGTTGAGCCCATTGAATATTTATTTTTTTTGTCCTAAGGGATTGAATAATGACAAAAAAAAAAAAAAAAAATTTTTTTTACAAAAAGTTGTCACTAAATGATATATTGCTCACACATGCCATGGTTATATGTGGAATTGCACCCCAAAATATATTCCGCTACTTCTCCCGAGTATGGCAATACCACGTGTGTGGGACTTTTTGGGAGTCTAGTCGCGCACGGCACCCCGAAAACCAATCACCACCTTCAGGATTTCTAAGGGTGCAAATTTTTGATTTAACTCCTCACTACCCATCACAGTTTCGAAGGCCATAAAATGCCAAAATAGCACAAAACCCCCCAAAATGACCCCATTTTGGAAAGTAGACACCCCAAGCTATTTACTGAGAGGCATGTTGAGTCCATGGAATATTTTATATTTTGCCACAAGTTGCGGGAATATTACAAACTTTTTTTTTTTTGCACCAAGTTGTCACTAAATGATATATTGCTCACACATGCTATGGGCATATGTGAAATGACACCCCAAAATACATTCTGCTGCTTCTCCCGAGTACGGGGATACCACATGTGTGGGACTTTTTGGGAGTCTAGTCGCGCACGGCACCCCGAAAACCAATCACCACCTTCAGGATTTCTAAGGGTGCAAATTTTTGATTTAACTCCTCACTACCTATCACAGTTTCGAAGGCCATAAAATGCCAAAATAGCACAAAACCCCCCCAAATGACCCCATTTTGGAAAGTAGACACCCCAAGCTATTTACTGAGAGGCATGTTGAGTCCATGGAATATTTTATATTTTGCCAAAAGTTGCGGGAATATTACAAACTTTTTTTTTTTGCACAAAGTTGTCACTAAATGATATATTGCTCACACATGCTATGGGCAGAAGTCAAATTACACCCCAAAATAAATTCTGCTGCTTCTCCCGAGTACGGGGATACCACATGTGGGGGACTTTTTGGGAGCCTAGCCACGTACGGGACCCCGAAAACCAAGCACTGCCTTCCGGATTTGAATATAAAATGCTATAAAAAACAAACTAACCAGAGTCACCCGTAACACTTATACGGTGATCAGTGGTGAAAGGGTTAACTAGGGGCAATCAGGGGGTTCAAATTTTTATTAGGTAGTATATGGGGGTCCCTGGCGCTATATAAAAACCTGACGGGGAACCTAAATAACTAACTGGCTAACCAGCGTCACCAGTGACACTTATACTGTGATCGCTGGTGAAAGGGTTAACTAGCAGCAATCAGGGGGTTAAAACCATTATTGGGTAGTATATCGGGGTACCTAGCGCTATAAAAACCTGGCGGTGAACCTAAAAAAATAACTAGCTACCTAGCGACACTAGCGACACTGATGCAGCGTTCAGAAAAATTATCGCTTAGTGACACTGGCAAAAGGGGGTGAAAGGGTTAACTAGCGGAAATCAGGGGGTTAAAACCATTATTGGGTAGTATATCGGGGTACCTAGCGCTATAAAAACCTGGCGGTGAACCTAAAAAAATAACTAGCTACCTAGCGACTGTAGCGACACTAATGCAGCGATCAGAAAAACGATCGCTTAGTGACACTGGCAAAAGGGGGTGAAAGGGTTAACTAGCGGCAATCAGGGGGTTAAAAACATTATTGGGTAGTATATCGGGGTACCTAGCGATATAAAAACCTGGCGGTGAACCTAAAAAAATAACTAGCTACCTAACGACACATGCAGCGATCAGAAAAATGATCGCTTAGTGACACTGGCAAAAGGGGGTGAAAGGGTTAACTAGCGGCAATCAGGGGGTTAAAAACATTATTGGGTAGTATATCGGGGTACCTAGCGCTATAAAAACCTGGCGGTGAACCTAAAAAAATAACTAGCTACCTAGCGACTGTAGCGACACTAATGCAGCGATCAGAAAAACGATCGCTTAGTGACACTGGCAAAAGGGGGTGAAAGGGTTAACTAGCGGCAATCAGGGGGTTAAAAACATTATTGGGTAGTATATCGGGGTACCTAGCGATATAAAAACCTGGCGGTGAACCTAAAAAAATAACTAGCTACCTAGCGACACTAGCGACACATGCAGCGATCAGAAAAATGATCGCTTAGTGACACTGGCAAAAGGGGGTGAAAGGGTTAACTCTAGGGGCAATCAGGGGGTTAAATCTTTATTGGGGGGTGATAGGGGGCTACCCTGGACCTAACACTAACTGTCCTGACAGTTTTTACTGTCACAACTGACACTGAATGCATTGATCAGTAAAGAAATGATCAATGCAATCAGTGACACTGTGACTGGGGGGGGAGGGGGGGCGGGGGGGGCGATCGGGGGGGGGGGATCGGGGGGGGGGTTTGTGTGCCTGTGTGTACCTACATGTCAGTGTAGTGTTGGTGCACACTTACTTTTACTCTTCTCCTCGTAGTCCGGTCAAAAAGACCGCCCCGAGGAGAATGACATCACTTCCTCCTTCCTGTGTAAACAATACACAGGGGAGGAAGCTTCTCATTGGCCAGGAGCGATCCAGAGGGGGTGGCCGAAAACCAACGGCCATCCCCTCATCACGGAGCGCTCCTGGACCGAATCGGACCGCCGTAACCAGCGGGAGGGGGTCCGATCGGACCCCCCACCCGCTGGAAGGCAATCACGTAGATGTACGTGATTGTGCCTGCCTGTGCCATTGTGCTGACGTACAATGGCAATACGGCGGTCCTCAAGTGGTTAAGTAACTACCTTTTTGTACTTTTTTTTTATTTATTTTTTAAAGCAAGAATATACTGATTAACTAAAACTACATCTTGATACGAGGCGATTTAGTTGCATATGTAGCGCTATAGAAGTTATTCATTCAACCATATTAGCTTCCTCTCATCACTCTATTATGAATGCTGCTGCCAGACTCATCCACCCTACCAACAGCTCAGTGTTCATCACCAAAAAAAAATAAATTAAAACATAAAATTACAAAGCCACCCACAACTCTGCCTCCAGCTACATCACCAATATGGTCTCAAAATATCACCCAGTCTTCTCGAATCCTCCCAATTTCTCTCGCTCTCTAGCACTAACACCTCCCATATTCACAACCAGGACTTCTCCATAGCCTACCCAATCTCCTGGAACTCTCAACCCCAACATGTGTAGCTATCTCCTACTCTGTCCAACTTTAGAGGAGGGAGGGGGAGAGGGAGGAGGACCTCTTTTTTTTTTTTTTTTTATAATTTTTATTTTATTTTTTTAATAAGAAGTGATCACATTCCCTCTCTTCTCAGCTGCAGAGAGAGCTGGGAGAAGAGAAGCAGCAGCACACTAAGCTTCCCAGGGAATAACTGTGCAAGGGGTGGGGGAGTGTCAGGACAAGTCTGATCATTGGAGAAGAGCAGGCCGAGTTCCCAGCACAGCTAGAGAACTGACCATGGTGTGTTCTGTTTAGTGTGGTCAGTTTTTAACAGGAAAGCAGAAACGCTAGCAGGAACACCAGGGATTTCACAGAAAGGAAGCAATACAAGGAGAGCAGGAGACTTTTTCATACAAGTACATATGGTACAGCAGGCACATATCAGGAATATAAAATGTTGGGTTTACAAAAACGTTAACTAGGGGCGTGGCTACCGAGCTACTGCATGGACGTGTGAGCAGATAGCTCCGTGCTGGAGACCGGGGAACGACGCTTAACGGAGAGGACTTTGACTCTAACTAACCACTACCTGCGTGGGAACTATCCCTCATTCCCTCGGCATGGCCAAAAAGAGGAAAGGAGTCTCACAGCTCCATAAACTTCAACACTTCTTCCCGCAGAAAGACCGCGGCCTACTCCAAGATGGCGCCGGAGACGCCTCGCCGCCTACCTCCAGCGAGTCTGCGACATCCTCTCCGAGCCCGAAACACAGCCCCAGCGTGTCCAGAGACCCTCCGGACATCTCATCTCCGCTGTCCCGGAGCCCGGCGAAATCTAAACCCCGTCTGACGGTGGACGTGACCGCCGACAAGGTGAGCGGGGACCACGAGGGCTTGGATGATACTAGGGAACTAGCTGAAACGCTCCATTCGTTCCCCACCACCAACCAGCCGGTGTCTGACACCACGTTGAAAGACATGCTGGTGTCCCTTCGCAGCTCCCTCCACGCGGACCTAATGGACTGCATGCGGAGTTTTAAGGCAGACATGGGGGAGCTGGGAGACAGAGTATCTCATGTGGAGGAAAAGATGGGCGATTATGCCACCTCTTATAACTCATTAGTTGATGCCCATAATGAGCAAGCTGACGAGGTGTCCTGGCTTAGGTCAAAGGTCGCTGACCTTGAAGATAGATCCCGCCGCAACAACCTCAAAATTAGGGGGATCCCCGAAGTGATCACCCCGGGCCAACTATTGCAATATGCTCAAACTATGATGAGATCCTTCCTGCCGGACGCCACTGACTCTGATTTAGTGATTGACAGGATCCATCGACTCCCCAAACCGTCCCATCTACCAGATAACATCCCTAGGGATGTCCTTATGCGGGTACATTTTTACCACATTAAAGAAAATTTCATGTCTGCTCATCGCAAAAACAAACAACCACCTGAATGCTATGCACATATTCAGCTCTTTGCGGACTTGTCCCAGTACACCATGCAGAAACGTAAAGCCCTGTTATCCATTACTAAAGCTCTGCGCAACCACGCCATCTTATACCGCTGGGGATATCCGGCTAAGTTGCATATCACTAAAGATGAGCAGGTGTCTGTGGTCAATTCCCTGGAGGAAGGACTGAAGCTGCTTAGAGCATGGGACATCCTTCCAGCTCAATCAGAATCTCATACGTCTCCACCAGCTTCAATGGACGTTAGCGACACCTGGCAGGTTGTATCCAGGAAACACAAAAATGCCTCCTCCAGGAGACGCACTTGATCTCTCCGCCACACGCTACCACCTTACTCGACGATACCCGGCTCCCCTAGCACGTATGCCACCGAGTGCTTTTACACCCCATGACATTTAGTGCAGAAATTCTGCCACGGGTTCCTGGAAAGGGCCCTTTTCTTAATCCGGAGCAAGATGAAGCTCCGAGTTTATTTTTTTTACTGTTTCTCTTTCTCTCCGTGCAACCATGTTGGTTTTGCTTTCCCCTGCTTGCTGTTTGTTCTCTTTTTTTCTCTCCCCCTTCTGTTTTATTCCCCCCTCACTTCTCCACAGGATGGACTCATCTAACCTCTCAGATTCCCAATCTCACTGCTGAAGATTGTTTCCACAACAGGATACTCGAGGACCCCTATCGGACCAAGACCGCTTGGGCATGCGTACTACACTCTCTTCCCTATAATAATTGCCAATGGTAAAGTTTGTTTCTTTTAACACACATGGGCTTAACCACCCGGCTAAAAGAGCAGCCCTCTGGAAGGAGGCCGGCAAGCTGAAGGCCGATGTCCTTTGCATACAAGAATCGCATCTCACACTACAGGACCAACATAGACTCCATCATAAAAAATTCCCACATATTTTCCAAGCCTCAGTGTCAAGTAAACATAAAGGAGTTGCTATTCTCATCAGTGCTTCTGTAACCTTCACTCTTAAGTCTTTTACCACCGACCCTGGAGGTCGATATGTCATTGTTATTGGAGAAATCAACAACAAACTCTATACGGTAGTTAGCCTCTACGCTCCGAACTCTCATCAGCTGAGATTTCTGAAAAGGCTACTGAAAAAAATTGATGGAGTTAAACAGGGTGCTTTACTTATTGGTGGTGATTTCAACATCACTATGGACTACAATATTGACACTACGTCTAAGTCCAAGAGGCTTTTACCCACACTCCAATCCACTTTGCATTCCGCAGAACTGTATGACATCTGGAGATGTGGGCATCCTGGTGAAAAGGATTTTTCATTTCATTCAGCCAGGCACAACACTTATTCCCGTATAGATATGATTGTTGGGGATAGAGGTATATTGCGGGCAACATCCTCCTCCGCTATCCATGACATAACTTGGTCAGATCATGCGCCAGTATCGGTGGTGGTGGCGGAGAGGGATGTCCCCTCGGGAGATTTTGTATGGAGGGCTGACTCGAGTCTGCTTCGGATACCCGGTTATGTGACCTCTTTAACAAAAACACTACAAGAATTTTTTGATATCAACAAAAACTCTGTCTCCGACCCTATGACCCTATGGTGCGCCCACAAGGCGTATATGAGGGGTATTTTGCTACAACTCAGCTCCAGGCTTAAGAAACAGAGATCGAGCAAATTAGATTCTCTGCTTCAAGAAATTAAAACCATTGAGGCTCTAAATAAGGTCACTCCTGGGGTTCCCTTGGCAGACAAGTTGACAGCCCTTCGTTACGAGCTGAGGGGTTTGCTTTTGGACTCTCATGATAAATATATTAAGGCTTTGCAAGTTAACCACTATGCTCATGGTAATAGGGCTGGGAAACTTCTCGCTAACAAATTGAAAGACCACAAAACCCGTAACAGAATCCCCTTCATTAGGCGAGCTTCTGATGGTGCTAAAATCTCAGATCCTAGGGGCATAGCAGACGCTTTCGCCGACTATTACTCCTCTCTTTATAACATAGATAAGGACCCTGACACAGTCCAACCCTTAGAAGATGATATCCAGTCTTTCTTGCAGTCTCTTAATCTCCCAACCTTGTCTCACTCACAGTTAACCTCCCTCAACGCCCCTATATCTGTGAAAGAAATACAAAAAGCCATACATACCTTACCCCTAGGCAAATCTCCCGGTCCTGACGGCCTTCCAAATGATTACTACAAAGTATTTAAAACGGTGTTATCCCCGGCATTACAAGACGTCTTTTCTAAAGCAATTTTAAATGCCTCTTTCCCCCCAGAAATGCTTAGAGCTTATGTAGTTACTATTCCCAAGCCTGGTAAAACTCCTGATGTCCCGTCCAATTTCCGCCCTATATCCCTCCTAAATACTGATGTCAAACTGTACGCAAAAATACTAGCCTTAAGACTTTTAGATACCCTGCCTTCCCTGATCAACCCTGACCAGTCTGGATTCACGACTGGGAGACAGCCCTCGGATGCAACCCGAAGGGTTGTCGACCTGCTCCATCACGCGAAGTCCTGTCGGACGCCTTCTCTGCTCCTTTCTTTGGATGCGGAGAAGGCGTTCGACAGGATACACTGGGGGTATATGGTTCAGGTTCTTAAAAAGTTTGGGTTCACTGGGCCCATACTATCTGCTATTCTTGCCCTCTACTCATCTCCATCCGCGCAGGTTTACACGTCAAGTACATTATCTCAGATTTTTAAAATTACGAATGGCACGAGGCAGGGGTGCCCCCTCTCTCCTTCCATCTTTAATTTACTTATTGAACCCCTTGCGGAAAAAATCAGAACACACCCAGACATAATTGGCTTCACTTTCCAAAACACCTCCCATAAGATCAACCTGTTCGCAGACGATGTCATCTTATTTTTAAATGCCCCCACGAAATCCCTACCCGCTGCTCATTCTATTCTGCAAAATTTTAGCCAGATTTCATATTATAAAATAAATTTTTCCAAATCCTTAATCTTACCAATCAATGTCCCTACCAATCTTAGAAATATCTTACAAGCCTTGTTTTCTTACACCTGGAGTGAAGTGGGCATAACTTATTTGGGTCTCCGGATAGTTGCTGACCCAACTGAGCTAGCTGACATTAATTACCGCCAGCTCTCCGACCACTTGACTACAGAGACCGCCCGATTATCCAAAGTAGAACTCTCTTGGTCGGGGAGACTGGCTTCATTCAAAATGCTCCTCCTACCACAAATCCTATATATTTTTCGTACACTACCTGTTCCTCTCTCCCCCGCACATCTCAAAAGACTAGATGCCATAATTTCTAAATATGTCTGGCAATCCAAAAGACCCAGATGCTCCAAAACTTACTTATTGAAACATAGGAATGCTGGTGGGGTAGGATATCCCATACTCATAGATTATTATAGGGCTTCGCTTCTTGTCCAACTTCGACACTGGTTTCGAGATACGAAGTCCTCGCCTTGGGGATCTATCGAGCAAGCGATATGCCCTACCAGTACGCTGTCAGCTATGCTTTTAATAGACAGGTGGAAACCGTTTCCACTAAAGCGGCTCCCTCTGACCATACAAGCCTCTCTGCTGGCTTGGCGGGCTCTCTGTGCAGCCCCGTCACCTGGCGAAAAATTAATCAATATCCCCGTCCCCATAGATACACTAGCAGACATCATTCCCAACATTCCCACTAAAAGATGGCGGGATAAGGGAATTGAAACGATTGCTGACCTTTTCCATGATAACTCTTTAAAATCCTTTGATGTTCTTGTCCAACAGTATGAGTTCCAAGTTCAGGATAACTATCCTTATAGTCAAATTTCCCACTTTTTTAAGTCACTTTCATCCCACAAGTTATATCTCCACGAATCAGCGTGGAATTACCTCACATCCACACAAACCCAAAAGAAGGGAATATCTATATTTTATCTGCTCTTTCAACAAAAAACAGTATTTGTTAAAACCACTTCTCATATAAAGTGGGAAAGGGATTTGGCAACCACTTATACCACTCAACAGTGGCAGGTAGCATGCAGAACCCTATATAAGGCCACTAGATGCATCAACCACTGGGAACTCCACCAGAAGATTACCCTGAGATGGTATCTGACACCTTATCGCTTGAGCAAGTTTTCCGGTGATCACTCACAACATTGCTGGAGAGGTTGTGGCGAGATAGGTAACCTTAAGCACATCCTATGGTCTTGCAAAAACTTGAGCAGTTACTGGAACTCGGTGTTTCGTCTGATCTCCTCAACCACTGGAATGCTCACCCCTCCTAATATAAGTCTTGCTCTTCTAAATTTAGGTATAGAGCTTTTCCCTCCCGATCTCCGCACCGTGGTTATCCATATCCTCCTTGCTGCTAAATCACTTATAACCAAACAATGGAAAAATGCCGTAGCGCCAAATATATCTGACTTATACCGTATCCTTCAAACTACTTCCACATATGAAATCCTACTCGCCCGGAAGCGGGGATCGGAGGGAAAAGCCATCCAGCTCTGGAAGGTTTGGCTAGATCAGTTTCCTGCCTAAGTTCCATCTACCACTAACTTGGAGATTATATTGTTATAATTTAATAACTATCCCCTTTGATGAAATGTCTAATTTGAAAATGGGTCCCCCCGATACCTTTCTGATACTTATCCACACAACTCTCTTCCACTCTTCTCCATCCTCTTTTGCCTATCCTTCTTCTCCTCTTTCTGCTTCCCCTTTTTCTGCTCTCCCTCTCTCCTTCACTACATATGTCGGAATCTCTACGGTCCTGAGCATAATTTGTTGTAATCTATCAATATCAGATAACGTTTTCTACTATCCTAATGCTATTGTTAATAACATTGTTGTGGAGTTACTTGTCTAATACTACAACTAATTGCTACAAGTTATATGTTTCTCCTTATTCTCTGATGTATGTATTACCTTTGTTCTGTTAACCAAAAATCTTTTCAATAAAAATATTGTGAAAAAAAAAAAAAAAAAAAAAACGTTAACTAAACACGTTAGGGATTCATACATGGTTACGGTTGTGGAATGTGTGTAACTTTCCACATGAAAAAAAAAATCCTTGTACAATATATCTGGCAATTGCTTTTTTTCACTCTTTGGTTAAAAATGTGGGCTCAAATATTTTCAGATTGCAATTAGCATTGCAACACTAATTTGGTGATTTTTTTTTTAGCCATTTATATAATTTATAAGAACAAAAAGCTTCCTGAACACCTTTAGGCTGTGGCTTCAGCTGATTGGCGGCGACCGAGAAACAAAGGGGCCAACAGGATCTATTCGGATGTTATCAGCTGGTGGAGGACTTTTAGTTCACCTGCAGTTCATTTGGCTGTGCACCCTGGGTGTATCTTAGGATTTATGGACTTTCACTTTTATGAATTTATTTTTGTTGTTTTGGGTTATGGTGTCTGAACACTTATGATTTTTAAGTGCTGCATTGTTCCATTTTTATCTATTTTAATTGTCACCAGCAATATGTTAGCTGCTTTATAGAGCCTAAGCGAAGTGGATATTCTTCTCTTTATTTTTCATGTGCACATAGCCTAATATGACAGCAGGCCATGGGAAAACATGGCAAAATCTCACTGGGATTTTGCAGCACTTTTCGTCCGGCGGTCAAAGCGTTCCCCATCCCAATTGCAATTATTTTGCATTCAGGAGAGGAAGGTTGGTTTAGAATCTTTAGCAAAAAATGCCAAACGCTCCTAAACGCAAAGTTAGGGGCTGTAGTGTACATGAAGCACTTTTGATACGCGTTGGTGCATGTAGTCAGACTTGAACTGAAGCAATAAATTCAGAATTATATGGGTATATTCGACCATTCCCTGTTACCCTAAAGAGCAGACACTGGCATTGCAAAATATTCAAAAAGTGTCAATAAAGCAAAATGGCTGTCCTTGACTGTGTGAATAAGTTCACCAAGCACCATGAAATGGTCATCTTCACTCCAGCTGCTTGTAAGTACAAAAGCAATTCATTCTATCTTTTTCAGGCCCAATGCACACAGCTCTGGCATTTGGCCATGGGCAGAGGGCACAGGTGCACTTTCCAGCTCCCTGTCAGCAGCCTGTCAAAATCTAGGAGAGACTGACAGCTGCTGTGGTGGAGCCTGCGTTCTTGGCATTCATTCTTGGGGGCATACTGCTCTAAAACAAAAATCCAGTTCAGCTACACCAGTTCTCATGCTCTTAGGGAGCATGCCTTCTGTGCCTCCTGGCTAAATGGCAGATCCCCATGCACTGGGGCTAAATACCCAGAGGGCATAGGGCATTAGAGTTCAAAGATCTTTGTAGAAAAAACAATTCCATAGATTCCAGGGAAGCGCCTTAGAAATTTAGAAAATCCAAATGTTGCACCCTCCTAGCTAGGTTGCTAACAGTTTGAGGCAAATTCAGTTTTTGGCTCCCCTGTAGCCAGTGTAGCGAATTTTGATTGCTTTTGGCTGTCCTTGGTTTTCTGCTGGTTGTAGGTTTGACTGCTTTCTCCCGATTTGTGTAGGTTCCAGAATTAAGTGGGTGGAAGAGGCGGACCCTCACTTGCATATTCATACGACCTTAGACAATCCATGGCAGGAAGAATGACCAGTAGGGGGCAGAGGTATGTATAAATAGGCTAGGGCCTGGAACAGCAGGGTCATTGTCCAGTAGAATAAGACCCAGCCTGAGGGCTGAAGTTTAGAAGAGGCCAGCTGGGTCCCAGCTTCAGTTAGAGCTAGGGGACCCATGTCCAAAAGTTCATGAAAACAGTTGCAGAAGTCCACAGAGGATCTGACTTGCAGGCACATGGTGCAGAAGCTATTTGGTACTGCAGAGAAGCATTCAAGTATCCAGGACACTGTGAGTACAAGCCTGAAAAAATTCCAGAGACTGTCCTTGCCAACTTTTGGGAAAGCTACTTCAAGTTTGCCAGCTCAGGTTTTACTTTTGCAATGGAGCCCCCTGGGCTGTAGGTCATTAATCATTAGCTACAAGAGGATTGCTGCACCCTGAAGAGATGGTACAATTAGAGAGTGTCCTCCATTACCTGTTTCGTGGATTCTGTAGTACTCCAAGGCTCACCCTGCATCCTACCCAAGTTTTTTTAAGCAATAAATCCAAAAATACGCTTTCTGCCTGGTTCTTGTGAGGAGAGACTGGGTGCCTGGCTGCTTGCACGCACTAGGGAATAGAACTTGGGACAATCATTGGGACCCATTAGGGGTCTGTGCGCTACACAATTATTATAGGCTGCCTCATGGTTTATAGGAATGTGTGGAAAACTTGAAGGGGGTGGGGGGAAATTGTTTGATCCTACCAGCCTTGCCCAATCGGAATGGCCTAATATTTGGGCGGGGGCACTAAAAGCTGCAGGTAAATGCACCTCTAAGTGCCTGCATTTCATATCGGTCAGCAGCCTTTTTTTTCTCCCTAAAAGTGACAAGTCACATTAAAAATGTGTTTCTATCAGCAGATGTGTATATAGGCGATTATTCTGCTTTCTGTGACCACAAAACATTATTTTTGGATAGATATTCTCTTTCTGCAAGCATAAAAAGAAAATAATTACCTTACCTTAAGAAACCTTTCCCATTATTTTCAATAAACCAGATACAAATACTTAGTTCCCTTCAAAAGTGCGTGCAATAATTGTAGAGCCTGTTTCACCAACCTGGGCTCTTAGCCACAATGCTTTACAAGCTGTATTTGGAAGACCTTTGGCTCTTGCTGACATAATAAAAGCTTTTGCTAAAGCATCTGCTAGAAAGTTTAGTGCCCTGTATAAAAAAAGCAAATGTGTATCTGTTCTTTGGGGAAGCGGGGTGCCTTCTTTCAGGTAGCAGTTTCAATATTTAAGCCAGATTTCCAAAAATGTAGCCATGAAGGCAGCTGTTAGATTTGGCCAGAATTCAGAAGCAGAAGCCTTTCAACATCTTTAAGGCATTCTTCAGCCCTTCTGTCCATGTCCATAGCATCTATTAATATTTAAATAACACAAGATTTTTTCAGCACTACTTCTATTTCTTTTGCAGTGCCACCCCTCCCATAGGGGGAAGGATTAATACATAAAAAAAATAACTAAAATAAAAAACGATTGCTGGCACTCTCTGCCTCCTGCACTTATGTTTGTTCTCACTTTTCAGTAGCGTCCATAAGTGAGAGTTATAACTCATCAGTTTCTTTGCTATCTGTGTTTCATTGGGGAGATTTCCCTTTATTACGATTCCATAGCCAAAACAGAAGTGAGAGAATATCCCTCCAGGAGGTTGCTCCCATCCACCTCTGTACTGACATGCAGGCAGTAGTACTGAAAACAAAATTGTGTCCTTGGAAATCTGCTCACTATACACTATATATTCTGATTGTACAATTTAATTTACATCTATTATCAACTATGCAGTGCAAAGACCTGCCTGCTTGGATGCAGAGTGATTGGATAGATAGCAGTGTCCTACTATTATATAGTTCAGGTAAATCTAAAGGAGAGCAATCTCCTGGAGGGGGAGGGAAGGTGCAGGGTGTGTGCTAGAGTGGTCTGCTGCTGAATTACTTCCTGTGTCTTAGCAGTTTTCAGGTCATCAACATACATACTGGGAAGTCATGAACTTTTCTATGGAACAAGCTGGAGGCTGAGGTAATGCTTTGTCCTAAAATACATAGAAAGATTTTTCTTTTCTGCAACAGAAGTTAATTAAAGGAGACATCACAGAGCTGGTCCAGGCTGGGGAAAGATCGTGACCATATGACTGGACTGGGCCATATGCTGAGAGCCTGGGCCAGCCGCTTCTGCCCCCTTCACAGCCCAGCACTCCAGTGAGCACAGAGGAGACAGCGGTGACTGACAGTTACCAGTTCTCTGCTCATGAAGCACTGAGAACCGAGCGGTCAGTGGGGTTTGATTGCTCAGTTCTCAGTCTTCGAGTTGACAGGGGACAGATACAACATCTAGGCAAGTATGATTAAAAAAAAAAAAAAAAAAAACACACACACACACACACACACACACACACACACACACACACACACACACACACACCACACATATACTTCTCTGTTAAAAAATAAATGAAATGAAAAAAAAAAAAAAAGTAAATAAAAAAACACAGAAGCTTGACTGTAAGGAGAGTGTGTAAACTGACAGAAAACTCACAGAGGGGCACTACCATAGAAGGAGTCCCCATGGTGAAGCAGACAGGATAGCAGCTGGCAGGAACACCGGAAACCATGACAGGCTGAAAGTGTGGTCGGAAATAGGCCATGTTCGGCAACCAAGGAAGCAGACAGTAGTCAAGACAGAAGGCAGATTTGTGGTCCAGAAGCAGGCCAAAGTCACACCAGAGGTCATAAGATTTGAGCAGTAGTCAGGGGCTAGCCAAGTCAGCAATGACCAGGCAAACAAAAATGGGATCAGGATCAAATCAAGTCACAGCAGAAAGTCAGAGCAGAGATAAGTCCAGGGGCAGGCCAAGCCAGAAATGGGTAAGCATATCAGAGGCACAAATGTGGGTTTGGGTTCCTTAAATTGGCCATCTGGCACCAAGACTGGGATTAGGCACATATTTGCACCTGCAGACCCATATATCTGTGCCAAGCATCCCTATGAATTAGCATTCTCTCACAAATGGGCATACACATGCAACCGGTTGGCAATAACCCCCACTCCAAAGACATGCAGGTAGGTTAATTGGCTCGTGTCTAAACTAAAATTGTCCATTGTGTGGGGGCGTGGCCGGCCGGATCCGAGGAAGGACGCTTGTCCCCAGAGCTCCGTTGGTTGAACGGTAATCCGCGGCCATCCTCCGCTGCGGATTGCTTTGGATACCCGACAAACAGCTTACCTTGTCTGCCAGACCCTCCTCTGCAGCCACATACGACTTTGGTAGAACTTTGCTGTCCGCGGGCCGCAGGATTCGGCCCATTGCGGTCACTGCTGGACGCCTCGCCGGACGCCATCTTGTGGCCTACTAGGCCTCTAGGAGCACCGCTCTGGCCTATGGAGCACGCTGAGAGCCGTTCCAGTGACGGAAATAGGACATCCGAGGAGGAGAAGCCCGGTCGCTGCACCCACACACACGGGAGCCACCTGGAGCATCCTACTCTTCTCTGGCCTGGTGAGTCCCCTAAGGGGTTGCTTTCGGATCCCCCCTCCAATCTCCCCTCCCCCCGCCGGGTGGGCGCTACTTTTGTGTGTTATAGGGGGGCTGAGGTCCACGTCTGTCTGCAGCAGGCCCAGGCCTAGTTAACCTTCTCTGCAGCCCTCTGCAGCTACTCCCAGCATCTTATAGTTGCTATTACCACAGCCTAATAGTGTGAAGGGGGAGAGGATTCTCCTGAAATCAGTTGCACCCACCATCAGTTATCAACATGAACTTCATCATCTTTGACCAACGTGACTTTTAAATGAGGTAAATGATTTAAGGGGCCTATCTGCTCCCTGTGACCCCCGCTAAGCTACGCTAACTACTATCAGCTCCGGGGGTAAGCTTTCCTCTTCTTTACAGTACCAAAGTACCCCATGGGAAAAATTGGTCAGCAACAGGAACATTATAAACATATCACTGAACAGCAGACAGGGCCAATTATGGACTGTTTTGTTACCAGATCTCAACCTACACCCTCCCATTCCTCTCCGGATCCTTTCTCCACCATGAATTGAGGGTTCTGGCACCCCCCACCAGCTACTGTTCCCCAAGCCTCTGTACCCGGGTCCGCCTCCACTGCAGGGGATCCTTACACCTGCTATTTTGGATGCCAAACTGGACACCAAATTACATCTTTTGCTCCAACAGATCACAACTAATGTCTCAGCCGAGGTAAATAAACTTGCGGTTTAACTGAGAAAGGAAATTAACCAGCTTGGTGAGCGCATGGACACACTCGAAAATAAATTTGACGAGATGGTCAGCTATGTCCAGGCCATCGAGGAGGACAACCATAACCTACACCTCTCAGTCTCTCAATTACAGCTGCAACAAGAGGACCTGGAAAATAGAGAGAGACGCCAGAACTTGCGCTTTAGAGATATCCCGGAGACTGTGGGAGATTCTGATTTACGCGCTTATCTCCTGGGCCTCTTTAACACCCTGGCCCCCACGGTCGTGGACATAGACTAGCGCCTTGATAGAGCCCACCGCTCTCTAGCCCCCAAGCCTCCTGCTGGAGCCAGACCCAGAGATGTTATTGTCCGGTTCCACTTCTTTGAAAGCAAAGAGGCACTGATCCAATCCACGCGCAACAAACCTCAAATTGTCTACAAAGGGGTGAAATTGCAGATTTTTAGTGACCTCTCCCCCGTCACCCTGGCTAAACGCAGGAACCTTCGGCCGATCACCTCCTACTTGCAACATCACAAGGTTCCATATTATTGGGGTTTCCCCTTTCGTTTGCTGGTGTCAAAAAAATGGAGCTCAGCATGCCTTACGGGATCTTCTGGAGAGCGAATCCTTTTTAAAGAGCCTTGAGCTTCCCCCCCTTCCTGAGGAGGATATGCACCCTGCTGAAGCCCAGATTCGCCCACTTCCCAATACTCCAAGCTCTCTACACCTCAACGTCCACGGTTCTCCAAGCAACCCCCCTGAATTTCCCCGCCAGATCCCACTTGGTTCAGTTTTGTATGCTGCTTATACTCCCTCATCCTTTCTCTTCCCTCTGTGAATTGAAAGGAAAGGGTCCTGTTGCTATGATTATATCAAGTTTGTCCTCTGTCTTGAATGTTCAAGCTGGGACTATTTTTCCCCATCCCATGGGGTTCCGTTTAAAAAAAAAAAAAGACGATATGTTGTTAATGCTATTTGTTAATTCCCGATTTCATAAGGAGAGTAGATGGCCCTTCCACCTTTACGTTCGACCACCTCCGGTGCTCGTCCGGCCATAACCCTCTTGGCCTGGGTTGATACCCTGGGTCCCCTGAGGCGCATATTTCCCTCAGGCTCTCCAGATGTTCTATTCTTTTTTGTTTTGGTTCCCTTTTTTATTTTTCTGACACTTTTGTTAATGTTTCTTTTTAATGTTTTTTGTTCTACTGTGTCCATTCTTATAGCTCAGTTTCACTGTTTACTTATGCACTGCATAGGCTGGTTTGGCCTCAGGTTATCCTGGCTCTGGGTATACCTACTCTTTCCCCACCGCCTGGTTATAACTGACGCTAATGACACATTCGGTCGACTGGTGTCCTGGTCCAATGTTACTTATTTTTGGCTGTACTGCAACCTCCAGGTACTTACACATGCTTACCCATTTAGCCTGCCCTTTAAAGCTGGCTAATGGCGGATGGCTTTAAAGCTTTTGTCATACAATGTAAAGGGCCTAGGCTCTATACGTAAGCGCTGGTTGGCCCTGAAGGAATTCAGGTCCTCTGATGCAGACGTGATTATGTTGCAAGAAACCCATTTTAAAGCAGATGGCTCCAAGCACTTCCCCACCTCCTTCCTAGCCTCTGATCCCACAGGCAGGGCAGGTGTTGCAATTCTGATCGAAAAGTAATTCCCCCTTAAGGTTAAAGCCTCTCATGCAGACCCCATGGTAGATGCCTAATCCTAGAATGTCAATACTTTAACACCCCTCTGACCCTCGTCAACCTGTATGCTCCTAATGTTGGTCAGATTGATTTCCTTAGAGGCCCGTTTGACTCTTCCCATTATACATCACAGCCCTTCATGATAGTCGGCGGGGACTTTAACTTGGTTATGTCCCCCTTTAGAGATAGACAAACTCCGATCTCGTCAACACCCTCCAAGAAGATTGCCTCTCAAGCTACCTCCTTCCGTCAGCTTATTAGATCCCACCGACTTTCGACTCATGGAGGATTAAACACCCCACAGCTCAGCAATTTACCTTTTATTCTCCAGCTCATAAAATGTATTCACGGCTTGATCACTTCCTTATATCTGCCCCTCTCATTCCACATGTGGTTGACTCTGAGGTGATGCCGATTACCTGGTCTGACCATGCCCCCATTACCCTAGATCTCTTGCTAACCCAGACCTACCCCAGATCTTGCCACTGGCGACTTAACAGTCACCTCTTACAATCTGGAGGCTTCCGCTCTGTCCTTGCGAAGAGCCTTACAGAATTTTTCCAACTAAACAGAAGGTCGTTCTCTGATTTTTCCACCCTGTGGGAGGCCCACAAGGCCGTTTTTAGAGGAGCTTGCATTGCAGAGAGCTCTAGACTGAAGAGAGACAGAACCGAATATATTCGATCTTTAACTTCTGCTCTTCTCTTGGTGGAGCGGAGGCTTTTGGGCTCCCCCACGGTGGAGAGGCTGCGGAGAGTCACTCTACTTGGGAACAGATTAAAAGAGTGCAACTCGACCAGGCGGCCAAATCGCTGCTCTGGATGAAGCAGAAATTCTACGAATTTTCCAATAAACCCCATAAAATGTTAGTTAATAAACTACGCCCGCGCGCATTCAACTCCTTCCCTGAGTTTCTCTCCCGGCCTGACGGATCTAGGACTCATTGCCCTCGTGAAATCTCGAACACTTTTGGTGATTTTTTACCAGAAACTCTATAACTGTCTATCCCCAGAAAATCATTTTCAGTTTACACAAGAGAAATTTGAGTCCTTTTTCTCCAACCTGAAACTTCCCAAGCTCTTGTCAAGTGATTTAGAGGCCCTAAATAAAACAGTAACGGCAGACGAGCTTTCTGTTGTTATACGGGAGCTCCCGTCGCATAAATCACCCAGCCCTGACGGTCTCCCCTATTTCTACTATAAAACCTACCTGGACATTTTGGGACCGCACATGCTCACTTTATTCGATTCTCTACTAGAGGGCACCCCCCCACCCCCACTTTTCACACTCCATCTCAGTGATTTCCAAGCCGAGTAAGGACCCCTCCATCCCAGATAATTATAGGCCTATAGCCCTTCTAAATTCAGATTACAAGATATTTACGAAAATCCTTGCTTCTAGACAATCAGTTCTTGCCCCCAAACTTATTCACAGAGATCAGGTGGGGTTTGTCCCTGGCAGGCATGCCGGAGATAACACCCGACGCACAATTAATCTGGTCGACCTCCTGGATAAGACCAACAAATAAACTTTTACTTAGTTTAGACGCACAGAAGGCCTTCGATAGGCTTAGCTGGCCTTATATGTTCGCCACGCTCAAAGTCTATGGTTTTAATGGCCCCTTTTTAAACGCGCTTGAGGCTTTATACTCAACGGTTACTGCCCAGGTACAGATGTCGTCCTTCTTGTCGCCTCGTTTCTCCTTGATGAATAGTACTCGGCAGGGGTGTCCTTTATCACCGTTGTTATTTATTTTATGCCTAGAACCCCTAGCCAAAGCCGTACGTTCTCATCCAGATATCCGTGGGGGTGGCAATGCGACAGGGGGAGTATAAATTATCAATCTTTGCGGACGACATCTTGCTAACTATTACCAACCCACAGGTCTCCCTCCCCTCACTGCATAAGCTACTATCATCCTTTGGGGGCATCTCTGGTTATAAAGCTAACACCTCCAAGACTGAAGCTTTACCCATACATATACCCATACTACACCACTGTGGCGGCACAGTGGTGTAGTGGTTAGCACTCTCACCTAGCAGTAAAAGGGTCGCTGGTTCAAATCCCAACCACGACACTACCTGCCTGGAGTTTGCATGTTCTCCCTGTGCCTGCGTGGGTTTCCTCCGGGTACTCCGGTTTCCTCCCACACTCCAAAGACATGCAGGTAGGTTAATTGGCTTCTGACCAAAATTGGCCTTAGTATATGAATGGGGACCTTAGATTGTGGGCTCCTTGAGGGTAGGGACCAATGTGAGTGTGCAATGTACAGGGATAGGGGTAGACACTCACTCAGGTTGAACTGGATGGACTGGTGTCTTTATTCAACCTTACTAACTATGAAACTATGAAACTATATACCCGCTACACAACTCTCTAGGCTGAAAGAAACGTATCCTTATAGATGGTGCAATGACTCACTCAAATACCTGGGGGTTTTTCTGACTCCTTCTTACTCCCACCTGTTTCGTGCAAACTTTCCTGCCCTGTTTCAGGATATAAATAATTCCCTACTCCGGCTGTGCTGGCTGTCTGGCGCAACTCCCCCCTGGCCTAGATTTCTTCAATTGGTGTCCGAAATTCGGAGAATGGAGTATCTGACGGCCTCAGTGCATGATTTGGTTCCCCAGTTTGATAAAGTATGGGAACTCTGGGATCGGTTGGAATATGTGGCTCCCCTGTCTGTACTCCCTTCACGATCGTAGATGCCGGTCGTAACGCCTCCTTTTTGGCTTCCGCTCCCATCTTTCTCTCTCCTATCCACCCTCTCTATATAATTTTCCAGGTAATCCATCCCCCCCCTGGGATTCACCATGATGACCATGTGAATGTTTTGTTGCTCTGTCTCTCTCTGGCCTCCGCCCTTCTGTCGAACTGAATTTTTGTTTTGGTTTACATAAACTGTTTGTTATTCACTTTACAAGATATGGTTATGCAGTTCACCCTTGTGCCTGCATATGTGGACATTATTCTCTGTCTTCTGTAGTTAACGTTTATGTTATATTCTATATTCACTTCTGCTTATTGAATATTCCAATGCTCGATTATATTGTACTTGCTTTGAAAATTAATAAAAATTACAATTATAAAATTGTCCATTGTATGTGTATGCATAAATGCGAGTTAGGGACCTTAGATTGTAAGCTACTTGAGGGCAGGGTCTGATGTAAATGTATTATAAATATGTAAAGTGTTGAGTTAATTGATGGCACAGTAAAAGTACCCGTAATGAATAAAATAAATAACCCCGTTCTTTAAGTTAGTACATGCACAGATTGTCAAGCAAGGGTCTCTTTAGGCATTTGTTGGCTCTCGATGTAAACCTTATTTTACTAGTTACTCATCAACATTCTCATTCTATTTTTTATGTGAATTTTCGATCAAAACTACCATATAGGAAATAATCATTTGACTTGAAAACAAAAGGGAGTGACAAACCTCGCATTTCGCATCTGAAGATCTGCAGGCAGAATGACCCTGAGCCGAAAATCCATGTCCTGTAGTAAAAAAAATAAAAAGGGGAAGCAGAGCAAACTTTTAAATAGAACATAGAGCACTGAAAGCGCATTCTGTATCTGTAAATAAAGAATGATAAATATAAGAATATAAGTACAAAAGGTGAAGTAAACATGCTATTCATAAATGTGTATGTATTAGAACATTTTTTCATTGTGCACAATGCATGAAGCTCAAGTACACAGGTAAGAGCTCTATCCACATTATACTATTCTTCTACTGAATGAGAAAGTAAAAAGAGGATAGAGCTTGTATCTATATAAGATTTGCTAAAGAGCTAAAGTTTATTCATTCAACAAAACTTGGGGAAAAAAAAATACGTCACTACACATAAAGTCTACAAAAGTTTTTTCGTTTTTTTCTTCTTCTTTTTAATATAGTATACTGGCTTCAGGCACCTGCACTTTCAGTTTATTAACATCATGCGTACGGGCAAAAAAATAAAAACGCGGTTCCTAGGGCATCTGGCTTTTTTTTATGCCTCGGAAAGCAGCTCTAGGTTATGCACATTGTGTGGTTTACAGGCATATTTAGGCCCCTTTCACACTGAGCTGTGAGGGGCATCAGCGGTAAAGCGGCGCTATTTAGTGCCACTTTACCGTCATTTTAGTGGCGCTATTCGGGCGCTAGCGGGGTGGTTTTAACCCCCTGCTAGCGGAGGAAAAGGGGTTAAATCTGCCTGCAAACCTACACCGGAGCGGCGTTTTGCCGGGCGTATCGCAGAGCTGCCCCATTGATTTCAATGGGGAGTAGCGGTGGAGGAGCTTTCACACTGGAGTGAGAGGAGATGCTTTTATCAGGCGCTATTTTTAGCGCTGTAGCGCCTGAAAACACTGGCAGTGTGAAAGGGGTCTTAGGAGCAGAGTTCAGGGACATTAACAAAAAATAAAAAAAATGAAAATATCTCAAACCTATGTTCAGAGGGGTGTTTTCCCCAGAATCAGTTGGTACTCATACGCATCTGAATGCATTACATGCATAAACACATGTACAGTATTCACATGAGCTCACAAGCAATAAAGGCATTTATTTCTGCCAACTTCTGGCAGCATATTTGGAGCATTTTTTTCCATGTGCAGGATGCCTAAATCCAGAGATCCCTTATGAACCCCAAAATTCCACAAAGTCCATTGTGTAAAAGAATAAAAACAACTCCTTGCTTAAAAAAATAAATAAAATTTAGTATGATTACATTAAAAGCAGAACGCCAGTCATAAACAAGATAAAGCCCATTAGGCTTGGTTCACACTGCCGCAACCTCAAAGTCACACGACTTTGCTAGGCGACTCCTGCGACGACTTCAGGGAATGCCTGTGTAATCTTCCTGTAATGCCAGATCCAAATCACATTAAAGTGATTGTAAAGTCTGGTTTCTTTTTTTTCAACCACTTCAATACCAGGCACTTACACCCCCTTCCTGCCCAAGCCAATTTTTAGCGTTCAGCTCTGTCACACTTTATCATTTTGTTCCCACAAATAGAGTCTTCATTTGGTGGTATTTGATCATTGCTGGGGTTTAAATTTTTTTGCGCAACAAATAAAAAAAAGCCTGCAATTTTTTAATTTTTTTTTGTTTCTGTTATACAATTTTATAAATAAGCAAGTTTTCTCCTTCACTGACGGGCACTGATAAGGCGGCACCAATGAGGTGGTACTGATGGGCAGTATTGGTATGCAGCACTAATGGGCATTGATAGGCACTCATAGGCAGTACTGATGGGCACTGAAAGGCTGCACTGATGGGTACTTATGGGTGGCATGGATGGGAAAAGATGAGCACCGATAGGTGGCACTGATGGACACTGATGGGCATCACTGATAGGGAGACATCTGGCAGGCATTGGTAATAGGCACTGACTGGCACCATTTGTGGGCACTGATTGGCATTTTTGGGGCACTGTCATCCCTGGTCATCCATCCATTGTGTACTATCCCTGGTGGTCCAGCGTGGGCATCCGCAGGGGGGGGCTGCGCTGATAATCAATCAGCGCAGACCCCCGTCAGGAGAGCCACCGATTGGCTCTCCTCTATTCTCGTCTGTCAGATGTGAGTGAGAAAAAGACGCTACACAGATTTTCCTCTTTACACTGTGATCAGCCGTGATTGGACACGGCTGATAACATGGAGAAGCACCTCCGTCGGACTGAAACGCCGCACTACTAATCGCTGCACACCCCAATGGGCGTGCACCAGCAGTTATCCTGAAAGACGTCATACGAGTCAGGATAACTGAACCACCTCCCGGCTGTCATTTTGCTATAGGCCGGATGGGAAGTGGTTAATAATAAACATGTTATACTTACTTGATCTGTGCAGTTGGTTTTGCACAAAGCAACCTGGATCTTCCTCTTCGCTGCTCCTGGCCCCTCCCTCCTGTCAACTGCCCCCACAGTAAGCAGCTTGCTATGGGGGCACCGAGTCGAGGAGAGAGAGAGAGAGAGAGAGAGAGAGAGAGAGAGAGAGAGAGAGAGAGAGAGAGAGAGAGAGAGAGAGAGAGAGAGAGAGAGAGAGAGAGAGAGAGAGATGGCCCAGGGACAACATTGGATAGAGATAGGGCTCAAGGGAAGTATTAGGGGGGCTGCACACAGGAGGCTTTTCATCATAAAGCACTGCCTTTACAACCACTTTAATTATGATCCGACTTGGAGGCAACTTCCATTATTTAATAGAGAAGTATGGGTTTGGGGGTTTTTCCTCCGTAATACTTACCTAGGTTAATGCAGCATCAGTCCGGTGCTGCATCTGTCCCCTGGCGCCGATACACTGAGAACTGAGCGATCGAACATCGCCGATGGCTCGGTTACCACAGCTCCTGGAGCAGAAAGCTGCTGACCGTCAATCAGCAGCTCTCCACTCTGCTCCTCCTCACTCACTGGAGCACTGAGTGGCCATCTCAGTCTCTCAGCAGCTCGCCAAGAGGCTGAAACGGGTGTCAGTCCAGGCACCTGGCGAATCCAGACTTCCATTGTCACGATGACGCGGTGCCTGGACTGATTCCAGTGATGTCAGCAGAGAGTGGACTTCAGCTTGCTCTCTGCTGAAAACGAGTTACAGGAGTGCAAAACTAATTGCACTCCTGTGACCCATAGGAAAAGTACAGCCAAAGAACTTAGGCTGGACTTTTCCTTTAAAGTCTATGGGCACAAGTCGGATAGAAGTCGCCTTGAAGTAGTACAGGAACCTTTTCTAAAGTCAGAGCGACGTTAGTAATGCTTATTAGAACAGCTCTCGTTGACTAACATGGGATTTCACATGTCACACAACTTGGGGTCTCACAAGTCGGATCCCAAGTCACGGCAGTGTGAACCAAGCTTTAAGGCCTCAAGCACACAAGTCGTTTTACAGGTGCAAATAAAAGAGAAGCCTTTCCTCCAGGCAGCAGCATTTTGGCAGAAAAAGACTTGATATGTGAAAAACTGTGTAGCGTTTTTAGGTGCAACAAGCGCTTCAGTGGTTAAGTAATTTCACTGTTTAGAATAATAAAATCATTCAGACCATTAAAATGAACTAAAAACGCTCAAGTCCTAAAGACATCTATCGTTAACGCACGTTTACGTGTGTCAAGCGTCTTTTTCTGCCAAAATGCCACTGCTCCTGGATGCACTGGCATTGGGGGTTTTTTCTGCTTCTAAACTCCGCCAAAAGTCTATGTGTAGATAGGCTAACATGCAGGGGCGCTTACAGGCAGGAAAAATAAAAATAAGTCAGATGCCCCTGGAGTAGCTGAAGTTCTGTCCCTGAGCTACCTACTTACTACAGGATTCAACCAACCTCAGGCACCAGGCCGCTAATTCTAGTTGCCAAAGCGACCTGGCGCCTGGGCTACACTGTGGCAGGTGTCTTGTCCCCATGTGCCGCCCCCCTGAACGGGCTAAGATGCCGCACTGGGCAGTAATTGAGGCCTGCTGGAGCGGGATGCAGGGCTTCCTCTGCCTACTCTCACTACCCGCCCACCTCCGACACTTCCTTCCCGATTTGACAACTTGGAAGAGGTTGAAGGTGTTGCAGGCTTCGTTTGGCATCCATTCCTTAACAGTGAGAGTACGGGGAGTGTTTTGCAGCTGATTGGAAGAGCTTCAGTTCCGATGGAAACCGGTTTCTCTTTTTTCATCCTTTCAGTTTTGCACTCTCACCCAGTCATGCCACAGCCTAAGATGGCATGAGTCACTGAGATCACAGGATCTCATATCGTCCCACCTTGCTACACTGTCCTTCCCTAGTGAGGTGCTTCCCATCACATAGATATTGTGGCCGGGTAACAGACAGGCTGTGATGCTGCCTTTCCTCCTTGGGCCGGTGTCCTACTGGGGAAGGTCCACATGCCTTCTGCTGTGTTTGGTTTGTGGCTGAGGGCCGGAAGCGCTGTGCCTGCCTTTCCTTTCACAGGGATGCACAAATTATATCACGTCAGGCCCAGAACATGAAGTTCCGGGCGCCAGGCAGGTGTTTTTTATTTAGCCCTGCCGTGGGCAAGCAGCGATCTGGCACTTCCAGCTCCAATCAGCAGGTCCCACCCAAAGATTCATGTCAGGGGCTCACTGATTGATGACAGGAGAGAGATCCGTGTTGGTAAACTAACAGTGGGGTTGTGCATCGTATTCCTTAATAAAAGAACTACCTAGTAGTACGGGATTTTACCCAGGGGAGCCATTCTGCCGCAGTACATCTGCGTGAACCGCAGATGTACTTTTTTTTTTGCATTTTTTTTTTTTTTTTTGCCCTAATATCTACCTTAAATCACATTACATATAAGTACAATATGCAATTAGTCTAAATACTGAAATTTGCACTTTAAACTGTAATTTTGTAACTTTTGGAAATGGCAGAAGAAACTTGGCTGTGCCAGTAAGTTTTGAATGTCATGTTGGCAACCTACCAGATTGAAATTTGCTAGGTTGCCAACACTGCTAGCCACAGAGAGGCCCAAACTCCAAGGAGCACCTTCAGCCTTTCTAGTGACATAAAATTACGCAATCTAAAATCAATCACATTTTTGGAGGCCCTGGAGCACCAGGACAGAAGAAAAAACCAACAAAATGACCACATTTTGGAGAGTAAAAACCCCTAGCTATGGTAAGTCTTTCAAAGACATTTTTACCACATATTTTTGGAAAACGCAGAAAGAAAATGATTTGGTAGTTTTATATTTCTCACACACAGCATAGCCATGCTAAGAATTTTACCCCAAAACATATTCTGATACTCATCCAGAGTATTTGGATACCATATGTGTGATTGCAAAGGTGTATTGGCGTGGCAGCGATCGGGAACTCTTTTGCTGGTTGTACTTGCTCTGGTGACGTACTGATGTAGCGAAGATCAGGGCCATTGTTGCTGGCTGCACTGGTCTGGTGACATTGTCACTGATGTGGCAGCCATCAGGAAGAATGAGACTGGTTGTACCATTAGGCCTCATTCATAGTGGGTGCATCGATGTGCATCCCGTGCAGGGACCATGTTTACCCGCATGAAAATACACCAGGTGTTCTGTGCAGCCCTGTGCCGGCAGTCCCATTTAGGTCTATTGAGATGCAGCAGCTGCATGGACACAGCCACGGCCTTGCACCTTCATGGATGTCAGATTGGGGAGTAGTGGCTGTGTCTGTGCAGCCACTGTGTCCCAATAGACATAAATTGAACTGCCTGCATGGGGATGCATGAAACACCTGTGCATCCCCGTTTTGGTAAACATGGCTCTTGCACAGGTTACACATTTACACGTCCCATGTGAATGAGGTCTTATGGTGACACTGGAATTTGTGTGGCAGTGTCCAGAGACACTGTGACTGGCTGCACAGGGCTCATTTACACTTGTGATTGAGCGATAGTAAAACCCCACAGTTGAGATGCATTTTTACTGCCTCTCAACTGTTAGCCCTGTAACTGGAAAGGTGTACACATGCCAAGACAGGAATTATACCCCTGTCATGCTTGGCAGGCATTACTGCTTGCTGAGCGTAATCCATTCAAGTGAATGGAGCCTTGCTGTAACTGCATTGCAACCACACACGGTAAAAAAAATTAAAAAAAACGTTTAATGTTCTCTGAAGAGTCATCTAAAACAAGGATCGCTCTTCAGAGTCCACCGAAAGTATGAATAAGCCCTTCTAACCACTTCCCCCGTGAAGATGTCATTTTATTTGAGTGAAGCCATCTGGACGATGCCTGCAGCTAGATATTTTTTTTTTTTTCAGCTGCCAATTGCCAACATACTGTAAAAGCCATCATAGTGGCTGTTTAGCCTCTTGATTGCTTTTGCAGGTGGTGGGAGGGGATGCCCCCCCCTCTCCAGTCTCTCCTGTGCGATGGGGAGCCGGAGAATGAGTCCACTGGCGATGGACCAAATGGTCCACGGCCATGTCTAAGACCCTCAGAGGCCAAAAGTGATGTCATGACGTCACCGGCAGATGTAAACACTGCCCTTTTTTATTTTTTTTGCTGGAAAGCCAGAAAGATCTTTTTTTTTTTTTTATCTCAGGCTTTCCAGCATAGAGGAGAGACTTATAGACCCCAGATCTCTCCGTAAGATGGACCTGTCAGGAAAAGGGATGTTTACATTCCTTGTAAGAGGAATAAAAGTGATCCAAAAAATAAATAAATAAACACACACAATGAAAGGGGAAGTGTAAAAAAAAAAAAAAAAAAAAATGTATAGC
Source organism: Lithobates pipiens (assembly GCF_037356315.1). Classification (NCBI taxonomy): domain Eukaryota; kingdom Metazoa; phylum Chordata; class Amphibia; order Anura; family Ranidae; genus Lithobates; species Lithobates pipiens. Next base: position 119,470,363 of record NW_027507758.1, read on the forward strand.
GACCCCCATCCCCTTGTGCTCACACACATAAGAGAACGCAAACAGGTGCGCCCGAATATGTAAACGGCATTCAAACCACACGTGAGTTATTGCTGTGATCATTAGAGCGAGAGCAATATTTCTAGCGCTAGATGTCCTCTCTAACTCTAAACCGGTAATCTGCAAATGTTTTTAAAGCATCATCTACTAACGATGGTATATATACTGGAATTATTACTTTTTTTTAAAAAATTATACTACTAAATGGCGGTGATCAGCGACTTGGGACTGTGATAGTGCGGCGGACAGTATGACACTAATTGCCACTTTGTGGGTACTGGCTAACTGACACCAATTCAGTGATAATAATATACACTGTCACTGTACTAACAACACTGGCTGAAAAGTGATACTAAAGTCTCGTTTTTTTTCCCCCATTCGAAAATAACAAACATGTTATACTTGCCTGCTCTGTGCAATGATTTTGCACAGAGCACCCCAGATCCTCCTCTTCTCGGGTCCCAATTCTGAGCTTCCAGCCCCTCCCTCTTGCCGAGTGTCCCCACAGCAAGCAGCCTGCAATGTTGACACCCGAGCTGAGCCACTGCTCTGTGTGTCCATTCAGACACAGAGCTGCGACTCCAGCCCATCCCTTCTCTCTTTCTCCTCGTCGGTAGAACTGGGAACACTTGGGAAAAGAGAAAAGAAGTGCTGCACACCCCAAATATTAACAGAAAAAGGGAATTGTCCCCCAGGGTGGGGTTTTCTAGGCAACAACAAATTATAGAAAATGATGGCAGGCAGTGACTAAAAGTTGAATAAACTTTAATAGGACATATGATTTCAAAGGTAACAATAATAGTAAAAATATGAGCTATGATCCAGGAGATACCAACACAAAACATATGGAGTTAAACACAATATGGAGTATAGCTTATAATATTGTGTTGGTTTTTACTATTATTGCTATTATTATTATTATTATTATTGCTGCAATATTTAATGTCACACTGTTTTTGCCCAGCTGTCTTTAACCGCTTCACGCCCGCCTTATAGCCAAAAGATGGCTACAGAGCGGACGCTAACTGCCGGGAGGCCGTCCCTGGACATCCTCCTGTTTACTTCCCTAATGCGCGCTGCTGCGGGCACGCATCGGGGAAGTTCTGTGTTGGCCGTGTCCCTCGGACACAGCCAATCACAGATCATGCTAAATGGCCAATCACAGTGGCCATTTAGCACTAGATCGGGCTATCCAATCAGAGGTGATCTCATATGTAAACATATGAGATCATCTCTCATCGCCGGCTCCCCTCCTCACACAGAGACAGCGTGTGAGGAGGGAGAGCTTCCGTGCTGCAGCTGCAGCGTCTGTGACTGACAGTGAGTGTACACACACACACACACACACACACACACACACACACACACACACGCCCACCTGTCCCCAGTGCGACCAACAGTGCCATCTGTCCCCAGTGCCACCTGTCAGTGCCATGTGTCCCCAGTGCCACCCATCAATGCCACCTGTCCCCAGTGCCACCTAACAGTGTCATCTGTTCCCAGTACCACCTGTGCCCAGTGCCACCTATCCGTGCCATCTGTCCCCAGTGCCATGTGTCCCCAGTGCCACATATTAGTGCCATCTGTCATCAGTGCCACAGATTAATTCCATCTGTCATCGTTGTCAAGTGTCATCAGTGCCACGTATTAGTGCCATCTGTTGTCAGTGTTACATCAGTGTGACGTGCCATCAGTGCCAAGTGTGACGTGTCATTGCCCTGGTGCTCCAGGGCCTTCAAAAGTGTAATAGGTAGTCAACAATTTAGATGTGTAATTTATGCTCCTAGAACACCTGATGGCGTTCCCTGCATGTTGGGCGTCTCTAAGTGGCCAGGCTGTGAAAAAGTCCCACACATGTGGTATTGTAATACTCAGGAGGAGTAGCACAATTTAATTTGGGGCGTCATTTGTGGTATACACATGCCATGTGAGAGAAATAACCTATTACAATGACAATTTTGTGGGAGAAAAAAAAAATCTTCATTTTGCAAAGAATTGTGGGAAAAAAAATGACAACACCAAAAAGCTCACTATGCCTCTTACTAAATACCTTGGAATGTCTACTTTCCAAAAAGGGGTCATTTGTACTTTCCTGGCTTGTTCGGCTCACAAGAATTGAGATCGGCCACCAGTACATCAGATGTGATCAATTTTTTATGATTCGCACCACAGCTTGTAGACTCTCTAACTTTCACAAAGACCAAATAATATCCACTAATTTGGGTTATTTTTTTACCAAAGATATGTAGCAGTATAAATTATGGCCAAAATTTATGAAGAAAAATTAATAATTTGCATAATTTTATCACAGAAACAAAGAAAAATGCGTTTTTTTTTTCAAAATTTCGGTCTTTTTATGATCAAATACCACCAAAAGAAAGCTCTATTTGTGGGGGGAAAAAAAAAGGACAAAGAATTCATTTGGGTACAGTGCTGCATGACTGAGTAATTGTCATTCAAAGTGTGAGAGCACCAAAAGCTAAAAATTGGTCTGGGCAGGAGGGGGGTTTAAGTGCCCAGTAGGCAAGTGGTTAAAATGCAATTTTTTGGGAACAGATACACTTCAATGAATATAAAAAACGAAACAGTAAAGTTAGCCCCATTTTTTTTGTTTTAATGTGAAAGATGATGTTACCCCACGAGAATCATGATCTGTCTTCTAAGCAAAAATAAAAAATAAAAATTGCGATTCTCATTTTAGCCAGAATAATGCAGAGAATCGGTGACTGACAGTCATCGGCTCTCCGTTTACTAGGGATGAGCTCAGGCGTGTTCGCATGGTCCACGCGCAGAGCCCACCAGGAAGTCGGCGCAGCGCTGTGCTAATCACAGCTAGTGAGACGTTGCCCAATCTCTGCAGCCGTCCATCGGGGTAATGTCTCACTGCCTGTGCCGACTTCCTGGCGGGCTCTGCGCGTGGACCATGCGAACACGCCTGAGCTCATCCTTACTGTTCACTGAAGACAGAGAACTAAACGATCAGCAGTGAGTGGGTGGCAGTCTTCATCTGCTTTGATTGACTGGTGCAGGATGACATCACTCCCACACATGCACAGGAGTGTAGCCATCCAATCACAGGCAGCGTGTCAGAATGTACACAACTGAACTTTGTGTACGTTCTGTTGTAGGGTTGCAAACTTCAGTGAATTCACATGCAGACTGCATGTCTGTAATGGACATTCACAAACACGTGGTCATCATGGAATGTACTGACAATTGACAACCCTGTTCTGCAGAGATTAGCAAACAGGAAGTGGATTTCATAGCATGTGTATTGTACACTATAGAGCCTGCCTCGGCTTCATGTTTTGCCTTCTAGTTCACTTCACTTTAGGGTTTGCACAAGCTTTATTTAAAAACGTGACAAAGACAGTCTCCAATTATAAAAGAAAACAATAGATGAGTGTCTGTATTACGTATAATACAATACCTGGGCACTGATGAATCCATCATACACCCGGCCAGGCAGGTCCTGAGGGATAAATAGCGGACACTGGCTCAGCATCGTCAGTCCGCTGACAGCAGGGGACGGGGGAGGGGAAGATACATCCACACAGGTACAACAACACCAATACTTCAGGAAGCAGCGTGTCTACACACTACAGCAGGCACGTGACCCGCCAACCAATCACAGCGCGCCTTTCACAGACATCCCTCCCAATCCCAACGCGGCTGCTCTCATTCAGAAATCGTGTTGTATTTCCCGCCAGGCGGCGCGGAAGGAGAGACGTTCTATAATATTATAATATAACATGTGGGTCATAGACTCCTAGTGTCGCACGTACAGCTTGGATGTGAGCTGCTGGAAGTGATATGACAGCTCCCTTCTTACCACAGCTTTCCTCCACTACAGATGCAGCATAGCTCCCAACTGTTCCTCATTTGGAACAGTGTTCCTATTTCCTCCTCATGTGTCCCTCATTTTGGTCTGATCTATATAATTGTATATCAAATGCATTTTTTTATCTGAAAAAAAGTGTTTTCCAGTATTAAACCTTTCATCCAGGAAGGGGGTAAAAGTGCCCAGGAGGCAAGTGGTTAAAGCGTTATTAAATCCTAATTTTTTTCTTTACATCAAAATAACAAACATGTAATACCTGCTCTGAGCAGTGGTTTTGCACAGAGCAGCCCGGATCCTCCTCTTCTTGGGTCCCTCACCAGCGCTCCCTCTTGCCGGGTGCCCCCAGAGCAAGCAGCTTGCTCTAGGGGCACCCAAGCAGGCAGCTTCCGAGCCACAGCTCTATGTGTCCATTAACACAAGGAGCTATGGCTTGGCCCCTCCCCCTCCATCTCCTGATTTGTTTACTGGCTGTGACTGACAGCAGTGGGAGCCAATGGCTCCCGCTGCTGCCAAAAGCCAATCAGGAGTGCGAGTCCCCGGAAAGCCAAAGCTCTCATGAACACTGCTGATCGAGAGAGCGCTCAGTTAAGTATTGGGGGGGGGGGGGGGGGGGCTGCTGCACATGGAATGTTTTTTATAGCATGCATAGAATGCATGAAGGTAAAAAAACCTTGTGCTTTTACAACCACTTTAAAAGAGAAGTATGGGAATTTTTTTTTCCTTTAAGAATCATACTTACCTAGGTGCATGCAGCATCGGTCCGATGCTGCTTCTGTGCCCCGCCAGCTCTAGAACTGAGCAATCAAACACTGCTGATCGCTCAGTTCTCAGAGCTCCCTGAGCAGAGAGCTGATGACTGTCAATCACCGCTGTCTGCTCTGCCCCAATCCCTCCACGCTCACTAGAGCATTGAGCTGTGGAGGCGGCGGGAGCATCCGGCTTAGTCTCAGCCGCTCGCTGAGAGGCTGAGCCGGATGCCAGTCCAGTCATATGGGCAGATCACGACCATATGGTTGTGATCTTTCCCGAGCCTTGACCAGCTCTGTGATGTCAGAAGCCCGCTGTCTGCTGAAAACAGGTCACAGGAAAGCAGAACAAACTGTACTCTTGTGATTCACAGAAGAAGTACAGCCAAACAATATTTAGCTGTTCTCCTTTAAGTTATGAATGGACATAGTAGTGATGCAGACCCATAGCTCCCAATTGTCCCTGATTTTGAGGGAATGTCCCTGATTTGGAACAAAGTCCCTCTGTCTCTCTTTCCTCCTCATGTGTCCCTCATTTTGGTCTGATCTATATTAGAGTTGGGCAAAAAGTTCGGCCTGAACATCGTCTGTTAGCCTGTTTGGCAAACATGCAAATCGCAGGCCGTTTGCCGAGTGTTTGCCCCACCAAAACATCCTGCAATGCACTGTGCGCTGCACAGTGCATTCTAAGCCCTTATTGGGCAAAGCTTTGCTCAGTCAGGGTGCAGTGAATAGCTAGTTGTTAAGGTAGCGGCGTCCCCCCCGCTCCAAAGCACCCACCCCCCATTTTGAGGGCATGTGGCCTGGTATGATCGGGGGGGGCACTCGCTCACCCCCTTTCCTGACTTGCCTGGCTGCGTGCTCAGATAAGGGTCTGGTATGGATTTTGGGGGGCACCACTCCATTTTTTTTTAACATTTTCTATTGCCGGCAATTTAAATGTCATTTTATTCATTTTTGTTTTTCTTTAGAAATGTAATTTTTGCTGCAGCATGTTCTATACATGCTACAGACACACCACTTTACAGGCAGACTAAGGGGACCCACAGGGACTATATTTCATTTTCTGTCTTTTTTCGTTTTGTTTAGACAAAATAAAGAACCCAGTGGTGATTAAATTCCATCAAAAGAAAACTCTATCTGTCTCAAAAAAATTATTAAAATGTTATTTGGGTACAATGTTGCATGACCGCACAATTGTCATTCAAAGTGTGACAGCGCTAAAAGCTGAAAATTGCCCTGGGCAGGAAGATGGTGAAAGTGCCCAGTACTGAAGTGGTTAACTAATCATTTTTTTTTTTGTGTTTAATCCTCCTTTGACATGGGGGGTGTCCTATTCCTACATACTTTTGCTAATAGGCATCCCTTGTTCCCATCTCAAAAAGTTGGGAGGTATGCGTACTGATTGCGCACTGTGTTCATTGAGGAAAAGAAGGGGTCGGTAAATTAGATATTCCCATGCTCTCCATCTAGAAACGATCCCTGTGTGCTCATAGCAGCTGCCAGTAGGATAGGAGGGAAGAGGATAGGGGGTATATAGAAGGGTTTACAACCACTTTATAGCTTCAAAAAAGCATCAAAATGTATGTTAAATAGACATGGAAAAATTTGTTTTGTTTCGGATATATTAATTATGTTATTAATTATGTTTTGTTGATTCGTTTCAGAATTAATTTAGTTTTGTTTAATTTCATTTTGTTTATGCATTTTCTAATGAATTTCTAATTTTTGGAGCAATTTGAATTTGGATCTGTCGAAAAATGACCGATTTGAATTTTGTGTGAAGAATAGCTGGTTGTTAGAGCTCCACGATTCTGGCCAAAATGAGAATCACGATTTTTTTTGCTTAGAATAAAAAGATCACGATTCTCGCAGCGTAAAATCTTTCACATTATACAAAAAAATTGGGCTAACTTTACTGGTTAATTTTTTTCTTTTTAAATCATTAAAGTGTAATTTTTTCCCAAAAAATTGCATTTGAACGACTGCTGCGCAAATACAGTGTGACATAAAATATTGCAACAATCACCATTTTATTCTCTAGGGTCTCTACTAAAAAAAATATATATGTAATGTTTGGGGGTTCTAAGTAATTTTCTAGCAAAAAAAAAATGATTTTAACTTGAAACCAACAAATGTCAGAAAAAAGGTTTAGTGTTTAACCACTACAATACAGGGCACTTTCGCCCCCTTCCTTCCCAGCCCAATTTTCAGCTTTCATCGCTCTATAGCTTTCAGTGACAATTGCGCGGTCATGCTACACAAATAGAGCTTTATTTTGGTGGTATTTATTCACGACTCAGTTTTTTTTTTTTTGCGATATAAGCGCAAAAAAGCGGAAATTTGGAAAAAAAACAATATTTTCTTTTTTCTATTTTAAAAGAAATCCAATAAAATCAAATTTTGTCATAAATTTAAGCCAAAATGTATTCTGCTACATGTTTTTGGTATGTTTTGGGGACATGTATGTTTTGGGGACATATGTGGGGACTGTGTTTATACTGTGTGGTGTGTTGTGTATTACTCTAGACTGGTGATCAGTGAGTAAAAAGCTGTAAAAAACAGCTCATACTCACTGATCATCAGCCGGCTGCAGCGATCTGCTCTCCTCTCCTCAGCGATGACTTCTGTGTGAGGAGAGGAGGAGCCGATTGCCTAGCAACCGGCTGTTTGTTTACATCACATGACGGCCGTGATTGGACACGACCGTCATGTGATCAGGAGGGCCAATCAGAGAGCCCTCCTGCCGATCTGAGATGCGCCGTGTCCGGGTGACACGGGCGCATCGGGATCGTGCCGCTGCGCGGGCACGCGCGTGCGCGATCCCGCTCCTTCTGATGGACGTTCCTGAACGTCCTATCAGAAGTAGACGGCTCCCACCCGGCCAATGCACATATACGGCATTGGCCTTAGTGGTTAAGTGGTTAAACTTCCCTCATTTACAAAGTGTATGTATTCCTTTGATCTAAAGGACAAATCATTACAATGTTTATACTTAAGTTTCACTGCTAAAGATTGTTGTGATTCTTGGCAGACTGCCCATTTTTTTTCCCTTTCTTTTGATGGCTGTCGGCTTTACCAGAGCACAGAGAATTCTCTTCATTGAAAGAATCGGGAAATACTTTGTCAAGATCACAACGGGGAAAAAAATCGCAATATTGATTCTTAATGATTAATCGTGCAGCTCTACTGGTTGTTAACCACTTCAGCTCCGGACCAATAAACACCTTAAGGACCAGAGGTCTTTTTGCAATTTCGCACTGCGCTGCTTTAACTGGTAATTGCGCGGTCATGCAATATTGCACCCAAACGAAATTTGCGTCCTTTTCTTCCCACAAATAGAGCTTTCTTTTGATGGTATTTGATTGCCTCTGCGATTTTTTTTTTTTGCGATATAAATGGAAAAAGAGCGAAAATTTTGAAAAAAAAAGATATTTTCTTCTTTTTGTTATAAGAAAAATCGAATAAACTAAATTTTAGTCATACATTGAGGGCAAAATTTATTCAGCCACATGTCTTTAGTAAAAAAAATGTCAATAACGTATATTTTTTGGTTTGCGCAAAAGTTATAGCGTCTACAAACTAGAGTACATTTTCTGGAATTTACACAGCTTTTAATTTATGACTGCCGATCTCATTTCTTGAGGTGCTAAAATGGCAGGGCAGTACAAATCCCCCCCAAATGACCCCATTTTGGAAAGTAGACACCCCAAGGAAATTGCTGATGGGTATGTTGAGCCCATTGAATATTTATTTTTTTTGTCCTAAGGGATTGAATAATGACAAAAAAAAAAAAAAAAAAAAAAAATTTTTTTACAAAAAGTTGTTACTAAATGATATATTGCTCACACATGCCATGGTTATATGTGAAATGACACCCCAAAATACATTCTGCTGCTTCTCCCGAGTACGGGGATACCACATGTGTGGGACTTTTTGGGAGTCTAGTCGCGCACGGCACCCCGAAATCCAATCACCACCTTCAGGATTTCTAAGGGTGCAAATTTTTGATTTAACTCCTCACTACCTATCACAGTTTCGAAGGCCATAAAATGCCAAAATAGCACAAAACCCCCCCAAATGACCCCATTTTGGAAAGTAGACACCCCAAGCTATTTACTGAGAAGCATGTTGAGTCCATGGAATATTTTATATTTTGCCAAAAGTTGCGGGAATATTACAAACTTTTTTTTTTTTGCACAAAGTTGTCACTAAATGATATATTGCTCACACATGCTATGGGCAGAAGTCAAATTACACCCCAAAATAAATTCTGCTGCTTCTCCCGAGTACGGGGATACCACATGTGGGGGACTTTTTGGGAGCCTAGTTAACTAGCTACCTAGCGACACTAGCGACACTGATGCAGCGTTCAGAAAAATTATCGCTTAGTGACACTGGCAAAAGGGGGTGAAAGGGTTAACTAGCGGAAATCAGGGGGTTAAAACCATTATTGGGTAGTATATCGGGGTACCTAGCGCTATAAAAACCTGGCGGTGAACCTAAAAAAATAACTAGCTACCTAGCGACTGTAGCGACACTAATGCAGCGATCAGAAAAACGATCGCTTAGTGACACTGGCAAAAGGGGGTGAAAGGGTTAACTAGCGGCAATCAGGGGGTTAAAAACATTATTGGGTAGTATATCGGGGTACCTAGCGATATAAAAACCTGGCGGTGAACCTAAAAAAATAACTAGCTACCTAGCGACACATGCAGCGATCAGAAAAATGATCGCTTAGTGACACTGGCAAAAGGGGGTGAAAGGGTTAACTAGCGGCAATCAGGGGGTTAAAAACATTATTGGGTAGTATATCGGGGTACCTAGCGCTATAAAAACCTGGCGGTGAACCTAAAAAAATAACTAGCTACCTAGCGACTGTAGCGACACTAATGCAGCGATCAGAAAAACGATCGCTTAGTGACACTGGCAAAAGGGGGTGAAAGGGTTAACTAGCGGCAATCAGGGGGTTAAAAACATTATTGGGTAGTATATCGGGGTACCTAGCGATATAAAAACCTGGCGGTGAACCTAAAAAAATAACTAGCTACCTAGCGACACTAGCGACACATGCAGCGATCAGAAAAATGATCGCTTAGTGACACTGGCAAAAGGGGGTGAAAGGGTTAACTCTAGGGGCAATCAGGGGGTTAAATCTTTATTGGGGGGTGATAGGGGGCTACCCTGGACCTAACACTAACTGTCCTGACAGTTTTTACTGTCACAACTGACACTGAATGCATTGATCAGTAAAGAAATGATCAATGCAATCAGTGACACTGTGACTGGGGGGGGAGGGGGGGCGGGGGGGGGATCTGGGGGCGATCGGGGGGGGTTTGTGTGCCTGTGTGTACCTACATGTCAGTGTAGTGTTCGTGCAGACTTACTTTTACTCTTCTCCTCGTAGTCCGGTCAAAAAGCCCGCCCCGAGGAGAATGACATCACTTCCTCCTTCCTGTGTAAACAATACACAGGGGAGGAAGCTTCTCATTGGCCAGGAGCGATCCAGAGGGGGTGGCCGAAAACCAACGGCCATCCCCTCATCACGGAGCGCTCCTGGACCGAATCGGACCGCCGTAACCAGCGGGAGGGGGTCCGATCGGACCCCCCACCCGCTGGAAGGCAATCACGTAGATGTACGTGATTGTGCCTGCCTGTGCCATTGTGCTGACGTACAATGGCAATACGGCGGTCCTCAAGTGGTTAAGGAAAGGATCGGGAAACCGGCCGGTGCATCCTTAACAACCGATGACTCATCAGCTGTCAGCGGGCTTCCCCACTGAAAGCTTAAATATGGCAGAAATAAAAGAGTCTGAAGAAAACAGCATGGGTTCCCCCAATCACCATACCAAACCCTTATCCAAGCATGCAGCACAGTGGGCCAGGAAAGGGGGCAACAAGTGAGCCCCCCCTCCCCATCCTGATCCTTACCCGGCCAGAGCAGAGAGGGAGGCTTCCTCTCACGCTAAGTTGTCACTGAAGCACTGGGTTCGGACTCACTGCATGGCGTTGCATGCAACACAAATAAAAAAATCAGGCAGACAGGTACCCACCTCTACTTTCACAATTCTCTCAGAAGAACTACATAAACTTTAGTCTTTCTAGCTGCTTACTTGTAACAAATAAATAAAAAAGTGAAGTTCTTTTTAAAACACTTAAATTTTCTCATTACTAAATGCAATGCCTGCAATTATTACTATTTTTTTCCATTTTCGCTCTTTATAGACTATGGTGTACAAGGAGCGCATTAATCAGAGAAGCAGCTAAGAGGCCCATGGTAACTCTGGAGGAGCTGCAGAGATCCACAGCTCAGGTTGGAGAATCTGTCCACAGGACAACTATTAATTGTGCAGTCCACAAATCTGGCCTTTATGGAAGAGTGGCAAGAAGAAAGCCATTGTTGAAAGAAAGCCATAAAAAGCCCCATTTGCAGTTTGCAAGAAGCCATGTGGGACACACAGCAAACATGTGGAAGAAGGTGTTCTGGTCAGATGAGACCAAAATTGAACTTTTTGTCTGAAAAGCAAAATTCTATGTGTGACAGAAAACTAACACTGCACATCACCGTTAACACACCATCCCCACTGTGAAACATGGTGGTGGCCGCATCATGTTGTGGGGATGCTTTCCTTCAGCAGGGAAGCTGGACAGAATTGATGGGAAGATGAACGGTTGATTGTTCTTACGGTGCAGGGAATTTCTGGCTGAAAAGAACAATATGGGGTTGATGCCTGTAGGTGCAGGCATCAACCCAGTATAAGCACTGAAATGAGAGGATGTCCATAATTGCCCTCTAGGTGGGAAGTGGTTCAGCTCCAGGTCTTTCCTCTGCCCTCAAAACCAAGATTGGTCTAATCGGATGTTTTACAAGACAGTAATGGCTTGTAAACAACAAACTAAAACCGGAAGTGACAAAATCCGCATCACTTCTGGTTTCATAGACCATAGTAATTATTGAGGAAAGGAACTTCCTCCTTCATCTCTATGGTATGCTGGTTTCAGTCCCGGGCTCCCCAGGGGAATGGGTAAGCCTGGGAAGGCAATGGGAAGGGGAGTATCATGCAAAAGTGATCCAGCATCTCTATAGCTGCTCATATCTCTTTTACATTATAGAGCATCACCAGCTCTAAAAAAAAGATACCATGGTTAGGGCTGCAGCTTTAGCCACGACCCTAGTAGAACCACTGGAACCTGAGGACATATGGGTACATCCATTTGGGGGAAGTTTTTAAGAGGACCTGTGTGTGTTGTCACTGCAATCATCAGGGACAGCACCGCTCCCCGGGACTATGGAGCACATCACAGAGAGACTGTCATCATATAGGGAGGCTAATGCAACTGCTAAGAATGGAACGTATTGGAAGTTTTTTTTCTTATGGAAAGGACTGAACAAGGAGGCTGTGATGAAATGCAGCAGATGTCAGTATATCAGAGGTGTCCATCCTTCTTGCTTCCAGAAAAAAGCCAAAGAAAGATATGAACAGGGATCCATTAACCGCGCCACATTCAGATCAGGATTACTATCGCTGAGGCTGAGGTGTTTGGTGCATAGTACAGAGACCCCAGCCTGGGTTATTAAGCCATCTGCGCTCTGTGGTCACCTGTAATAAGGGACCATAACCATTTGGTAAGCAGCAGCGTGTTCTCAGGTGGAGGCACTTTTCTATCTCTTCACAGTTTCTGTGGTGTCTGGGTGGATGAGCTATTAAAGAACTATTAAAGAAGAAGCAGACTCTCCCACTCTGATGCTTCTTTTCATTTAGTCCATTATAATAAGTAATTATCAAACTGTAGCCACTGTAATCCAGCCCAAATCGTATATTACTTACTGTTTAAAGAAACTTTAAAAAAACTTGTTTCCAGGGGTTAGGCAGCCCCATCTTCAGTATCATTCCACCCTTACATTGAGCACATCCTGTACTGTTGACCAAGCCTCCTTCTCAATCCAACATTTCTATGGCAACACTGCTTCCCTGCTCATAGCTGACTTTATTTCACAGTATTTACTTGTGCTGATTGTCAGTCTTGTCAATCTTATCAGCTTCAGCCAATAAGACTGCAGTAACGCTGTCCGATGCCCTGGTTTACACTGCATGTGATGTCACATGGTCAAATGGGGTGTGGGAGGAAGCTCTGAATGATTCTGCAGTCTTCTGGGATTTCAGTGTTGTGTGCTGTAGGAAGTCCTGATAGTAGATAAACAAAGTACACAGAGTGTGCCGTAAATCAGGGGAGATCTGGGCATGCTCAGTGACGTCATTCTAAAGAACAAAAAGGATTACAACAATACTAAGCAAGTAAGGCAATATCTACAAGCAGAGTTCATTAGGGTTTTTTTTATGCTGATTTACATGGGACAAAGTTGTGAGGGAGAGTTTACAACCACTTTAATATATGGTGCATGGACTCATTTTTGATTTGTTTTCATAGTCACCATTATCACATATGGACTAATTTTTTTTAGTTATTTTTAATATCTCTTTTTTTGGTGCATTTTAGCATTCACTACTGTCACTTTTGTGATTAATTGTCACCACATGATCATAGGTTGTTCACTTTATTGTTCAGTCACAATCATTATCAGGTGCTGTTTTTTTTCACATTTAGTTTCTGTCTTATTGGTATATTTTTCTTTATTCTATGTTAATTTCAGTGGATTCATTCACCGTCATTTTGGATTTAAATTTTGTTAGTTTATTTACTATCATATTTTTATACAATATTTTCTTTCTAGCTGTGAGTGCACCTATTCAGTTTTTATTGGTTAGTGTCCCACAGGTCTATCTATCTAGCGCAGCTTCACTTTTTTATATATATTTAAGTTTGGTGTTGTATAACACCCTGAGTTGCAGTTTTCTTTTTTACTATTATTATTTGGCCAACTTTTCTTCCTTGTTAGGGTTCATGCACACAGGCATATAATACTCTAAGTTCAGATTCATAATTTATACAGCTCTGAACATAGAAATATTGTATGCTATTGGCCCTTTCACACTGCTTGCTTTTGGTCTGTAGCGTTTTCTGTAGCTTTGTAAGGCAAAACTAGCATTCATGGTCCAATTTTGACTGTATTTTATGATGCAAAATGTTCTAATGGGGACACTTGTTCCAGTGACAATTTTCTAAAAAAAATATTTGAAAAGAAACAAGGCTGGATGGCCACACTCCAATGCAATCACCTTTATTCCGTGTAATAAAAACAGAACATTGACAATGGTGGTGAACTAACAGACGTAGTAAACGCATTTCACACCTGAACTGGTACTTAGTCATTGCCATCTCATTGCAGAGGCAGCAGAGCCACGGGAAAGGTGATTGTTCTAGAGTGATGTGTTTCTTTGGGAATTCTCCTTACTTTGTAGAGATTGGCTTTCTCTTCCTGTTTAATCTTGGATAAGTAGTGAAGGGGAATCCCCTTCAAGGGACGCAGAAGACAAAAAATAAACCGACAGAGGTTTTAACACTCAATAACTCAATAAAAAAAGGTTTAGCTATACACACATTTTAAGTTTTGTGTTACATTACTCTGATTCTGTACCGTGGAACAGTGGCAGTTGGTGCTTCATCGGTCGGGAGGGGGGGCAGCAAACAAACCTGAGACATCCCCCCCACCTGGTCACTTCAGCCCTCCACCCCACACCAACCCTGCCTCCGTTGCCGGCTCACTCGCTCGCCAATCAGTTGGCACTTACCCCATCTAGGAAGGCTGCGGCTTCCCCCTCCATCTCCTCCATGACACTGATTCTCCTCCCAGCCAATTGGGTCTTCGAACTCCCAGCCAATGGGGTCTTAGGACTCCCAGCCAATCGGGCCTCAGGACCTGCTTCTTGATTGGCCGGGAGGAGAAACAGAAAGACATTAGTGAATATTTATTCCACACAACTAGGTGGGCTCAGGGCGTAGTGCTCTGCTTCCTGAGCCCACCCTCTTTTGAAGCCAATTAGAGCCTCAGGCCCTAATCAAGTGCTTCCAAAAAAAAAATTTGAAATCCATGCATCCGGCGCCCTACATGTAGATTAGGGCCAGGCACATGAAATAGGGGGCCGTGCCCCTGTGCCCCTAATGGACGGACGCCACTGCTGTGGAATCTACCAATCATACTGCAATGTATAGTTGTGAGAATGTAGGGAGGTTAGAAAGAAGGAGATGCTATAACAGTGGAACAGAAAACCTCTTATTTATGGGTTCATATTCAAGATCAAGATTTAAGAACAAGAGGATACAACCACAGGGTTTAAAGCGGAGCATTGATAGGAAAAATTTTAAATGAAGATTCTTGGGAAAAGAAGGTTCTAAGAAAGTTTGTTCATGTTTGTAATCATTAGTGGGTCAAATTGATGCTCGTTTTCAACCGCAGTGACAAGAAAATTTGAGGGAGCAGGATGGAAAATGTTTCCTTGAACAAACACATTTCTAACAGTGTATGTGGTTTTCGTTAGATAAAGTCCATTCATTCTAAAATCAAATGTTAAAAGCTAGCTATATTTTTTGAATGACAAATAAATGTTCTGAGAATGTCCTGGGAATTTTGGTACTAATTTTCCTAATGCCGCGTACACACGATCGGACATTCCGAAAAACAAAATCCATGAGATTTTTTCAGACGGATGTTTGCTCAAACTTGTCTTGCATACACACGGTCACACAATGTTGTCGGAAATTCCAAACGTCAAGAACGTGGTGACATATGACGAGCCGAGAAAATTGAAGTTCAATAACCAGTGCGGCTCTTCTGCTTGATTCCGAGCATGCGTAGAACTTTGTGCTTTGGAATTGTGTACACACGATCATAATTTCCGACACAAAATTGTGTGAAAATTTGAAAACCAGATCTCAAATTTTGTGTGTCAGAAATTCTGATAGAGCCTACACACGGTCAGAATTTCCGTCAAAAATCTATCGAACATTTTCTGACCGTGTGTACGCAACATAAGACTTTTCCTAAGAGTCTTCATTTGAAATTCTATCCATCTATGATCAGCTTTAGTTATCAGGACAATAAAATGCACAATACACACTCAACAGGTAGTCTGTGCAAATCTTATTGCGACATTTTACATTAACTGTATTGTGATTTATTTTTTCAGAAAAATCTTAATTTAAATTTCAAAGAACTTTTCTCAGAATTCTGTATTTGCTTTCATAATCTTCGTTGATTTCTTATGTTTTAGAAGCTTATGTGGCTTAAAGTTAAATTACATTTCTTCTTAATTGTCTACAGTTTAATTGTTCTTAATTGCCTGTAATTTTCTTTTAAGTTATCTATCCCAAGACAAGTGATTCTCTTTGCTCTTGCCTATGCTTAACATTGGGCATTTCAGGCTTCTGTAAATCAAAAGTTCACATCACTGTCTCAGTTTTTATTCTTCCATTTGCAAAATCTCTCCAGGTAACATTTGCAGCTCTTTATTTTCTGCGGGAGGCTTTACAGTATGCGTGTGACAGTTATGCAACTAATAACAGACTCTCCTATTTTAAAAATAATTATACTTCATTTACACAGTTTTCTTTGGAAAGCACTGACAAATTGCAGGATGCTCCACAAAGATTAAATGCAGCAGTTTTCCTGTTCATTAAATCTCTTTTCTGCCTCACAAAAGAAAACAGAATATTGGCCAGCTTGTAGGTACTCCCGATCCTTACAGTGCTTGAAGGAAATGGGAGGGGGGTAAATAGATGTCCACTAGAAGCTGGCTGATATGCAAGAAGATAGCAAACTAATGCGCTAAAGGGAATGTATAATCTTTTCTGCGTTTTTTTAGATTTGCAGATAAAAGAGATCAGCCTAAAGTAAACGATCTTTAAAATGTCTGTCAATATTTGAAAGGATGAGTGCACTTCCACAAAAAGAGCATTTATTTTTTTCCTGTGTTCCTAAACTCCTGACCAAAAGTAACCTCTCTTCCTCTGACTGCACTCTCAATCTCCATAGACTTTTATTGGGCTATCTACGATTGATCTATGGCATTCTGTGCAGACAAGGTGTGCGTAAAGAAGATTTTTCCTGCGGAAAGTGAACATTGTGGTAGGCCTTGGTCTTGGGTTGCCAGCAGGTATGCAGTACATCTGGAGCGAGAAAAAGTGGGTTATTTGATCTCATGCTACAATGGTTCAGTCCCGGGAGGATTTGCCTCCTTCTTGACCGGTCCATTTTATGCGATATGGCACTGTGTCGATTTAACTGACAATTGCTCAGTAGTGCAATATTGTACCCAAACAAAATTGATGTCCTTTTTTCCCCACAAATAGAGCTTTCTTTTGGTGGTGTTTTATCACCTCTGCAGTTTTTCTTTTTTGCGCTATAAACAAAAAAAGTGTGACAATTTTGCAAAAAAACACAATATTTTGTAGTTTTTGTAATAATAAATATCCTAATTTGAAAAAAATACATATATTTTGTCCTCAGTTTAGGCCGATATGTATTCTTCTACATATTTTTCGTAAAAAAAAAAAAAGCGCAATCAGGACTGCGACATTGCGGCGGACAGATCAGACACTTTTGACACTATTTTGGGATCATTGACATTTATACAGCGATCAGAGGTAAAAATAGCCATTGATTACTGTATAAATGACACTGACAGGGAAGGGGTTAACACTAGGGTATGATCAAGGGGTTAACTGTATTCCCTGGGTGTGTTCTAACTGTAGGGGGGATGGGACTGACTAGGGGAGGAGAGACATCAGTGTTCACACACACAGATCCCGGATCTCGCTCTGTCATGAGTGATCGTGGGTGCCCGGCGTTCATCGCGCCAGCAGTGCACGCACATAAGCTCCGGGGACACGTGGCGTGCGTAGGGTTGCCACATCATAACTTGTCCAGGATGCACATTAATTACACAGGTTCTGTGGCTGATTAAGGTGGTAATTAAACTCAATTGGTGCCTTATCTGCATTAAATCAACCTGTGACGTCTTAAAGGAGTGATGTACAGGTATGGTGATTTGCCCAGCCAAATCAACCTGCCACAGTATAAAAGCAGCAGCTGGTTGGCTAGTGGTTAAATTTTAGCTTTAATGTATATTTTGTAATTATAACAGTACATAGGGCAGCCATATTGACATTTTTACAACTACCAAGCTACCATGAGAATCGTGCATGTTTGAGGCCCCAGCTAATTTCTGGTAAATTACCCCAGGCCGAATTCCCTTGTAACAAAAATGCATACAAGTACCTTTGAAATTAGGTCAGGTGCCAAGGTGGCTTAGAAGGGTCAATAATGAGAACTTTTTTATGTGCCAGCCACCTTACTATAAAAGTGGAAGGGAAACAGAGCAGCCATGTATTGGAAGCTGTTGCAGGGAAAGGATAGGTAGAGATGAGTGTTAGTTAGGGAACTGTGCTTTCATTCAGATTGCTAGCCCTATAGACAGAAAACCCCTTTGCTGCCTTTTTTTGTTCTTATAATGTGGGCTTATTTGATTTTAATTATATTTTGTGTTTGACTTAAAAGAGAAGTATGGGTTCTTTTTTCATTTAATAATCCTACTTACCTAGGTGTATGCAGCATTGGTCTGATGCTGCATCTGTCCCTGGGTGCCTCTAAGCCCTTGTACACACGATCAGAGATTCCGACGACCAAATCCGTCGGATTTTGTCCGACGGATCTTGTCCGAAACTGTTGCATACACACAGTCGGACAAAGTTGTCGGAAAATCCGATCTTTCAGAACGTGATGACATAATTTCGTTACGATGGGACTACGTTCAGAAAATATTTCCGGCAAGTTGGAAAATTTGGTCCGACGGATATTCCGACGGAAACAGTCCGATGCAGACCACACACAGTCGGAATATCCGACAAAACGCTCTGATCGGACACATTCCGTCGGAATCGTGTGTACAAGGGCTTAGACTGAGAACCGAGCGATTTAACACTGCCAATCGCTTGATTCTTAGAGCACAGCCCACCGTCTGCTGAAAATGGGTCACGAGAGTGCGGAACGAGCTGCACTCCTGTGATCCACAGAGGAAATACACCGAAACTAGTCTTGGCTGTACTTCTCCTTTAAGATCAGTGATCACTTTTAGCTGTTTTCTTGTACATAACATTTATTTTTTCGTTTTTTGCTGCAATGCTTCCCTTTAAATTAAAAAAAAAAATGCTTTTGCTTCAATAGGGCAGTATTTTAAGAATTTAATGTACTTGGTGATTTTTTTTTTTTTTGTTTGATAGAAGTTTGCCAGCGCCATGACAGATTTGCATCAAGGAGAACAGGAACTAGACATATTGTCAAGAAAGACGTTCCAGCAATTAGACTGGCAGAAGAATACCTGTGCTCAGGGTTCCCATTAAAAGCCACCCGGCACAAAAGCATGCGCGTTAGCACAAATTACAGAGCGTGCACCTTGTGACAGTACTTAGCGCCAAGAAGCACTATTTAAAGGAGACTGTCACTTTTCTTGCCTTGCTGTTTGGTCTACAGCGTTTCCTGAGATGCTTGCTGCTTGTTATATTATTGCTATTGCTTGTTCTTGACCATTCCTGCTTGCTGCCAGTCTCTGATCCCAGCTTGTCCTGACATCTCTTCTGCCTCTCCCTTGATCCCTCTGCTGCCTTCCTGATACTGACCCGGCTTGCTCCACTACTCCACTTTGACTACAGCTCCTGCCCGCCTGTGTATGACCCGGCCTGCCTGCACCTGCTTGTGTCCTGAACTAAAGAACACCTCCCTGCTGTTTGCTGATCTTGGCTACCAGTCTGATCCACCTGAGCTGCAATACACCTCCCTTCTGTCTATGGTCTTTAGCTACCAGTCAGTTGTTCCTGAACTACAGAACACCTCTCTGCTGCGTATTGTCTCCAGCTTCCAGTCTGTTCCTGCTTCCTGCCTGGTTTGCTACAGAGGTCCGGATCAGCCCCTGCCTCAGCTTACCTATCAGGCACTTGTGCCCCTTTGCACTCCCGATTCCTGTATGCTCTATCAGGGGTTCTCGAGCCAGAGGAATATGAGAAGCAGCTCCCTGCACACTGGGCTCAACCACCAGGTACGTGACAGTACCAAACAGCCATATCTGAGCCCACGCAGGGAGCTTCTCCTATGGACGAACTTTCCCGTCATCTTCCTGGTCTTACCCAGGCTGTAAAGGACCTGCAAGAGGGTTACAACTGGCTGGAGGAACATGTTCAGGTTCTGCCTGCCTCTGCACCCTCCTCATCAGTAATGTCTGTTGCACCCTCAGTGGTGATGTTGCCGCCTGAACCAAAGGTTCCCACACCTGAAAGATTCTCTGGGAATCATAGTAAATGTAGAGCATTCTGTAATGCCTGTGAACTTTTCTTCGCTCTGCAGCCAAGGACTTTTTCTCTTGAATCCACCAAAGTGGGCTTTGTTATCTCCCTGCTGTTGTGGGAACCCCAGTCATGGAGCAGAAGGATGCCTCTCTCAACAACTTGAGCACCTTCTTCCAAGCCATGTCCCAACTCTATGAGGACCCGCAACTGACTGCCACCCGGGAAGCAGCTCTGCATACCTTACAACAAGGCTGTAGACCAGTGGAAGACTATTTATCTGAGTTTAGGCGTTGGAGTTCGAATACAAAATGGAACGACGACGCCCTACGTAACCAGTTCCATATGGGCCTTTCTGAACCATTAAAGGATGAGCTAGTCCGAGTGGGCATTTCCAGAGACTTTAGATGCCCTCATTGACCTGTCCATTCAAATTGTCAGACGGCTAAGGGAACAAAGGTCTGAGCATTCATCCTTCTTATCCAATCTGGATGCTTCCATGTGTGCCTAATTTCCCTCACTCTGCCTCCTCAGCTCTAGTAGCCTCTGCCCCTGACACCTCTGAACCAATGCAGCTAGGCTTGCTTCGCTGTTCACTTACACCCAAAGAACGGCAACGCTGCCACTAACTTTTGCGGCCTAGAGCAAAAGGACTTTCAGTACATTTGGCCGATGGTTCAGCTCTCAAATCTGGGCCAGCCACACAAAAAACTATGCCACTACTTACTACCAGATCAGCTTCCTCTCTCCCTATTGCTGCCAACACTGCCTACCGGAGACTACTGTTATTCCACCTCCCTTATTATGCATGCAAGCAGATGCTGAGACCTGTTAAGCTGTCCCCGAGGTTTACCACAGTTTCCTGGATGTCTTTAGCAAAAAGGGTGCAGATACTCTTCCTGTCAGGAAAGGTTCCCTTCGCTGGTAATATCAATCATTTGGCATGCAGTACTGCGATCCACCAGCAGGTGTCTCCTGCTGGAATTATGTAATCTTTGGTCCGCAGTACTGGTGTCCACCAGCGGAGGGATCCTGGCAGTGTGGAGCAGGTATTGCCTTCTGCAGTCAGGCGTGACATGACTGACAACAGCCATTATAAATACCCGGCAGGTGCACACACACCTCGCCTTGGTATTGTTCCTTGTGCCCTGACCTGCTGCTTGCGATCCTGATTCTGAACCTATTCCTGTGCCCTGAACCTGTGACCCGTGGTTCTGATCCTGTTTCCCTGTCCTGGTCCCTACCCTGTCCCACCTGTTACCATCATCCCTGCCCTGCAGTCTGATCCATCCATCCTCTCCCTGTCCTTTGTTCCTTACCCCATCTGCTGATCTCCCCGTGTATGACCTTGGCCTGGCTTGTGACTCTGATTCTGGACTGCCCTTGTTTATTTGCTGATCCTCTGTGTATGACCCTGGCCTGCCTATCGTTTACGGTCCTAGCATTTCCCATTTATTGTACATATCTGTCTGTTGTTGTTTGGGGGTCTTTGTTGGTTGGTTTATTGCACTGTGTGGTTGTATTTATATTATTCACTTTCTTTAATAAATCATATTTCACTTATACACGTTTGGGTTTCCTCTGTTGCAGTCCACACAGTTCTGGTCTTATCTGATACATGACAGAATACCAAGGCCATCCCTGACCAGAAGTGGCTACACAGAGGAACCATCTTGGTTCAGGTTGCTTACTGAAATGAATTTAGAAGTGATTTGTTATTATGCTTTGTTGGCGTCTGAGAGTGGTGACTATCTCCGCCAGACACTGAAAGGGTGGACCAGTGATCAGCTGTTGGAAACCATTCGTTTAGCTCACTCCTGGGTTGATCAGGGCTGTATGTTGTTTGGGGATGTTCAGCCGTTAATTCAAATCTGCACAGAGCTGGTCCTGCCCTGCATCCCGGGGGGCCATGATGATTTTTCTCCCCCTTTCAGTATTAATCAAGTCACATCACTGGTATGGCTTCTGGAAGATGATTCCCCTTACTTTTTTGAGCATTACACAGCCTGTTCCCAACAGATGATAATAGAATGTGTTGATTCTGTACAATCCCTTGTTAGACAGGCAGTATGTAACCCGCAGTTTGTACAACCATTACTTTTAGCATGGTCTGGTATTTTGCAATCAGCCACAGCCAGCCCACAACAAACCATCTCTGCTACCAAACACCTGCCTGCCCAAGAGTCTCTTCCTCCATCACCTATGGCAACCTCAGTTTCAGCCCAATATACTCTACTCCCCACCAAATATCAATACCCTGTTTCTTCCTGCTGCACATATCCTGCCTTTAATCCAACTGCCTCTTTCCCGTGGCCCACTATCCCTCAAGATCTTCCCCCAGCCACTGTTACCTCTTCCCTGCCATATTCCAACCCTTCTCTCCAGTCTGCTTCATCCCCTACCTATAGATCTGCAGCTACCTACAGGCCTTCAGTAGCTAGTAGCTAAATCTAAAAAGAGACGGAAGTTCTTTCCTACCCATTTGATCCTGCCAGTAACGCAACCTGCCTCCACATCAACCAACCTGCTCCAGTCTGCCTGCATGCCAGCTGAACCTGATTACCCACCTGATTCTGCCAATCATCTGCCTGCTATCCAGCCTGACGCCTTGCAGCCTGATGTCCCGGCCTTCCAGCCTGACGCCTTGCAGCCTGATGTCCCGGCCTTCCAGCCTGACGCCTTGCAGCCTGATGTCCCGGCCTTCCAGCCTGACGCCTTGCAGCCTGATGTCCCGGCCTTCCAGCCTGACGCCTTGCAGCCTGATGTCCCGGCCTTCCAGCCTGACGCCTTGCAACCTGATGTCCCGGCCTTCCAGCCTGACGCCTTGCAGCCTGATGTCCTGGCCTTCCAGCCTGAAGCCTTGCAGCCTGATGTCCTGGCCTTCCAGCCAGACGCCTTCCAGCCTGATGTCCCGGCCTTCCAGCCAGACGCCTTCCAGCCTGATGTCCCGGCCTTCCAGCCAGACGCCTTCCAGCCTGATGTCCCGGCCTTCCAGCCAGACGCCTTCCAGCCTGATGTCCCGGCCTTCCAGCCAGACGCCTTCCAGCCTGATGTCCCGGCCTTCCAGCCAGACGCCTTCCAGCCTGATGTCCCGGCCTTCCAGCCAGACGCCTTCCAGCCTGATGTCCCGGCCTTCCAGCCAGACGCCTTCCAGCCTGATGTCCCGGCCTTCCAGCCAGACGCCTTCCAGCCTGATGTCCCGGCCTTCCAGCCAGACGCCTTCCAGCCTGATGTCCCGGCCTTCCAGCCAGACGCCTTCCAGCCAGACGCCTTCCAGCCTGATGTCCCGGCCTTCCAGCCAGACGCCTTCCAGCCTGATGTCCCGGCCTTCCAGCCAGACGCCTTCCAGCCTGATGTCCCGGCCTTCCAGCCAGACGCCTTCCAGCCTGATGTCCCGGCCTTCCAGCCAGACGCCTTCCAGCCTGATGTCCCGGCCTTCCAGCCAGACGCCTTCCAGCCTGATGTCCCGGCCTTCCAGCCAGACGCCTTCCAGCCTGATGTCCCGGCCTTCCAGCCTGACGTCTTGCAGTCTGATGTCCCGGCCTTCCAGCCTGACGTCTTGCAGTCTGATGTCCCGGCCTTCCAGCCTGACGTCTTGCAGTCTGATGTCCCGGCCTTCCAGCCTGACGTCTTGCAGTCTGATGTCCCGGCCTTCCAGCCTGATGTCTTGCAGTCTGATGTCCCGGCCTTCCAGCCTGATGTCTTGCAGTCTTATGTCCCGGCCTTCCAGTCTGATGTCTTGCAGTCTGATGTTTCGGCCTTCCAGTCTGATGTCTTGCAGTCTGATGTTTCGGCCTTCCAGTCTGATGTTTCGGCCTTCCAGTCTGATGTCTTGCAGTCTGATGTTTCGGCCTTCCAGTCTGATGTCTTGCAGTCTGATGTTTCGGCCTTCCAGTCTGATGTCTTGCAGTCTGATGTCCCGGCCTTCCAGTCTGATGCCTTCCAGTCTGATGCCCCGGCCTTCCAGTCTGATGCCTTCCAGTCTGATGCCTTCCAGTCTGATGCCCCGGCCTTCCAGTCTGATGCCTTCCAGTCTGATGCCCCAGCCTTCCAGTCTGATGCCCCAGCCTTCCAGTCTGATGTCCCGGCCTTCCAGTCTGATGCCTTCCAGTCTGATGTCCCGGCCTTCCAGTCTGATGTCCCGGCCTTCCAGTCTGATGCATTCCAGTCTGATGTCCCTACCTTCCGGTCTGATGCCTTCCAGTCTGATGTCCCGGCCTTCCAGTCTGATGCCTTCCAGTCTGATGTCCCGGCCTCCCAGTCTGATGCCTTCCAGTCTGATGTCCTGGCCTTCCAGTCTGATGTCCCGGCCTTGCAGTCTGATGCCTTCCAGTCTGATGTCCCGGCCTTGCAGTCTGATGCCTTCCAGTCTGATGTCCCGGCCTTGCAGTCTGATGCCTTCCAGTCTGATGTCCCGGCCTTGCAGTCTGATGCCTTGCAGTCTGATGTCCCGGTCTCGCAGTCTGGTGTCCCGGCCTCGCAGTCTGGTGTCCCGGCCTCGCAGTCTGGTGTCCCGGCCTCGCAGTCTGGTGTCCCGGCCTCGCAGTCTGGTGTCCCGGCCTCGCAGTCTGATGTCCCGGCCTCGCAGTCTGATGTCCCGGCCTCGCAGTCTGATGTCCCGGCCTCGCAGTCTGATATCCCGGCCTCGCAGTCTGATGTCCCGGCCTTGCAGTCCGATTCCTTCCAGTCTGATGTCCGGGCCTTGCAGTCCGACGCCTTCCAGTCTGATGTCCCGGCCTTGCAGTCCGACGCCTTCCAGTCTGATGTCCCGGCCTTGCAGTCCGACGCCTTCCAGTCTGATGTCCCGGCCTTGCAGTCCGACGCCTTCCAGTCTGATGTGCCTGCTGTCCAGCCTGATGTGCCTGACGTCCCAGTGCCTGCCTTCCAGCCTGATGTCCCAGTGCCTGCCTTCCAGCCTGACGTCCCAGTGCCTGCCTTCCAGCCTGACGTCCCAGTGCCTGCCTTCCAGCCTGACGTCCCAGTGCCCGCCTTCCAGCCTGACGTGCCGCTGCCCGCCTTCCAGCCTGACGTGCCGCTGCCCGCCTTCCAGCCTGACGTGCCGCTGCCCGCCTTCCAGCCCGATGTGCCAGCTTCCCGGTCCGATGTGCTTCTGTCTGCTGCCCTGCTTGAAGTGCCCGTTACCCAACCTGATGTGACTTTGCTCATAGCCCAGCTTGACGCAATGGACTTTCCCCAGCAACTGCTAGTTGGAGCGTCCGGAGGTCGCTCCTTTGAGGGGGGGTACTGTCAGGAAAGGTTCCCTTCGCTGGTAATATCAATCATTTGGCATGCAGTACTGCGATCCACCAGCAGGTGTCTCCTGATGGAATTATGTAATCTTTGGTCCGCAGTACTGGTGTCCACCAGCGGAGGGATCCTGGCAGTGTGGAGCAGGTATTGCCTTCTGCAGTCAGGCGTGACATGACAGACAACAGCCATTATAAATACCCAGCAGGTGCACACACACCTCGCCTTGGTATTGTTCCTTGTGCCCTGACCTGCTGCTTGCGATCCTGATTCTGAACCTATTCCTGTGCCCTGAACCTGTGACCCGTGGTTCTGATCCTGTTTCCCTGTCCTGGTCCCTACCCTGTCCTACCTGTTACCATCATCCCTGCCCTGCAGTCTGATCCATCCATCCTCTCCCTGTCCTTTGTTCCTTACCCCATCTGCTGATCTCCCCGTGTATGACCTTGGCCTGGCTTGTGACTCTGATTCTGGACTGCCCTTGTTTATTTGCTGATCCTCTGTGTATGACCCTGGCCTGCCTATCGTTTACGGTCCTAGCATTTCCCATTTATTGTACATATCTGTCTGTTGTTGTTTGGGGGTCTTTGTTGGTTGGTTTATTGCTCTGTGTGGTTGTATTTATATTATTCACTTTCTTTAATAAATCATATTTCACTTATACACGTTTGGGTTTCCTCTGTTGCAGTCCACACAGTTCTGGTCTTATCTGATACATGACACTTCCTCCTCACAGGCCATACGACTGTCCAGTCAAATTTCTCCCAGGAGCAGAGATTCCTTTCGGGAGAATCTTTAGCTTAACGGAACTGGAGTTAGGGACCCTAAAGTCTTATATAGATGACAACCTGAAAAAGGGGTTAATTTCGCCTTCCACCTCACCAGCAGGAGCAGGAATTTTCTTTGTGGAAAAAAAAGACCAATCCCTACATCCCTGCGTAGATTATCGAGAACTTAATAAGATCACAATAAAGAATCAGTATCCCCTTCCTTTGGTACCTGAACTGTTTCAAAGACTGGAAACCGCAGTGATAGTAACCAAACTGGACCTTCGTGGAGCTTACAATCTAGTCCGTATCTGGAGTGGGGATGAATGGAAGACTGCCTTTCACACTCGGTTCGGGCATTTTGAATATTTAGTTATGCCCTTTGGTCTTTACAATGCCCCTGCCACATTCCAGCACTTTGTGAATGATATTTTCAGAGACTATCTTGACTTGTTAGTCATCGTATACTTAGATGATATCCTGATCTTCTTCCCCCTCCTTGGTGGAACACCGTGAATATGTCAAGAACGTTGTAACACAACTTCGATGTCACGGCCTGTATGCAAAACCTGAGAAGTGCCTGTTTGAACAACAGAGCATTCAGTTCCTGGGACTGATCATTTCAGTGGAGGGTATCAAAATGGACCCTCAGTAGGTCTCTGTCATTCTGGACTGGACAGTCTCTACTGACAAAAAAACAAATACAACACTTTGTGGGCTTCGCAAATTTTTATTTATAAGTTTATGAGGATTTTCTACCATCATTTCCCCCATCACAAGGTGACTAAGCAAGGCACCTGATTCCACTGGTCTTCCAAAACTCAGATGCCATTTGTGACCTTGAAAGATCTGTTTACCTCTGCATCAGTTCTGAAACATTCTGATCCAGCACTACCATACATCTTGGAGGTGGATGCTTCGGAGATAGCGGTCGGGGTAGTACTCTCCCAAAGACAGGGATCTAAGGCTCTTTTGCACCCAGTTGCAATCTTTTCCCGCCAAAGTATCCGCAGCCGAGCGGAATTATGATCTAGGTGACCAAGAGCTATTAGCAATCAAGGCCGCACTTGAAGAGCGGCCATACCTTTTGGAGGAGAATCTTGAAATACCCCTAATGGTGGACTTTTAAGGCACTTACAGTAAATATCAAATTTTGAAAATACAGAAAAAAAAATGTTATTGAAAAAATTTGAAGAATACATAAAACAAGGAATGCATAAATACACTGATGATCTGTACATTGGTTATTCGAAATACCCTACACGTTTCAGAGAGACTAGATCTCCTTCAGGGGGTATGTACAATGATAAGTGATAATATATTCATAACAGTGTGTTGAGTAGACATTCCATCAGAGTTGTGATTAAAAACACGACAGAGAACCAGGGAAGATATTGCCGATGGTTGTTTTGCCCCCCTGTACCCTTCAAATGTGGTTGCTCCAACAGTAGAGGCCGAGAAACCAGCAGAATGTCATAAAGGGGACCAAACCTCTGGCATGTATGGGTAGATTGGAGCTGAAAGCTTGCAACCCGGGAGAGACACTGGGGCAAAGCAACCGGTCCTGGGAACCAATGAATAGTTCTAGAGGAGATGTCAACACACAAAACAGCACCTTAGTGTTGTTAAAGTACTCATCCATCCGCCACAGCATCCAGCACCAAAGTGTGAGCCATACATGCCAGAGGTTTGGTCCCCTTTATGACATTCTGCTGGTTTTTCTCGGCCTCTACTGTTGGAGCGACCACATTTGAAGGGTTCAGGGGGCAAAACAACCATCAGCAATATCTTCCCTGGTTCTCTGTCATGTTTTTAATCACAACTCTGATGGAATGTCTACTCAACACACTGTTATGAATATATTATCACCTATCATTGTACATACCCCCTGAAGAAGGAGAACTAATCTCTGCGAAACGCGTAGGGTATTTCGAATAACCGATATATGTACAGATCATCAGTGTATTTATGCATTCCTTGTTTTATGTATTCTTTTAATTTTTTCAATAAAAATTTTTTTTTGTGTATTTTCAAAATTTGATATTTACTGTAAGTGCCTTAAAAGACCACCATTAGGGGTATTTCAAGATTCTGGTCTAACTTTGGATGTGGCACACAAAATTGTAAAATTGTTGCCTCCCGCACACAATACCTTTTGGAGGGAGTGGCACATCCGATTCTTGTCTATAAAGACCACAAGAACCTCGAGTACTTAAAAGCTGCCCACATCAGGCCAGGTGAGCACTCTTCTTTAACCAATTCTTGTTCCAAATCAGCTACAGGCCTGGGTCGAAAAATACTTAGCCCGGTGCTCTCTCCTGGATGTTCAGCAAATCCGAAGCCCCCTCACCTTCAGACACCATCCTATCCTCAGGAAACTTTTTCTTGCTCCAAGGGGATTTGCTATGCCAGATCAAACAAGCTTCCATAGGGGTCCCCTCCCAGCCTGATGTCACTCTACAGACAAGAGATAATTTATTGTGGTACAGAGACAAAATTTTCATACCTCAAGAGGTACGAGTTCTTGACCATGAGTTGGCCGGTCACTTTGGGGTACACAAGACTTCTGAGCTTCTCCACGCATGTTTTGGTGGCCACAGTTATTGAAAGACTGCAGGAATTATGTGGAATCTTGAACCATCTGTATCCAGAACAAGGGCAGTAAGTCTAAGGCATGGGGTCTGTCAAAGCCACTACCTGTCCCAGAGAGACCATGGAGAATGATCTCCATGGATTTTATTGTTGAGCTGCCACCTTCAGAAAACCACACTACCATCTTTGTGGTAGTGGATAGACGTTCCAAAATGGCTCACTTCCTGCCAATGAGGGGTACTCCCTCTGCTGCCGAAATTGCAAAGATCTTCATCAAAGAAATTGTGAGGCTCCACGGTATCCCTGCAAAATAGTATTTCGGACCGAGGGGTACAGTTCAGTTCACTACTATGTGGATCCCTGAAAATTGACCTTTCCTTCTCTTCTGCCTATCCTCCTCAGACTAATAGCCGACTGAAAGAACAAATCAAACGCTGGAGCAATACTTGTGTTATTTTTCCTCATTTTCCCAGTATGATTGGGCACCTCTCTTACCCCTTGCTGAATTTGCATATAACAACTCTGTTCACTCTGTTACAAAGCAATCTCCATTTTTTGCGAATTACGTTTTTCACCCCTTGTTTCTGTCCAACAACGTCCCGGAATGCTCAGTACCAGCCACCCAAGAGGCTCCAAATTTCTTCAACACTAACAATAAACTACTTCAGGAAACAATGACAAGGACCCAGGAATATAATAAGGAGGTGTTTGACAAAAGAAGAAGGGGGAGCTTAATTTAGAACCCAGAGATCAAGTTTGGTTGTCCATCCTGAATCTGAAACTGGCATGTCCTTCTAAAAACTTGGGCCCTAAATTTGTGGGTCCCTACCAGTAAAAAGGAAAATCAACGATGTGGCCTACAAATTAAAAATACCGGAATCATTCTGGATTCACCCAGTTTTCCATGTAGCCTTACTCATATCCGCAGTTCCGGATCCCTTCTCCAACCAAAACACCAGTCCTCCTGAACTAGTACTCATCAATGGGGAGGTTGAATTCGCAGTGGATTCCATCCTGGATTGCAGAAGGCGACGTAACCAAATCCAGTACCTGGTGAAGTGGAAAGGGTATGGTCTTGAGGAGAACCCCTGGGAGCCGGAGCCCAACATCCATGCAAAAAGACTGATCAGACCTGGCCTTTAAAAAGTCTCACCCTAGTAAGATGGCTCAATTGGGCATCCGGAGGCTGCCCCGTGGAGGGGGTTAATGTCAAGAAAGACATTCCAGCAATCAGAATGGCAGAAGAATACCTGTGTGCAGGGTTCCCATTAAAAAAGCCATCCGGCGTATGCATGTTAGAGTGAATGACGGCACGTGTACGCGCATTGGCACGGGTGAACACCTTGTGACAGCACTTGCCACCAAGATTTAAAGGAGACTGTCACTTTGCTTCCTTGCTGTTCAGTCTACAGTGTTTCCTGAGACCTTGTTGCTTGTTATATTAATTACCTGATTCCTGTTACCTGGCTTGTTCTTGACCATTCCTGTTTGCTG
The DNA here is from genome assembly GCF_037356315.1 of Lithobates pipiens. NCBI lineage: Eukaryota > Metazoa > Chordata > Amphibia > Anura > Ranidae > Lithobates > Lithobates pipiens. The sequence continues at coordinate 119,500,323 of NW_027507758.1, forward strand.
CCAGTCTCCGATTCTGCCTTGTCCTGAGCCCTTGTACACACGGTCGGAGAATCTGTCGGAATGAGTCTTATCGGACCGTGTCATCAGATAATCCGACTGTGTGTGGTATGCATTGGACTGATTCTGTCCGAATCTCCGTCCGACCCAATTTTCCAACATGTTGGAAATATTTCCCGACCAACTGGGCCGGCCGGACCTAATCCGATCATGTGTAGAGCATTTTCATCGGACCAAGTGCCACGCATGCTCAGATCAAATTCCTACATCAAAGCTATTGGCTACTAGCCTGAATGTAGTCCCATCGTAACGAAATTACGTCATCACGTTCTGAAAGATCAGATTATTCGCCAACTTGGCCCGACCGTGTGTATGCAACAGTTTCGGACACAATCCGTCGGACTAAATCCGACGGGCAAAATTTGACGGATTTGGTTGGCAAAATCTCCGACCGTGTGTACGTGGGCTGATGTCTCTTCTGCCTCTCCCTTGGTCTCTCTACTGCCCGCCTGATACCAACCAGGCTTGCTCCACGACTCCACTTTGACTACTGCTCCTGTACCTTATCTGCTTGCCAGTTTTTTTTTTTCAATCAATTTTTCTATATTGCTGGGACCTGACAATACATTACAGCCACGATCGGTTTTAAATTACCTTTTTTCCTTTAGAAATGTAAGTTTGCTGTGGTATTGTGTTAAGCGTGGGAAAAATGTGCTACTTTATAGGCATACTAAGGGGCCCCCTAGGCACAATAGCACTTTAAGCATTATTAAAATCACTGCTTCTGAAAAAAAACTGCAGTTTTACAAACTTTGTTTTTGCATTGATACATGTCCCCTGGGGCAGGACCCAGGTCCCCAAACACTTTTTATGGCAATAACTTGCATATAAGCCTTTAAAATTAGCACTTTTAATTTTTCATGTTTTTTGTCCCATAGACTTTAACAGTGTTCGCTTTTTCGTACAAATATTTTGCCTGTTCGCATGTTCTGGTGCGAACTGAACCGGGGGGGGTGTTCAGCTCATCCCTACTTGTGACATTTCTCTTCCATGTGGTGCCATTGCTGACAGCATGACATGGGAAGGGGTTTTCTTTGTTAAGTAATGCCCTTTTATAATCAACTGTCTGCTGGATACCTGTTTAATTAAACCCACCTGTAGTTGGATTCTTGTTAATTAGGATTTTTTTTGTCTAAAATTTAGCTTTGCTCCTAAGGTTGGGTTCACACTATTGAGAATTGGATGTGGATTTTCCAGCATCCAATTCACATGTCAGGAGCCTGTAACTGGCTCTCAATGGAGCCGGTTGACACATGGCTGCAGAGCAAATTGCACAGGAGTCCCATGCGTTTTCTGGTCTGTTTTAGGTCAGTCAAAAATTCAGACCGAAATCGCACCTGAAACGGTGAGCAGGGACGCACTGGACCCCTGCTGTGAGCCGCTCTGCATGGAAATGTGAACCCAGCCTTATGCCATACGATCAGACTATCCGCCGGACAATTCGACCGTGTGTGGGCTCCAGCAAGCTTTTTCTTCCCAAAAGTCTGGCGAACTTTGAAAGAAGACTTGACTCAAAATTGTCTGCCGGTCTCGGCTTTCTGGCGAACAATCCTCTCGTCTGTGTGCTAGTCCGCCGGATTTTCCAAATGAACGGACTTGCCCACACACGGAGTAAAATCCATTCATTTTGAACGTAACTTCAGGTACGACGGAACTAGAGAAGGAATTCAATCTCGCCGCCTCCATAAGCGAGATTGACACCTTGCTAGCCCCGTCGCCTGGTATGGATTTTAAGGGGAACCCCTACGCCAAAAAAACGGTGTGGGGGTCCCCCCAGAGGTCCATACCAGGCCCTTATCCGAGCACGCAGCCAGGCCAATCAGGAAAGGGAGTGGAGACGACCGAGCGTTCCCCCCCTCCTGAATCGTACCAGGCCGTGTGCCCTCAACATGGGGGTGGTTGCTTTGCGGAAGGGGGGCCCTGCGGCCCCCCCACCACAACGCACCTTGTCCCCATGTTGATGAGGACAAGGGCCTCTTCCCGACAATCCTGGCCGTTGGTTATTGGGGTCTGCGGACGGAGAGCTTATTGGAATCCGGGAGCCCCCTTTAATAAGAGGGCCCCCAGATCCTGGCCCCACACCCTATGTGAATAAGTATGGGGTACATAGTACCCCTACCCATTCACCTGGGGGGAAAAGTGTCAATAAAAAAAACACAACACAGGTTTTTAAAGTAGTTTATTAGGCAGCTCCGGGGGTCTTCTTCCGAATTTGGGGGTCTTCTCGCCGGGCTCCTCCGCTATCTTCTGCTCTTTTGCCACTCTTTTGCTAGCGGAGGAGCCCAGCTTTCTCCTTCGGCGTCGCTGTCCGGGGGTCTTTTTCTGACTTCGGGGGTCTTCTTCTGACTTCTCTGTGTTTTCCGGCCTCTTCTCCCGCTCTTTGGTTCTTCTGCCGGGCTCCTCCGCTATCTTCTTCCATCTCTTTTACTAGCATTGGCCTGGTCTTCTTGTTCGCTGTCACCACCACCTTCATCTTCTTCTTCTTCCTTCTTCTTTTCTTCCGATGTTGACACGACTCTCTCTCCAGCTGTAATGCCAGGGACGTGTTACATGGCGACTTAGATAAGGGGCGGGGTCAGCGGGTTATAAGAGTGTCCACACTGAATATATTAGACACATGGTTTTGATTTTATGCACAGTGATTATCAAGAAGATAATTAAAAATGTAATATATGAACAGCAAAATTTGTATCACTTGAACTCCTCATGTAATTCTGCAACTAGACCATTTTTATTGGTTTGATAATGCAGTATTTATTGCTCTAATAGTATACATTTCTCCAGAGGTTTAATGTTAGTGTTAGAAGGCGAGCTTCAGATTAAATAGAACATATGCTTGGCCAATGCAGGGCAAAGCAACATGGTCACTTTAATGTGACCCCCACCAGTAGCACTTAACCAGCTTTCCTTTGCTCTCCCACATCTCTATTTGAGTATCAGCACTTTTGGGTATGATGGAATATGTGAATAAATCTACTTCTTTGTATGTGACAGCAGTATTCTTGGCAACAGGTCATAGCGCTGTTAGAGAGGGCAGGGAGAAAGTCCTGGAGCTTACACGGGACTTCTTCCTGTGGCTCTTAATTATTGCACTGATTGGCAAAGGAAGGGGAAGGTATACTGTAGATGCATAGCTGGTGGAGATGACATTAAATCTTTTGATTTTCCCTGTACATGCAAAGCAATGGCTTCACATAAGGGCTGTTTTTAGGGATTTGGTTCAGGGCGAGTTGTGGGGAGAGACATCCTCGTTAAAAAAAAATCAATAAGGTGGCACTGCTGAAGGTGACGTAAGGCTTAAAAAAAGTGGAAATGTGTACTAAACTATTTGACTTATTGCATCCATTTGTTTTTCAAGGTCCATGGGCACGTTGCAGGTGCTAGAGATGTTTACCTTGCCCTAGGAGAAAAAATGAACATTTCCAAGCATAGGCAGTCCCTTTTTGGCTTCCTGTGTAAGCTGCCTGCCCAGTGGTTATTTAATCAGCAGTCTGTTTATGTCATTATTTGCCCAATCTTGCACAATCAAAGCAGAACAAAATTACAAACAGAATTACAAACCCTGGCAGATTAGTGTATTCAACTTTAGCCTGGAGTTCTGCTTTAATAAGTTCCATTAGATTGGATATAGAAGGTACAACATTTGTTTCTTTTATGCGTTTGAATTTTAGAAATATTTTTATGTTACATTTTCTAACACGAGTGCATGATTTAAGAATATCTTGTTTGGGATTTGTATATGGGCCTTCTGGAAGGCTGTCTATTTCTTTTTCAAGTCCACATAAAAGCAATTGTCTCCCCAGACAGCTATAAAAAGATAAATGTGATCACAGGATTTCTTTCGTTTTTTTAGTTCGCTTATTATTCACTGTTTACATTCTTCAAAGCTAGCTGCAATACTTAGATTTGAAGACAGTAGTTCTCAAGTCTGTTTATGGGAATATTCCGTATTTAATTGTCAGTCTAGTTTTCTGTCAAAACAAGACTGGCTTATTGTATGTATAATTCTATAAATTCTTAGGTATGTTTGTGGTTCCGACACAGTGAAAAATATTACATTTTTCAAAACAAAGATACATTTTTATATAGTATTTGTTTAATTTTGATATAACACTTTATGTAACAGAAATTGGCCCTGATTCATCAAGCTGCAATAGTATCTAATGTATGGAAATAGTACTTAAAATATACGTAAACTCCAAAAACAAATGTTTTTATTGTATTGCAGTTTACTAATCATGGTGAAAAAAAATAGTTTTCTTTTTTCTGTTTCAGTATTGTATTGACTTTTCTAAGAAATATAGATTAACAGAACTATCTGTGCAGGTGCTATATCACATTGTCAAGACCATACAGAGCAGTATAAGTAAAAAATGCCTATGAGACATTAGCATGGGTAGTTAAAAATAATGCAAAACATTTGGTACAATAGATGGGTGACCCATGTTGCCTAGCCAGCATGCCATTTTGATGTAAATAGTAGGGGCCCACGGTGGCAAAGGAGGAAGAGAAAGGGGAGGTATAGAAGTGTGTAGTATGCAAGAAGAAGAATAAAAAGATCTAATGCCCCAAAGGGCAACTGAGGCTAGATAGATAAGTCTAAGGTAGAAAGGACAAAAAAAAAGTCAACCCAGTATCATTGAAGATACTAGAAACAGTACTTTCATAGGTGCTTTAACCATTGCAAGGCAATGGTTAAAAAAAAGAATACGGAAGTTCCCCCAGAATGCATAACACGTCCTTCAGGTCTGGTATGAATTTTAAGGGAGACTCAACACTGAAAATGCCCCAAAAAAGTGTGAAATCCCCCCAAATTCTCTATCAAACCCTTATCCGAACACCCCAGGAGGTACATCAATCATAAGGAAAGACACCCACTGAAAGAAAAATTAAATAGATGCCTGCAGATATTTTCAGTACTGCTTCCTGCTTTGCACTGATTGACATCTCCAGGCCCCCATCACTAAAATAAACAAAGGGATGGGCTCATCCAAAGGAAGTCATTGACCAAATATTGACCATATGTCATGGGGGAAGAGGCCCTTGTCCTCATCAACATAAGGTATGTTGAATGCTATGGTTCAGGGGGGTGCACGTTCACCCCTCCTTTTTTTCTGGGGTCTGGTGTGAATTTTGGGAGGCATATCATGCCTTTTTTTGTATTTTTTGAGGGTAAGTCCCCCCTAAAATTCATAACAGAGGACCTGATATGGACCTCATGCCATTTTTTTTTTAGGCACTGTTCACCTCTTTGTATACATTCAACTGTCAGCCAGGAATCCCTAGCTGACAGCTGAACATGAGCAGGGATGAATCACTGGTTGTTAGGATGCCGGCAGGTGCCAGCTCCCGGACAACCATTATCCCTGAGCTGGAGCTGTCACATTTAGCAGTGGTAATAATACTGCTGCTAAATGTGTACATTCCTCTTTTATATGTATATTCGTGAATAGCGACTGTCCAGACCAGGAAATGATTAACCACTTGCTTACAGGGCACTTAAACACCTTCCTGCCCAGACCAATTTTCAGCTTTCGGTGCTCTCACAATTTGAATGACAATTACTCAGTCATGCAACACTGTACCCAAATGAATTTTTTGTCCTTTTTTTCCCACAAATAGAGCTTTCTTTTGGTGGTATTTGATCACCTCTGGGGTTTTTATTTTTTGCGCTGTAAATGAAAAAAGACCGAAAATTTTGAAAAAAAACGCATATTTCTTTGTTTCTGTGACAGAATTATGCAAATTATTAATTTTTCTTCATAAATTTTGGTCACAATTTATACTGCTACATGTCTTTGGTAAAAATAACCCAAATTAGTGGATATTATTTGGTCTTTGTGAAAGTTAGAGAGTCTACAAGCTGTGGTGCGAATCGCACAAAATTGATCACATCTGATGTACTGGTGGCCTATCTCGCTTCTTGTGACCCGAACAAGCCAGGAAAGTACAAATACCCCCCAAATGACCCCTTTTTGGAAAGTAGACATTCCAAGGTATTTAGTAAGAGGTATAGTGAGCTTTTTGATGTTGTCATTTTTTTCCCACAATTCTTTGCAAAATTAAGATTTTTCATTTTTTTTTTTTCTCCACAAAATTGTCATTGTAATAGGTTATTTCTCTCACGTGGCATGTGTATACCACAAATGACACCCCCCAAAAAATTCTGCTACTCCTCCTGAGTATTACAATACCACATGTGTGGGACTTTTTCACAGCCTGGCCACATAGAGAGGCCCAACATGCAGGTAGCGCCATCATGTGTTCTAGGAACATAAGTTACACATCTAACTTGTTGACTATTTATTACACTTTTGAAGCACCAGGACAATGACACGTGACACTGATGACAGATGGCACTGATACGTGGCAATGATGACAGGTGGCACTGATGACAGATGGCACTAATATGTGGCACTGATGACAGATGGCACTAATATGTGGCACTGATGACGCGTGGCACTTATACGTGGCACTAATACGTGGCACTGATGACACGTGGCACTGAAACGTGGCACCGATGACAGATGGCACTAATACGTGGCACTAATATGTGCCACCGATGACAGATGGCACTAATACATGGCACCGATGACGCGTGACACTGATGACAGATGGCACTGATAAGTGGCATTGATGACACGTGACACTGACAACAGATGGCACGTGACACTGACAGGTGGCACTGATGACAAATGGCACTGATACGTGGCACTGATGACAGATGGCACTATGTGGCACTGACGGCAGGTGGCACTGACGGCAGGTGGCACTGACGGCAGGTGGCACTGGGGGCAGGTGGCACTGACGGCAGGTGGCACTGGGGTGGATGGCACTGGGGGCAGGTAGCACTGGGGTGGATGGCACTGGGGGCAGGTAGCACTGGGGTGGATGGCACTAGGGGCAGGTAGCACTGGGGTGGATGGCACTAGGGGCAGGTAGCACTGGGGTGGATGGCACTGGGGGCAGGTAGCACTGGGGTGGATGGCACTGGGGGCAGGTAGCACTGGGGTGGATGGCACTGGGGCAGATGGCACTGCTGGGGGCGGATGGCACTGCTGGGGGCGGATGGCACTGCTGGGGGCGGATGGCACTTTTTATTTCATTTTTTTAATTTATTTTTTTTCCACAATCAGAACGGCTGCCGCTGCAGCCGTTCATCTCTCCCCTCTCGCACTGTCTGTGCGAGGAAGGAGAGCGGCGCTGCGAGATGATCTCATATGTTTACATATGAGATCATCTCCCATTGGACACGCCGATCACGCTGTAAACGGCCGCTGTGATTGGCCGTTTACAGCGATCTGTGTTTGCCTGTCCCCGGGGGACACGGCGAACACAGAACTTCCGCGATGCGCGCCCGCGGCGGCGCGCATTGCGGAAGTAAACATCAGGTCGTCCAGGGACGACCGCCCGGACGAACGCGCCTGCTCTACGGCCGTCATTCGGCTATAGGGCGGGCGCGAGGAGGTTAATGAATGTAGTTTTTTTTTTTGTTAATCAACTATTCAATATTTACCACAGGTAATTACCGCATTTTTATTTATTTTTTCATGCGTAGAAGGAGAATTTTTATTTTACAATTACGAACAAGGATGTGAGAACTTATATAAACGGAGGAAACAATCCTCCCATCTGCTGAAATAAAATAATATTTAAATAAAATTTATAAAGCAGCTCCATCTGCGTTTGGAAAACATATGGGAACCAATAATAAGCATCCAATATCTGCCTATACATTTAAATCAGCTGGGCCTGGCTTTTCCTATTTTTGTGTTATTTGGAAGAGATACATACTTTGTTTTTACAGCAGGTAACAGATTACGTTCAGTCTGTCCTGTCTAGTAAAGTCCAAAACCCCGATGTGTATAGCTTGGCAATGTAAAATCCCAGTCCCACATAGGACTGGTCAAGATCAGTTGGGGGTCACCGATTTCGAGGCTTTGTTTTGATTTCTTTGGGACACTTTCCAGAGGCTTCCCAATTTCCTTCCCACGCAGCTTGAGGCCGATCACTCTTCAATCTTTCCCATGATTGATTGCTGGGAATAGCTTTTCTACACTCATAATTAACAATTACCTATGGCTTCTCATTAATTCTAGTGGCCAGGTCCTTCTGTGTGAGGCCTTTAGTCTGTCTACCTTGCTGAATGACTTTGCCCACTTCTAGTGGCGCTCTGTCTTGGTGCAGTTCCTCTGTTTCTCTGTCCAGCTTGGCTCTGTTCTTTGTTATTGTGTGCGTCTTATTCTGTCCTGCAGACCATTTTTTGGAAGTCTCCACCTCGTCCCCTTTTCTCTGAGCTGCTGTAATTGCCTGCTTGGATTTGGACTGCACAGCGGTTGGGCCCTTTTTCCTCAGGACGGTGACGGTAACCCAGTCACTCTCAGCCATGACTGCTCTTCTCCACTTCTCCAGACGCTTCACTGTTAATTACCGCATTTCTGGTACTTACTGCAAAAACAATGTTTAAATGTAATGAATATCACATGTGATATTTTGTAGAAAACACAGATATTGCATGCGATAAATGTTAGTCAATTGAGTCCTCTATCTGTAGGTGTCTATAGTACTGCTGAAGAACATTGTGGTGCTTTTGTAAGTCCAACTATGGTATGATGGAGGAAACTGGGAGGTGAGTAATGGATGTGGGAAAAACAATGGTGGGTCCACCAAGCAATGAATCAATGCTGCCTGATTGGAAGAGGGGATTGTTGACTATCATCAATAGGGTTAAGAAAGGGAAAAATAATTTGCAGATGTATCACAGCAAATCCCATTCTTTTACACTATGAAGCATCAGGATGCTGAAAAAGGGTGTAAGAGCTGAATAGGGGAGCCAAAGCGGGGCTGATATCAGGATATGGTCATAGCTCAGAAGCTTTAGAAAAACCCAAAGTGGAGCGTTTCTGGTTGAATGTAGCAAAGTAAGTTGGGAAATCCAAACATCCTGATAGTATTTTTCTGTTACTGATGCTTAAACTGCCCTGCAATTTATGTGCACAGAGAGGGGATTATGCAGTCTAAGCCCCCAATCGCACCGGTGTGAGTTGTCATGTGATTGTCGCATCACAAGTTGCAACCTATTGTCCGCAATGGAAGCAGCCAACTTGGTGCGACTTCAACTCCATTGCACATGAATTTTAATGGCATCCCAATCTTAGTCAGTAGGGTTAAATATTGAGTTGGCCCACACTTTACAGCTATAACAGCTTCAACTCTTCTGGGAAGGCTGTCCACGAGGCTTTGGAGTGTGTCAATGGGAATATTTGACCATTCTTACAGAAGCGCATTTGTGAGGTCAGGCACTGATTTTGGACGAGAAGGCCTGACTCACAGTCTCCACACTAATTCATCCCAAAACTGTTCTATCAGGTTGAAGTCAGGACTCTGTGCAGGCTAGTCAAGTTCCTCCACCCCAAACTCTATCATCCATACCTTTATGTATGTTGCTTTGTGCACTGGTCCAAATCATTTGGTGGAGGGGGGATTATGGGAGGTTGTTTTTAAGGGGTTGGGCTTGGCCCCTTAGTTCCAGTGAATCGAGCTCTTAAGGCATCAGCATACCAAGACATTTTGGAAAATTTCATGCTCCCAACTTAGTGGGAACAGTTTGGGGATGGCCCCTTCCTGTTCCAACTTGACTGCGCACCATTGCACAAAGCAAGGTCCATAAAGACATGGGTGAACGAGTTTGGGGTGGTGGAACTTGACTGGCCTGCACATAGTCCTGACCTCAATCCAACAGAACACCTTTTGGATAAATTAGAGGAGAGACTGCGAGCCAGTCCTTCTCGTCCAACATCAGCGCCTGACCTCACAAATGTGTTTCTAGAAAAATGGTCAAGCATTTCCATAGACATACTCCTAAACCTTGTGGACAGCCTTCCCAGAAAAGTTGAATCTGTTATAGCTGCAAACTGTGGGCCAACTCAATAATGAACCCTATGGACTAAAGCTGCGTACACACGATCGGACTTTCAGACAGGAAATGTTTGATGTCAGCCTGTTGGCGGTAAATCCGACCATGTGTATGCTCCATCGGACAATTGTTGTCAGACTTTCCATCAACAAATGTTGGCTAGCAGGTTTTCAAATTTTCCACCAACAAATGTGTTTCGTTGGATTCTCCAATTGTGTGTACACAAGTATGTCAGACGAAAGTAAAAACACGCATGCTTGGAAGCAAGGACGAGCCAGAAGAGGCGCAAACCAATCAATAAACGCTTATTGCGATTTTTTTAACCAAAAATAGGTAGAAGAATATGTATCAGCCTAAACTGAGGAAAAAAAATGTTTGTATTTTTTATATATATTTTTGGGGGATATTTATTATAGCAAAAAGCAAAAAATAAAAACTGTAGAGGTGATCGAATACCAGCAAAAGAAATCTCTATTTGTGGGGAAAAAAGACGTAAATTTTGTTTGGGAACCACGTCACATGACCGCGCAATTGTCAGTTAAAGCGACACAGTGCCGAATCGCAAATAGTGCTCTGGTCTTTGGCCAGCAAAATGGTCCAGGGCTTAAGTGGTTAAGATCAAAGATACAACTATGTTGGTGTCCCTTATCAATTTTACATTGTATTTTTTTTTTATGTAACTGCCTACTCCCAAACGATCATTTGAAGAAAAACACATAGCCAAGTATTATTCTACAAAATGTTTAAATTGTGCTTTAAAAAAAGAAATCAAATAAAATTAGACATGCTATCTGCCAATAGAACTTAGCCAAAAAGTGCATTCTATGCATCCAAAAATATAGAAAATATACCAAATCAAATCATTATTCAACCAAAAAAAATATGTCAAAGCAATAACTCCAAGGCCAATAGTAAATAACACGTTATCTCCTCTCATTCCGTAACATGGCTGGTTGACGAATGACCATTCAGAAACAAACTGAAAAGAAAAGTTCGAAATGAAAAGCGTGAAATGAAAAGCACAAATCGACACTCTCCAAACTTCTACTAACACGGAATTAGCAGAAGGAGCCCAAAGGGGGGCGCTAAAGAGCTGAAAAACAACGTAGTAAATTACTATGCTCTTAATTGTTGGCCAACAATTGTGTGGCTGTGTGTATGCAAGACAAGTTTGAGCCAACGCTCTTCAGACAAAAATACACGGTTTTGTTGGTGGAAAGTCCGATCGTGTGTATGAGGCATTAGGCTGGTATGTCATTAAAGTTCATGTGCTTGTAAAAGCAGGTGTCCCAATTCTTTTGACAAAAGTGTGTGTGTGTGTGTGTGTGTGTGTGTGTGTGTGTGTGTGTCTGTGTGTGTGTGTGTGTCTGTGTGTGTGTGTGTATGTATATACAGTTGCAAAAAAAAGTATGTGAACCCTTGTGGAATGATATGGATTTCTGCACAAATTGGTCATAAAATGTGATCTGAACAATAGACAATCACAGTCTGCTTAAACTAATAACACACAAATAATTAAATGTTACCATGTTTTTATTGAACACACCATTTAAACATTCACAGTGCAGGTGGAAAAAGTATTTGAAAACCTAGACTAATGAGATCTCCAAGAGCTAATTGGAGTGAGGTGTCAGCCAACTGGAGTCCAATCAATGAGATGGGATTGGACGTGTTTGTTACAGCTGCCCTGCCCTATAAAAAACACACACCAGTTTTGGGTTTGCTTTTTACAAGAAGCATTGCCTGATGTGAATGGTGCCTTGCACAAAAGAGCTCTCAGAAGACCTCCAATTAAGAATTGTTGACTTGCATAAAGCTGGAAAGGGTTATAAAAGTATCTCTAAAAGTCTTGCTGTTCATCAGTCCATGGTAAGACAAATTGTCTATAAATGGAGAAAGTTCAGCACTGCTGCTACTCTGCCTAGGAGTGGGCATCCTGTAAAGATGACTGCAAGAGCACAGCGCAGACTGCTCAATGAGGTGAAGAAGAATGCTAGAGTGTCAGCTAAAGACTTACAAAAGTCTTTGGCTATGCTAACTTTCCTGTTAGCGAATCAACAATATGTAAAACACTAAACAAGAATGGATTTCATGGGAGGATACCACAGAGGAAGCCACTGCTGTCCAAAAAAAACATTGCTGCACGTTTACAGTTTGCACAAGAGCACCTAGATGTTCCACAGCAATACTGGCAAAATATTCTGTGGACAGAATGGGACAAGTCACACCGAAACGTGTTATAACTGAGAGCGCACTGTGTCATGTCTCTGGCTGTCTCCCACCCCCACCCTCCCCCCCCCCCCCCCCCCACGATTCCTACCTCTTTTATCTAGCTTTCTTTTTCCCCTCTTTATATCGTCTTTTTCCTACTCAGTTGGACCCATGGGCTACCGAATTGTTATGGGAACAATGGACAGTGAGGAAAGTGATATGTTATGCAAGAGAATACGTGATTGCTCTCGAACAATAGATAACAATACGCACATATTGCTGTTTTCCAGTCAATTGAATGGTCAGTGGGTATGTCTCTGAGGATATTATATTCTTATAGTTATGTGGCAATGCAACCAGACTCTCGGAAATCCTGCTCGTGGGCCCTTCTTTTAATGCCTGTCTTTGTATATGTATATATGTTATGAAAAATCAATAGAAAGATATTTGGAAAAAAAATAAAAATATTCTGTGGACAGATGAAACCAAAGTTGAGTTGTCTGGAAGAAACACACAACACTACGTGTGGAGAAAAAGAGGCACAGCACACCTACATCAAGGTTTGGGGATGCTTTGATGCATCAGGGCCTGGATGGATTGCTATCATCGAAGGAAAAATGAATTCCCAAGTTTATCTAGACATTGTTCAGGAGAAATTAAGGTCATCTGTCCACCAGCTGAAGCTCAACAGAAGATGGGTGTTGCAACAGCACAACGACCCAAAACATAGAAGTAAATCAACAACAGAATGGCTTAAACAGAAGAAAATACTTCTTCTGGAGTGGCCCAGTCAGAGTCCTGACCTCGACCCCATTGAGATGCTGTGGTATGACCTCAAGAAATTCACACCAGACATCCTAAGAATATTGCTGAACTGAAACAGTTCTGTAAAGAGGAATGGTCAAGAATTACTCCTGTCCGTTGTGCACGTCTGATCTGCAACTACAGGAAAAGTTTGGTTGAAGTTATTGTTGCCGAAGGAGGTTCAACCAGTTATTAAATCCAAGGGTTCACATACTTTTTCCACCTACACTGTGAATGTTTACGTGACGTGTTCAATAAAAACATGATAACATTTAATTATTTGTGTGTTATTAGTTTAAGCAGACTGTGATTGTCTATTGTTGTGACTTAGGTGAAGACCAGATCACATTTTGTGACCAATTTGTGCAGAAATCCATATCATTCCAAAGGGTTTGCATACTTTTTTTGCAACTGTATGTACACCCCTTTTAAAAAGTAAGATTTGAATTAGTATCTCAATGAACACATGAACAATTTCCAAAATTTTGTCAAAACAGTTTTATAGAACATTTATTTAGCTCATTACATGAAAGTAAGGTTAATAATATAAGTTAGATTACAAAAATGTCAGTTTTACTCAAATTAGTTAATGCAAAAATGAATACACCCCACAACAAACACTACCACATCTAGTATTTTGTATGACTTTCATGATTTGTAAGGACAGCACCAAGTCTTCTAGGCATGGAATGGACAAGTTGACAACATATTGCAACATCTATCTTTTTTGTGCTTTTTTTTTTTTTTTTTTGTTTCAGAAAACTACTTGGGAGATATTGTACTTTTGAAGTGGTGCAGCTTTATAATCAACCAACAAAACCAGTGAAATCTACAGAAAAAAAAAACAGTTTAAAGTGATTTTTTTTTAAATAACAAACATGTCATACTTACCTGTTCTGTGCAAGGGTTTTGCACAGAGCAGCTCCAATCCTCCTTTCCTGGGGTCCCCCGGCGGTGCTCCCGACCTCCACTTTTCATCGAGTGCCCCCACAAAGAGCCGCATTCCATCGGTACACCCATGCGGGCACACTTCCGAGTCCTGCTGCTGCGTCCATTGACACCAACAGCAGGACGCGACCCTGCCCGTGGCTCCCTTGTCACTGCATTTAGTAAAATAATTGGCTGGTATAAAAATGCCGGGGCAGCTGCTCACGCTAACCCTCAGGCATTTCTATCCAACAGTACCATAAATTGCACTATACCGGTACTTGATAATCAACAAGGGACAAACTGGTAAAAATGTATATAATTTAATTTAAGACACAAAGAAAAAGAATAATTACAAACAGTAGTACATTAAAATACAATAGTATGTACACCACAATTAATGAGTTCCTAGCGGGTTTCCCCCAGAAAGGTTTCAAAAAAGGGGGTGCACAAGATTTCCTCTACTAGTTTTGCGGAAGGACCGCTTCATCAGGAGGATGATCTATAAAATAAATACTGCATTTAAATGGATCATACAGAAAAAACAGAGCACAAAATAATCAAATTATCAGATTACAATATACAAAGATTTTTTATTAATATAAGGAGATCAACTAACCCCCACTTTAGTGATAGGATGCAGACAGAAGGACCCGTTACTTCACCCGGAGGATTGACAGCAGCAGCAGCCAATGTCTCCTGTTTCTATCAATCTATCCAATGAGGATCTGAGACAGTGGCTGGAGCTGCTGGGCTCATGCTCGATGCTGGAACGATTGGGGTCAGGTAAGAAAAAGAGAGGCTCTGGGGGGGCAGCTGCAGCACAGAAGGTTTTTTACCATATGACTTTAAAATCCTGCTAAATTCCCTTCATCCATACCAAACCATTATAATTGATATTGGGCCTGGTATGGATGTCAAAGGGACCCCATGAAAAAAAAAAAAAACTAGGTAGAGACTCCCAAATTTCACACCAGACCCTAAGAAAGAATCCCACATAAAACAGCATGCCCCCAAAAAATCCATACCACCCCCCAGATTTCTGGCCACCCATACAAGACAGAGTAATGCCACGTACACACGACTGGGGTTTTTGACAGCAAAGGTCCGATGGTAGGAATCAGTCGGACAATTCGAACGTGTGTGGGCTCCATCGGACCTTTGCTGTCCAAAAATCTGACTGACTTTAGAAATAGAACATGTTTTAAATCTTCCCACCAGAACTCTGCCGGACCCAGTTCCTAGCGGGAAACCAGTTCATCTGCATGCTGGTCCAATGGACCAAATATGATGCAAGGGCAGCTACAGCACCTGCCCGTGAGAATGTTTCCAGAGTGATCCTATCGCACTGGTTCTCGGCTGCAGGGTACTGTACATCTCGCGCTCGCTGCAATAGGAAAAAAATTCCTATTGCAGCAAGCACGAGAGAGAGGCAACAATGTCCCTTAGGTCTGGTATGGATTTTAAATCTTTCCGATGGACTCGAGTCCGGTCGAAAAATCAGTTTGTTTGTATGCTAGTCTGACGGACGAAAACCGATGCTAGGGCAGCAATT
Source organism: Lithobates pipiens (assembly GCF_037356315.1). Taxonomy (NCBI): domain Eukaryota; kingdom Metazoa; phylum Chordata; class Amphibia; order Anura; family Ranidae; genus Lithobates; species Lithobates pipiens. Next base: position 119,515,793 of record NW_027507758.1, read on the forward strand.
GGCTACTGGCTATGAAATTCCTTATCCTAGTCCGGTCGTATGTCATCACGTTCGAATCCGTCGGACTTTGGTGTGCTTGTGCGGCCAAGTCCGTTCGTTCGCAAAGCCCGTCGGAACTCCGCCGAAAGTCCGTCAGGAAGACCGTCGAACCTAGTCCGTCGAAAAGTCCGGTTGTGTGTACGCAGCATTAGCCTGTCCCACTCTATTTCAAATGAAATTTTATTTTCTCTGGAGTTTTTGTGTTGAAGTATGAAAAAGTTAGGTAAGTAGTATTTTCAAGAAGCCAGCAATGGAAGTGTTCCTCTTGGTTTCTTTTAAAATGCGATGTTGCATTTCCAGCTATGCGATGTTGCATTTCCAGCTATTTTCCTGGATCAGGCTATTTCTTTTTTTTCTTTTGCTTGACCTCTCTATCAGACATTTGACAATAATTGTAATATGTTCTTTGATTTAAAGTTCAGCCCCAAAAGATTTCCTATCGTTTGCTTTTTTTTATTCCCAGTACCATTTAATTTCCAAAAAATATTTTACACTGCAACATACTGAGATTTTTAGTCATTGTAGATTTTAAGACTTACTTTAATACCAAATTGTACAATTATATGATCATGGCTTTTTATGATTTTAAGATTGGCACTTAAAATTCTGATGAATTAATGAAAGATGTTGAGTCAGGAACACTTAGGCATAAAATTTATGGAATCAGAGATATTGCAGTAACTTGTGGGGGTTTTTTTTTTAACAACCAAGAGTTCTCAAGATTCTGCTGATAATGGAAATCTAAGAAAACATCTTACAGCTCAGTTCTATCAAATGATGTTACATGAATTGTCTATCATTAATTATCTTCATACATGTATAGACATTTTTGGACATGTTAATTCTTTATGATCATACAAAGATCGATAGCATGTTTTTGGTATTTAGCATAGACTAGCATAGCTAATCTATAAACGGTTGTCTTTCTATTTTTTAACACTTATGCCACGTACACACGTAGCAGACTATCCGGCGGACTTAGTCTGGCAGACTGTCCGCCGGCCTTTCCGAACGAGCCACCTGCCCACACACGGTACATTTGCGGTGGACTAAGTACGGACTATCCGCCGTACTTTTGAAATGAACGGACTCGCCCACACACACAGAGGAAATTCCGCTCATTTTGAGCGCAGCTCCAAGTAGCCGGGACCAGCGAAGTAAGCGTTGCTGGCCCCGTCACCTGGTATGGACTTAAAGGGGAGTCCTCCCCTAGGTCCATATCAGACCCTTATCCGAGCACACTACCCGACCGGCCAGGAAAGGGGGTGGGGACGAGTGAGCGCCCCCCCCTCCTGAGCCGTACCAGGCTGCATGCCCTCAACATGGGGGGTGCCACCCCAAAGCACCTTGTCCCCATGTTGATGAGGACAAGGGCCTCTTCCCGACAACCCTTGTCGTTGGTTGTCGGGGTCTGCAGGTGGGGGGCTTATCAGAATCTGTGAGCCCCCTTTAATAAGGGTTAAAATAGTTTATTGAACAGCTCCGGGGGTCTTCTTCCATCTTCGGGGGTCTTCTCGCCGGACTCCTCCGCTATCTTCTGCTAGCTCTTTTACTAGCGGAGGAGCCTGGCTTTCTTCTTCACCGCCACCGCCGCCCTCTTCTTCCGACTTCGGGGGTCTTGTCCCCATGCTTTATGATGTCACAGTCCCAGAGGATTCTGGGACTGTGACATCATAATGGGCGGGGACATCATCCGGTGATGTCCCTATATAAGTCGCCGCACGCCGCGTGTCCATTCATAGTGACCGGAGACAGCGACGAGGCAACATCTCCAGAAGAGAAGAACAGAAGACGGCGACAGCGGCAGCGGCGACAGAAGACCAGGCCACCGCTTGTAAAAGAGCTAGAAGAAGGCGCGGTGGCCCGGCAAGAAGAACTGAAGAGGGGGACAAGACCCCCAAAGTCGGAAGAAGAGAGCGGCGGCGAAGAAGAAAGCCGGGCTCCTCCACTAGTAAAAGAGCTAGCAGAAGATAGCGGAGGAGTCTGGCGAGAAGACCCCCGAAGACAGAAGAAGACCCCCGGAGCTGTGCAATAAACTATTTTAACCCTTGTGTGTTGTGTTTTTTTTTTACTTTTTTTCACAGGTGAATGGGTAGGGGTACATTGTACCCCATACTCATTCACATAGGGTGGGGGGCCGGGATCCGGGGGCCATCTTATTAAAGGGGGCTCACAGATTCCGATAAGCCCCCCGCCCGCAGACCCCGACAACCAATGGCCAGGGTTGTCGGGAAGAGGCCCTTGTCCTCATCAACATGGGGACAAGGTGCTTTGGGGTGTGGGGGATGCACGGCCTTCCTTTCCCCAAGGCAGCCTCCCATGTTGAGGGCAGGCGGCCTGGTACAGCTCAGAAGGGGGGGCGTTCATCCCCACCCCCTTTCCTGGCCGGTCGGGTAGTATGCTCGGGTAAGGGTCTGATATGGACCTAGGGGGGATCCCCACGACGATTTTTCACCGTAGGGATTCCCCTTTAAGTCTATACCAGGTGACGGGGCCAGCAACGCTTACTTCGCTGGTCCCGGCTACCTGGAGCCGCGCTCAAAATGAGCGGACTTTTCTCCAGGCGGGAAAAGTCCGTTCATTTCAAAAGTACGGCGGACTGGCACACACACGGCCGATATGCGAGTCCAGCGGACAGATTTGTGTGCAAAACTACTTTCTTAGTCCGCCGGACTTTTGGGTAAAAAAAGTACAAATACTGTAGCTGCGGACTTTTAATATTAGGACACTTACCTGTCCACAAATCCAGCGGTGTCTTCACCCAAGCCGATTTTTCAATCGGCTCTCAGGTGCTGCCCCCGCCATCTCAGGTAAGGAAAATTGGCAGTGAAGCCTTGCAAACTTCCGGATGAGTTTGAAGCGACAAAACTAGGTACCAGCTACTCCCTCCCCCTAAAAGGTGCCAAATGTGGCAGCAAGGGAGGGGAGGAGCCAAAAGGGTGGAGCTTCCCCTTTTGGGTGGATCTCCACTTTAAATGGGGATCATATTATCATCTCAAGCTTATCTCAGCATCCTCAACTTTATTCAAGGGAACTATGCCCATGTTAGATAAAAATATGGCATGGCATTTGTAATAAGATATTCCATTGGCAAAAGGGGATCTATAGGTCATAAGGATAACAAGTTCTCCGAATAATGAATGCCTTTTTTATCACCATGGGATGTTCCCTAAAGGAGAAAATCAAGTGAGCATATTTAGAGTATATAGAGGGTTTCACTGATATCAGGCTCCCCCAAGAACGGTGGTTCTCAACTCCTGTCCTCAGGACTGTCATGGTTATACAGTAATGTTTGTCGGTCATCTTACCTCTCCATGTGTTCAGATTAAGAGGCCAGCCACTCGCACCTGGCTGCTTAAGTAATCTCTCCTCAAAGCATGGCTCCACCTCAGCCCTATCAGGGATCTCTATATTAACCTGTGCACGGCATGCCAGCCCTGCTGATCAATAATGTGTGTTTTGGCTTCCGTGTGCTCATTGCTCTGTGTCCTACTTCTGATCCTGTTTACCGACCTTGGCTTGGTCTTGACTGTCCTCATCTGCTTCATATCCCAACCTTTAGCGTGTTCTTTGACTATCCCTATCTTCTTTTTAAACTGACCTTTTGGCTTATCTTCTGACTATCCTTTGTTGTCACAGTCTGCTGCTTCCTCTCTACCTTCCTGTACTGTGGGCAGGTGCTGGGAGACTCTGTGACCTGAAGCCAGACTGCAGTGAAGTCCATCCCCACCATCAGGGGCCCTGGTGAACACTCCCTGGCTCTTAGATTCCGTGCCCTGGGAAATCTCATGCTCTAGTTCCCAGTGTGATCCGTGTCGCTGCTCCAGAGTACCTGCTTTCCTGAACCACCCAGGGCTCCATCCGCAGCATTCCTCCATAGGGTCCACTACCTTGCGGTGCACTCCAGACCCCAACGGGGTGCATTTGTCACCTGGACTCAGGTGACGTGACAGTTTGATCAGCCATGGATGTGCCACTACCCGCAGATGATCCATTGCAGAGCATAGTCTGCAGACTTGAGACCCAGGAATCGAATCAGACTCAGATGATGTGATTCCTCCTGGATCTGGTTTCCTGCTTTGAGCAGCTTCAGGCCTCCTTGGGAGCCTCAAGTCAGCAACCTCAAGTACAATCGGTGGCTCCACCTATTCTGGCCGCAGCCACACATTCACTACAACTGTCAGCTCCGCACCTTTTCTTTAGGGACTCCAAGGCCTGCAGCCAATGCACCATTCATTTTGAGCGACAGTCTCAAAACTTCCTGTCTGATCAGGCAAAAGTAGCCTATATTATTTTCCTCCTCTCTGATGAAGCTTTAGCCTGGGCTGCCCCCCTGTGGTACTTCAGCGCCTTAGAGAATAATCTGTATGCCAATCTGGAGAAATATTCCTTTGAATGTTCTGAGGTCCTGTTTCTGGGATGCTTTGTCTCAAGTTTGGGTCTCCATGAATCCTGGAAAGGTCTTGCCCATTACCAACTAGCCTCTTCCTGCTAGCCTCAAGGCAACACAGCACTTTCTTGGCTTCACAAATTATTATAGGCAGTTTATAAGGAATTACTCTTCCATTGCTGCGCCTATTATTGCTTTCACCAAGAAGGGTGCAAATGCCAAGGATAGGCCTCCTGAAACTGTGTTCTGCATTTCACCACCTAAAACAGGCCTTTGTTTCTGGACCTCTCTTGAAGAGACCAAATCCTGGGGAACCATTTTTTATTGAAGTGGACGCTTCTTCAATGGGGGTGGGAGCTGTGCTTCTTCAATTCTTTGAGAAGAGATGTCAACCATGTGTGTTCTTCTCCAAAAAAAATCTGAAGCAGGGAGAAATGATGCCATCAGTGATCGGGAACTTATCGCAATTAAATTAGCGTTAGAGTGGTGTCATCTCTTGGAGGGTTCCTCTCACTCCATAACATTTTTACTGAATCTACAGTAACTACAGAATGCTAAAGTCTGAATCCCAGACAGGCCAGGTGGAGTCTTTTCTTTTCCTGTTTTAATTTCACGATTATGTACAAACCTGATTCCTGCAATGTTTGGACTGATGCACTATCTAGGTAATTTGACACTTTAGACGAGGAGCCCACCCCTGAACCTTAGCCGATCATTCCGACCTCATGCATTGTTGCCCATTCGCAACAATTTGCAAAACCTTCGTCCCCACTGGGCTAAGAGCTGAGATCCTTTATTGGGGACATGATTCCAAGGTGGCAGGTCATGCTGGGTTCCTTCGATCCTTCCTGCTCATCAGTCGTCACTACTGGTGGCCTAATCTTCACTCGGATGTCAAAGACTACGTTAAGTCTTGTCATGTCTGTGCTCAGTCTAAATCCTCCACACAAGCCCCTGCTGGTCTTCTCATGCCCTTGCCCATTCCTAAGGAGCCCTGGTCTCACATTTCCATGGATTTTATCACCAATCTCCCACTGTCAGAGAATAATATGGTAATTTGGGTGGTAATCGATCTGTTCTCCAAGATGGCTCATTTTGTTCCTCTTCTTGGTCTTCCTTCTGCTCCTGCCTTGGTACGCATTTTTGTTAAAAAAATATTCTACCTTCATGGGGTTCCTTCTCATATTGTTTCCGATAGGGGTGTTCAATTTACGTCTCATTTTTGGAGAGCCTTTTGCAAATCCCTTAATATTGTCTTGGATTTTTCCTCTTCTTACCACCCTCAATCCAATGGACAGACTAAGAGGGATAATCAGGAGTTAGAGGTCTTTTGTCACACCTTAGTCTATGCTCATCATGATGATTGGTCCTCTCTACTCCCGTGGGCAGAATGCTCACACAACAATCATGTAAATACTAGTTCGCAGAAGACACTCTTTTTCACAGTTTATGGAAAACACCCTCTTCCCATGACCTGTTCTCCAGATATTCCAGCTTCGGCTATGGCTCAGGAGTCTTTCAATTCTATTTGGGGTGACGTTCATGATTCCCTCCGGGTAGCTGCTGACAAATTCAAAGGCTTTGCTGACTGCCACGGGGGTAAACCACCTTCTTTTCAGTCAGGGGACAAAGTCTGGCTCTCCACCAGGAACATCAAGCTCAGAGTTCCTTCTCTGAAATTTGCCCCAAGATTCATTGGTCCATACACTATAACCTCAAAACTGAATCCAGTTTGTTTCAAACTCCAGATTCCTAAAGGCCTCAAAATCGCTAACTCCTTCCATGTTGCCCTTCTGAAGCATTTAGTCGTCAATAAGTTCTCTCGTCCTCTCCCTACCGTGGCCCCGGTCTCTGAGGATAATCAGGAGTACGAGGTTAGTCAAATTCTGGATTCCCGGCTCTCTAGAGGCATTCTTCAGTACCTTGTGCATTGGAAAGTGTTTGTTCCTGAGGAGAGGTCTTGGATCACTGCATCTGAGGTCTTTACACCTAGTTTTTTGAGGATGTTTCACCTGATGTTTCCCTCTAAGCCTGGCCCCAGGCGGGGGAGAGGAAGGCCTAGTAAGAGAGGGGCTACTGTCATGGTTAAGCAGTAATGTTTGTCTGTCAGCTTACCCCTCCATGTGTTCAGATTAAGAGGCCAGCCACTCTCACCTGGCTGCTTAAGTAATCTCTCCTCAAAGCACGGCTCCACCCCATCCACTATCAAGGAACTCTATATTAACCTGTGCGCTGCAAGCCAGCCCTGCTGATCAATATTGTAAGTTTGGGTTCTGCGTGCTTATTGCTCGGTGTCCTACATCTAATCCTGTTTACAGACCTTGGCTTGTTCTTGACTGTCCTCGTCTACTTCATATCCCGACCTTTGGCATGTTCTTTGATTATACCTATCTGCTGGTTGCCCTGAACTTTTGGCTTATCTTCTGACTATGCTTTGCTGTTGCAGTCCTTTGCTTCCTCTCTAACTTCCTGTACTCTACCGTCAGGGCCGTCTTTAAGGTAGGGCAAAAGGGGGTGCTGCCCTGGGGTGTGTCATTGTTGTGAGGCCCAAAACTGCTGCCTCATACTTGCCAACTATCCCAGTTAAAATTCCCTCATTCCTTGTGTCTGGATATCTCAGTTTGAAGTTCTGTCGCTAATGCTGCCCAGCTCTGCCCTATTGTTGTGTACAGATGACTCACCTGCAGAACCTGTGTTTACATGTACATACCGGAATGATATGTAAATAGCAGCAGCATTCATATGTAAATAAGGACGGACCAGCAGCATTCATATGTAAATAGATGTGGTATTCATATGTATATTATGCCTCCCTGAGGTCATAACCACCATCACCTATTCTGAATGCTGCCCACTGGTGAGATAAAGAGGCATGCTTGAAGGTCCCGCCTACAACTGTGGTCATTAAGCCTACCATCAGCATGTTCTGCAAAGGTAAGCAAATTGGTGGGGGAGAGGGTAATGTGGGGTGTGCAGAGGTAGGCAGAGAAGGAATTATAGTTTTGGATGCACAGGTAAACAAGGAGTGGATGTATGGAGGTAAGGAAGGTGGGTGCAAAAGATGAGTAGAGGAGGCAGGTAGAGTTAAAGGGGAGGGGGATTGGAGTGGGGAGGAAGGGGGAGGTATGGGGTATAGAGGCTAGCATGGGTTTTAGGATTGCAAAGGTGTACTGACAGGGTGGATAAAGATGTAGGTCATGTGTAGGGCAGTCTATTCATTTCAGTGGGCTGCTCTATGCTCTAAACATGCAGAAGAAAGTCCCAAAGCCTTTTTCAAAATCACACGGTGCCAAGGCACATGTCAGCAGATGCAAGAGGGTGTCATTAACAATTAATGGCACTGCTGTGTATCTGCTAAAGGGCAGCATGTTTCTGTGGTGTCAGGAAAGTGATTTTGCATGTGTTCCCGGCACACACAAATGTGAACGTGGGCTAAATGTCTAAATGTTTACATTGGTGGTCAGTGTAAATCTTCTCATTACATTGGTGCTTGGTGTAGAATCCTTTCATTCTCACTAGTGGCCAGTGTGAATGCCCCTCTTACGTTGGTGGTCATTGTAAATCCCCCCTTACATTGGCGGTTACTGTGAATGCCAGGGCCATTTTTAACATCAATTGGACACTGGACAAAACATTTCTTGGGCCCCCCCCCCATGCAATTTCACTATCCACCTGCTCTGGGACATACAATACATAGCAGCTAGACTCAAAATCAGTTTACTGTATCAAATCAGGAATTGATTGGTTGCCAGAGCTTACTGCCTGGTTGCTAGAGGTTACAGCCCACACTACAGCTCACTGATTAGTTGCTAGAGGTTACAGCACATCATCTCCTCACTGCCTGCACACCATGGACTGGGGAAGTGAGCAGACCCATTAATAGACAGAAAACTCCTAGGGATTCTAGAGCTCCTGGGATCAGTGGCAGTGCTGGGGGGCGGGGGGGGGGGGTTGTGATCAATGACAATGCTCAATGCTGATTTTTTTACCGACTACTAATATAAAGAGGAGTTTCACCACTGGCCACCAATGTATTAGGGGTTTACACTGACTACTAATGTAGTAGGAGCATTCACAGTAACCGCCAATGTAAGGAGGGATTTACACTGACCACTAATTTAACATTCACTGGCCACTAGTGTGAATGAAAGGATTCTACACTAAGCCCCAATGTAATGAGAAGATTTACCCTGACCCCCAATATAACAGAGAAGTTTAGCCTGCGTTCACATTTGTGTGTCGGGAACGCATGCGAAATCCCTTTCCTGACACCACAGAAATGTGCCAATAATTGTTAATGACACCCTCACACATCTACTGACATGTGCTGTGTAACTGTGTGATTTTGAAAAAGGGTTTTGGACTTTCTTCAACATTTGTAGTGCATAGAGCAGCCCATTGAAATGAATGGGCTGCCCTACACGCTACCTACATGTTTATCCACCATGTCAGTACACATTTGCATTCTAACACCCCTGCTAACCTCTGCACCCCAAACCTCTCCCACCCACTTCAATCCTCCACCCCTTTAACTTTACCTGCCTCCTCTGCTCATCTTTGCATCCACCTTCTGTACTTCTATACATCCCCTTCTTGCTCACCTGTGCACCCCAAATTTTTAATTCCTTCTCTGCCTACCTCTGCACACCCCACACTACCCCCTCATCCCCACCAATTTGCTTACCTTTGCAGAAAAGGCGGATGTTAGGCTTAATGACAACAGTTGCAGGCAGGATTTTCAAGCATGCCCCTTTACCTCCCCAGTGAGCAGCATTCAGTATAGGTGATGCTGGATATGACCTCAGGGGGGCATGATATACATATGAATGCCGCCTTTATTTACACATCAATGCCACTGGCTGTCACTATTTATATATGAATACCGGTTATTTACATGTAAACACATTGTCTGCAGGTGAGTCACCCATACACAATAGGGCAGAGCTGGGCAGCATTAGTAGCAGCACTTCACACTGAGATATTGGGACACAGCACAGAACTAGAACTTTAAGGGGCAAGGAAATTTAAACCAGGATAGTTGGCAAGTATGAGGCAGATGCTTTGGGTCCAATAACAATGACAGGGCCCAGGGCAGCTGCCCCTTTTGCCCTGCTTTAAAGACGGCCCTGGTGAATGCTTATATTACATTAGTGGTCAGTGTAAACCCCTATTACATTGGTTGCCAGTGTTGAAACTCCTCTTTATATTAGTAGTCAGTAAAAAAGAAAAAGAAAATCAGCATTGCCATTAATCAAAACTATAGCGAAACTGCATGGGGGGGGTCCCAATAATTTTTTTGCCCAGGGTCCAATCAATATTAAAGACAGCCCTGTCTACCATGAGCGTGAACTGTCAGACCCTGGGGGCCTTGACCTGAAGGCAGACTGCAGTGAAGTCCATGCCCATCATCAGGGGCCCTAGTGAACACCTGATGGCTCTTAGATTCTGCACACTGGGAAATCTCATGCTTCAGCTCCCAGTGTGATCCATGTTGCTGCTCCAGTGTACCCGCTTTCCTGAACCACCCAGGGCTCCATCCCTAGCAGTCAGCCTTAGGGTGCACTACCTTGCGGTGCACTCCAGACCCCAATAGGGTGCATCTGTCACCTGGGCTTAGGTGACCTGACAAGGACCCACTAACAGGCCAGATTTTAAGTATTACTTTGTTGGATGTTGGATTATGAATTTACATGAGGGGCACTAATTACATTTGTGCTTTAAATCTTGTACCCAGATGGCAACTCACTTCAAATCTAAACAGCTAAATCCTAGCAATATTTTGGGGAATTTCATCTGAATTGGCATAGTGAGAAAGACCCTTTAAGCCCCACCCTCTGCATATATGCATTTTATCATGACTTTTGTAAATAGGTATTTTGTGTAATTGTTTGATTTTATTGATAGCAATGCTCTGCAAAGACTAAAATATTCCTAGTCTTAGTTCTCAGCAAGTGTCATGGCAAGAAGCATAGCGACACCTAGGTCAAGAGTAGATCCTAAACAGAACACTGCTCAAATATACTAAAGCATTCATTATTAAACAGCCCAGTCTTGTGTTCCTCTAATTTGTACTGTAAGTCACTTCTATATCTTGCTCAAGAGATAGTGAAGCTATGCTCCAGCTTTGCAAACATCCAAACCTTATTTACTTCATCTAGTTAAGTGATTACAGCATGGACAGCTTTTACTTGATAATCTTTGCTTTATTACTGATAGGTAAAAAATATGCAACTTTATCAGATATAGATGTATAAAATACCTCTGCGCCAACCAACCAAACAAAGAAACAGGAAACTTCTGCGTACACTAGAAAAGAGCTTTGCCTACTCCATAAGTTTTGCCAATTGTAAATGATAGTGTCGCGCAGTATGAGCCAAGATAGAAATAGAAAAGGAGAAAAAGGGAAAAGAAAAGAAGGGACAGGGAGCGAACAGGGGGGTAGGTAATGGAGCTATAGATGAAAGGTAATGGAAGAGAACTATATAAATGGATATGGACTTAATATAAAAGTACCTTTTAACTTATATATTGCATAATGAGCTAGGTAAATAAATAGTAATAGCAATCATAGGGCAATATCTAGACTAGTGATGGCCGAACGGTTCGCCCGGCGGTCGTTTCGCGGCGAATTTCCGACTTTCGCCGTCCGCGGGTTCGAACGCCTTTTTCCGTCGTTCGCCCCGGCGGACTTACGTGTTTAATGTATACAAGAACTTTAACCTTTCGTGACACGTTTATCATGTGTTACAGGACAACCAATTGAGACATGACAGCTCATGGACACTTGGACATTCCCCCTAACCTATAAATACACCCGATCCGGTGGCCATTTTACATTCTTTCTTCTGTCACTGTAGGGAAAGGATCCTGTGTGGAGTAGGGACAGAGAAAACGCTAGCTATTTGGTACACAAAAGTTCTTTTCAGGACTGGTATAGGTGTTAGGTCAGCAGCCTGAGTTTCTTTTGTCAGTTTAGATAAAGGGACAGAGCGCTGTATGCTGCTATTTTAGGGACAGCTCAGCCAGATTAGTCTTTCTTCATCATCATCATCATCATCATCATTAGCTGTTACTATCAGGTCCACAAAAGAGCTGTTCCAGCTAATCGTTCCAGCCTACTCTTTTTTGCCAATTTGTATAGGGACAGGCAGGAAGCAGTGTGTCAGGCAGTGAGGATAATTTTAAAGACTTGCTGTTACTATTAGTTCCACAAAGGTTCTTTTCAGGACTGGTATCAGTGGTACGGTAATAGGCTTGTACACGTATAATATTCTTTCTTCCAAATATAGAAAGAATATTATACTTGACTGCTGCCCTTCTGCTGCAGTCTGCTAATCATTCACAACTCACTTGTTCCACAAAAGTTCTTATAAGGACTGGTAACTTGGTCTGTCTAGGGTGCTACGGTACATAGGCTTGGGTGCGGTACAGTCTGCTGTTCTGTAAGGACCGCTATCGGTCCACAATAGATAGGGTTGCCGTGCACTACTGCTGACCGCTGCCCTATACTGCAGCAGTCCTTCAGCGGTATAGGGACTGACGCACAGTCTGCTAAACACTAATACACAACCTGCTTGGTCCACAAAAGTTCTTATAAGGACTGGTAACTTGGTATAGGGTGCTACGGTACATAGGCCTGAGTGCGTTACAGTCTGCTGTTCTGTAAGGACCGCTATCGGTCCACAATACATAGGGTTGACGTGCACTACTGCTGACCGCTGCCCTATACTGCAGCAGTCCTTCAGCGGTATAGGGACTGACGCACAGTCTGCTAAACACTAACACACAACCTGCTTGGTCCACAAAAGTTCTTATAAGGACTGGTAACTTGGTATAGGGTGCTACGGTACATAGGCCTGAGTGCAGTACAGTCTGCTGTTCTGTAAGGACTGCTATCGGTCCACAATACATAGGGTTGCCGTGCACTACTGCTGACCGCTGCCCTATACTGCAGCAGTCCTTCAGCGGTATAGGGACTGACGCACAGTCTGCTAAACACTAATACACAACCTGCTTGGTCCACAAAAGTTCTTATAAGGACTGGTAACTTGGTATAGGGTGCTACGGTACATAGGCCTGAGTGCGTTACAGTCTGCTGTTCTGTAAGGACCGCTATCGGTCCACAATACATAGGGTTGCCGTGCACTACTGCTGACCGCTGCCCTATACTGCAGCAGTCCTTCATTGGTATAGGGACTGACGTACAGTCTGCTAATCACTAACACACAACCTGCTTGGTCCACAAAAGTTCTTATAAGGACTGGTAACTTGGTATAGGGTGCTACGGTACATAGGCCTGAGTGCGTTACAGTCTGCTGTTCTGTAAGGACCGCTATCGGTCCACAATACATAGGGTTGCCGTGCACTACTGCTGACCGCTGCCCTATACTGCAGCAGTCCTTCATTGGTATAGGGACTGACGTACAGTCTGCTAATCACTAACACACAACCTGCTTGGTCCACAAAAGTTCTTATAAGGACTGGTAACTTGGTATAGGGTGCTACGGTACATAGGCCTGAGTGCGTTACAGTCTGCTGTTCTGTAAGGACCGCTATCGGTCCACAATACATAGGGTTGCCGTGCACTACTGCTGACCGCTGCCCTATACTGCAGCAGTCCTTCAGCGGTATAGGGACTGACGCACAGTCTGCTAAACACTAACACACAACCTGCTTGGTCCACAAAAGTTCTTATAAGGACTGGTAACTTGGTATAGGGTGCTACGGTACATAGGCCTGAGTGCGTTACAGTCTGCTGTTCTGTAAGGACCGCTATCGGTCCACAATACATAGGGTTGCCGTGCACTACTGCTGACCGCTGCCCTATACTGCAGCAGTCCTTCATTGGTATAGGGACTGACGTACAGTCTGCTAATCACTAACACACAACCTGCTTGGTCCACAAAAGTTCTTATAAGGACTGGTAACTTGGTATAGGGTGCTACGGTACATAGGCCTGAGTGCAGTACAGTCTGCTGTTCTGTAAGGACCGCTATCGGTCCACAATACATAGGGTTGCCGTGCACTACTGCTGACCGCTGCCCTATACTGCAGCAGTCCTTCATTGGTATAGGGACTGACGTACAGTCTGCTAATCACTAACACACAACCTGCTTGGTCCACAAAAGTTCTTATAAGGACTGGTAACTTGGTATAGGGTGCTACGGTACATAGGCCTGAGTGCGTTACAGTCTGCTGTTCTGTAAGGACCGCTATCGGTCCACAATACATAGGGTTGCCGTGCACTACTGCTGACCGCTGCCCTATACTGCAGCAGTCCTTCATTGGTATAGGGACTGACGTACAGTCTGCTAATCACTAACACACAACCTGCTTGGTCCACAAAAGTTCTTATAAGGACTGGTAACTTGGTATAGGGTGCTACGGTACATAGGCCTGAGTGCGTTACAGTCTGCTGTTCTGTAAGGACCGCTATCGGTCCACAATACATAGGGTTGCCGTGCACTACTGCTGACCGCTGCCCTATACTGCAGCAGTCCTTCATTGGTATAGGGACTGACGTACAGTCTGCTAATCACTAACACACAACCTGCTTGGTCCACAAAAGTTCTTATAAGGACTGGTAACTTGGTATAGGGTGCTACGGTACATAGGCCTGAGTGCAGTACAGTCTGCTGTTCTGTAAGGACCGCTATCGGTCCACAATACATAGGGTTGCCGTGCACTACTGCTGACCGCTGCCCTATACTGCAGCAGTCCTTCAGCGGTATAGGGACTGACGCACAGTCTGCTAAACACTAACACACAACCTGCTTGGTCCACAAAAGTTCTTATAAGGACTGGTAACTTGGTATAGGGTGCTACGGTACATAGGCCTGAGTGCAGTACAGTCTGCTGTTCTGTAAGGACCGCTATCGGTCCACAATACATAGGGTTGCCGTGCACTACTGCTGACCGCTGCCCTATACTGCAGCAGTCCTTCATTGGTATAGGGACTGACGTACAGTCTGCTAATCACTAACACACAACCTGCTTGGTCCACAAAAGTTCTTATAAGGACTGGTAACTTGGTATAGGGTGCTACGGTACATAGGCCTGAGTGCGTTACAGTCTGCTGTTCTGTAAGGACCGCTATCGGTCCACAATACATAGGGTTGCCGTGCACTACTGCTGACCGCTGCCCTATACTGCAGCAGTCCTTCATTGGTATAGGGACTGACGTACAGTCTGCTAATCACTAACACACAACCTGCTTGGTCCACAAAAGTTCTTATAAGGACTGGTAACTTGGTATAGGGTGCTACGGTACATAGGCCTGAGTGCGTTACAGTCTGCTGTTCTGTAAGGACCGCTATCGGTCCACAATACATAGGGTTGCCGTGCACTACTGCTGACCGCTGCCCTATACTGCAGCAGTCCTTCAGCGGTATAGGGACTGACGCACAGTCTGCTAAACACTAACACACAACCTGCTTGGTCCACAAAAGTTCTTATAAGGACTGGTAACTTGGTATAGGGTGCTACGGTACATAGGCCTGAGTGCAGTACAGTCTGCTGTTCTGTAAGGACCGCTATCGGTCCACAATACATAGGGTTGCCGTGCACTACTGCTGACCGCTGCCCTATACTGCAGCAGTCCTTCATTGGTATAGGGACTGACGTACAGTCTGCTAATCACTAACACACAACCTGCTTGGTCCACAAAAGTTCTTATAAGGACTGGTAACTTGGTATAGGGTGCTACGGTACATAGGCCTGAGTGCAGTACAGTCTGCTGTTCTGTAAGGACCGCTATCGGTCCACAATACATAGGGTTGACGTGCACTACTGCTGACCGCTGCCCTATACTGCAGCAGTCCTTCATTGGTATAGGGACTGACGTACAGTCTGCTAATCACTAACACACAACCTGCTTGGTCCACAAAAGTTCTTATAAGGACTGGTAACTTGGTATAGGGTGCTACGGTACATAGGCCTGAGTGCGTTACAGTCTGCTGTTCTGTAAGGACCGCTATCGGTCCACAATACATAGGGTTGCCGTGCACTACTGCTGACCGCTGCCCTATACTGCAGCAGTCCTTCAGCGGTATAGGGACTGACGCACAGTCTGCTAAACACTAACACACAACCTGCTTGGTCCACAAAAGTTCTTATAAGGACTGGTAACTTGGTATAGGGTGCTACGGTACATAGGCCTGAGTGCAGTACAGTCTGCTGTTCTGTAAGGACCGCTATCGGTCCACAATACATAGGGTTGCCGTGCACTACTGCTGACCGCTGCCCTATACTGCAGCAGTCCTTCATTGGTATAGGGACTGACGTACAGTCTGCTAATCACTAACACACAACCTGCTTGGTCCACAAAAGTTTTTATAAGGACTGGTAACTTGGTATAGGGTGCTACGGTACATAGGCCTGAGTGCAGTACAGTCTGCTGTTCTGTAAGGACCGCTATCGGTCCACAATACATAGGGTTGACGTGCACTACTGCTGACCGCTGCCCTATACTGCAGCAGTCCTTCATTGGTATAGGGACTGACGTACAGTCTGCTAATCACTAACACACAACCTGCTTGGTCCACAAAAGTTCTTATAAGGACTGGTAACTTGGTATAGGGTGCTACGGTACATAGGCCTGAGTGCAGTACAGTCTGCTGTTCTGTAAGGACCGCTATCGGTCCACAATACATAGGGTTGACGTGCACTACTGCTGACCGCTGCCCTATACTGCAGCAGTCCTTCAGCGGTATAGGGACTAAGAGTTTTGTCACAGGGTGATTTAAAAAATGACAGGCAGAGGAAGAGGCAGGCCCTTCCGCAGGGGTGGTAGGGGTAGGGCAGGAGCAACAGCCTTGAGCCAAAGTGGGAAGTTGCAGAAGGTGCGTTCAATTACTTTAAAGGACGCACCAGACTTGGTTGAGTGGCTCACTCAGCCTTATTCTTCTGCACCCTCCTCATCCTCTCGATCTGCACCCTCTTCTTCACTCTCTGCTATGTGCACCCCCAAAGACACTACCACCAACAACACCACCACCACCACATACCTTCCGCTTGAGTGCAAATGGGGGCCTTCATGCTCCAGTGTTTTAATAGGGACCCCCGTATAAAAAGCATGAGGGTCAAGGACCAGTACTGGGTGGCAACGTACTTAGATCCCCGGTACAAACACAAAATGGCGGAAATGTTACCGCCGTCGCAGAGGGCTGTCAGAATGCAGCACTTCCAGGCCTTGCTTCGAGAAATGCTGCATTCTGCTTTTGCGTGCGCTGGCAGAGGAGCAATTCCCACTCCCAGAGAAGGATTTGCGGGTACCAATCCAACAGCGCCTGCAAGAAGAGGCCGGTTTGAAGATGTGTTGGTGACTTCGGATATGAGGTCATTCTTTCAGCCGACCCATCGACAGGTGTCATCCGGATCCAGCATCAGGGAACGCCTAGACCGTCAGGTGTCCGACTACATTGGGTTAACGGCCGATGTGGACGCTCTGAGGAGTGATGAACCCCTAGACTACTGGGTGGGCAGGCTTGACCTCTGGCCAGAGCTTGCCCAATTTGCAATCGAACTGTT
The DNA here is from genome assembly GCF_037356315.1 of Lithobates pipiens. Taxonomy (NCBI): domain Eukaryota; kingdom Metazoa; phylum Chordata; class Amphibia; order Anura; family Ranidae; genus Lithobates; species Lithobates pipiens. Next base: position 119,532,750 of record NW_027507758.1, read on the forward strand.
GGCTTGCCCCTCATCCAGTGTCCTGTCCGAAAGGACGTTCAGCGCAGCAGGGGGGATTGTGACCGATAAGCGTACTCGCCTAGCTCACGACAGTGTTAACTACCTCACATTTCTAAAAATGAATGAGGCATGGATCTCGGAGGAATTCAACACATGTGATCAGTAGACCATGTATATGTCTATAAACAATTTTTGGAATCAAGCACACAGACCTTCTTAATTCATTTGGCTCACTTCCCTGACCCAAAAAAGCACACCGTACTATATGCCCCTACCCTCCTCTTTGAAGAGGTTGAGCGGTGTCATATTTCTACTGGGGCTGCTTATTATGAGGGGTTCCCACCATCCCTGTGCTGTGCTGACTTCCTCCTGGGTGTTCTTATTATGAGGGGCTCCCACCATCCCTGTGCTGTGCTGACTTCCTCCTGGGGGTTCTTATTATGAGGGGCTCCCACCATCCCTGTGCTGTGCTGACTTCCTCCTGGGGGTTCTTATTATGAGGGGATCACACCATCCCTGTGCTGTGCTGACTTCCTCCTGGGGCTGCTTACGGTGCTGCTGTCAGCGCTGTATGTCACGGAGCTGCTGTCAGCGCTGTATGTCACGGAGCTGCTGTCAGCGCTGTATGTCACGGAGCTGCTGTCAGCGCTGTATGTCACGGTGCTGCTGTCAGCGCTGTATGTCACGGAGCTGCTGTCAGCGCTGTATGTCACGGAGCTGCTGTCAGTGCTGTATGTCACGGAGCTGCTGTCAGCGCTGTATGTCACGGAGCTGCTGTCAGCGCTGTATGTCACGGTGCTGCTGTCAGCGCTGTATGTCACGGAGCTGCTGTCAGCGCTGTATGTCACGGAGCTGCTGTCAGTGCTGTATGTCACGGAGCTGCTGTCAGCGCTGTATGTCACGGAGCTGCTGTCAGCGCTGTATGTCACGGAGCTGCTGTCAGCGCTGTATGTCACGGTGCTGCTGTCAGCGCTGTATGTCACGGAGCTGCTGTCAGCGCTGTATGTCACGGAGCTGCTGTCAGCGCTGTATGTCACGGAGCTGCTGTCAGCGCTGTATGTCACGGAGCTGCTGTCAGCGCTGTATGTCACGGAGCTGCTGTCAGCGCTGTATGTCACGGTGCTGCTGTCAGCGCTGTATGTCACGGAGCTGCTGTCAGCGCTGTATGTCACGGAGCTGCTGTCAGTGCTGTATGTCACGGAGCTGCTGTCAGCGCTGTATGTCACGGAGCTGCTGTCAGCGCTGTATGTCACGGAGCTGCTGTCAGCGCTGTATGTCACGGTGCTGCTGTCAGCGCTGTATGTCACGGAGCTGCTGTCAGCGCTGTATGTCACGGAGCTGCTGTCAGTGCTGTATGTCACGGAGCTGCTGTCAGCGCTGTATGTCACGGAGCTGCTGTCAGCGCTGTATGTCACGGAGCTGCTGTCAGCGCTGTATGTCACGGTGCTGCTGTCAGCGCTGTATGTCACGGAGCTGCTGTCAGCGCTGTATGTCACGGAGCTGCTGTCAGCGCTGTATGTCACGGAGCTGCTGTCAGCGCTGTATGTCACGGAGCTGCTGTCAGCGCTGTATGTCACGGAGCTGCTGTCAGCGCTGTATGTCACGGTGCTGATGTCAGTGCTCTGTATTACGGTGCTGCTGTCAGTGCTCTGTATCTCCTGCACCCTCTTGTTTGCCTACCCTGGTCCCTGACCTTCCCTCTCCTCCATTGCCTTCATTAGCTCCATAGTCCTGAATTGTCAGAACAATTTCCCAAATAAAAAAAAAATGCTTGTAGTTATCGATCCCAAATTCACCTCATACATGTATTATGCTATTGTCCAGGTGGTGGGACTACGTGCTACCCCCTAATAATTACCCCGTGGCCGCAAATTCGACCTAAAGGTTTGCGAAATTCGCCTCCCATTGAAGTCAATGGAGCCCGCGGCGAACGGTCGTTTTCGCGAACGTTTGTGCCCGTTCGCGTTTCGCGTTCGCGAAACGTCCCGTCGGAAGTTCGTCCATCACTAATCTAGACAATATCTAGACAACAGGATTCTATAACAGGAATCTATATGCGTATATTCACTCTGGTGATAGTAAACACAATTGTGCAAAAATGCAATATAGCATGCCAAGTGAATGTGCAAAATATAAAACAAATCTGAATGAATCAGATAAATTAACTAAAGAGAAAAAAGTTATATATATATATAAAGCATGGACTACTAGTTCACTTCTATATCTTGCTCAAGAGATAGTGAAGCTATGCTCCAGCTTTGCAAACATCCAAACCTTATTTACTTCATCTAGTTAAGTGATTACCGCATGGACACCTTTTACTTGATAATCTTTGCTTTATTACCGATAGGTAAAAAATATGCAACTTTATCAGATATAGAGCACACAAAAAAAATGGTATTGTTCAAAACCTCTCTTCTGGACCAATAGGTCAAAGAGGAATATATTCAGTTCTAATATAATTTAAAAAAATCCAGGGTCCAAATGTTATGAATAAAAAAAAAAGTAAAAATTAGTCCAATTTGAATCCATCTGTAACCTATTTAATATAATTACATTGCTTGTAATGAAGTGGCCATTTTCTCATGAATACACAAATATGTAATTAATTTGCACTTCTCTATTTGAAAACACATAATAATATATATAATTAAGAGGTCTATTTTTCTTTCTACATAAAAAGCTAGTTCTGTAAATGAATAGGACAGCTAATCCTTGAATTAAAAACAAATAATGTCATAAATGATTTCTTAACATGATTAAAATCAGTGATAAAAGGCTAAAGAAACACCTTGACAAAATCAATATTAATTAGTAATAGGCCAGGATAGAAGCTACTCTAGAATTCTATCAAACTTAATGAGGTCAGTAAAAAATGCAATATGTTTTAACTAGGAAGAGTATATTGTAAATTGCACAAGCATTGACAGGCTGGACTAGACCAAGAAATTAGTGTTACGCTGAGGAAAATAATTAAACTCCTGTCTGGCAGTTTTGAACATTCTTTATTTGTATGCAGTCCACTACATTTTCTAAAGTATTAACAGTCTTGAGCTTATTTGTTTGGTTAATATATTTAACACTAACATGTTTCTAGTACATTCAAACAATAAGCAGGTTAGTCAGATACCCCAAGAATTACAAACGTTCTTTCCTCTCCATTACACTGCACCCCTATACCTTCTCTGAGTGCAGGACATTGGGTGTCTATGGCAGAAATGCATTTGAAGTTCATAACAGAGTATAAGAATAATAAATAGAGAATTGAACTTTAAAGAGCAACTAAACTCTGGGTGTGGTGCCAAAAAAGACAGGCAAAATGCAAAAGACTAGTCACCATCTGATCTTTCCCCATTACTGACATACTATGCCTTGGATCGTACTGTGTTTCTGTGTAGAGGCAGGGCTTTTTATGTCAGAGTCTCCAGCAAAGAGAATATCAGCACAGTAGTGACAGTACCAAATCTGACTCCAATGGGTGGATTTACTTAAGGCAAGGGAATTTTCCACAGAGCTTAGTAAAAGTAATTGCATTTCATTTTGCACACAATACCCAATCAGATGCAAGGAAAAAAAACAACAACATTTTTGCACTTGATTGTATTATGGAAGTCAGCAGAGCTTTAGAGACAAATATATCTATATTGTTTTACAACGTAGCAGAGAAATAGAAGGATAAAAGCCACTTCATGGTATGAGAAGGTCACAAATAAGATGTACAATCAAAATGGACAAAATACATGAGTCGCAACTGAACATTGGAATGAAGATGATAAAAACTATTGGTATGATTTAAAGAAACAAACCAAAAAGTATAGTGGAGTTAAGAATATAGAGGGAAGAAGGGGGGAGGAAAAAGAGGAGAACTAGAGGGAAGGGACCACGGATAGTAGAAAGAGCAGGGAACAAGAGAAAGGGGTGAAAAACTAAGAGAAAGAGACAGGTCAACAGAGCTTTAATTAATTCACTAAGCACTGGGGAAAACTCTGGTCATATAACCCCTCCATAAAGCCAAGCCTGACCACATAACCCTTGAAGTGGAAAGGCTAGGTCAAAGAACCCTCCACAAATTTATGCCTAATTATGTAACAGATGGAGAGATTGATGGAATAGAAAACAGACCTGGTTTTGTAACAGTTTAGAAATACATGCTTAGTCAAGAACCCTTCCGTGAATATGACCACGATCATGTAAAGCTGCAATGGCACAAGTGTGGTTAGGTAACCATCCAGAAACACAGACCTAGTCAGGTAGCCTTCTGGGAACATGATCAGGGTCATGTAAAGTTACAATAACACAGGTCTCAACAGGTAACCAACTAGAAACACAGACCTGGTCATATAACAGCAAAAAACCTGGGTATGTACCCTCCAGTCGCATAGCCTGATACTATAACCTTTCAGAATCACAGGCAGTGTAATCAAGAAATTAAACCTGGTAATTTCACAGTTCAAGAATACGGGTCTGGTAATATAAATTTTCCAGGAATGCAAAACTGGTGATACAACACTTCAAGAACATAGGTCTGATCATATAGCAAGTATAATGCCTTGTACACACGGTCGGACTTTCTGATGGAAAATGTGCGATCGGATCATGTTGTCGGAAAATCTGATTGTGTGTGGGCCCCCCCTGACTTTTTCCTTCGGAATTTCTGACACAAAATCCAATTGCAGAAATTCCGATCGTGTGTAGACAAGTCTGATGCACAAAGTGCCATGCATGCTCAGAATAAATTACGAGACGGAAGTGCTCGGTCTGGTAAAACTAGCGTTCGTAATGGATATAGCACATTTTTCACTTTTTCCTTATAATGCTAGAAGAATGAAGTTGTTTTGCTGCTCATACAGACAGACACAGACTTCTCACAAACTTCTTTCTTTATTATTTCTCTTGATTTCATGAATATAATATTTTTGTTCGGCAGATCTCCCAAATCATTTTTGATTTTTATGTTTTAATATTTAAAAAAAAAATTGTGGCTGTTTTTTTAATCAAGATCTCCTTTTTTGGTGTGCAACATCATTATTATCTTTTTATTTTATTGTTTTATTTTTTAATCTCGAGGAGGTTGTTTGGTGCTGGTGTCCCTTGTTAATTTGACTTTGTATTTTTAAAATGTACCTGCCTACTCACAAATAAACTGTCCTTTTTGAAGTAAAATACATAGGCAAGTTTTTTTTTAACAAAAAAAAATATATATATATATAACCAAATAAACATAACCAAATAAAGAGGAAGGCAACGCTGAAGAAACTGGTGAAATTGGCGAAGCCTTTGTCCCCCAGGGTTCACATCAACTCTTTAAAGGCAAAATTGGTGACCTGAGGAGTCCATATATAAGGGAGTACAATCTGGTCCAGAAGTCCAAGAGATCAGGAACAGTGGCAGATGACATATATGTGCTCAGGCTGTGGTCATACAAGAGCCTGCATCTTTTGTCAGACTGAACCCAGGCCATCACTCTCTGGTCTCCCTTCCACGCTTCCTTCCAGGCTGTGGCTGTGATGTTGGAGGTGTGGCAGAAGGAGGAGGAGGATGTTCCAACTCACACAGGTGGGTTTTGTTGGTGAGTTGTCCCCTCAACCCCTTATTTAGTGTGATATAAATTAGTTCCTCACACAAGAGGCGTTGCCTCTCCATTTTCTGCATTTTGCATGCAGCCAAGGAGGCAAAGGCCTCTTGAAGAATGGGGTTGGTTTTGAGGGCCACAGAAGCCTGAGCGCTGACTCCTCCACGTTCCTCCCCTTCCTGGGCCTTTTGGTTGGAAGGTGGAGGGGAGGGACCTGGGATTCTGTGAGGCTCCTAGGCCTGCCCAACTCTTGGCTGCCACTAACCCCTGCCACCTCCTGGCTGCCACTAAACCCCTGCCTCCTCCTGGCTGCCACATTCCACATCCTGTCTGCCACATTCCACGCCCACCTCCTGGCTGAGGTCTTCCTGTGTTTGAAAAAGGGACATACTTTTAGTTTTTGGTTCATCAATCACACACAATTTTCAGCTCATGACTGTTGCAAATTGAATGTTAACAAATAGAAAATGGACTCTGCGGTCCGTCGTCATCCGATCTCCCATAGGGGAGAGTGGCTCTGTGACAGGTCTTCCCCTGCGCAGTGTGCAGAGACGGACCTGTCATCTTCCTGCTCAGTGGAAATTGCTCTGGCGATCCCCGCTGAGCAAGCGGATATCCACGGGGTGGATCAGCACTGATCCGCCCCGTGCCAAAGAGGCCTAACAGAAATCCATTACAACCCAATGGTCAGTATTTGCTTGATGAGCAGGTACACCACATTCTAGTTTATTCAGGAAAATTACTTGTTGGAACTTTTGTAATTGTCTGTCATGGTGTTTTATTGACAAAAGGGCCACCATCTTCAAAGTTTTTGCATTTCCTTGGGCTTCTTTCAACAGAGGTATGTTATTTGGCTTCTACCGTCTTAGATTTTAGACTGTACAGTATATACAATACAGTATATGGACATATGATCAGCACCGCAGGAACTGATTAATTAATTATTACATTAGTACATTTTGTATATGTAAGCAACACATGTAAGTAGTAGTATTTGGATTATACATACTTTACTTTCAATTACAGTACCAATAGCATTTACTTGCAATTTAAGTCTTTAAGTCTTGTAAGGCACACAGAAAAAAAAAAGAATGTGTTTTACTTGATACTGTGTCCATACCATGTGCTTATTTAGAACAGTGTTCTTCATTATCAATTCCCAATGCATTCCTCTTTTCAAAAACTGAAAATAAAACAACCAGCAGCATATTGCCCTGTGACATTAGAGACAAAATTGGATACAGTTTGTAAGAAAAATACAATATCTTTCCACTGTTGGTGGTCTTTACTTCATTCAGTAGTGAGACTGATAGTGTAAATCAGTAATCCAGTTATGTACAACTGCTACATGATCCTCATTCCTCAGTTTGCAGATGATGCCTATTATTTGCCAACCATGTCCAAAGAATATGCTGTATTATAGATTAGTGTTGTAATTAGATAAGTAATGCTTTTCAGAACTTCGTTATGCTATACCAACATTGATTGGAGCCTAAATCGTCTAGTCATAGTTGTAGCAAAGTGTTCAAATGATCTCGTCTTCCAAACTAAAATCCAGGCAAACTCTCAGTTTTTCCCATCTCACATATTCTAAATCTTAAAATATTAATATCAAGTTAAATATTCTATTTTGAACTTTAACATGATTCAGCATCATGTTTCCTATCATGATGGTGAACTAAACATCTTATGTTCAGTTTCTCTCTATAAGTGGAATCAGACAAATTGTTCCTATGGACATCATTACAACACTTTTCCCTTAGGCTACTTTCACACTGAGGTGCTTTACGGGCATTACAGCGCTAAAAATAGCGCCTGTAACGCGCCTCTCCTGTGTCTCCAGTGTGAAAGCTCAAGGGCTTTCACACTGGAGCGGTGCGCTTGCAGGACAGTCAAAAAATTCCTGTAAGCCGCATCTTTGCAGTACTATAGGAGCGGTTTATTCACCGCTCCTAAAGCGCCCTTCTCATTGAAAATAATGGGGCAGCGCCGCAAACCCGCCAGCAAAGCACTGCTGCAGCGGCGCTTTGTGGGTGGTTTTAACCCTGTTTCGGCCACTAGCAGGGATTAAAACTGCCCCGCTAGTGGCCAAATAGCGCCTCTAAAACGTCGGTAAAGCGGCGCTAAATATAGTGCCGCTTTACTGCCGGTGCCTGTCCCAGTGTGAAAGTAGCCTTGTTATCCAAATGAGTATGTCTATGCTGGATTCTGATGAAATAGAAATCTATTACATGCAGACTAAACAGTGGCTATGAGGGGAAAGGAGGGCACTACTAAAGTAATCTTTAGCCGGCAGCTGATAGATGTGTAAGCAAGCATGCTCACTGTATTAATTATCTTAATCAGCAAAAGAGAACTTTTTATAGTAGACACATGCATTCTACACTATATTGTCAATGCCTTCCTTTACACGCACATGAACTTTAAAGCGGTTCTACACTTAAAAAAAAAATATTAAAAGCCAGCAGCTACTAATATTGCAGCTGCTGACTTTTAATAAATTGACACTTACCTGTCCCAGGGTCCAGCGATGTCGGCGGCAGATGACGAGCGATCGCTCGTCTCTCTGCTGCCCCCGCCACCATCCTCTGTCAGGGAATCGGGAAGTGAAGCGTTGCGGCTTCACTGTCCGGTTCCCAACTGTGCATGCACGAGTCGCGCTGCACGTCTCTTCTGGTCCCCGCTGTGCCCTGGGAACTGTGTGTTTCCCAGAACACAATGGGGGAGGGGGCATCTGCGGGGGTCTGCGGCGGTCTGTCCCGGAAGTGGGTGCAGATGCCTGGATTATCCAGGTAACTGCACCCCCTCCCCCTGAAAGGGGCCGATTGTGGCACCGGAGGGGGGTAGGGATCAGATTAGCGGAACTTCCCCTTTAGGGTGGAGAACCGCTTTAATGGCATCCCAGTTTTAGTTCGTAGGGTTCAATGTTGAGTTGGCCCACCCTTTGCTGCTATACCAGCTTCAACTCTTATGGGAAGGCTGCCCAAAAGGCTTAAGAATATGTCTATGGGAATTTTTGACCATTCTTCCAGAGGCACATTAGTGTGGTCAGGCACTGATGTTGGACAAGAAGGCCTGGCTCGCAGTCTCTACTCTAATTCATCCCAAAGGTGGGTCGGATTGAGGTCAGGTCTCTGTGTAGGCCAGTCAAGTTCCTCCCCTCAAAACTCGCTCATTCATGTCTTTATGGACCTTGTTTTGTTCACTGGACCAAATAATTCGGTGGACGAGGGCTTATGGCGTCAGCATACCAAGACATTTTGGACAATTTCATGCTCCCAACTTTGTGGGAACAGTTTGGGGATGGCCCCATTCCTGTTCCAAAATGACTGCGCACCAGTGCACAAAGCAAGGTTCATGAAATTGTCCAAAATATGATATGCTGACACCTTAAAGAGGAAGTAAACCCTGATGAGTTTACTTCCTCTTTCATTCCCTGCAAAGGCAAAGCATAATGGACTACTATGCATCGCATAGTAGTCCATTGTGTGTCACTTACCTGACACAGGAGCCAGCGAAGTCACCGCTGTCCCCCTGTAGTCCTTCTTCCATCTTCTCGGTGGGGTCTTGCAGCTCCGCCGCTGTCATTCGGCGAAGCCGCGATGACGTCACTCCCGCGCATGCGCACGGGAGCTGACACGCGCGGCAGATCCGTCATTGAAAATGCCACACTCAGTGTGCCTGCGTGCCGCTGTCTACGGTGCATGCGCTGTAGACAGCGGTGCCTGTCTTCGGCAAATATCTCCTAAACCGTATAGGTTTAGGAGATATTTCTTGGACCTACAGGTAAGCCTTAATCTAGGCTTACCTGTAGGTCAAAGTGTGTTGTAAAGGTTTACAACCACTTTAAGGGTTTGTTCACACTTGCCTAAATTTCTAAGGCCGCGTACACACGCGCGGACTGTTCGCCCAACCTTGTCCGCTGAACAGTGTTTGGGCGGACAGTCCGCTCGTGTGTGGGGCTTCAGCGGACAGTTTCAGCGGACAGTTGGCCGAACAAGGTCTTACGGAAATTCCGAAAAACTGTCCGCTGAAACAAGGTTTCAGCGGACTGTTCGCTCGTGTGTAGGCTTGTTCGGCCAACTAAGTCTCGCGCATGCTCAGAAAGGATTTCCACGTCGGAAGGTTGCATTGCAGTGTATAGGACGTCGTATTTTTCATCCCGTCGTACGTGCCGTTCACGTCATCGCGCACGGTTTCAGCAAACTGTTCGTCCGTCGTGTGTGGCCATGTCCGTCCATGCTAAGTTTGAGCGGACTGTTCGCTCAAACTGTTGGACGGACAAAGTTGGGCCAACAGTCCGCGCGTGTGTACGCGGCCTAACGCTCAGCAAAAGCTCCTATAGAGTTTGTATGGTATTAGAATGGGCGTCAGACAGGCATCAAGTATGGGCATTAGACAGGTATTTTACAAGCGTTAATGAGCAGTTAAAAATGTTCCTCAAATGCCCTATGGGCAATTTTGAAGCGTTTGACAAGCGTTAAAACTGCTCCACAAATGCCTTTTCCATTACAGTAAATGTGCGAATCTTAACGCCCCCCGCAATGGCTCCACAACTGCCTGTTGGAGCATTTGCAAGGTGTTACCATATACTTGAATGAGAGGTGTTGAAAGGCTTCAAGCGCCTTCTGACTTGACATGACGTTTCAATTTTGAAGCGACGCTAACGCTTAGTGTGAACAGCAGTAAGTGCTGTCTATTGTATCTCGTGCATAGGCATTTTAGGGTCTTTTTAACGCTTTTCAAACGCCTCTCAAAAACCTCTCAAACACCTCTCTTAATGCCAGTGTGAACTCATCCTAAGTTTTCCACTTACTGGAACTAAGGAGCCAAGCCCAACTCCTGAAAAACAACCCCAAACCATAATCCCCCCTCCATCCAATGATCTGGACCAGTGCACAAAGCAAGCTCCATAAAGCCATGGATGAGCGAGTTTGCGGTGGAGAAACTTGACTGGCCTGCACAGAGTCCTGACTTCAACCCAAGAGAATACCTTTGGGATGAATTAGTGCAGAGACTGCAAGCATTATTAGTAATGGATGTGGATGATGTTTTAAAGTAATGCTGGCTGCTGCTGCTGTCTGTTGGTCCAGTCCACCCTGGGTCACTAGGTGTGTCCCTCTTTCCTTTGTGTCCTCCTCAGTCAGGCTAGCTTAGAACTGCAAATACAAATTGATTGCCTGGATAAACTGTTACTTGATAACAATAATCAAAAATAAGAAAAGTATATAGTTTGTCAATCTTTCAACTACATGTTATAACAAGAAGACACAGTCCTAGCGACCCCAAGTCACATATAACAAAAAAGAGATAATAAAGTTCTCCCAAGAGGGCCAAATCTAGGACACTATGATTGATTCAAAAAGTTTTATTAATTAGAAAAAACACACAACAATTTAATGAAAAAAGAGACTGGTAATTTACCTCACAGGTAGTTTAAAAATAGGACAATGTTGTCATATATTAAAAGAGGCAGGGCTCAAGTCCTGCAGGAACGCATGGGAACTGAGTTCCTGTACTTTTTCCACAACAGGAACTCGGTTCCCGTTAGCAGCCGTGTCCTGCAAGACTTTGAAGTATGCGAGCTGTGTGGCAGGTGCTACACCAGCAGCCGCCGACACAGCTCACAATAGTAAGTTGCCGCACACCTGACCATTCAGGCATTGCCAGTAGGGGGCCCCATGACGACAGCTTCCTCTTCCATCTACCTGTCAATCACAGCTAGCTGACGGGTAGATCAGGTCCCTGCTGCTAAGAGATTGTATTTAGTCAGACCTCTCGTGATGCGCTCCTCCCGGCCGACCCCTCCTGATTTTCTGTCTCCTCATCTACCCCTCCCCCATCTCCTGCATACTTGGTATGTGTGTCCTGCTGCATCCCCCCCTCATCTTCAGTGCCATATGATGAGAGAACCCAGAGGAGGAGCACAGCTATTCTGCTCACAGGACATGCAGGGAGAGAGGTGAGCTGAGGGAGGAACATCAGTTTGGGGTGGTAAGCTGAGCACAATACCTGGCAAAGTTCAATGCCAGGAGGGAAGTTTATGTGAAAATATGTGAAGGGTTGGAATAGCAGCGAGTTTGTGTTGGAGCCCTGCAGAGTTTGCAGCCCCCCAAGCTAACATACATCTCCTAAGCAGGAACACATCACTATCTCCCCAAGCATTCTGTCCAGATAATGTGCAGTTAATTTATGACCTTTCCATTTAACCCTGTGTTATCCAAACTCTGTTCAATGAAAAGTGTAAACTCACCACATAAACACTCTATATATAAAATAACATTCCCCAATAAAGATCAGAACATGATGTTCACATTTGCATGGAAGCGCAATTGAATGAATTCTGATTATTCAGAGAATTACCGCATTTATGTTTATAGGAGGATTGATTTTTTTTATGTACTAACAGTTAAGCTTCATACACACAATATGAAAATTGGATAAAAAATACCACTTTTGAAGTGTTCGTGCATATGAGCGTATCATTTTTTATTTTTTTTTGGTGGGGGAGTGGATCTTGGGTGGGAGTTCCCACACTTTTTTCCCCAGGACTTGACCCCTGAAAAGGGGGATCGCAGCTGCACATACCACACATACACACACTCAATACTCACATTTGAGCAATCACTTTGGTCAAACCAATAGCTCATGTAATTTCAACCTTATATGTAAAGCGCTCAGTTCTCAGAGACCAGGAATTAAACACCATTGCAATTACAATTGGGAGAACTTTATTCTCTCTTTTTTGCTGTTGTTAGCTTAGAACTGCAGTGATGCAGAATTTCTTCCTGTCATTTTACTGGTATCTGAGATTATGGCAACTACTGGCAAAGTTGGTGATTGAGGCGCTGACGTTGTGTTAGCCTGTTAGGGACTTGTAGCCATTTGGGATCATGGGCAGGATATTGCTATGATTCTGCCTACCCCCATGCCCTGATTCCAAATCACACTGCAGTGCTGGCAAAACCATGTGCTCGTGGTCCATTCATTTTTACTGGCACCACAATGTGGTGTCTTTTTTTTTTCCCCAAAAGTTTTTATTAAGATATAAAAACCGAAAATATTGACAACAACATTTTAAAGAACATTTTACAGAATATTTTAGGTAAGCAAGGTAACATAACAATCTAGGGGTTGTAGACATACATACCAGAATAACTAAAGGAGATGTACATAGCACAAACGAGCAATAGTTATCAACAAAAGGAGATACCTGGATGGATCTGTTTACAGTAAACCCCTAGGTTTGCAAGAAGGAGCAAACAAGAACAACAGGAGGGGGGTAGGATAGGTAGTGTGAGTTTGTCCTTGTAGTAGGAATAAAAAGGGGGGGGGGACACCATGACCTGAAGTAGAGTCAATTTAAGGTGGATTTGTTCATGCTGTTGATGGAGATGGATGGAGCTTTTAAGTTGAGAACCTGTGGGGGGAACTTGTGGTGCCAGTTGTAACCAGATGGAGCTAAATTCCACTGGCTGTGGGGTTTTCGTTGGGGGGACTGTATCACCTGGAGTTGAAGGTGGAGTTCCGAAATAAGAGAACGTGTATTGGTCGAGGTTGGCTAGTTCTTCTGGAGGGAATACTGAGAGCATGAAGGTTTGCCACTTGGAATAGAAGCGAGTGCTGGGTTTGTCCTGTTTGAAGTCAATGCTAAGTCAGTCTTTAACTAGTAGAAGAAGGAGCTCTAGTTTTATTTGAGTGATAGTAGGAGGAAGCTATGAAGTCCAGTGTTGCAGTATGGTTCTCTGTGCAATTAGAAGAGAGATCAATGACCAGTCTTTGTGGGAGGGGGGCTTGTTATGGATTGCAGTGGTGTTCGTAATTGTAGTTTGGGACCATTGCAGCAGTTGGGGATCCCAATGACTGAAGATGAGAAGCAGCGGATCCTTAGGTAGCTTTAGTAGGGTTATATCAAAGATGTAACATAGGACCTGGTCCCAGAAGGTGGCTATAAAGAAACGGAAGCAATGGGTCAGGGATGGCCTCAGTTGGTGACAGAAGGGGCATGAGGCCTTGCTCTGTTCTGTTTTGGAGTATAAGAAGGGTATGTGGGCTTGATGTGTGATCTTTAGTTGAGTTTCTCTTCATATTTCATTGGGAGTTAATTGTTGTACTTATTGAGGCCTTGTAGAATTTTTTCCACCAGGTCTGGATCTGGGAAGTCTTTTCCCCAGTTGGCTACTGATGAGAAGGCCAGAGGAGGAGTGGTCTCTCGCAGAGAAGGTTTATATATGTCGGAGATTTTATAAGAGTTGTCCAGGAGCATTTGGTCTGTGATATTTGGTATAAATCTCTTGAAGTCCTCTTTGCATGTGACCTTTAAAAATGCAATGCATTGTTTATAGTGGAAGGCATGGACTTGGGGAAGTGAGAAGGATTCAGCTATGGTCGAGAAGGGTATCGAATGCCCTGTTTCCTTTTCACATAGGGAGGAAAATTTTGTGAGGCCTTCTTCCTGCCAGATGATGAAAGGTTTATGTTCCAGATCGGGGGGAAGCTAGGATTTCCTTGAATTGCTAGGTGAATAGACAGGAAAGGAGACAGCTTGAGGATTTTCCTGACTTCTCTCCAGGCAATAGAGGTATATCTCAGCAGTAGGCTGAGGGGGGATTGATTTCCATTTGCAGTGGAGAAGGGCCACTAAAGAGTAAGGTTGGGCCATTTCGGTTTCCATGGAATAATTGTAATAACGGGAAGATTGTGATATGCAGTCCAGGCTAGTTCTCAATAGACATGTTAAGTTATAAGTTCTAACATTTGGAAAGCTAATTTCCCCTTTGCGTCTGGGAAGATCAAATTTCTTTAAGGCTATACGTGGTCTTTTGTTTTGCCATAGGAATTTTGAAAAGGCTGAAATTAGAAGTTTGATATGTTTGTGTTGCAGGAGTAGAGGAATAGTTTGCATCGGGTATAGTAATCTCGCAAAACTGACCATTTTTACCAGGTGACATCTTCCTAGGAGTGAGAGGGCCAGATCCATCCAGTTGACTAGTTCCTGAGATATTTTAGTGATCAGCGGGGGATAGTTAAGGTGGTATAAAAAGGAGGGTAGTTTCCCTATTTTGATTCCTAGATAGGTGATGTGGGACTTGGCTACTGAAAAAATAGAGTGTTGGGCCCAAGGTGGAGTGGAGAGAGTACATATGGAAAGATTTCACTCTTGCCATAATTGATACGGAGGCCTGAGCAGGATCTAAATTCATCAAATATCTTTTTGATAGTGGACATGTCAGAGGAGGGATTGGCTGAGAATATAAGAACATCATCCGCAAAGAGGGAAGTTTGTAAGTTGTGTTTACCAACTTTAATGCTATGAAGGGGGGCTGATTGGGCTAAAAATCTGGATAGGAGTTCTAGTTCAATATTGAACAGGAGCGGGAATAATAGACAGCCTGCCACGTACACCTTGTGGAGGCGGAAATGATCTGTGAGTAGGCCTGCTGCTACCAGCCTAGCTGAAGGGGCCGTATACATGCTGTTAATAAGATGACAGAAGGAACCTGTGAAACCCATTTTTGACATGGTCAAGGAGAGCCATTCGAAGCTGACATTATCGAAAGCTTTCTCCACATCTAAAGTAACGATGGCATAGTCTCGGGTTATGTTTAGCATGTTCTAGTGCCAACATGACTTTGCATATGTTCAGGGTAGTGGTTCTACCTTTTACAAAGCCTGATTGGGCGGGTGTATCAGTGAGGGGATAATAGTGGCGAGTCTAGTGGCTATGATCTGAGATATGATTTTGACATCCAGGTTCAGTAGTGAGATTGGTCTGTAGGAGCCAGGGTCCTGGGGGTCTTTACCTTTCTTAGAGAGTAATTTAATAATGGCCTGGTTTCGCGTTTGTAGGTATGTGCCGCCGGGCCATATGCCGTCGTAGACCATGTGGAGAGTGGGTTCTGTGATGTTTTGTAGGGTTTTGTAGAATTCACTAGGGCTAGGGGCCTTGGAGGGGATTAGGTTGCGGATAGTGGCAGAGATTTCGGAGAGAGAGATAGGAGCATTCAGAGCTTCTAGTTGTAGGGCAGTGATTTTGGGCATGTCTAATTTTTCTAGAAAGGATTGTGCTAATTGTTTATCCATGAGATCAGGGGCATATAATGCTAAATAGTATTGAAGCATGTTTTTTTTTACTTTCAAAAAGAATATATCACATTAACAAGCATATGACATAAACATATTGTACACTACGTGCTGTGAGGCATTGAGTGTTAGAACAAGTTGCACATTAACACACTGAATAATCAATGGAGAACGCAGGCTGCTAATACAAGAGATTACGGGCCTGGTGCCCTTCTGCTGGATCCTGCGGTCTCTGCGTGGTAAGGTCCGGGAATTCCGGTAGTGTCTCATCCCCCTCAGACACCCTTATGGGCTGTGTCCTGGGGGGATGCGACACCATAGAACAATGGAGAGACAAATCTGACCATGGATAAAACTGAGTCCCATAATGTGAGAGAGGTTACTGAGTTAATTATCCAGGAGCTTCAAGTGAAATACAGCTAACTTATATATAATAGGCAAGAAAGAAAACAATAAACAGGTGACTTTCACTACCGACTCCGTCTGGTCTGGGTAAGATGCTTAACCACTTCAGCCCGGACCAATTTTCAGCCTAAGGACCAGAGGTCTTTTTACAATTTCGCACTGCACTGCTTTAACTGGTAATTGCGCGGTCATACAATGTTGTACCCAAACGAAATTTGCGTCCTTTTCTTCCCACAAATAGAGCTTTCTTTTGATGGTATTTGATTGCCTCTGCGATTTTTATTTTTTGCAATATAAATGGAAAAAGACCGAAAATTTTGAGAAAAAAAGATATTTTCTACTTTTTGTTACAAGAAAAATCGAATAAACTCAATTTTAGTCATACATTTAGGGCAAAATGTATTCAGCCACATGTCTTTAGTGAAAAAAAATGTCAATAAGCGTATATTTATTGGTTTATGCAAAAGTTATAGCGTCTACAAACTAGAGTACATTTTCTGGAATTTACACAGCTTTTAATTTACAACTGCCTATCTCAATTCTTGAGGTGCTAAAATGGCAGGGCAGTACAAACCCCCCCCAAATGACCCCATTTTGGAAAGTAGACACCCCAAGGAAATTGCTGAGGGGCATGTTGAGCCCATTGAATATTTTTTTTGTCCCAAGCAATTGAATAATGACACAAAAAAAAAAAGTTTACAAAAAGTTGTCACTAAATGATATATTGCTCACACATGCCGTAGTTATATGTGGAATTGCACCCAAAAATATATTCTGCTGCTTCTCCTGAGTACGGGGATACCACATATGTGGGAATTTTTGGGAGTCTAGCCGCGTACGGCACCCCAAAAACCAATAACTGCCTTCAGGATTTCTAAGGGTGCAAATTTTTGATTTCACTCCTCACTACCTATCACAGTTTCGAAGGCCATAAAATGCCAAAATAACACAAACCCCCCCCCAAATGACCCCATTTTGGAAAATAGACACCCCAAGGAAATTGCTGAGGGGCATGTTGAGCCCATTGAATATATATATATTTTTTTTGTCCCAAGTGATTGAATAATGACACAAAAAAAAAAAAGTTTACAAAAAGTTGTCACTAAATTATATATTGCTCACACATGCCATAGTTATATGTGGAATTGCACCCCAAAATATATTCTGCTGCTTCTCCTGAGTACGAGGATACCACATATGTGGGACTTTTTGGGAGTCTAGCTGCGTACGGCACCCCAAAAACCAATCACTGCCTTCAGGATTTCTAAGGGTGCAAATTTTTGATTTCACTCCTCACTACCTATCACAGTTTCGAAGGCCATAAAATGCCAAAATAGCACAAACCCCCCCCCAAATGACCCCATTTTGGAAAGTAGACACCCCAAGCTATTTACTGAGAGGCATGTTGAGTCCATGAAATATTTTATATTTTGCCACAAGTTGCAGGAATATTACAATTTTTTATTTTTTTTGCACAAAGTTGTCACTAAATGATGTATTGCTCACACATGCTATGGGCATAAGTGAAATTACACCCCAAAATAAATTCTGCTGCTTCTCCCGAGTACGGGGATACCACATGTGGGGGACGTTTTTGGGAGCCTAGCCATGTACAGGACCCTGAAAACCAAGCACTGCCTTCAGGATTTAAATATAAAACGCTACCAAAAAAAAACTGTTAGCGATCGCAGGGATCAGGCCTGACTCTGCGAACGCTGCAGTTATGTGTTTAGTGTTTTGTAAGTGACAGTGATCAACCGATACTGCACTTGGGTGGGCTGGGCGGAGGGGCAAAACGCAGGTGCTAGCAGGTATCTGGGCTGATCCTGCTAACAATGCGTTTTTTTGGAACCCTAAACTGCTGGGGACGCTAGTATAGATCTGATCAGATCAGATATTGATCTGTTCAGATTCTATACCACTACGGGAGGTTTATGCTTTGCGCGTGGGTGTTAGCGGTACTGGCACTAATCGGGGGGGGTTTGTGTACCTATGTGTTCCTACATGTTAGTGTAGTGTTGGTGCACACTTACTTTCACTTCTCCTCGTAGTCCGGTCAATAAGACCGCCCCGAGGAGAATGAAATCACTTCCTCCCTGCCTGTGTTTACTATACACAGTGGGAGGAAGCTTCTCATTCGCCAGGAGCGATCGAGAGGGGATGGCCAGAAACCAACGACCATCCCCTCATCCCGGATCGCTCCTGCAGCGAAACGGACTGCCGCATCCAGAGGGAGGGGGTCCGATCGGACCCCCACCCGCTGGAAGGCAAGCACGTATATGTACGTGCTTGTGCCTGTACATGCCATTGTGATGACGTACAATGGCATGCGGCGGTCCTTAAGTGGTTAAAGGGGTCATGTAAGTTTTATACAGCTTGGATGTGTTAACCAGGAAGACCAGTGTTTGTTGAATCTGGGTTCTGTCATGTTTACTTTAGAAAAAAGAAATTCCATGCGACAGTGTTCATTAAGGGTAATTATGAGCTCATTAAGGGTTGGGGGGTGAGGTTTTTTCCACGCACGGGCTATGAGTAGGCGTGCTGAGATTAGCATATGATGTACCTGAGGTAAACTGGTGGTGGGCCAGTGTTGGGAGTCCAGACCAAAGAGAGCCATTCGTGAAGTCAGCTGCTGGGGAGAGTTGGTCAAGGACTGTACAAGAGAAGAGACTTGGTTCCAAAAAGTAGCGATAATAGGACAGCTCCACCAGATGTGGAACATATCCCCTGTTGAGTCGCAATTCCTCCAACACTTTGGGGAATGGGTGGTAAAGATGGTTGCTAACTTGTCGGGTGTGTAATACCACTTATGGAAAATTTTCATGAGCGTTTCCAAATGTGTAACATTTTTGGAAATGACTAGTGGGATACGTAGAACTCGATGCCAATCTTCTGAGGAGAAAGAGTGTTGTAACTTCGATTCCCAGTAGGTCACATTCGTTGGTTTAGAAAATGTAGTAGGTCTGGAGAGAAGGGTATAAATGAAGGATATGCCTTTGGTAGTACTAGAGGGGCGGTTGTAGTGTTTGAGAAGATCCTTGGAGGTGGTTTCTGTAGAGGTCAACATTTTTGAGAGAATATGTCTAATTCTGAGGTATATGTAAAAGTCTTTATGTGAGAGTCTAAATTCCGAGGTCAGTTGTTGGTAACTCTTTAGGTCCGGCCGAAGGTAAAGATCTCCAATGGTTTTGATTCCAGCGTCATACCAGTGTTGGATAGAGAGGTCTGGGAATAGTAGTTGTAGCGCCAAAAAGGGTACATTTTCAATGAGTCTCCATGGATACCTCGTTGGACATGACCTATTGCAGACCATTGTTTTAAACAGGCATGTACTGTAGGGAAGATAGACCGGGTGATAGGAAGAGACAGCCAGATCGCTGCAAGAGTCAATTGTGAACTATTGGGAAATGCCACCGATTCTATTTGGTGCCACCTTGCCTCTGGATTCTGCGACCATAGTTGCTTTCCTTGATCCAATATGACGGCCTTGTAGTATTCTTTTAAAGTCTGGTGCCCCCATCCCACCAGAGACAGTGGGTGTACATAGGACAGAGGATTTCAAGCGGGGCTTACGTCCTGCCCATATAAATGAGTCTAGGATACATTGGATTTTAGAATTGGGAGTGGGAGGGTTCGAAAAAAGTAGAGAACATGTGGAAGGAGAAACATTTTAGTTAGAGCTATCCTACCAACCCATGAGGCTTTTATGGAGGTCATATTCGAGGTCAGGTTGTTCAACTTCACATACAAAGAGGCAAGATTGTTTCAAAGCATTGCTGAGGAGGGGGAAACCAGTTGAAAGCCCAAATATATCATAGAGGAACTGGGAGCCCAGGAGAAGGGTGAGATTTTGGAGATTTCTAATTTAAGCACTGGAGGAATTGCAATACCAAGCATGGCAGATTTCGTGTGGTTTAATTTGAACATGGATACCTCACTAAAATTATGCAAAACTTTAGTCAGGGCAGGAAGAGACTTTACTGGATCAGTGAGAGCTATGATGACATTGTCTGTGTATAAACCTATCTTATGGCATGCATCTTTCACATTGATACCTTCAATATGAGGATGTGAGCGAATCGTCTGTGCCAGTGGTTCCTTACTAGGGCAAAAATCAAGGGTGAGAGTGGGCATCCCTGCCGAGTGCCGTTAGTGATTTTAAGAGGGTTGGAAAGAATGCACGAGGTACGAATCCTCGCAGAAGGCGAGGAGTATAGGCCCAGAATAGCGTTCAAGAATTGCCCTCTACACCAAATTTTTTCAGAACCGCTGCAAGGTATCCCCAATGTACTCTGTCAAACGCCTTCTCTGCATCTAAAGAAATCAGCAGAGAAGGCATTCGACTACGTTCCGCCCAGTGGATAAGATCCACAAACCTACGGGTACCATCTGAGGCCTGACATCGGGGATGAACCCCACTTGGTCTGGGTGTATAAGGTGAGTCATGTGTTGTGATAGTCGGGTGGCAAGAATCTTGGCAAACATTTTCAGGTCGGAGTTAAGAAGCGAAATAGGGCGGTAGTTTGCTGGGTCATGTGGCACTTTCCCTGGTTTGTGTATGGTGGAGATGGTGGCTTCTAAGGATTCTGTGGGGATCTCCCCGGTGGCGAGCATTCTATTAAAGGAGTTACATAGATGTGGGATTAGTGTTTCAGCGAATGCTTTGTAATATTCGTTTCCAAAGCCGTCTGGGCCCGGGGCCTTGTGTAATGGTAGACCTTTAATGGCGTTCTTAATTTCCTGGGGCGAAAAAGGTAGGGCTAAGTCTGCTGATTGTGAAGGGGATAAGGAGGGGAGCGACACGCCGGAAAGAAAAGTCTGGATATTCGTATCAGTGGGCTGTGTCTCAGTCGAGGAGTCTTTTAAGTTGTATAATTGTTGATAAAATGAACCAAAGCAATTGGCTATGTCCTTGGGGTTAGTCAGTCTGTTGCCCTTAGGGTCTTCCAAATATGAGATTGTGGATTGGGCTGTCTTACGTTTGTATTGTTGGGCTAGGGTTTTCCCCGTTTTATTTCCCTGTGAGTACCAGGTGAGCTTAAGTTTTCATAAGTAGAACTCATGTTTTTTCTGAAGGTAAGTACTCAGTTCTGACCGTAGTTTACTGAGTTCTGCATGGGTGGATGCAGTGGGTGAGTGCATGTTACTTTTCTCTAGGGACTTTATCTTGTCTAGGAGGGTGTTAAGGGTCGCAGAGCGCTTTTTCTTCTCCTGACCCCCCAGTTTTAGTAGAACCCCTCGTATGACCGCCTTATGGACATTCCAAAATGTAGTGTCGTTGGAGACAGAATGTTGGTTTAAAGTAAAGTACTCATCTATGGCAGATTTGACCTGTTCCCTAATGTCCTTGGTGCTTATTAGGTTGGCGTTTAAACGCCACAATGTAATTGGGGCAGTAGATGGGGATAGATTGAGGACCATTGAGATAGGAGCATGGTCTGACCATGAAATTACTCTAATACTGGTGGATGAAACTGCTTGGAGCAACACTTTGGAGGTCAGGAACAGGTCAATCCTGGAATATGTTCTCTGGGCATTAGAGTAGAACGTATAATCTCTCTTAGTACCATGTTGACACCTCCAAGGGTCATAGAAGTCTTCTAAGTGTATAATGGAGGAGAGCATAATGGTGGACGTCTCCTACGGGAGGTTGAGAAATCAAGCGTGTGATCTAGCACCGCATTGAAGTCCCCGCATAAAATGATTTGGTCTTTCAGATAGTGTTGTATTTTGGCAAGAATGGATTTAAGAAAGGACTTTTGGTGCGAGTTAGGAGCGTATATGTTAACAATTGCCAAGGACTTGTTATTAAAATGTGCAGCTAGTATTAGGAATCTTCCTTCAGGGTCTTGTTCTTTTTATTTTTTTTCCAAAAGAAAGATTTTATTTAAGAAACGTAAGTCAATCACAATAACAGAATTGTCATACATATGTCCAAGTATAACAAAGTAGCCATATAGTTAGTACATACTATAGTGGAGGGACATCAATCTATTAATTTATCGCGACATGGAGTTTCTCAAGCATACAACGGAAGATTTTAGCGAAGGGTAGGTGTTAGATAAACTGTACAATCTATACCGAGGTAGTCCTAAGGTAAGTATTTCCAAAGAGTAATGCGTCTGTGTCTGTGTCATGGTGTAGATGTCCGAGTCGGTTCCTACTCATCAGAGCAGTCGGATGAGTGCCTGTATAACAAGTCTGCGTGTCTATGCATTAGAGAAAACCTGGATGCCGGTATTAAGGCATCCAAGAAGTAGCTGGTGAAAATGAATTCTGGTGTATATAGATAAGGGGGGGGTGGGGGGGTGTTGGGTTGGTAGGTTAGGGGGGGGGGGATAAGGAAATGGGATTCAGGAGGGGGTCTTAGAAGAGATAGGGGAATGGAAGATGCCTCCTCTGCCTCCGCTGCGCGTTATGAGAATTTGGCCTATAGTTGTTTCTGAAAAGTGGGGGTTGGAAGCGGGGTAAAGGTCTTTTTGCAGTCATATGTTCAGGGTCTTGTTCTACGTTGGAAACTGTTAGTGCTACAGTGGATCGCACTGCTATCAATACTCCTCTGACTTTTTTGTTTGTGCGGGAGTGGAAGATATGTGGGTACCGTTTATTGGTACATTGTGGAGGGTTCTGGGAGGACAGGTGGGTCTCCTGGACGCATAGAATGTCAGATCAGGAGGCAGTTGCTTCCCTCCATAAGAGGGATCGCTTGAAAGGACTATTTAGTCCTTTAACGTTAAGGGATGTGATTGTAAGGGACATGATATACTAAGTGCAGTTGTCAAGATGGTACTGAGGTTGACTGAACCTTATGTGGAGGCAAGTAGTGGTTAGTTACACGGTATGCATAAACGAAATAGGTAACTTTAGCAGAAACTAGCAGTTGTCACAAGAAATAACAAGAAATCAGAAAGGTAGAGAAACTGTGCTGAGGCTTCTATATCGCTAACCGGGTGATATAGAGGCGTAAGTCACTCTATGAAACGGTTCCTTTAGGAACAATAGGTGGAGAAAAACAAAGTGGAACGGTAACTCGGATGTAAAAATATGGAGAATGCGGTGTGCTTAGCACACAGTGGCAGTCTGGAGTGGAGGGTTCAAGGTAAATGAGACGGTCATCCACACTCGCATGTTAACTGAGAACCAGCTAATAAAGAGGGCGACCAGAAAGGTTACCCCATTGTCCTTGGAGAGTTATGATTTAACTTTTGTAGCCCATTTAGTAGGGATCCTGGAGGACCTAGTATTCAGAGGTGGCATCGGAGGTATGTTGGGTGAGATGCCCCAGTTATGCAGCTGTTTGAACCCATCCTTAGGGGTTAGGAAGGCGACTTGCTGTTGCTGGAAGCTTACAAGAAGCTTAGTGGGGAATCCCCACTTGTATGCGATTTTGTGCTCTATGAGGATCGCAGTAATTTGTGAGAATGCTTTGCGCGCCTGTGAGGTGGCGGCCGAGAATATCATTATACAGCTGAATTTTAGTGAAGGGTTCAGGAAGGTTGCGTATGGTTCTCGTGGCCCTCAGGATATGTTCCTTAGAGTTAAAGAAGTGTATACTAGCCAGGATATCTCTGGGTATTGAGTCGGGCAGGTGCTGCGGTTTGTGGATCCTATGAGCTCTATCAATGAGGAGATCCTGCGGTGTTAAGGTAGGTATAATCTTACGAAACAGTTGATGCAGGTATGGGATTATATCAGGAGATGAAACAGCTTCTGGCACCCCTCGGATTTTAATATTATTCCGCCTCGAGCGGTCTTCGAGGTCTGCGACTTTAAGACGCAGTTGGTGGATAGCTGCAGAGTGTTCATCCTGAATGTCAACCATAGTGTTATGGGAGCTGGTGGCTGCAGAGAGATGGTGCTCAATGTGGTCTATGCGATCTTCCATGTCATCTACTCTGTCCAGTAAATGGTTAATTGAGGATCTAAATTCCCTCTGCATGTCTGCTTGTAATGAGAGTAGCATGGCCTTTAGGGTATGTTCAGAAACAGGGCTGTCAGAGGTGTTGTAAGCTGCCAGAGAGGTGTTGGATTCACCTGGTGCTGCTGTGGAACTACAGGTGTCAGCGCCATGTTGCCGCTTCACTGGGGGAGGCTTAGAGAGAGAGTGTGCTGGAGACATGGCTGATCTCTTACCTCTGTCAGCCGGTGATATGCAGGGCGGGCGCTGCTGTTCCCCAGACTCCTCCATGTCAAAAGAGGGGGTCCTCTGTGGGCGCCGGGGCCGCCGAGGCCGTGTGTGTCTCCTGAGGCGCAGGGACTCCGTCCTGGTCGGCGCCATCTTGGGCCTGTACGCTGGCGGGCTTCATATAAAACTCTGTGAGTTTTCTCGCTCCGTGGGCGGCGGATCTACCGCGGATCATGTCCTCGGTGATGTGCGGTGGTCCCTGGCTCTCCGTGGGATGGATCGGTTAGGCTGATGGAGCTGGATGCTGATTATAGCTGGGTGGATGTGAGGAGCTCTGTGTCTATGCGGCCATTCCGGTCAGCGGCCAAGCCACTCCCCCCCCCCCGGAAAGGTCAGCTTGTTTTTTTTTATTGCTTGTGGTGTGGAGTTTATGTTTCCGTTGGCATCTCGTAGGGAGGTGATATGAGTCGGGAGGAAGGGGCCCTTACAGAGCCTGGCTAATAGTTTGCCTGCTTTATTTCTGAATTTGTGGAGAGTTGTGTCTAATTCCATGTACACACGGCTGGACTTTTCAACAGCAAATTAGATCATGTGTGGGCTTCATTGGACCTTTGCTGTCGAAAAATCAGACGGACTTTAGATTTAGAACATGTTTCAAATCTTTCCAACGGACTCGAGTTCGGTCGAAAAATCCATTCGTCTGTATACTAGTCCGATGGATGAAAACCGACGCTAGGGCATCTATTGGCTACTGGCTATGAACTTCCTTATTCTAGTCCAGTCATACATCATCATGGTCATATCCGTCTGACTTTGGTGTGATTGTGTGTGGCCAAGTCCGTTTGTTCGGAAAGTCCATCGGAAGTCCACCGAAAGTCTGTCGGGAAGACCGTCAGAACTAGTCTGCCGGAAATTCCGGTTGTGTGTACATGGCATAAGTGTGCCTTTTTGGTTAATTCAAGGGTGTCTGCCCAGGTGTCGAAAGCTCTTTTGGCTGCCTGCCATTCATTCCTACTGTCAGGGGAGTCTTTGGTGGTCGAGGAGCGTTGTGCCTGATGTAGTCACGCAGTGGCTAATTTGTATTTTTTTAAAGTGTTCTTTTTAAAGGAGGTGGTATAGGATATGATCCGTCCACTAAGGTAAGCTTTTCCGGCATCCCAGAAGAGATTTGGATCAGCAATGTGGGGTACGTTAGCCGTGGAGTATTCTGACCAAGATTTTTCCATGTACTGCTGGAAGTCATTGTTGTTATGTAGGTAGGAAGGAAAACGCCAGATATTGGGGTGGGGAGGTAGATAAGGTTGTCGAGTGTCACTTCGATTGGAGTATGGTCAGAAATGGCTATGTCATGTATGTCTGCCCCGGATAGCAGGGGGATTAGGTTGTTGGAGCCAAAGAAATAGTTGATCCTGGTGAGGACATTGTGAGGGTTGAAGTAGAAGGTAAATTCTCTGTCAACTGTGAGTGAGAGTCGCCAAAGGTCTTGGAGGTGAAGGGAGTCCATAGTGGCTGCTAAAAGTGTAGCGATGGTAAAATTGGATCCTGATCTGGGGCGTTTGGGTGATGATCTATCGTCAGTCTGATGGAGAATGTCATTGAAGTCTCCTTCAATTAGGTGTGGAAGGTGTTGCTAAGTAGCAAATTAGATAGTTCACTATAGAACTGTTTTCTGGGGTTATTGGGGGTGTAAACATTTGATATCATTAGGTCCCTGGATCCTAATTGGATATGTGCTGAGAGAAGACGTCCCTGAGTGTCTGATTTTATGGATATGACTGTTCAGGGGAGATTTTTGTGTATCAGGAGGAGAACCCCTGCTTTACGCCCAATAGCTTCTGAGCCTATGACCGTGCCTACCTATAGCTTTTTCATGCAGTGGAAATGATGTGTTAATAAGTGAGATTCCTGGGTTAGGGCAATGTCAGTTTTCAGTCTTTTGAGATGTCTGAGGATTTTCATTCGCTTGTTGGGGGATCTAAGACTTTTTACGTTCCAAGAAACTATTTTCATATTGGGGAGGTTGAGGGAGGGATTTTGGCCACTGTTGTAGATTTATCACTGTGTAGGACATTGATATTGTGAGGACATTGCTATATCAGGAGGTGAGATTATGTTCTCGTGGTAGGAGTGTGGTGAAGGGGAGTTTGGGATTGTACCTGGGCCCCGGGTGTGATGGAGGAGGGGGGGAGGAGAGGTTGGAAGGGGAATCCTGAAAATAAAACATAACAATCAAGTGTTTGAACTTCTCTTTTTTCCACATGGGGTCACTGTGTAGGTCAGCTCCCAATAGAGGACCCTGTTAGTGTGGCATAAGAGCGCCCATTTTAGAAAAAAGAGTTTGCATGGCTGCCTCGGGTCATGTATGGTAGAAGACAAGATTTAAGAGCGGTACATAGTAAGTCCAGGAGGAGAGGTAGAGCAAAATAAAAGTATTTTCCTAGAAAAAAGTAATATTTGCTTAACATCATAACATGCAATATAGCAGTTAATATACGGCCACCTGAGGTGCTGCATTGTATGCGCCCTTGAGGGAGTAAGTGTCAGAGTCATGGAGTATGGCTCCCTATCAGTGATTGGTGGTCCGGTGGTGGTCTGGGGCAGAGGGCCTGAAGTATTTAGGGGAGTCCTTACGTGGGCTTCTTTGGTCTAGGGAGCGGTTGAGAGGAGCAGTTTTGGAAGAGGTGTGTGGATGCGGATCTTCAGGCAGAGACCGCAAATAGGCTTCTGAGGGGTCAAGGAAAGACAATTGTTCCCCACTTGGGGTTTTGAGGCAGAGGGTGGCAGGGAACGCCAGCGTGAATTTTATTTGCTGCTTATATAGTTCTGTGCAGACCTGCTGGAATGCTTTCCGTTTCTTAGAGACTTCAATTGAATAATTAGCGAATATCAGGACCCTACTCCATCAATTTCGAGAGAGCGGGTTTGTCTGTACTTTTGTAGGATAAGGGCTTTGTCAGAGTAGTTCAGATATTTAGCAATTATTGGCCGGGGTGATTTGCGCTCAGTGTTAAAAGATTCCATGCGGTGGGCCCATTCCACTGTGCAGGGGCCTGTAAGGCCTAGTGCTTCAGGAATGCACCTGGCACAGAATTCAGAAAGGGCCTGAATTTGAAGTGATTCTGGGACACTCGCGAATCTCAGGTTGCTCCTTCTGGACATATTCTCTAAATCGTCCAATTTTTGGATGATGTATTGATTGGTCTTGTCCTGAGCTTGTTCCGTGGCCTGAGCCTGATCGAGTTCCTCTTCCACGCCAGATAAGCAGTGCTCTAGGTTGTTCAGTCTGGTGGCATGCTCCCCTAGTTAGGCCTTAATTTGTTTCATCCCTGCGTTTACTGCCTTCTCCACAGAGGCAGCAATCATGGGGGATAGGAGAGCTGCCACAGCCTGCACTATGCGCTCCGTACTGTTACCTGCAGTGTGTTTTGTGGTAAAGTCCTGTGGAGAAGTGTCCTGTGAAGCGGACGCATGTGGAGAAGGGGCATGAGGATGAGGCATGTGTGGAGGAGTGGGAGGCCAAGCAGCTGCTTACCTCCATTTCCGCCATCTGGATGTCAGCATGAGGCTCCGTGTAGGCCGAGACCAGGGCCTCAATTTGCGGCTGGGCCGGCGGTTTGCCCTCAGGGCCGTTTGTAATCGGGAGCCGGTTTTCTCTACAAACCGGTCCATGTGTAGGTGTTAGTCACCCGGAGGAGGCTGAGGGTGTTTGGGGCAGCTCAGGCTGTATTTTTAGGCCGATTTAAGGTCTTGATGTGGGAGCCAAGGAAAGGAGCAGCTACTTCATGTGGCGCCGGAACCGAAAGTATGTGGTGTCTTTTTGCTGTGATTGTTGAGCAACCTATCGCACTACAAGCATCCAAAACCATGCTGTATTTTGGTACCACTAAAAATGAATGGAACACAAACACCTGTGCTGCGTTTTGCCAACATTGCAGTGCGATTTGGAATTGCAGACAGAATCACAGTGATTCTGCCCACGATCACAAATCACTACATGTGAACAGTCAGGTTCGATTTCCAAAGGATCTGAGAATATAGAATTAAGGATGTGATTGCTTACTATGAGCAACACATGGCTTTCCCTTTTTCCAGTCTTGGCGCAGAATTTGGCGCAATTTATTTTGTTCAAAAATACTTTTACTTATTACCTGCTGCTGAACCCCCCACCCCACCCCCCCGAGCAAAAAATGATCTTTGGCCCTGCATACAAGACCCCGGTTAGTAAGGTGTTTCTTTGCACAATGATCATATAAGTAAACCTTGACAGGGTGGCTTGATATATTGGGGCTTGCGGATTAGTATGTTCTTCCTGTTTTCTCAAAATCTATTGCTTCTTCAGGAGCTTGGATACATAGAGGGTTATTTACGAAGGGCAATTCCACTTTGCACTGCAAGTGCACTTGAAAGTGCACTGAAAGTGCACTTGGAAGTGCAGTCACTCTAAATGTAAGGGGTAGATCTGAAATGAATGGAAGCTCTGCTGATTTTATCATCCAATCATTTGCAAGCTTAAATGCTGTTTTTTATTTCCTTGCATGTCCCCCTCGGATCTACAGCGACTTTACTTCCATGTGCACTTTCAGTGCACTTTCAAATGCACTTGCAGTGCAAAGTGGATTTTCCTTTAGTACATAAACCCCATAATGTTCTAGACAGATGTATTTTAGACAAAGTGTCATACAGAATGTGAATTTGGTTTTTGCCTCAAAACAGTAGGGGTTCTGAGGGTTAATTACGTAGGTTGGCCTTAACATCAGTTTGGCTGGGCCGTGTTGGAAGCTCTGCCTGGTCATGTGAACGGTGGGGTGCACATGACAGGCCAGAGCCAGGCCTGGTCGGACGTTTTGAGTGTCAATCTTCTCAGGACCAATCGGTGGGAGTGCCGGGTCCCGCTGGGGAGTCTGGGAAGGGGTACTTGGGATGTGTGGGTCACGTATGTGAGGAGAGGTGTTCGTGAGGCCCGTGTGGTCTGTTCTGGTTCTAGGACCGGGGTAGCCCCGTGAGGGGTCCAGGTCACGGGGTGTTCGACATCCCGCAACATGTTCCTGTTAGTTGTCCCCAATAGATCCGTCTGGTCTGGGGTAGGGATCCGTCTGTTCCCGAGTCTCTGAACCTGCTGCTCTGAGGCACAGTAACTGAGGGAGGGTTCAAGGTGTCCAGGTGTGCTCTCGGCTTGGAGAGGCACCACAGCTCTTGGAAGTGCTCGGGGAGGACTCTTCAGAGGAGGGCCGACAAGTGGCATCCTGAGAAGTTGCCTGGTTACTGAGTTGGAAAGGACATTGACGAACCCACGCTTTTTCCAGTAATATTAAGGAGACAGAGAACGTTTCAGATACTGAAGAAAAAGGTTCCTGTTCACCCTTAGTTACAACTTGTACACGTTCATAGGATTGTTTCAAGTTTTGAGTCAACGTGCTGACTGCCATGATCTCTGGCTAGAGATCTGTTCAGCTTTGAAGTACCCAGCTGCGAGTGGCTACTCTCTGGGTGGAACTAGAGACTTTGTTAGATCTGCAGTTCAAGGTGCTTGAGTTCTTCACCCGTGCCCTCTGTTCCCATGAGAGACTGTGTTATTGGATGTTATCACTGAAAAATAAAACCTTTCAAAAGGACTTTATTTGTGTCATCATTCAAGTTGTTGGGTATCAACCCTGGGAGCCCCTAGACATGGAAGAACAAGCCAAGCGAAGGTAACCGGTAAGCCCAGTAAGTTAAGGCTGTCCTACAAAGGATTATGGCCACTACACAGATAAAATACAAATTATTACAAACATATATATGCATGTCGATATTAAGGTACATTACATCATGAACGGGCAACAGAATATGTGCTTACAAAACAATTTGCATGTGCACATGTATGTCGCGGTTGAACGGATGAACAGCAGCCAGCCCAGCGTGGTCCCCTTAAGCCCCATACACACTATCAGATTTTCTGCTGATTTTTGTCTTCAGATTTACCAAAACCATGTAGTAGAAGGGCCTGCCTGACTGCATACACATTGAAACTCCTAAGGTTTGACCTCATATTATTTGTTTTTGGTAAATCTGAAGGAAAAAAATCAGCAGACACTCTGATAGTGTGTATGGGGCTTCAGGAACATTTTTTGAAGTTATGCTATGGGAATGGCCAAAAGCCAAAGCTGGAAGGGAGGGGAAACAGAAAATGTCCATTTGCTGAACTTACCTAACTAAAAGGTACACAGAGACAGACAGAGAGAACCTGAAACAGCAAAGTGCTATTTTTGATCCACTATATGATAAAACACATTTAGTGAAATTAAGTGCCAAAAAATGCAAGTTACACCTAAGGCCGCGTACACACGGGCGGACTGTTCGCCCAACTTTGTCCGCTGAACAGTGTTTCAGCGGACAGTCCGCTCGTGTGTGGGCTTCAGCGGACAGTTTCAGCGGACAGTCTGACGAACAAAGTTTTTCGGAATTTCCGTAAGACAGTCCGCTAAAACTTGGTTTCAGCGGACAGTCCGCTCGTGTGTAGGCTTGTTCGACAAACTAAGTTTCGCGCATGCTCAGAAAGAATTTACACGGCGAAGGTTGCATTGCAGTGTATTGGACGTCGTATTTCTCGTCCCGTCGTACGTGCCGTTCACGTCATCGCGCACGCTTTCAGCGGACTGTTCGTTCATCGTGTGTGGTCAAGTCCGTTCATGCAAATTTTGAGCGGACTGTTTGTCGGATTGTTTGACAAACAAAGTTGGGCGAACAGTCCGCCCGTGTGTACGCGGCCTCACACTTTACAATCCCCCCCCCAAAACAAAAATTGACCACCCCCATGTACATGCACATATAAATGGAAATACATTTTGGGGATTCCCACATATGAAAACGACAATTGTGCTACACGTTACACTTCGCCACACACGCAGTGAGAGCAATAAATCTAAGGCCATTATTAACAGTTAACTCTAAACTTATAACCTATAAGAGCTTTTAAAGTGCTGCGTATGGAAAATGTAGGGTACTGAAGTGTGTCTCCATATAACTGGCTCATATAATTTTAAGGCTTGACATTTTTCAACTTTTGTATTTTATTAAAACATAGGTAATATACTGTATTTCTTTAGTGTGTGATAAAATGTGTGCTTACTAAACCACTGTGCTAATATCGTATGACATAAAAATTGGAACTACCACCATTTTATTCTCCAGGGTATTTTCTGTCAGAAAATATATAATGTTTGTGGTTTTAATAAATTTTCAGGCCTGAAATGATTTTCAAATGTGTGCAAAAATGCAAAAACCGCTCTGTCATCGAAAGGGTCAAACCATTCTCCCACCATGCTTTTTTAAGGCAGACCATAAGAGATTGTACCTGGATGTAGACACTTTTAAAACACAGCATTAGTCTGATGGGCAGCAGGAGCTCTTGTATAATGTGCACATAGGCCCAGCATGCCTGCACATGTTATTTTCCTTTTGCCCTCTCTTTTTCTCTTGCCCTCTCCTTTCCTTTTGTACTCTTTTGCCCTCTCTTTTTCTCTTGCCCTCTCTTTTGCTCTTCCTTTTTTGCTTTTTCTGCTTGCTCTCTTTTGCCCTCTTATTTTTTCCCCTCTTGCCCTCTTTTGCCCTTTATTTTTCTCTTGCCTTCTTTTGCCCTCTCTTTTTTTCTCTTGCCATCTCTTTTTCTCTTGCGCTCTCTTTTACCTTCTCTTTTTCTCTTGCACTCTTTTGCCCTCTCTTTTTTTCTTGTCCTCTCTCTTTCACTTACACTCTTTTACCTTATCTTTTTTCCTCTTGCCCACTTTTGCCCTCTATTTTTCTCTTGCCCTCTTTTGCCCTCTCTTTTTCTCCGGCCCTTTCTTTTTTCCTCTTTCCCTTTTTTGCCCTATCCCTTCCTCTTGCCCTGTTTTGCCCACTCTTTTACTCTTACCCTCTCTTTTCCTCTTGTCATCTTTTTCCTTTATGTTTCTCTTGCCCTTCTTTACCCTCTCTTTTTCTCTTGCCCTCTCTTTTTTTCCTGTTGCCCTCGCTTTTTTCTCTTGTCTTCTTTTTGTTTGTTTTTGTCTGACCTCCCAGTTTGCTTGTCTCCAGTGCTGACAGTTTTGTGATCCCTGTCATTTCTATATTGTTATCTCTGTCATCGTCTCTGACACTTCTTCTGTAACTGCTGTCTTCTCCCTTTGGCCATTGAGTGCCCACCGATAATATAACTGGCATGCTTGGATTCACATTGTCCTGACACCTGGCTCCATTCTTGATATCTTACAAATGCCTGGAGTGGACAGGAATGTACACTGCACTGTGCGCGCACTGCTTGTAGTGTACATAATAAAAAAAGAAAGAGAAAGTGTGTTCTGCCAAAAAAGCTCTTCTGTCTAGCAATTATTTTTCCCAGACTTTAGTACTGCTTTAAGCACAAGAGGTCAAATTTGAAAAGGTGATATGCTTTTAGATCAGTGTATATTAGGCCAATTATATCAGAATGGATGGTTTCTAGGGTTAAATTGTCTGAATAGAACCAGCAATGGTGAGAAAATAATTGAATGACAACAATGAATGGGAAATGGTAGTATCCAATTTCAGAATTCATAATACCAGAGTGTCCACCATTTTACCCTCTCTCAATTGGTGTGTCTTACACCTATACTCCCTCATAATGTGGAAGAATGGCAGCCATATACCGTATTTTTCGGTGTATAACACACACTTTTTTCCCCTGAAAATCAGAAGAAAATCAGGGGTGCGTGTTATATGCCAACCATGTACCCCAAAGGGGGGCAAGCGCCGCCGGAATTCACCGAGCCGTCATCTCCTTTCCACTCGGGTCATTTGGCTTTCACTTGGCTCTCATGTCACACACACACAGCCCGCCTCCGGCATTGGACTAGTGTAATGCCTATCACAGGAGTGGGTCCAATGCCGATGGCGGGGGCGTGACTGTGTGTGTGTGTGTGACGTGAGAGCCGAGTGGAGAGGAGATGACGGCTCTGTGATTTCCTGATGTTCAGGCTGCTTTTATGAGAGATGTTGAGGCTGCAAATTTGTTTAAAAAAAACGGCATTAATCAGGCTGCATTGATGGGCTGCAGATGGACATTGATCAGGCTGCATTGAGGACTTATTTAGGCTGCATTGAGGACATTAATCAGGCTGCATTGAGGACATTAATCAGGCTGCAGATGGACATTGATGGGCACTGACCCTTAATATGCTTCAAAGTTGTTTATTTAAAAAATATGTTTTTTTCCTGAAACTTCCATCTTAAAACTAGGGTGTGTGCTATATACCGATAAATACAGTAATTGCGAGGTAAGTAAAGTTGAAATCCTTCGAGTTCAGCTGAACTCGCACAATTTCTAACCCACAGCAATGTGAACCTTGGCTTAGGCAATGATTGAAAAACATCTTCATTGGAAGATTTCCCCTCACTTAAAATCAGGATTTTCCCTCTTATGTCCCGTAGACATGACTAGACTTTTCGATGGACTAGGTCAGACAGTCTTTCCGACGGACTTTACAGCGTAAGTCCGCCAGACTTTCAAACGAACGGACTTGCCCACACACGATCACTCCAAAAGTCTGACAGATTCGAACATGATGACAAACGACCGGACTAGATTAAGGAAGTGCATAGCCAGTAGCCAATAGCTGCCCTAGCGTCGGTTTTCGTCCGTCGGAGTAGCATACAGACAAACTGATTTTTTGACTGCACTCGAGTCATTCGGAAAGATTTGAAACATGTTTTATTTCTAGGTCCATTGGACTTTTGGGAAAAAAAAGTCCACTGGAGCCCATACACGATCGTAATATCCGACGGATTCATTCGGATCTAGTCTGTCGAAAAGTGTGTATACGCGGCATTAATCTGGATGATGGTTGCATCACTCTTGGAAGGTCTGATTTTTTATTAGTAAATTATAACTTCATATGTTTCCATAGTAATGTTTTCTGTATTAATGTATTTTTTTGTGTCAGCTTTTACATTTATTTATTTATTTATTTATTTATAGTAGGGATAATCCTGTAACTCTGATTAATCAGGTCTCATCGCCTTGCTGCAGAAGAGTAGATTCTGTACACAAATACAGAGTTTATACATACAAGAATTGTACATTAATATTTTTTTGGCTTACACAAATGCAATACAATTTACACAATTCATGCAAAATATTAATGGAATTGAATAAATATGTAACATATGTTTAAAGTGTTACTAAACCCACAACAGTAAAATCAGTTTGTATATACAGTAAAACATGCTTGTTATACTCATTGTGAAACCTAAGGGGTTAATCCTCTGCATTGTGTAAAAAAAAAGGCTGTTTGATGCTGTCTCCTCTGATCCTCTCCTCCTTCCACTGCCCCCAAAATATTTCCTGATGATACAGAGCCAGGGGACAGGCAGCATATGCACAGATCTTTTTTTTTTCTTGGGAGAGTGCATGTGATCCGCACAGGGCCAATCAGCGTCGTTCAGATCGAGGGTCTGGGGTCCTGCAGTTTCATAGGACAGTCAGTGCAGAATGATAACTCCTCCTACAAGCTTTAACCAGACACAGATAGAAGTCACTAGACTGCTATATACTGCTGATGAGAAAGGGCATTTAGCAGTTTATATTTACTAAAATAATTGCATTTTCATGTTCCGTGTACTGTGGGAGACCAGATATAATGAATGCAGGGTCCTGGATTTAGTAATATTTTAAGCTTAAAGGAGTTATAAAGTCTCAAAGTTTTGTGGCACAGCTGCCCCCCAGAGCTGCTTTTTTAAATACCTGAACCCAATCTTTCCAGTGATGAGAACGAGCCCAGCAGCTCCAGCTGCTGTCTCGTGTCCTCATTGGATAGACTGATAGTAAAAACCAGTGACAAGGGAGCCTGATGCAGGGGGCTGTTTCCTGCTGTCTGTGTCAATATATGCAGCAGCAGGACTCAGGAGCGCACCTGCATGAGTGCCCCCATGGAAAGCGGCTCTCTGCAGGGGCACTCAATGCGGAGGAGGAGCCAGGAGCGCCAATGGGGGACCCCAGAAGAGGAGGATCAGGGCTGCTCTGTGCAAAACTCTTGCACAGAGGGGGTAAGTATAATATGTTTGTAAAGGTTTTTTGTTTTGTTTTTTGTAAAGGAACAACAATCACTTTAATATCATTTTGTAAAATCATAACAACAAAATATATGCTTAACAGTAAATGGACAACTTACAATAAAAAAAAAACGAAGCTTTATTAAACCATTAGCATTATAATGAAATTATAACACATACACTATTGTTTACCTAATTTGTGCAGTGTTACTTTATGTGCATAACATAACATGGGTTTCATGTATGGTTCTGTATCTTGATTGTGTAACAAAGGACACAGCAGTGAAGAAGGTCCGCAGATCCAAGGGAGGACATGCTATCCAATACACCTGAAAGTGTCAGATAACAGCATTGCCCAGAGCTATGCAAAAGAGCAAAGTCTTAACACTACCACAAAGGTGAAACAATTAGCTGCCTTTTTACAGGGTGCTGCAGTTTATCTTTTTTTATGATGACATGGTTGGTTTAGAAGGGTTTGATGTTAAGGCATACAGTATTTTAATGGCTACATGATCTAAATGGCTAAAAATAATAGTGTATCTAAACACAAAAATAAAACATTTATTTTTGACAACGTGTCCTCCACTGCATATGTTTTGTATATTGCTTTGCCTCTGCAAGCTTTCTTTTCCTTTTTCTGTACCTGGTGATCTGCCAATGAAATTTATTTTCTTCCACTGGCTGTTTAAAGGTGACAACACTACCTTGCTTGTGTGTCTATATAGGAGCAAAATTGTGACCCTTGTATATGCACTCTTACAAGGACAATAAGCTGAGATGCTGGTGCACAAGCATGTTTGTACATCCAACCTGTCTTTTAAAAAAAAATGCAAATAAGCATGAGAGGTGCACATACAAGAAACTACGACTGGGAGCTTCAGAACCATGTTTGGAGCATTTAAAGATTAATACAGTGTTTTACAAGGAGTTTAGGTTAAAGGTTCAGGTAGGGATAGGGTTAGTTGTTAAGGGGTGCATTAAGTTTAGGCACTTGTTGTTCATAGTATTGATAACTCAGCACCCAGCAGAGGTGTTGCCAATAAGATAAAACGTTCCAGTGCGGCTGGAGTTTACCAGAAGCAGGGTTAAACCATATAACAACAGGACTAATGGTTTGAGTCTTGTGTTTTCTACAATATAACATCTTTAAATCTGTATTGCATTTCATAGAATGATCATTTAAAGCTTAGGGAGTAAGGAGAATGTGTGCATGTATAAAAAGTGTGTTTATAGAAAATGTGTGTGTAAAATACACAGTGTGTATATATTATAGCAACAAAGCATAGCAATAAAATCTGTTACAGCTGCAACCTGCAAGCAGGACTACAATGATTTTTACTATTCTAAACAAAGTACCATCACAATTTAAGTATATCTCCACCCAACACATTTTTCTGGATATAATGGGAAAAGTTTAGAAAAATTTTTTCTTAAAGTGAGACTTTATCAAAATAACAAACATTTCATACTTTACCTCCTATGTGCGGTGGTTTTGCACAGAGAAGCCGAGATCCTCCTCTTCTCGGGTCACTCTTTGGCACTCCAGGCCCCTCCCTCCTGTTGAGTGCCCCCACAGCAAGCAGCTTGCTCTAGGGGCACCCAAGCCCAGCCACAGCTCTGTGTGTCCATTCAGACATAGAGCCGTGGCCTGGCCCCGCCCCCTTTCTTTCCCTATTGGCTCACTGAGCTTGATTGACAGCAGTGGGAGCCAATGCTGCTGTCTCAGCCAATGAGAAGGTAGAGTCCCGGACAGCCGAGTCTCTCGCGCCACATTGCTGGGCCGAGATGAGGCTCAGGTAAGTATTGGGGGGGCTGACCGGGACTGCTGCACACAGAGGATTTTTTATCTTAACACATAGAATGCACTAGGATAAAAAAAAAAAACTTCTGCCTTTACAACCACTTTAATGTTATCTCTGTAACAATTGAGGATGTTTTCATGTCAGAGTTGAATGCTGTTTGTGAGACCATATAGAATATCTCACTTATTTTCCTAATAAGGCCATTAGTACTTGGTGGTGCTGCTCCAGGCTGAGGTATAGAGCCTTGCACTCAGGATAGTAGGGATGCTAACAAAATAAAAAACTCATCTAGTGAGCAATGGACATTTAAACATACACCTATAAGTAAGCCCCGTGAAACATGTCAAGGATCGAAACCAGAGGAGTGACATTGACTGAAGCTTTTACATCCATACTAGGATAGGCTATGGTGGGCAGCAGTTTTATGTTTAAATGTTTACTGTTTCATCTGACATCATTTACCTGGAAAAGAAGTTAGGGGAAATCTTCCTCACTTAGGGGACATAGACAACAAATAATGAATTTACTTCCCTGAAATCAGTTTTGCTTAGTTCTAAATAATATTGTGCAACCCTCTAAATTGTCACAGAAGCAAATGATGAAAATAAATATTCTGTGTTAAATGTATCTTCTGAAATATAATATAGATTCAAGTAAGGCATTCAGTGGTTGATTTACCATAGCTTCCAAATAAACTGTATAATTTCAGTTAGATTAAAAAAAGACTAAAGCTATATACCATCTAAACTATGGAATACAAGGGTTACTAAAACTGCAGAGTGCAAAATCTGGTGCAGCTTAGCATAGAAACCAATCAGCTTCCAGGTTTTTTGTCAAAGCTTAATTGAACAAGCTGGACTTTGAAGCTGATTGGCTACCATGCACAGCTGCACCAGATTTTTCAGTCTCTAGGTTTAGTAAATGAACCCCACAGTAACAAACACTAAATTAGATAATCTATTATATAATTATTTCTAATTAGGGCATGGTTACTTAAACATGTAGTGTGAAAACCTAAACTAAGCCAACGGACAGACAGTTGGCAACTTAATATGCCTAACTTTAATTTTTTTGTTACCAAAGGTGAACTCTGATGTTCCTGTGCAAGTATAGATATTTAGTATTTAAACAGTATTTGCATACATTTAGGCCTGCCCCCTTCACCTCACATGTGGCAGTGTGCAGGCCTGGTGAAAGGTCTGTAAGGGATCCGGTGCTGCATCATGGGTGGGGTGTGTGCTTGTCTTATTTACATCACAGAAGCTGGGATATTTCAGGGGATACAGTAGTGTTTTTAGGAGAATGACTACCAACTTTGTTGACATATTATTGTGCATGCTATTCAACTTTTATCTTAGTGTGGTGCACTTTTCCCTGCCGTACCCTTATATTTTAAAACTTTGTAGGTTTATGGTGCTTGTATACTTAAAATATGTAGCTCTACCTATAACATGGAGTACACCTAAACATACCAAATATATTATGATGTATCACAGTAAAGCATAAACACTTCTATGACATCACTATTCCAGGTTTTTGCTAACTTTAAGAAAGAAAAATAATATAACACATTAGGGTTGATTTACTAAACTGGAGAGTGCAAAATCTGGTGCAGCTGTGCACGGTAGCCAATACGTTTCTACCTTCACTTTGTTCAATTAAGCTTTGACCAAAAAAACCCCCCAAAAAACTGCAAGTTGACTGGTTTCTATGCAGAGCTGCAGCAGATTTTGCACTCTCCAGTTTTAGTAAAGCAACCCAATTGTGCTTAATGTTGATTAACTAGTCATTATAATAACAATGTGTTACTTTCCTACGTATCCATAATTTAAACACTACCACCAGTCGCTAATGTTGCATTTACAATAAGTTGCTCCAAGCAGAACATTAAAACCCAAGGGAAATGCTGAACATTTTTAGACTTTAAGACCTAGGGCTACTTAGGAATATATAGATGTAACAAGTCATAACTCATTATTTTTGGTATATGGGAACATGTCTTGTTTGAAGAGGGAGGAGTTAAAATATAAGTGGACCAGAACAGAGGCAAAAAGTAGGAGGGAGTGGGATCAAGAGAGCAAGTAGTAGCCAGAGAGGATGATAGCAGCAGGGACACTTATTCTTCTGTAACAGATGGAGCCAAGGAAAGCAAGAGAAGAGTTTGAAGAAGAACGATGGAAAGAAGAACATACAATAATTCACTGTCCTCTGGAACTCCTCTAAAGTTTTAAACAGTAAGTATCCATTTGAGGATTTACAGCAAGGAATTGAGTAGATTTTAGGAGCATTTATATAGACAATATTGGGTTACAAATGTAGGCTTTATGGATTAAACATATGAGTTATCTGTAAGGACATCCATCAAAAAAGTTTTTCATAATATGCATATGGCAGGAAATTAGCAGGTCAAGGAAAATTCTTTCGTCTGCAGGAACAGACCACGTGAGTTAAGCCAAGTTCTAGACATGGGTACACTGAAGCAGTAGGAGAACAAGAAGCACAAAGTATGGACCCCTGTTTGCGTGTTTTGATAGTAAAAGGGTTTGTGAATGTTAATGCATATGTTATAAACTGACTATTGCAACGGAAATTAGGGAAATTTTTTAAAAATAAACAAGCCACCCCTCCACAAAAAAGAACAACAATTTAAGTAGTGTATGTACTGTATAACAGGGAAACAATTGATATATTTGTTATGTATTATCCATGTAGGTTATATAGCTTTTTAGTATCTTTTACTATATATTATTTAGCATTAATAGAATCTTACATAATATTAGATAGCAACAAAATATGTGTTCATTGTGCACCTTTTTGCATGTTCCCTGTGTATGAATACTGTACGATTAAATAAATACAAATAACTACATTTTATACATGCAACCACTAAAATCAATTTAAGGGACACAGCCCAGAATACAACATTTCATGTGCTGAAGAATAATTTTGCTCTTTGTGGATTTTGCTGTATATTACATAGCTTTATCTTCAAAAAAATGTTATTATAATTTTATTATTAATATTATATACATAATCATTTGTTTGCTCTTTAAATTCATACATTATTATATTATTGCATTTACAGTATCAGTTTACATATCAGTTTTCCTTTCAAAAGCACAGTTTAAACATCATAAGAAACAGACTACTGATTCCTTAAATATATCTTAATATCATAATTCAACAGTCTTTTTTTTTTAAATTTGCAAAAAATAAAAAATAGTCTGGAAAAATATTTATTTAAATGATACTTTTTGACCTATAAAAATACATTATTATAGGCTGAAACAGCCATGCAAGCAGTTGCTTTGAGGATTTATACAGGTATAACAAAACTTTTGAATTCAGTTTGAGTAGAGAGAGA
Organism: Lithobates pipiens; assembly: GCF_037356315.1. NCBI lineage: Eukaryota > Metazoa > Chordata > Amphibia > Anura > Ranidae > Lithobates > Lithobates pipiens. The sequence goes on from NW_027507758.1 coordinate 119,573,144, forward strand.
GGGAGACGGAGAGAGAGGGAATACAAGAGAGAGAGAGAGAGAGAGAATACAGGATTTAAACAGTTCATGGAGCATTTAAATAATATAATAATAGTGTTGAATGGTCACTGTGGGTGAGCTTTCCTTTAAAGAATTTTAATCTACTTTTCCTTAACTTCTTTAGTTTGCTACTTCATATCAGCTTTAACTACAGGCTATCAGCCTGTGGAGCTTTAATTCTGGTTGCCTTCTCTTCCATTGTTATGTTACAGCAGTTCAGGCTGCAGTGCATTATGCTTCCATTTAGCCAAGCTTTTATGATATACAGAAATATATTTTCATCCTCTTCACAATGAAACATTGTAGCACATACTGTGTATTGTTTACTAATCCAAGCACACAGCAATCTTATATTTTTCAATGAATTCTAAGCCTCCTGTGTTTCAGCTGTGAGGCCTGCTTAATGGTCTTCTGAACTCTGGCACTATATTTGAAGCCCTCTCACTATGAGCATGGGCAGAAAAGAAAAAATAGTCAAGGTAGGCTTAAAAGTTGGTGGTTCATCATTAAGAAAATGAGATAGGATCAAGCTTCACTTTCCTTTACACCCCTTTAGTCCCATTATATCACTTTTTGTAGACCTGTATTACAAACGATTATTTTTAGGTAGGACAGACCCCAGGAAAGATTAAAATGGGTAAAAGACATCCTGGTTCTTGATCTTCTTTTCTTCTAATCTCAATCTTTACAAAGTCTTTATAGAAGAACACAAGCAACAGCAGGATGGTTTGTTGCAGACCTTTGAGACCTCCTTCCAATCAGATCCCAGGGGAGCGAAAATGGTGTACCTCTGAGGTTCAAAAAAGTCTTTGGACCAGAATAGGGCCCTTTATCTACCAACATATCAAACATATATAATCAGATATTGATCTGGAAAATCACGCTCTTCTTTTGTATGTAGAGGAAATTAAATTAGTACCTGCTGAAGATCTAAAAATGGTGTTCCTCAAGATGATGACAGGGTACCGCAGGCAATGCCACGGTTCAAAGGCATTTATATGGACACCAAACTGATTTAACATTCTCTGTAATGCATGGAGAAAAAAGAGCTACATATCTCCTTGCCAAATGGAATGCATTGGAGACGATCTCATGTGGCGAGACCTTGTATCAAGAAGTCAGGTTACGGTTTCAAATTCATCTCATCTTTGACTTAAAAAGAAATAGAATACATTTTATTTCTTCTTAAAAAAAAGGTTTTTATAACCCAAAACTTTTCATAGTGCCCCCTCACACAGTTAGGCATAGCACCCTCTGGCTCAGGTATATTTTATTATTTCTTTTGTGCTCGGTTTTCCTATATTTTTTTGTAAAAAAATTGGATACATTTTTCCTGTGTTTTTTTTTTAATTTGTAGCTTTTAGTAAGTTGAAAATTTCTTGTTATCATTTATAACTTTTTTTTTTCTGTCTCTCTGCTTTTATTAAAATAATGAGCAGCCATTTAGAACATACACCATGCAAAGAAATCTGATTCAGTGAGTTGGGAATCAGGATTTGTATCAGCGTACACTGAAGAGAGGTAACAAATGTAATGCTTTGCGGTAAGTTAAATGATTATAAATGACTTTTTTTTTATATAGGGCTTCTAGCAAGCACTACTGTCTCAAAAATGTACTATTTAGAAAAAAAACAAAACAAAAAAAAACATTTTATTTAAAATCATAAAAAAATAAAAATTATCAGCTATACTCTTCATGGCTAAAATTTTAGAACTATTTGTAACATCCATCTATCGTAATGTACAGTGTATGCAGTCTTAATTTGTACACCATTTTGTAATGAAGTATTTATTTTATATAGATTGCATTCAACTTTATACGTTTTTAAACTAGTAACGCCAGTAATGGAATTCTATTGTTATAGGATCATTTGTGTTTTTGTGTGATCGTTTTGAAACTCCAAATATTGTTCTCAATAAAATTTAAATGTGAAAGTAGCAGACTGCTAAAAAAAGTTTCTGGAAACTAAAATGTGGGTTGACTTTAAGTATTTTTTTTTTTGTAGTTATGCTCAGCACCATATTATTTTCTATATATTTTGGCTGTTATGTGAAAGAAATTTGACAGCAGCATGTGCAGATGATTTATACTTAGTTATCAAAATATTTTATATCCATTAACAAAATGTAATTTTTATGTGGTGAAATATGTGCATTATTTTTAGATTGCAATTTTTTGGTAGATTTATCATTGTTATTGCTTTATATTTTTGTAGTTGGTATAATATTATTACTACTTTTTGAGTTATATGTGTCCTTTAAGAAGCATAATGCATCTTATTAAGGATTTTGGTGGCAAATTATATTATTGCTATTTGAATACAATCACTTTTAAAGTGACAGATGTATTTAAAATTAAATCTGAATGGTTAGGGAGATTTAAACTGTCTGGGTTAAAACAGAATAGACAGACAGTATCTTTTTGCTTAAGAGTGTATTAAAAAATGAATGAGAGACAGATAGAATGGCTATTTTACAATATATGTTTTTTATATATTTATTGTTGAGCATGGATTGCGATTTATATGAACTTTTATTTTTAAATATTGTTGTTAATAACAATATGTCTATTCTCAAATGAATAAAGTTTGTGTACTTTTATTATTTTAAATTCAGCCATAAAAATACATTAAGAAAATAAAAAATGTACCTTCATTTTGCTAACAGAACAAACTCTGCAGGTTTAGAATAGCTAGTCTGTGTGTTATAATACATATCACAGTGTCTTCTTTGTTATGTGCATTGCGTATAATGCATTCTCACTTTAAAGAAACACAGTTACACAGCACATTATGCCTCTTATTTTATTACATTAAACAACTCCAAAGATTATGATACCATTTTAAGAAGTTGATGAAGCTTAGAAAAATGGTCCCGTCATAAAAGCATTGTATATTAGCTATTAACATTTTATAGTACAACAGAAACATGTTTTTTTCTAGTTGACTATACAGAATGGAAAGACATTTCATCCTAAATGGATTGCATACTTGATAAATAACAATATTACTTCATGGCATTATGATGCCACGTGTATTACTTTTAATTGTTATCTACCATTATGTGGAACAATTAAACTTGATCTTACCCAAGTTGTGTACTTACAAATATAAAGTATCAGCATAAATGTAAAATGCATTAGTATAGCTGTACACTATGCAGAGTAATTAATCTACCTTACAGCTTTAGTCTAACCATATCAAACAATAAACTATAGTGCTACCGAAGAAACTGTTAACGTGTCTTTAAATGTTTTACATTGTGTTCTAGATATACCTAATGAACTGCAATAGTTACAGTAAGTGATAAAAAAATTCAGAGTAATGTTTGTATCAACAAAAAGTTGTGGCATGCAGAGCAATGAGTTTGCACCGAATACACATAAGACCTCAGGACTGTTTGATCTAATCACAAAACTATTTGCTTTTGAAACCAATACTTTGGGTAACTTATCAAGGTAAGTATAGAATTATAGGAATTCCTTTAAAGTTAAAGATTAGGCTAAGTATTAGGTAAAAATTAAGGCTATGACCAAGAGCTGGGAAATTAGGGTCAAATTTTAAGTTTTGGATATAGCAAGAACCGCTTCTATTTATATATGTTTATGTTGCTGTTTTTTGTTCTCCATTTGGGAGATTTCACTGTTTCCTGTCTAAGAGGCACTGCAGGAAGTAAGAAGAGATTTCTCCAACATGAAGGGATATAACCTCTTAGGCAGCTATTGACAGAATGGTTTTCCACATTAGAAGATTTTTTCCTCACCTCCTGTTCCTGTGACAGCATAAAAATTGCATTTTTCCCATTACATTCTGTATTAGTCAATGGTCACCAATACCAATAGTAAGGGTAAATCCCTTTAACGGGGACCATACAGACATTAAAACCTGGCATGGGTTTTGGGTTTACATACATTTTAGGGTTAGGCTTGTTTTAATAATAATGTCTAGTTGAAGGGTTAGGTTATAGATTGCAGGTTAATTTAAATGATAAAATTAAGTTAGAACACCATGCTTTTGATCATTCTCAAAAGCTTACACTGCATCATTCTATATCTAGACTGCAATATACAGGACCCACTTTTTTTTTTACTTTTAGATTGAGTAGTGTTGAAACCCCTCTTAGATTTTTTCTTTTGCTGTTTACGTTCCATTAGCAAAATGTAATCTTCTGTTTGCCCAGGTGACCATTGTCAAATATGTTATAGTTGTCATTGTAGTAAGAATAAAGGGGCAATCATCCAATGAGGAAAGTTTTTTGGTGACAGCTGTCTAAAACTGGGGTTCTCCCCCTCTCACTTCCTGTTGTGTCTCTGGGGCACAATGTGCCTTGAAATGTCCCCAGCTGAACACAGTAAAAAAAAAAAAAGTCAGGAGTCCATCTTCTACTTTATACCAACCAAAATGTAGCTTTAAATATACTGTAGGTTCAGAATGACCATCAGGGTTCTGATAAATGGTTACGTTTAAACAAGAACTATTTATTTTTTGTTTTAGTTTTAGATGGTATGTGAAAGGGTTAGAACCTATGTTAGAGTTTTTTTTGGTGTCTGTGGCCCCATTGGTGAGATATTCCTTAATTTGCTGTTTAAGCCTCCATTCACACAGGTTGCTACTCGTGAGAATCTAGCCAGGGCTAGAAGCTGCACAGCCAGATTTGTATATTCACTTTAATTTTCACTTTTATTTAATTTTTTTTACTTTATTTTTTATTCTTATTTTCATACTTATTATTATCATTTCATTTTCATTCCCATTTACAATTCCATACTAATTTATTATTATTTTTATTTCCTTTTTAATTTTTATTCTTTATCTTCATCTTCTTTCTCATTTCTATTATTAGTCTCTATCTTAATTTTTTTTTTATTTTAGTTTCATTTTTATTTTTATTTTTCACTTTTTTTTATTACCCCCCCCCCCCTCTTTTTTAATTCCTCTTTATTTCCTTTTTATATTTCCCCTTTTATTTTCTCTTTTTACTTAATTCTTTCCTTTTCCCTTTACCACTCCATCCAATCACTTTATTCATTCTTAATCTTAATCAAACAACAAGAACCAGCAATTGCACACACCTGTCAGCCCTTTACATAATGGGGGGAGTATTTGTACAGCTCATCACCACTATAGGATGTGTGGCATCAGGGATTACCTATTCCTTCTTCTTTGTGCTCTTTACATATTACTGTTCATCTGAGCAGTTACATGCAAATTGAGGTTCTGATTGGCCCTGGATGCAGACAGTATGCATCCAGGGCCAGCTTTTCTAGCCACTTAAAAACTGGCCAAAGCTAATTATCCAGTTTTGTAGAGGCCATAGCACAGAGTGCTGCTACATCTAAATATGCTGTTTAGCTGTATCTGAACACTGCAGCCTATTTGTGCTCACCCCCCTATCTAAGTGAGGCCTTAATGATGGTGGTCATTGAGACAGGAAATAACTTTAATGGGGACACTTCAAAATAATTAAAACCTTTGTCCAAGAGGGAAAAGGAATATAACTTCTGCCATACTTTTACTCCTGCACACTTGTTGGAAGGATTGCTGGGTGACAAAGATCTTCAGGACAGTGAGGGACTAAACATAAAAACAAAAATTCATTTTCCTCCCTACTCTCTCCTGGAATTATGCTTTGAAGTGTATCTCTAACTGAAATATTTTGGGGTTAATCTAGAAAGTAATAGAGTAAGTTCACTTTCAAAGTGAATTTTCACTTATCTTACAAAAGGAGGTGAAACAAAGTGAAAATGTACAAAGAAAATAAAAAAAAATATATATTTTTTTTGTTTGAATATTATTAGATTTTTAATTGAATATTATTGGATAGCTTCACCCCATTCACTAACCAATATGTATTTTCTCTGAATGTCACCCTGACACAACTTGCTGATGAATGCTTGTTGCAATGCACTGCCAAAAATACTACTAAAAATTTACTTTTTCTGGTGCATTAGATCCCTTTAAATACATGATATGCCTTAACAAAACTTAAAGTAGAAGTTTCACCCTAAAACTAAAATCTCTGCATCTATAGACATCCACGAGCTAAGAGTAACCTATCTAGCCCTGTAAAGAAAAAATCATTATACATGCCTTTTTTGATGCCGCTCTGACCCTATTCCACACTGAGCTGTCAGCCAAGGCTTCGCTGTGGAGGCGTGTGCAAAGGACACATCCGACAACGGAAGCCCCATAGTAACTCTTTGGGTGATGTCACTCCCCATTCATTTCACAGCCCTTGTCAGCTGTGTCTTCTACAGAGGTTCCGCCGCTGGTGATCGAGTCGGATCGGCTTCAAAAAAAGGTATGTTTACAGATTTTTTTTTACATTTTTTGTTACAGGGCTATATAGCTCATAAATGTCTAAAGATGCAGGGATTTTAGTTTTAGGGTGGACTTCTAATTTAATTTAAGGTGTAGCACAAAGTATGTTAATGCAGCAATACAGTATGAATGGTCCTTAACCACGTGACAACTGGACACTTAAACCCCCTTCCTATCCAGACCAATTTTCAGCTTTCGGTGCTCTCACACTTTGAATAACAATTACTCAGTCATGCAACACTGTACCCATATGAATTTTTTGCCTTTTTTTCATAAAAATAGAGCTTTCTTTTGGTGGTATTTAATCACTGCTGGGTTTTTTGCGCTATAAATCAAAAAAGATGGAAAATTCGGTAAAAAATAAATAAAAAAATATTTGTTTCTTTTAAAATTTATTGGCAGAGTATTGGCGAGTATTGGCAGAGTATTGGCAGAGCATTGGCAGGTATTGCACATTATTGCAGAGTATTGCATATTATTGCAGAGTATTGGCAGAGTATTACAGGGTATTGCAGAGTATTGGCAGAGTATTGCAGGGTATTGCAGAGTATTGGCAGAGTAGTGTACATTATTGCACATTATTGCAGAGTATTGCACGTTATTGCAGAGTATTGCACAGTATGGGCACAGAGCAGCTCTGTGGGCACTACAGATCCAGCCCACAGCTCTGCTAAAAATGATCTCTCCCCCTCTCCCCTCGCACTGTACAGATCTATACAGAGAGGGGAGGGAGGAACCGGCGTCATGTCATTTGATGGAGTGATCACGTGCTAAACGGCCGCTACAAGCACGCTGTAGCCGTCTTTTGGCTATGGCCCCGTTGGCAAGTGGTTAATGTGAAGCATTGTCCAGGGGATTGTTAATCTACAGATGGTGACTTGAAAGGTGTGAAAATTGCCTACTGGGATGTAACCAACTTTTCTAAATAGAATTTACTTGCAGTACTTAAGCTAGCCATAACAAACATTCCTACCATTATGATCAGTGTTGGTAGAACTTGTTCTGCTTTTCCAAATTTTCACAGTATACTAGTATTGTTGAAAAAAACTGATTATACATATTAACCACAAATCAATTACATTTTAGCCCTAAGTCCATAATAGTTTTACAATCTAGGTGCTGTGCTTGCATGCGTTGCTTGGAGTCTAATTAATGATATTCACTTATGCGTATATATAGTTTATTGCCTTCACAAGTCAATGTATCTAGCGCTTGATTGCGATATAGTTCTTTTCATTTCTGAATTTAGTCCTGCTTTTGCCACAAGCAAATTTTCTTCCATCGAGTTACAGAGACATTTCCGTGTTTAGGCCTAAAATTGCATTTGTCTCAAGGTTCATGCTCCGTCCTTATAGTAATTTAATGAAAAGTACTTTAACACTAAATTAACCTTACATGTGGCTAATAATCTATTTAATGCAGGAGAAATAACATGTAGGTTTTGATGCTTCATTGAGGACTCAATTAGCTTTTATACATAAAGAATGAATATTCACACTAAAAACAAGGCAATAAATGAAAATAATCATGGTGGCCATTTAATTGAGCCTAATTAGCACAAATTTTCATTGCTTGCAATATTTGCAAGATTTATACATGCTTATGACCAACAAACTAAGTTTTAAACAATTAGCAAGTGTGGTTTTGTCTGGTTCTTAGGAAAATACATGTTTATTCCTAATAATGGCTAATGTAGAGCTGCTAAAATATGCATGCAGATTTCACTAGCAACTTGCTATTCACTGGGGACATTCAAAGAAGGCTTATTGTTAACTATTTCACATAGCAAAGACATTTGAATAGCAAATGCACTTAAATTCTTAGCATGAAACTAAGTTCAGTGAACTGAGAAATCAGCTACGATCTCAACCAAGGATGTAATGAAAATCCAACCCTTTTATCCAGCCATAGATTAATGAATAAAATAAAAATTGTATATGAGTTATTAACAATATTCATTTAAAAGTTACGAGAACATTAAGGCATATTTAAGGAGGTTCTTCAGTTACCTGTACAAAAGCTGTAGCTGCTGACTTTTAATAAAGAGACACTAAGCTGTCCCAGTGTCAGAAACCATAAATCAGACTGAGACAGAAGTACAGTTAGATCACACTTGTTTAATAATAATAAAAAAGGTAAACAAAGTAAAAGTAGTCAAAAGTAATCAAAACAGAGTTCAGGAACCGGAACGGATAGTCAGACAAGCCAAAATGTCAGGGAGCCACAGAACAGCATAGTAGAACAGCAAGCAGGATCTGGAGCCAGAAGGAATGTCAGCCAAGCAAGTTTTTAATAGGAGCACAGGGGAGCGTCTCTAGAGATGTGACCAAGGCAAAGGCAGACATCATCTGGACTGGACGGCTTAAGTAGGCAGGACTGACGAGCAGGATCATCAACAGGTGAGTCACTGGGAGAGATAGGAGCTGGCAAGTAGCCGACAGCTGAGTGGCCAGCTCAGAGAAGGAAGGGCTGGGCCCAGCCCTGACACCCAGGATCCAGAGCTGACCTCACCTGACTGGTTTCTTCACCTGTCTTCAGTCCCCGGCACCAGCAACTTAACTACGATTAACCGGCTGTGACTGCTTGTGGCTTCACGACAGGCTGCTTACTGTGCATATGCAAACTATGATGCGGTCCTATAGTTTTCTGGGACCTGTGGCGTGTCGCAGAAGGCTGTGGGGGAAGAATGAGGGCTGAACTTCCACTTGGATCATCACTGTAATTCGACAGAAGTGGGAGCGGGTACCTGTCAAAAACAGGTAACTGACGCCCCCCCCCCCCAAAAAAAAATAAAGTACCAAATGTAGAAGTATGTGTTTGGGGTAGAGCAGAACTTCTCCTTTTAGGTGAAACTGCGCTTTAATAGGAGGGTAAAAAGTACATGCCAAAAGTAGCAATCATGTTTCGGAATCAAACATCATTAAACTGTTTTTTTTTTCTATTTGGACTACCTTTAGAGAAAGGAGAGAACATTTTCCTTATGTCAAAAAGTATCTACTACTTACAAAATGAGGCTGTGTATTTACTATTAGGCACTTGTGAGTCGGTACTTAGGACAGTAGAGCTGGCAGTACCAAACCCCAACAGTTACCAATTGTGAAGACCATTCTGTTTACCCCTAAATATATGTGGCTAATTCCAGCTAGAGATTTGTAGGTGCAAGTGGGGCTATTGTGAGAAGTCATAAAGCTCTTGAAACCATCTCTCCTTTCTCTTGTTTGGTGGTCTGTAGAGCTGAAAAGTAGCTCATACTGCTTATCAGGCAAACCACATGCTAATTCCAGCAACGCATTCTAACAATCACATGATGCAAGGGGCAGGGCTTTTCCAAAGGGCGTCATCATTGAGGAGCACCTAAGTTACCAAAATGTCTACAGAGTATTAGAAAGCTGTATTCTTTCATGTCTGGAAAAAGTGTTTGGATTCTTGTATTCAGTGATTATTAGAACTATAAGACCAATTCACTTTGCAAAATTATTTTAGTTAATTCATTTTTCAGGGATTCAATGTAGGCAGAGTTTGCTTCAAAGTCACGTTATAGCATCTCATTTAGGTTGATGTCTATAATTTTTGAACATGGATGTTTAACCAGTAGAGCTCCAGAGTAATTTTCACATTACAGCTGTGTACCTCTTACGCTGACTATACGCTGTGCCAATCTCTTTCCTGATTTCAACACAGACAGGGGAATCTGCAATTGTCTTCTCCCAGCAGGTGGGGCAATCCGACCCCGCCAGGAGAAGACAGTGATTATTGTTAGCAGCTAGCAATAATCACAAGAGAATCCGGCAAGTTGGTTGTACCCAAGTTGATCAATGGATCAACTTTGTACATTCAGCCTGCCCATTAATGGTTCAAATCTCAGGCGGTTCCTGCTGCCGTGTATGGCCTGCCTTAATTTAGTAATAATGTTGTTAGTACTTGCTTGCTTTACCAGGCTATTTTTCAGTTTCCATTGCTAAGATAGTTTAACTGACAGTTACTGGATCATACAACACTGTACCAAAGTTATATACCTTTTTTTGAAACAGAGTTTTCGTTTGATGGTATTTAATATGTCACTCCTGATCTATTCATTAAATTCCCATTCATAGCTAGCACATTTGATCACAAGGTACCAAGCTCCTTGGATCTGCTCGGTTAATTTACTAAAGGCTAATAGACTGTTTACTTTGCTGGGGAAGTTTCACTTAGAAAGGGAATTAGCCCAGAGCTTTTTGAATGAGATGCAGTTTCTCTTTGCAAACAGAACCAGTAATTATGTGCAGTTGTAGTAAATCAACCCCTCAGTATACATAATAAGTGGTCCCAAATCTGTGGTGCTCCCATGGAGAGGAGATACAAAAGGAAGATGGCTTAAAAAAAATATCATCTCACTCTATTTTTAATACACACTTTTTTTAAATGCATGTTGGGCTTTTTTTCAGAGCACACTACCACAGTGCGGTGGGGAGAACTGGCCTGATAGAAAACAAGGCATTTTGACTCATCTTGTGGTAGGACTGTGCTGGGCAAGGTTTCCCAGCATAGTTCCACTGCAGGGCTGTCTTAATGAGTGGGCACACCTAGGCACTGCCCAGGGGCCCCAGCTGCATGGGGGGCCCCTGCACTTTCCCCAAAGCAGCTGGTACTTGAGCACATGCTGTCCCGAAATTTTGCGCCCCATGATGGCACTGAGAGTGATGGATACACAGGGGAGACAGGCTGGCAGCGGTGCGCTGTGCTGCGCAGAACAAAACCTATTATTGTACAGCCAGTAGGGAGGGGCAGGGCCAGAGTGCCAGTGTTGCTCTGACCCCACCCCATGCAGCTTGAATGTCCGGGACTCGAAGGCTGTGGGGGTAGGAGCTGGAATGGGAGCTGCTGAGTCGGCAGCACTGAGAGCCCACTTGCAAAAGTAGTGTGGATGACACCATTGTGGATGGTAGCCCAGCTGCGCAAAATCACATACCTGTATGTAATTGTGTGCACGCAGTATAGGGGGCATGCGCGTGCCGCCTGAGCACCATTCCTGCTGTGATTGGACACAGCGGGAGCCAATCAGCAGGTCTGGTGGCTTGTGATTGTTCTGTGGAGAGACGGAGCAGCGATGTGCCTATGTAAACAAGGAAACTGCTGATCTGTCTAGGAGCAAAAGAGAGATCTTGTGTTTCCGCTAATCTGAAACACATTCTCTTTTTTCCTCCAGTGTATCCACCCCCCCCACTGTTAGAAAGCACCTCCCAGGCACACACTTAACTTCTTGATTGCCCTGGTGTTAACCCCTTCCATGTCAGTGTCATTTATACTGTGGCAGTGCATTTTTTTAACACTGATCACAGTATTGGTGTCACTGGTCACCAAAAAGTATCACTTAGTGTCCAATTTGTCCGCCGCAATGTCGCAGCCCCACTAAAACTCGCTGATCGCTGCCATTACTAATAAAAATAATAATAAAAATGCCATAAAAAAAATCCCATAAATTGTAGACATGATAACTTTTGTGCAAACCAATAAATATACGCTTATAGGGATTTTTTTACGAAAAATATGTAGCAGAATACATATTGGCCTAAATCGATGAAGAAATTCAATTTTTTCCCATTTTTTTTATTGAGAATGTTTTATAGCAGAAAGTAAAACATATTATTTTTTATTAAAAATTGTTTGTCTTTTTCTGTTTTTAGCGCAAAAATAAAAACCGTAGAGATGATCAAATACCACCAAAAGAAAGCTCTATTTTTTGGAAAAAGAAGACATCAATTTTATTTCGGTACAGTGCCGCACGACCGTGCAATTGCCAGTTAAAACAATGCAGTGCTGTATTGCAAAAAATGTACTGGTCAGGAAGTGGGTAAATCCTTCCGAAGCTGAAGTGGTTAAAAATACAGTGTTTATGAAATCATGGATACTATTTATCGGTATTTATGGTAGTCACTTGTGTCTTGACTACATTCTAAGAAGGTCACTGCTGAATACCCATGAAGGCTGGTTTAGGTCAAAGATGGAGTTTAGGTAAAAGATGTTTAATTTTAAGAGGAACAGACAAAACAGGAACTGTACTGTCACCGGTCAGTTATTCCCCATATAGGAAAAGAAAGCTGGCCATGACTGCCCTGGACCTTGGTTCTTCAACAAGCCAGCAATGGTGGCTCCCAGAGCTCTGTACCGACAGGTTGGCTTTTAAAGGATGTGTTTATGAACACTGAAACACGTTCAAAGCGGTTCTATGTTCCACTTTTTTCACTCAAGTTTCTATAAATCATTCTGAGGCAAAACTCACAAATCTGTACAGAAGACATCGAAAAGGTGCTCGTTTCTCACTTTACCATGCTGTTCGGTAGACATGTGCAATTCGTTTTGTTTTGAACTTGTTTTTTAACGAATTTCAACAAATTGGTTAATTTGTAAATGCCCAAATTAACGAAAACCTGTTTAGCAAACTTTTTAGAATGCATGAATTCGAAAAGAAACGTAAATTAGAAAAAATCGTAAATTTGAAAAAAGTCATAAATTTGGAAATTCTGAAAAATTCGTAAATTCAAAAAAATTTGGAAATTCAAAAAAATTCAGAAACTCAAAAAAAAATCATAAATTCAGGAATTCGAAAAAAAATAGTAAATTCGAAAAAAATAGTACATTCGAAAAAAATGGTAAAATTACGTAAATTCAGGAATTGGAAAAAACGTAAATTTGGAAATTCGAAAAAAAAAATACTTAAATTCAGGAATTTAAAAAAAATCGGAAAGGTATTGGAATTTCCTTTTAAATTTGGCTGTTAGTGAATGTAACGAATACAAATTTATCCAAAGTTCCGAATTATCCAAAATAAAGAATGCCTCATCTAAACGAATGGAACATAACTAATTAATAATAATAAATTACAATAATAAAAATGTTTTATTATTATTAATTTGTTCCGTTCCATTTGTTTAGATGTGGCATTCGTTATTTTGGATAATTCAGAACTTCGGATTAATTCATATTCAGGTCCCCCTCCTAGCCCCTCCTGGTCCCGCTGACCTGGACTGCTGCAATCTCCAGTTCTAAGCCCCGGTAGATCCCCATCAGGAGTCCGGGGCTTAGAAATGCTCTCTGCAGCCATGCGTCTTCTCCATAGCTGACAAAATGGGCTATTCGGCTGCTGATTGATCGGTGCCGCCCATGTGATGGCACTGACCAATTTGAATGCTCCAAAACTTCCCCATGATGAGGGACGTTTTTGATGTTCAGCTCAGAGGATTTCTAATCCCCGGACATCTGGCGCGGAATATACCGGTGCTTAGAACTGGAGATTAAGGTGGTCCAGGTCAGCGGGACCAGGTGGGGCGAGGAGGGGGACCTGAGTAAGTTCACCTTTACAGAGTTTTCTGTAAAGGTGAACTTACCCTTTAACCACTTGACATCCGCGCTATGGCTGAATGATGGCCACAGCACAGATGTGAATTCCCGGGAGGCCATCATATGACGGCCTCCCCTGTGCACACTCCCTGTGCACATCCTACAGAGCACGTGCAGAGTGCGCTGTGATCACGAGTAACTGAGACTCGGGTGATCACCGATCTGAGTAAGAAGCCAGTCCCGGTCCCTTACCATGTGATCAGCTGTCAGCCAATGACCGCTGATCACATGATCAAAACAAAAGCTCGGCAATCACTTTTTTTTTTACCCTCAAGCTGACAGCGGAGAAGAAAAAAAAGCTGATCACCGGCTCACCTTAACCACTTCAACCCCGGACCAATTGTCAGCCTAAGAACCAGAGGTCTTTTTACAATTTTACACTGCACTGCTTTAACTGGTAATTGCGCGGTCATGCAATGTTGTACCCAAACTAAATTTGCGTCCTTTTCTTCCCACAAATAGAGCTTTCTTTTGATGGTATTTGATTGCCTCTGCGATTTTTATTTTTTGCGATATAAATGGAAAAAGACCGAAAATTTTGAGAAAAAAATATATTTTCTACTTTTTGTTATAAGAAAAATTGAATAAACTCAATTTTAGTCATACATTTAGGGCAAAATGTATTCAGCCACATGTCTTTAGTAAAAAAAATGTCAATAAGCGTATATTTATTGGTTTGCACAAAAGTTATAGAGTCTACAAACTAGAGTACATTTTCTGGAATTTACACAGCTTTTAATTTATGACTGCCTATCTCATTTCTTGAGGTGCTAAAATGGCAGGGCAGTACAGACCCCCCCCCCCAAATGACCCTATTTTGGAAAGTAGATACCCCAAGGAAATTGCTGAGGGGCATGTTGAGCCCATTGAATATTTTTTTTTGTCCCAAGTGATTGAATAATGACACAAAAAAAAAGTTTACAAAAAGTTGTCACTAAATGATATATTGCTCACACATGCCATAGTTATATGGGAAATTGCACCCCAAAATATATTCTGCTGCTTCTCCTGAGTACGAGGATACCACATATTGGGAGTCTAGCCGCGTACGGCACCCCAAAAACCAATCACTGCCTTCAGGATTTCTAAGGGTGCAAAGTGATTTCACTCCTCACTCCCTATCACAGTTTCGAAGGCCATATAATGCCAAAATAGCACAAACCCCCCCCCCAAATGACCCAATTTTGGAAAGTAGACACCCCAAGCTATTTACTAAGAGGCATGTTGAGTCCATGAAATATTTTATATTTTGCCACAAGTTGCAGGAATATTAAAAAAAATTTTTTTGCACAAAGTTGTCACTAAATGATATATTGCTCACACATGCTATGGGCATATGTGAAATTATACCACATGTGGGGGACTTTTTGGGAGCCTAGCCATGTACGGGACCCCGAAAACCAAGCACTGCCTTCAGGATTTAAATATAAAACACTACCAAAAAAAACTGTTAGCGATCGCAGGGATCAGGCCTGACTCTGCGAACGCTGCAGTTATGTGTTTAGTGTTTTGTAAGTGACAGTGATCAACCGATACTGCACTTGGGTGGGCTGGGCGGAGGGGAAAAACGCAGGTGCTAGCAGGTATCTGGGCTGATCCTGCTAACAATGCGTTTTTTTGGAACCCTAAACTGCTGGGGACGCTAGTATAGATCTGATCAGATCAGATATTGATCTGTTCAGATTCTATACCACTACAGGAGGTTTATGCTTTGCGCGTGGGTGTTAGCGGTACGGGCACTAACCTAGCGCTGCCTGGGGCGACGCAGACCCTGACCCTAAAACCTAATTGATATCACCCGCCGGGTGATCAGGGGGCTAAAACTTTATTGGGTAATAAATGGTGGATGCCCTGATGCTATAAAAAGCAAACTAACCAGAGTCACCCGTAACACTTACACGGTGATCACTGGTGAAAGGGTTAACTAGGGGCAATCATGGGGTTCAAATTTTTATTAGGTAGTATATGGGGGTCCCTGGCGCTATATAAAAACCTGACGGGGAACCTAAATAACTAACTGGCTAACCAGCGTCACCAGTGACACTTATACTATGATCGCTGGTGAAAGGGTTAACTAGGGGCAATCAGGGGGTTAAAACCATTATTGGGTAGTATATCGGGGTAACTAGCGCTATAAAAACCTGTCACTACCGAGGTAAGGAGGCCGAGATGCTGAGAGGGCTCCCCTTGCGGCCGAGTGCAGTGCAACCCTGGAGATGGCACAGGGATGCAGTGCCCACAGTAGCACAGGTTGCCGGGTAGCAGCAGTAGATGGAAATGCTGAGCAGACCAGTCTCTGGAGGCAACTGTGCAAGAAGTCCAAGGCGGGGTCAGGGTCAAGCCGAAGGTCAAACACGGGAGGTCAATCCGGAGGTAAGAAGGATGGATACTGAACTGGAGACCAGGAACGGAGGTCAAGCCAAGCCGAGGTCGGGTGCCGGGAGCAGACAAGGAGTATCAGGGACAAGCCAGAAGTCGGAGCCAGGAGAGTAATCGGAAGCAGGTCAAACAAGCCGGGTCGGTAACAGGAGATCAGGTAGCAGAGATAACAGGCACGGGTACTCAGGAAGAGCTGACGATAAACCAGCAATGTGATGCTGTCAGGTGAACGTTTAAATAGGCACGGCGCTTGGATTACGTCGTGAGCGAGCCACCGCGTTCGTACGCCTACGACGTGTAACGTAATGCGTTCGTACTACCCGGCGCACGCGTACTCGATCGGAGGCTCCATCAGGCGTTCGTCTGGGAATCATATTGCGTCTTCGTGGGCGCTGACGCGCGTTAACACGATCGCGTCCCACAAGGTAACTCCTATTTCCCTGACAGTGCCCCCCCCCAAGGGGCAGCCTCCGGATGCCTAAACGAGCCCATTTTTCAGGATGAAGACATCGAAACCTGTGTATGAGTCTAGGTGCATGTACAAAACTTGCAGGTTCCCAAGAATTTTCCTCAGCCGAATACCCCTTCCATTTAATTAGAAATTGGATTGTCCTACCTCTCCGACGACAATCAAGGATAGATTCGACTTCAAATTCGGTTTCATCACCCACCTGAACCGGAGGCGGGGGCACTTCTTCTCTACCTGAAAAAGGACTGGAGATGACACGTTTGAGAAGGGAGACATGGAAAACGGGATGAATTCTAAGAGAATTAGGCAAAGCAAGTTCGAATGCTACAGGGTTAATTACACGTCTAATCTCAAAAGGGCCCAGGAACTTGGGTCCCAACTTCCGAGAAGGACATGACAGTTTTAAGTTCACAGCAGAGAGCCATACTTTGTCCCCTATCTTAAAGGCAGGGTTAATTCTCTTTTTCTTATCATAATGTCTTTTGTATTCCTCCTGAGCTTTCTTCATGGTATCCTGGAGCAACTGATAGTTCGTTTGGATGAGGTTTACTCTATCCTGAACGGCTGGGACCGTAGATTCAGGAATGGTATTGGGTAAGAACGAAGGGTGGAACCCGTAGTTTGCCCAAAAGGGTGATTGGTTGGTCGAGGCATGCACTGAATTGTTGTACGCGAATTCCGCGCAAGGGAGCAGGGAGGCCCAATCATCCTGGGAAAAAGAACAAAAGCATCGCAGATATTGTTCGAGCGTCTGGTTGGTTCTCTCTGTTTGTCCATTACTCTGTGGGTGGTAGGCTGAGGATAGACATATTCTAATCGATAACAACTTACAGAGCTCTTTCCAGAACCTGGAGGTAAATTGCACCCCTCTATCTGATACGATGCTGTCGGGTACACCATGTAGGCGGACAATTTCCTTAATGAAGATTTTTGCGGTATCCAAGGCGGAGGGGGTCCCTTTCATAGGCAGAAAGTGCGCCATCTTAGATAGGCGATCCACCACTACCAAGATGGTAGTGTGCTCTTCAGAAGGGGGCAACTCCACAATGAAGTCCAAAGAGATTTCCTTCCACGGTTTTTCTGGGACTGGTAGCGGCCTTAACAGGCCCCAGGGTCTAGCGTTAGACCCCTTGTTTCGTTGGCAGGTTGTACAGGAATCAACGTACTCTTTACAGTCGGATCTTAAGGTAGGCCACCATAAGGACCGCTGCACAAGATCAATCGTCTTCCGCACCCCAAAATGGCCGGCCAGTGGGTGGTCGTGGAAGGTCCTTAGTACGAGTAACCTGGCCTGCTGAGGCACAAAAATTTTGTTCTGGTGCCATAGAAGCCCGTCTTGACTTCTCAAGGAAGAAGCTTCTATGTCAGTACATTGGTTAGAGGCCTGTGCTATCGAAGCCCTTAGGTCCGGTTGCATTAGTAGGAAATTCTGGGGAGACAGAATTGTACTAGGTGTAATCTTCTCTGAGGAGTCTGGGAACATCCGGGACAAGGCATCTGCCTTGCCATTTTTTGATCCTGGACGGTAGGTCACATGAAAATTAAACCTTGAGAAGAATAAAGCCCAGCGGGCTTGTCGGGGTCTCAGACGTTTAGCTGTGCGAAGATATTCTAAATTTTTATGGTCGGTGAAGACCAGGATGGGGTGAGCGGCACCTTCCAAGAGATACCTCCACTCTTCAAGGGCGGTCTTGATTGCCAAAAGCTCCCGGTCACCTACATCGTAGTTCCTCTCTGGGGGGCTCATCTTCCGTGAAAAGAAGGCTACAGGGTGCAATAATGCCTTGGGACCTTGTCGCTGGGATAGAATTGCTCCTGTGGCCACCTCTGAGGCATCGACCTCCAGAACGTAGGGTAAGGCGGGATCTGGATGCTGCAGGATAGGTGCGGTAGTGAAGAGGGTTTTGAGTTGGTCAAAGGCAGATTGTGCTGCTGGAGTCCAGAGAAACTTGATATGTTGACGAGTGGTCTGCGTGATGGGTGCTACTATGGTGGAGAAGCTCCTTATGAACCTCCGGTAGAAATTAGCAAACCCAATGAACCTTTGAACAGCCTTCTTGTCAGAAGGAGCGGGCCAGTCTAGGATGGATTTCACTTTCTGGGGGTCCATGGCGATTCCACCTGTGGAAATGATGAGTCCCAGGAACTGAATAGATTCTTTTTCGAAGTCGCATTTCTCGGCCTTAACGAATAGTCCGTGGGTCCTGAGAATACCTAACACTTTTTTAACATGTATTCTATGGAGTTCTAGAGTGGTCGAGAAGATCAGAATGTCGTCCAAGTAGGCGACGACAAAGTGGTCCAAGTACTCCCGGAGGATGTCATTAATAAAGTGCTGGAAAGTTGCTGGGGCATTGCACAATCCGAAGGGCATGACCAAGTATTCGAAATGCCCAAATCTTGTTCTGAATGCCGTCTTCCACTCGTCCCCCTTCCGGATACGGACGAGGTTGTAGGCTCCACGTAGGTCAAGCTTAGTAAAAATGCGGGAAGTGTGGAACCTTTGGAAAAGTTCTGGGATGAGCGGAAGTGGGTAGCGGTTCTTGAGGGTGATGTTATTTAGTTCCCTGTAGTCCACGCACGGTCTCAGAGTCTTGTCTTTTTTTTCTACGAAAAAGATGCCCGCACCAGCAGGGGATGAGGAAGGACGGATGAACCCCTTTGCCAGATTCTCATCTATATATTGTCTTAAGGCCTCAAGTTCAGTCTCGGAGAGAGGGAAAATCCGGCCGAAGGGAATGGGAGCTCCCGGCAATAATTCGATGGGGCAGTCATAGGGACGGTGCGGAGGTAAGATATCCGCCTTTCTCTTGTCGAATACATCCCTGAACTCTTGGTACGCTGCTGGTATGTTAGGAGCGGGACTGAGTACGGGTTGGACGGTCAAACAGCTGGGCAAGTTTCTAGATTCGGGGTCCAGACAGTGTTGTTGGCAGTAAGCTGAAGTGAAGGCTATTTCTTTCTTGGACCAATCAATCCGAGGATTGTGTGCCTGAAGCCACGGGATTCCTAGGATGACAGGGAACATGGGAGAACACAGGACGTCGAACTTGATAAACTCCCGATGACCAGAATCTGTGGTCGTTAGGATGGGTCTTGTTTCCCTGGTGACATGGCCAGAGCTAGGTAGGGAGCCGTCGGCCAGACGGACAGTCAGCTTTTGTTTCTTCAAGAGAAGCGGGAGAGCAAGATTTTTAGCCAGGGTTGAGTCCAGAAAGCAGCTGCAGGCCCCAGAGTCCAGTATTGCCTGTAAGTGGATCTCCTGACCTGACATCGTCAATGTGACAGGAAGGGCGATGTGGGTTGAAGCGGGTTTCGTTACCTGGAGATGACATGGAGTGCAGAGGGTGGATTTACTTGGCCTGGTGGGACAGTGGTCAATACGATGTCCTGATTCCCCACAATAGAAGCAGAGATGTGCCTGACGGCGGCGAAGCCTCTCTTCAGTGGTCAAGGGAGAGCGGAACGGGCCATTCAGAACAGAGGATGCCGTTGGGCAGGCCGGAGGTGGAGCCTGGGTAGAGTTAGAGGTCCAAGTGGTTTCAGACCGGCGTTCACGTAGGCGCCTATCAAGCTGTGTGGTAAGTTGGATGAGTTCCTCAAGTGTTGGGGGAACCTCCAATCTGGCTAGCTCGTCCTTGAGGACCTCGGACAACCCCATCCGGTACTGATATTTTAAAGCTGCCTCATTCCAGCCGACATCTGCAGACCAAGTACGGAACTCTACTGTATAATCTTCTGCAGGCCGCTCGCCCTGGCGGAGGGAGTACAAGGTTGCTTCGGCTGTAGTTGTCCGAAAGGGATCATCGTATAGGCGGGCCATAGCTTGAAAAAACTGATCCAAGGTACTAATGGAAGAGCTGCGTTGCTCTAGTAAGCCGTGAGCCCAGGTCTGGGGATCGTCCCTTAGTAGTGAGATGGTAAAACCCACTTTGGTCATTTCAGAAGTAAATGTCTGAGGCTGCAGAGAGAAGTACAAGTAGCATGAGTTCCTGAAGGTTCTAAATTTTCTTCGGTCCCCATGAAAATATTCTGGTGCAGGGACTCGTGGCTCGGGAGAGGTTGAGACTATAGCGCTAGGATCTTGGCCAGAGAGGACAGATGGCTCAGGAGGGTGCTGCAGACGTTCCTCCAATCGAAGGTATTTCTCTTGGAGACCCTTAATCGCTGGGGTCAGGGCCATGACTTCCCGTAAGATGGCCTCTATCGGGGAGTTGCCTCTGTCGGCCTCTGACATTTGGCTGGTTTATACTGTCACTACCGAGGTAAGGAGGCCGAGATGCTGAGAGGGCTCCCCTTGCGGCCGAGTGCAGTGCAACCCTGGAGATGGCACAGGGATGCAGTGCCCACAGTAGCACAGGTTGCCGGGTAGCAGCAGTAGATGGAAATGCTGAGCAGACCAGTCTCTGGAGGCAACTGTGCAAGAAGTCCAAGGCGGGGTCAGGGTCAAGCCGAAGGTCAAACACGGGAGGTCAATCCGGAGGTAAGAAGGATGGATACTGAACTGGAGACCAGGAACGGAGGTCAAGCCAAGCCGAGGTCGGGTGCCGGGAGCAGACAAGGAGTATCAGGGACAAGCCAGAAGTCGGAGCCAGGAGAGTAATCGGAAGCAGGTCAAACAAGCCGGGTCGGTAACAGGAGATCAGGTAGCAGAGATAACAGGCACGGGTACTCAGGAAGAGCTGACGATAAACCAGCAATGTGATGCTGTCAGGTGAACGTTTAAATAGGCACGGCGCTTGGATTACGTCGTGAGCGCGCCACCGCGTTCGTACGCCTACGACGTGTAACGTAATGCGTTCGTACTACCCGGCGCACGCGTACTCGATCGGAGGCTCCATCAGGCGTTCGTCTGGGAATCATATTGCGTCTTCGTGGGCGCTGACGCGCGTTAACACGATCGCGTCCCACAAGGTAACTCCTATTTCCCTGACAAAACCTGGCGGTGAACCTAAAAAAATAACAAGCTACCTAGCGACACTAGCGACACTAAAGCAGCGATCAGAAAAATGATCGCTTAGTGACACTGGCAAAAGGGGGTGAAAGGGTTAACTAGGGGCAATCAGGGGGTTAAAACCATTATTGGGTAGTATATCGGGGTACCTAGCGCTATAAAAACCTGGCGGTGAACCTAAAAAAATAACTAGCTACCTAGCGATACTAGCGACACTAATGCAGCGATCAGAAAAATGATCGCTTAGTGACACTGGCAAAAGGGGGTGAAAGGGTTAACTCTAGGGGCAATCAGGGGGTTAAACCTTTATTGGGGGTGGTAGGGGGCTACCCTGGACCTAACACTAACTGCCCTGACAGTTTTTACTGTTACAACTGACACTGAATGCAGTGATCAGTAAATAAATGATCACTGCAATCAGTGACAATGTGACTGGGGGGGAGGGGGGGTGGGATCGGGGGCGATCGGGGGGGTGATCGGGGGGTTTGTGTACCTATGTGTGCCTACATGTTAGTGTAGTGTTGGTGCACACTTACTTTCACTTCTCACAAATGCCATAGTTATATGTGGAATTGCACCCCAAAATATATTTTGCTGCTTCTCCTGAGTACGGGATACCACGTATGTGGGACTTTTTGGGAGTCTAGCCACGTACGGCACCCCGAAAACCAACCACTGCCTTCAGGATTTCTAAGGGTGCAAATTTTTGATTTCACTCCTCACTACCTATCACAGTTTCGAAGGCCATAAAATGCCAAAATAACACAACCCCCCCTAAATGACCCCATTTTGGAAAGTAGACACCCCAAGGAAATTGCTGAGGGGCATGTTGAGCCCATTGAATATTTTTTTTTTTTGTCCCAAGTGATTGAATAATGACACAAAAAAAAAAAGTTTACAAAAGTTGTCACTAAATGATATATTGCTCACACATGTCATAGTTATATGTGGAATTGCACCCCAAAATATATTCCGCTGCTTCTCCTGAGTACGAGGATACCACATATGTGGGACTTTTTGGGAGTCTAGCTGCGTACGGCACCCCGAAAAACCAATCACTGCCTTCAGGATTTCTAAAGCCCCGTACACACGAGCGGACTTTTCAACATCCAAAGTCGGACGGACTGAGTCCGTCAGACTATTCGATCGTGTGTGGGCTGCAACGGACTTTTGACTCGCCAAAGTCCGAAGGACTTTAGAATATGGAACATGCTTCAAATTTTTCCGAAGGAACTCTGCCGGACCCGGTCCCTTTGAAAAATTTGCTCGTGTGTATGCTACTCCGACGGACTAAAACCGACGCTAGGGCAGCTATTGGCTACTGGCTATGAACTTCCTTATTCGAATACAGTCGTACGTCATCACGTTCGAATCCGTCGGAGTTTAGTGTGATCGTGTGTGGCCAAGCCCGTTCAGCCAAAAAGTCTGTCAGAACTCCGTCGGAATTCCAGCAGAACTCCGACGGAACTCCTTCGGAAGTCTGTCGGACATAAGTCCTCTCGTGTGTATGGGGCTTTAGGGTGCAAATTTTTGATTTCACTCCTCACTATCTATCACAGTTTCGAAGGCCATAAAATGCCAAAATAGCACAAACCCCCCCCAAATGACCCCATTTTGGAAAGTAGACACCCAAGCTATTTACTGAGAGGCATGTTGAGTCCATGAAATATTTTATATTTTGCCACAAGTTGCAGGAATATTACATTTTTTTTTTTTTGCACAAAGTTGTCACTAAATGATATATTGCTCACACATGCTATGGGCATAAGTGAAATTACACCCCAAAATAAATTCTACTGCTTCTCCCGAGTACGGGGATACCACATGTGGGGGACTTTTTGGGAGCCTAGCCACGTACGGGACCCCGAAAATCAAGCACTGCCTTCAGGATTTAAATATAAAACGCTACCAAAAAAAACTGTTAGCGATCGCAGGGATCAGGCCTGACTCTGCGAATGCTGCAGTTATGTGTTTAGTGTTTTGTAGGTGACAGTGATCGATTGATACTGCACTTGGGTGGGCTGGGCGGAGGGGCAAAACGCAGGTGCCAGCAGGTATCTGGGCTGATCCTGCTAACAATGCGTTTTTTTGGAACCCTAAACTGCTGGGGACGCTAGTATAGATCTGATCAGATCAGATATTGATCTGTTCAGATTCTATACCACTACGGGAGGTTTATGCTTTGCGCGTGGGTGTTAGCGGTACTGGCACTAACCTAGCGCTGCCTGGAGCGACGCAGACCCTGACCCTAAAACCTAATTGATATCACCCGCCGGGTGATCAGGGGGTTAAACCTTTATTGGGTAATAAATGGTGGGTGCCCTGATGCTATAAAAAGCAAACTAACTAACCAGAGTCACCCGTAACACTTATACAGTGATCACTGGTGAAAGGGTTAACTAGGGGCAATCAGGAGGTTAAAAACTTTATTAGGTAGTATATGGGGGTCCCTGGCGCTATATAAAAACCTGACGGGGAACCTAAATAACTAACTGGCTAACCAGCGTCACCAGTGGCACTTATACGGTGATCGCTGGTGAAAGGGTTAACTAGGGGCAATCAGGGGGTTAAAACCATTATTGGGTAGTATATCGGGGTACCTAGCGCTATAAAAACCTGGCGGTGAACCTAAAAAAATAACTAGCTACCTAGCGATACTAGCGACACTAATGCAGCGATCAGAAAAATGATCGCTTAGTGACACTGGCAAAAGGGGGTGAAAGGGTTAACTCTAGGGGCAATCAGGGGGTTAAACCTTTATTGGGGGTGGTAGGGGGCTACCCTGGACCTAACACTAACTGCCCTGACAGTTTTTACTGTCACAACTGACACTGAATGCAGTGATCAGTAGATAAATGATCACTGCAATCAGTGACACTGTGACTGGGAGGGGGGGGGGGGGCGATCGGGGGGGATTTGTGTGCCTATGTGTACCTACATGTCAGTGTAGTGTTGGTGCACACTTACTTTTTCTGTTCTCCTCGCAGGCCGGTCAAAAAGACCGCCCCGAGGAGAATGACATCACTTCCTCCCTGCCTGTGTTTACTATACACAACGGGGGGAAGCTTCTTATTCGCCAGGAGCGATCGAGAGGGGATGGCCAGAAACCAATGGCCATCCTCTCATCCCGGATCACTCCTGCAGCGAAACGAACCGCCGCATCCAGCAGGAGGGGGTCCGATCGGACCCCCCACCCGCTGGAAGGCGAGCACGTACATGTACGTGCTTGTGCCTGTCGGTGCCATTGCACCGACGTACATTGCCATGCGGCGATCTTTAAGTGATTAAAGGGACATCAGTCCCTATATAGAAGAGGCAATTATGCCTCATAATTGCCATCTGAAAGTGACCACAAGTGCCACCTTTTAATGCCCACAAGTGCCACCTATCAATGCCCCCCAGTGGTGCCAGTCAGTGCCACCTAGAAGTGCTGCCTATCAGTGTAACCGATCAGTGCCCATCCCTGCCACCCATCAGTGCCCATCACTGCCACCTATAGGTGCCCATTTTTCGAATTTCTGAATTTCTGATCTGTATCGAATTTATATCGAATTTCCGATTTTTTTTCGATTTTCCAAATAGTTTTTTTCGAATTTACGATTTTTTCAGAATTTCCGATTTTTTTTAAATGTTTTCTAATTTCTGTTTTGTTTGTTTTTTTATTTACAAATTTTTTCAAATTTTTTATTTCTTTAGAATTTTTTCGAATTTGTTTTTTTTTTTCAAATTTACGAAAAAACAAATAACAAAAAAAAACAAATAAAACTAAAATAAACTCATTTCTCAGCAGTGCACCTGTCTACTGTCCAGTTTGCCATTGGTCTACTGGAGCATAAAAACCTGGACTTCTGGGTATGGGTTGCACATGTGTAAACATCTGCCCTCCGATCTAGGACTTGGGGCCCGAGACCCTAATATAATTTCATGTAGGGGAAGTGTTTATTTTGGACTTTTGGTGCATTCATTTGCACCAGACAAAGGGTTCAGGGACCAGAAACTTGAGGCTGATGTTTTACTTTTTTTAATGTAATGTAACAAAAACCTTTTAAAAAACGCGCCCATAAAATGTTAAATCCTTATATTTTAGATTGAGGGTGTGTATCAACTGTCAGGTGGCTTAAAGCGGAGGTCCACCCTAAAGTGTAGCTTCCGCTCATTGGAACCCTCCCCCCCTCCGGCACCACAATTGTACAGTACAGGTATCTGCACCCACTTCCGGCGTAGATTCTGCAGAAGGTACGCCCCTTTCCGCAGAATCTACACCCCTTTCCGAAGGTCCCCCGCTGCCTGCTGGGAAACACATGGATCCCAGAGACAGCGGGGACCATCCTTATTGCGCAGCGCGACTCGCGCATGCGCAGTAGGGAACCGGGAAATGAAGCCGCAAGGCTCCACTTCCTGATTCCCATACCCAAGATGGCGGTGGCAGCACCCGAGAGACAATTGAGAGATCGGCTTCGGGTGCCGACATCGCGGGCGCGCTGGGAGGGTAAGTGTCATTATTTTAAAAGTCAGCAGCTGCAGTATTTGTAGCTGCTGGCTTTAAAAAAAAAAAAAAACGACAGACTCACGCTTTAGTTTCTGAAGGAACCTTGCCATTTTTGTGGATGACTTCAACTTGTCTTAGTGCCAAACTGATAAGACAGCCCCAAGTTTCTGGTCTGTTGGCCAATTCTCCAATATATCCAGTATATCTCAAAACTTTTAGAGGAAGGATGGAAAAATAATGCAGAAAGTAAGCTCTGTCCGAACTTCTAAAATGTAGCAAATCCGAAACACAAATTGAGATGTCCACAGATTTTAGAGTTCAGCCACATGGAGCACAAACACAGTCATAGAAACACAGGAGTAATGCCTAAAATCAGCACCTTCAGTCTTTAGCTCCAATTCTGGCGCTGTTAAGGCAACGTGGGATTGCAATTGTAGGTTACCTGGACAACCTCCTTCTGAGAGCAGCTTCCGCCTTAGAATAAGGGAAGATGTAACGATCATCATGCAGACTCTCTGGGAGTTTTGGGGGGTGCTGAACCTAAAAAAGTCGGTGTTCGTGCCGACTAAATGCCTATAGTACCTGGGCTTGCTGTTGGACTCCTCAGAAGCGAGAGTTTTTCTCCCTTCAGACAAGCTGCAGACTCTTCAAGCTCTGGTGAAGTTGTTGAACCGCAGGTGGTCGTCGCTATGCTTCTGCATGCACGTTCTGGGACTCATGGTAGCCACTTTCAAGGTAGTACCGTACGCTTAATTTCACACTCGAGTCTTGCAGAAGGAGATTTTGACAAAATGGAAGAATTCCAACTGCTGATCAATGTGCTCAAGCTTCGGGCGATCAGGCTTTGCCTCTCCACATAGTCAATGAGGCTACAAGAGCGTCCGATCAGGATCCAGTCAGGCAACACCACGGCGGTGGTGTACATCAACGATCAAGAAGGAACAAGGAGCTCAGCTGTAGCACGGGAGGTCACTCACATCCTCCACTGGGCAGAGCAACACGTGCCAGCCCTAATGGCCATATATATCCCTTGCGTAGAAAACTGGCAAGCGGACAACCTAAGTCGTCAGATGCTGGACCCAGGGGAATGGTCATTGCATCCAGAGGTATTCAGTCTCCTTTGCCTAAGGTGGGGCACACCAGATGTGGACCTCTTGGCCTCTTGGCTCAAATGGAAGGTGCAAGAGGTTTGTGTTCAGAACAAGAGACCCCTGGGCGAACACGTCACACGTGTTAGTGGCTTCATGGGAGGCATTATCGGATGATTTATGCCTTCCCCCACTCAAGCTTCTATCATGTCTGCTGCGCAGAGTGGAGGTCGAGGGGATTCCTGTAATTCTGATTGCCCCAGATTGGCCTCTGTGTCCTTGGTACACTGACCTAGTATGACTGGTGGCGGATGTTCCT
Organism: Lithobates pipiens; assembly: GCF_037356315.1. Lineage (NCBI taxonomy): Eukaryota > Metazoa > Chordata > Amphibia > Anura > Ranidae > Lithobates > Lithobates pipiens. The sequence goes on from NW_027507758.1 coordinate 119,600,581, forward strand.
TGGCAGATACCGCTACGAGAGGACCTTCTAGCACAAGGTCTGATACATCATCCTACTTTACAGTCGCTGGTTTTAATGGCATGGCTGTTGAAAACCAGGTGCTAAAGGACCGAGGTCTGTCAGACTCTGTAATTTCCACTATGCTAAGGGCACAGAAGTCTTCTTCTCTGAAGATTTACCATCATACATGGAAGGCTTACATCTCCATGTGTGAGTAGATGGGGTGGCATCCGCGCACTTATTCTGTTTCCAGGATCCTGCTGTTTTTGCAGCAAGGAGTGGATCAGAAACTTGCCTTAAGCACTATCAAGGGACAGATATCAGCCTTGGCTGTCTTATTTCAACGCCCCTTGGCGACTCACTCATTGGTGAGTACCTTTGTGCAAGGGGTTCGACACGTAGTCCCTCCGGTTCGCCCACCGCTACTTTCGTGGGATCTGAATCTGGTGCTATCGGTGCTTCAGAAACTGCCGTTTGAGAACATTAGGGAGATTCCCTTGCTAACACTCTCTCAGAAATTAGTTTTTCTAGTGGCTATTACATCTGCCAGGAGGATTTATGAGTTGGCAGCCTTGTCATGCAAGTCTCCCTACCTGGTCATCCACAAGCATAAGGAGGTGCTACGTCTGCAGCCCTCTTTCCTTCCACAGGTGATTTCGGCATTTCATCTAAATGAGGACATTGTGTTACCTTTATGTCCCAAGCCAACACACCCAAAAGAGGTTGCCTTACATTCCCTGGACGTGGTCGGGGCTTTACGGGTGTATCTGTCTTCCGGAAGTCAGACTCTCTGTTTGTCTCAGTGGCTGGTCCGAAAAAAGGTCTGGCATTCTTGTCGTCCACCATTTCTCAGTGGATCAGGCAGATCATGATTCAGGCCTATTCCTTAAAGAGGAGGGCCAGTTAAAAAAAAAAAAAAAAAAAAAAAAAAAAAGTCAGCAGCTGCAAACACTGCAGCTGCTGACTTAATAAACACACTTACCTGTCCAGGGCGCCCGCGATGTCGGCCGCCCGAGGCCGACCCGTCCCTCGGCTCTCGGGTCCCGGCGCCGCCATTCCCTCTAAGGGAAACAGGCAGAGCAGAGATGGAGCAGAGATCAGCGTCACTTGTTGCTAGGCAGAACGGGGAGATGCTGTTTACAACATATTGGCGTACAGGTATGTCCATTTAATATGCCGTCCTGCCATCGCGTGCGCGGCGCCGGCAGCAAGCTCGCATGCCAGTCGGGACCCCCGTGAGTCGACTCGATCTCCACGGGGATACCTACGATCATCTCACGGGGGTCCCGACTGGCATGCGAGCATGCTGCTGGCGGCGCGCACGCGATGGCAGGACGGCATATTAAATGGACATACCTGTACGCCAATATGCCTGCCTGTGCCATTCTGCCGACGTACATCGGCGTGTGCCGGTCGGGAAGTGGTTCAATGTACCTGCCTACTCACAAACAAACTGTCCCTTTTGAAGGAAAACACATAGCCAAGTATTTGTCAAAACCTTCATGGTGTGAGCCTGATGAGGGGACACGCATGTCCCCGAACGTGATGCACCTCCCTGCTAACCCAACCTAGAAGTGACGTCCGTCTGTTTGAGCAGTGTACGCTGCTGATTGCATTCCTGATCACCCCGGATAGCACCATGAACCAGCAGTGTGACCAGACACAGGATCTTACCATGGAGCCATAGCCACCTTTACTTCTATACCGGACCCTCTCCTCTCCCACTCGGTCGCTATGAGCAGATGACACTACAAGCCCATTTGTAAATACACGTTTGTGAGTGGATTTTAACCTATTACTTTTATTAAATTAGCTTGCTTACTGCACTTGGAGGACACTGTTCTTTTGTCCTTTGGCTCCTCCACATCTTCTTCCTGGGTGGAAGGCCCAGGTTGGACTTGTAAAGCCTCATCTGATGTGGAAGGAAGTGTAGATAGTGATGGCCTGGGTTCACTCTGGTCTGACAAAAACCGCAGTCTGTCATAGTACCACAGCCTGGGTACATATATTTCATCTGCTGCTGCTCCTGATCTCATGGAATCCTGGACCTTCTTGAGCTCAGTATTATATGTGCTCCTCAGGCCACCAATTTTGGCCTTCAAATACGGGATGTCTGCCGGCTTCACTAATTCCAACATTTGCTCCAGCTCGGCCTTCCTCTTTAGCTTGTTGGAGTATTCTCGGTGTTTGACTTGCCAGAGACATGGCAGCTCCCTGTACTTATCTATAAAGGTTGGCAGGAAGTCAGGGTCAGTAAATGTATCCATATTCTCTGCAAGACACAACACAAGACAAACCCTAATGTCAGGCTAAACTCTCCTAATCTTGTCCCAACATAGGCCTCAATCTATAAGCAGTATAGGCCACTAACCACTGATGACCCAAGTCAAAATTGTACCTTTGTTTGGACGATCGGCACTTATGCTCACAGATGAGTATGACGCACGCATGTTATGCTTTATATACACTGGACTTTCTTTCTAGTGTATTCCCCATCCCTTCTCTTTCAGCACAGTGGGAGAGCACATGGCGGGGAGACAGCAGGTGCATGCAGAGAGCAGCAACGATGAAAGCCCAAAACGTCCCGATCCAGGAGGAGATATAACGCCTCAAATATGTCCTTTGTCGAGATGGTAAAGATGGTGGACATCTTGAAGTGGGCCAACTATGATGGGAAGTATCGACCGTACCCAAACCCAGAGAATATATAAAGTGAAGGTAGTGCTACGCTATGAACTTAAATACTGTGCGTAATAAAGTGCAATGGTGCTCAATGAAAGATATGGTTGAAAGAGGCAATGTTCAAAGGTCAATATATATCCAGTCCTAGGCAGTATAAAAACGTGTCGCATGCCCTGCGATTTCTTCACATAAAACAATAAAAGTGTATCAACAAGACAATAAAAGTATATCAAACACTCAAATGATTCTTTGTAGAACAGTGATAGGAAATCTAGCCATAGGAAATCGCATGCCCTGTTACTTCTTTGGATAAAACAATAAAAGTGTATCAATAAGACAATAAAAGTATATCAAACACTCAAAAGATTCTGCACACGAAGTGAAAAAAAAGGTGCTAAAAAAAGGTGGATGGCTATTGCAATAAATCCTGAAGTAATAGGTAAAATCCTAAAAGGCCCTATAAAAGCATACAAAAAAGTTTCCTCCATATAGGTATATGCTGCAAATGTTCTTATAGGTACCCAAACCCAAATGTAAGAACCGCCAATATCATGATTAAAGTTATGAGAAGTCTGCATAGGAGTTTTGGGGTGCGACGATCCAAGCAATTGAGGAAACGCTGGTCAGACCTGAAATTGAGGGAGCAAGATCAGTATCAGGAAAGTGCTGCAAAAAAGTAAGTATTTTTGTGTGTTCCTATTTTTATTATTATTTTCGTGCTGGTTCATATGCTTTTCTTTACTGTTGTACAGTTTAAAATGCCAAGTTTGCGGTTCGTGGGCACAGTAATCGTTCGTATTAAACAATGTTTGTTCGCCCACAAATATGATGTTTTTAGCAGATGCAGGTTAACTATATTTGTTCATGCCTATTTGTATGAAAAGAAGTTCAGTACATCGTTGTCTAGATGGGTTTGTAAGTAGAATGAAATGCAAACTTGATTCCGTGTAAGGAGAGGAAACTCAGCAGCTGTTCAAACATCTTGACGCAGGAGCACTAGTGTGGGACACCAGAACAACCTTTTTAGGGTGTCCCACACAGGTGCTCCAGTGGATACTAGGGGTCTCTCCATGTGTGAAACTTTTAACAAAAAAAAGGTAAGTATTCCAGCTTTAGAAAGCTAAAAAAGAAACATTTTCAGCCAAAACAGACAATTGTACAATGCTTGCAAGCAATGTTTCATATTCCTATTTCTTGCCTCAAGTATAGCTTTTTTGTATTCACATAAGGAAGAAAAGAATCGGGACATCAGAGGACACCAGGAACCCCACTACTAATGAAGAAGGGGAAATCCCCACACACCATGAAGAAGATGTGGAGGGATAGGTTCATGAAGTGGGTGAAATAATGACCACAACAGGTCAGTGTCTGAGACCACAGCTTCAAGTAATAGATATTTGCCTACATATTTATAATGCATGGTGTGTTTTTTTATTTTTAGGTGATATGGCTGTTGTGGAAGAAGAAACTAATTTCAACAGTGCAAGTGCACAGATCCTCATGGGTGAGATCATGGTATGCAATCAGGATTTAGAGATGGTCAAGCAAAATATCACTGATGTACAAAAAAAAAATGACCAACATCATTGATGTTTTAGGCAGAATCTAAAACCACCAAAAATTAAAAAGTTTCTTGTTGTATTTTTTATTTTTGCTAAAGCTTTAAAGTAATTTGAAAGCTAAATTTTTAAGATGCACACAGTGGGGGTTATTTACTAAAGGCAAGTCCACTTTGCACTACAAGTGCACTTAGAAGTGCAGTCGCTGTAGATCTGAGGGGGGCATGCAAGGAAAATTTAAAAAAAATGCTTGCACATGATTGGATGATAAAATCAGCAGAGCTTCCCCTCATTTCAGAACTTCCCCTCAGATTTACAGCAATCTACAGTGACTGCACTTACAAGTGCAGTTTCAGTGCACTTGTAGTGCAAAGTGGATTTGCCTTTAGTAAATAACCCCCACAGTGCTCTAAAAATTGATCCAATCAGGCCAATTTAGGGACTCAAAGCAATTAATTCATGGAGACACCACCGCCAACAACACTATACTATTATACCCCTTATAATTATAATAGTATGACCCCGAGTTGGGATTATCCGGACGTGCTTCCCATCTATTGCCCCACCACAGTTGGGGAAGTCCCACTGCTGGGCAAACTGGGAGGCCGCAGTCTGCCATTCCTGTGGGTTTGAAGGAAGCTGTGGAGCCAAACAAGAAAAAAAAATAGTACTTTTGCACATAACATTGCAAGCAGATTAGACACAAACATTCTTGGCTAACATAAGTATAACATTTATTTCAATTTGTATTTCAAGACAAAAGTATAAGGTCCACTTATCATTTCCTCACCCCCTCTGATGGCCCATTGTAAAAAATTTAAGGGGGGCAGGTAAGAAATGCCATAATCCAAAAATATGAATACACACTGTACAAATTAAAGCCCATTTTTACATTCTGCAATTACCTATCAAGATAATAGGAGAACAAAACTTTAAACAGTACCATTTGAAAGTATTCAGGCAGGCCCTTGCACTAGATGCTTTGGTGAATTCATCCATAAATCTGACCACAAAAGAGGTATAGTGTGTATGGGTTGGTCAGGAGATAGAGGATTGGTATTGGTTGACTTAGTGTTTGGGGGGAGGGAGGGTTCCAAATGCTATTTGGTCCCCAAAAAAAAGCCTCTTGCACTCTGCAATAATACCAATAATAATAACAATTTGACAAATTTTAGGGGGTGTTTAGGGTGAGCACTACAATGGAGCTGACAAAATAAATTGTTTAGTGACTAGGCTAGGTGTGTGTGGGTCCAAGGTAGCATGCTGGGGAGGTTAGTGAAGGCATATATGTATGAAGGACAAAAAAAGAGCATTACAAGCTTCCAGCATGCATGAGGACAAAGAGGACATTCACAGCATATTACAATCATGGCAATTATGGAATTATGAAATAAATACAATACATTAGCAAACATTAAATACATAGAATGTGATGTTAAAGGATAAAACTTACCTTAATATAGTCCTTCTGCAGGACCTGAATAATGGCAGAACAGGTCTCTGGAATAATGATTTCCAGAGCCTGGGGTGATATTCCAGTGATTAACTTAATATCCTGAAGACTGCTCTCTGACACCAATTATCGCAAGGTGGTGATGAGCCTCTGCTCGGGAGTGATGGCTTGCAGGTGTCCTGCTTCATAATATAAGGGGAAAGCAAAGCCAACAGACGGTGAAAAAAGAGGTCCATCATCTGGAGATAATTCCTGAAATCATCAGGATTTTTCTCCTGGATCTCCCACAGCAAAGGCATGTGCGAGAACTGGTCATGCTGGAGCAACCAATTATTCATCCATGAACTCCTCCTCGCCCTGTTCATGGACTGGACTTGGGTCAAAGCAAGAACTCCAACACCAAGCCCAAGCACAGCACGAACTCTACGATGAGTATGTACCCACAACATGGCTTGAAAATGGTCGGCTGGTCAGAACAAACTAACAGAATGCACTGAAAATCAGAAAGGACCTGAGAAGAACGATCTGAAAATCAGAAACAAGAACACACTGAAAAACAGAAGCAAACTATTAAATAGAACGCACTGAAAAACAGGAACGAACTGAGAACATCCACTGAAGAACAGATACAAACCCAGAAGCACAAAATGAAAAGCAGAAACGAAATGAAAAGCAGGAGGCTGAAATGCGCGAATCGTCTCTCACCAAACTTCTACTAACATGAGATAAACACGAGATTAGCAGAAGGAGCCCAAAGGGTGGTGTACTGGCTATTGAACTTCCTTTTTATAGTCCCGTCGTACGTGTTGCACGTCACCACGTTCTTGATGTTTGGAATTTCCGACAACATTTGTGTGACCGTGTGTATGCAAGATAAGTTTAAGCCAACATCCTTCAGAAAAAAATCCACGATTTTGTTGTCGGAAAATCCGAGTGTGAGTATGGGGCATTAGAAATCAAACAGATGTTCTGAAAACGAAAGCTTTCAAACACTGTTCTGCTGGTGTATGGCTAGACTAAAGTGGATGTAAACCCGATTCATGAAATTTAAGCTAGGCACATATATCTGCAGTGTTTTCTTATCTTTTCTTATCTCTCTCCAACGCACTCTGTCCAAAGAATCCCATGGCTTTCTCCTGCTCCGTAGCTCTGTTATCAGCCTGATAACTTCTGGCAAGTTCTCCAACACAGTAGATAAAAGCAGCCTGAAATTTGTGTAATGGGAGGTTACTATAAATAAATTAGCAGACAGCTTGACTTGTCAGAGCACAGCTCTGCATATCCCTTTCTTCCTTTGCCTATGTGGAGTGGAGGTGTGTGCCTTTCCTCCGGTCAGCTGTCTTGGCTGTATGCCAATAATCCACTCCCAGTGCTGAACAGGAAGAGAAAAATCTGTAACACAATGCACACTTTCTAAAGGATATATACAGCTGAAGACAGCAGATATACATGTAAAACTTATATAAGGAGATTTGTTTTATCCCTGTGTATCATCTAGGGCTGTTCAGTTTACTGGGTATATGTGAGGGTTTACATCCGCTTTAAGGGGTTCACCTTTTCATGAAAAATTAAAAGGTGTATCAATGTGGTTGTAACCCTAAAAGTAAAAAGAGAGTACCTGTTCCTTTATAGCAGATTAAAGAGCACAGTTGCTTGTGCTCTCTAATTTGACCCTTTTTAAGCTGTAAAAAACCTAGCTGATCCTGCCAGTTCCTGTGTCCCCCTTTCTATGCTGACCACGGTAATCAAGGCTGCTGAGCCCTGATTACTGTGGTCAGTTTATGTGTTATAGAGATGAAACTTGTGCATTACTATGTATAATATAAAGTGAAATAGAACATTAAACTACAATGAATATAGTGATAATAGAAACTCAGAATAAAAAAACAAACAAACAATGAATGTGAACAGCTGCAATCACTGCATAAACAAATGAAAAAGAAGGGGGGAGTGGCGCACTTATTCAATATAGTGTGCCATTAACACACAAACCAAAAATAAAATAAAGTGCAACAAAAGTCCAAGTAAAAACAAATGGTAGAAATCAGTTTATATATAAATAGATGTCTCATAAAACAGTAGCTTGATAGAAGGAAAACAAAGCATCAGTCCGACATCGATTGTAAAATTTACATATTGGCCGCTCACCTCTAACAATGACCAAAAGGTCAAACAAGGCTCATCAGATAGCAAATGGGGAATCCTGCTGGTAGATCTGCGGAGACATTCCGGTCCCAAGCGCCGACGAAATACTGCATGGAATCTTAGCACCAACACACCCTGTGCTCACCACTGGATAATTCCTTATATAGAGAAAAACTCCAAAAAATTACTACTTCTTGTGTAAAGGGCACTAATAGTGTAATATTGCCAAATAAAGTAAAACTTGTTTAATAAAAAAACTGCTTACATCAACTAAGAACAAAATCCTCATTATAAAATGGGAGTAGTGACACACTCACCTCCTCACCATGCTTCCACTCTCAATAGACACAGGAAGTGAAGTCCCAAGGCTCCAGCTGACATGTTGTGTCACTGGTTACGTGACTTCCTCAGGGACTTTCTCCATCATCCACTGTTTCATCCGATGCATCGCGTCACTGGTCACATGACTTCCTCAGGGACTTCCTCCGTCATCCACTGCTCTCCTCTTTCCCTCACCCCCCGCTACTATTAGTATGTCAAATAAAAGTAAAGAACACTTACAGCCAGCTCCTCTGTCATAGTACTCTCTCCTAGACTGTATAATTGTTTTTTTTTTTTAATGAAGCCTGTAAATACCTTATTTTTTATATCTTCTGGCTGGTTACAGCGGTCACTCGACCTTCCCAGTTGATGTTGAATAGAGGAGCCAGAGGTCATGTGACAGGCCATAAAAGAGCAAAGATAAGGTATTTACAGGCATTGTTTTAAAAAAGCAATTACACAGTGTAGGATTGATTAAAAGACAAGAGGAGCTGGTTGTAACTTGTTCTTTACCTTTGCAATCACCTTAACTCCAAATATCCTGGGCACCCCTCTGAGCCTCGCTGCACACAGCAGCCATGATTCCCTGTGCTGCCAGTTCCATACACCACAATACATACCCCAGAATGACTATCCATCATAAAGCTTGTGGTGGCAAGTAAAAGCATAATTTTTGCTTGCACATGATCAAACTGACAGCAGGCCCTGGCAGCTACATTCATGGGCTCAGGAGGAAGGGACTCTAGAATGTACCAGGTACATCCTAAATAATTAACTGTTTAAATATGTTCAAGTTTAGCTAAACGGGAAGCATTAAATCCGAATTTTCTTTGCAAAAACAGAAGGCTGCCATACCAAGAATGGAGGCATCTATCAGATACTATAATAAAGCCTTGGTTGTAGTTTAAAGTTCAATCAATGGTCACACTGCACTGAAACCCACCACCGATCTCCAGCTGATGAGCCACCTCAGCTAATAGTTAGAAGATAAAAAGAAAGGAGGGGCCGGATCTAGTGTTCTATGCATGTTTTGAGTTCTGGTTGGCAGCAAAGTTTTTAAACTATTGGGCATCTCTGGGAGCTAAATGGTATCTCATCTCTCTCGCCCATGAAAAGCTGCTTACTGGAGAACAGGTGAGGGGATTCCAAATTGTGTGATCCCTGATAATTCTGAGTGATTTATTTGGAAAATATAGAATCAAATGTTATTTTTTATTTTATTTTCTTAGCTATATGTTTAAAAATGTACAGTAAAATCAACCTTATAGGCAACAATGTAACAATTACTTGGCTGCAGTTGACAGTTTTGGGAATATTTTGAACCTTTCCATGTAAGATGATGTACCCATAGAGTAATTGACTTTTAAGAAGGTTGTTATATAGGGTAGACTACTTCTTTGATTAGTATGATCCAGATAATGTAACACGTGTTCTGTGTAAAGCTATAAATATTTTTCCTTGTCAGTCCAAAAGGTTTTGCTAAAAGGTAGAGAGAGTGGAGTGATGACTTCATCAGTGTGTTTCTCTTCCTTCACTATTCATTCATAGGCGGGCAATTTCCTTGACCAAGCTGTATAGCATTAACTGCATCAAGGTAAGGGGGGATCAAGGATTTGGCTAGGCTTTTCAGGTAATTGAATAGAATAATAAATCTTTTAGCAGGTGAAACAGTCCACATGTATATACTTTAATTGTATATTTATCTGCTTGCCTCCAGTTGTTTTTTTTGTTTTTGTTTTTTAACAGGAAATAAATTAAGAGAAGCATGGCAAATTACTCTCACAAAGGCACAAAAAAAGTCAAATAGCTGATGAAAGGCAAAGCCTTTGTGTCCTCCAATGGTGGTAGAGTTTTGGAACTTTCATAAAGATCCGGTTATTATACATGATATGATCAGTGTTGAACGCTTGGAGAATCAGGGTTGGTAATTTTCAAAACTATGGACACCTAGATAATACATTGCCCCCCCCCCCCCCCCATTTTGTGGATGAGAAGAGGAAGGCAAACAAATAGAAACACTAGAGCTATAATTCAGCTCTCAGGCTAATGAAAGGTATGCTGAACACCATATTTCAACTCAGAATCCTCCGTCTAAAATTGCAGGTGCTAATGAACACAGACAAATTTGTATTTTAAAGTGATTGTAAACAATCACCTGTAAAACAGACCATTCAGTTTAGAAAACTGAAGTGAAAGACAAAACATTTGTGTCTAGACATATAAAAAAATATATATAAATACCTTTATTTTCCTTTTTTATAAAAAAATAAATAAGTTCCCTCTGTTCTCAGCTACATACAAGCGGGGAGAGGATCAGAAACAACAGGACACTGATCTTCCCAGTGAAAGACTGTGGGGGAGGGGCATGTCAGGACAAAGTCTGATCATTGGAGGAGAGCATACTGACTTTCCAGCACAGCTAGAGAATTGACCACAATGTGTTCTCCTGCTCAGTGTGGTCAGTTTTTTTTAATAGGAAAACAGAGAGACTGTCCGGAACACCCAGGATTTCACACAAAGGGAGCAATACAAAGAGAACAGGAAACTTTTTCATACAAGTACATGGTACAGCAGGCACATATCAGGAATATGAAAGGTTGGGGTAACAAACACTTTAAGTGAGAGCTTAGAAAAAAAAATACCCTTTAAGATCTTAGCCCTTGTACACACGGTCGGACATTCCGATTGAAAATGTCCGATCAGACCGTGTTGTCGGATAATCCGACCGTGTGTGGGCTCCATCGGACTGTTTATATCCAACCGACAGTTTTAGTGCTGGGCTATAACATTTTCCGACAACATGATCCGATTGGACTTTGTCTGATAGTTTGTAGAGAATTCCGATCGGACAAAGTGCCACGCATGCTAAGATCAAATTCTTAGACCAAAGCTATTGGCTACCAGCCTGAATGTAGTCCCGTCGTAAGGAAATAACGTCATCACGTTCAGAACAATCACATTTTCCGACAACTTTGTCCGACCGTGTATATGCAACACCAGTTTCTGACAAAATCCGTCGGAATGTCCAACCGTGTGTACAAGAAAGGATGAACCACCGCTCCAAAGTAATCCTCGAGGACTGAAGCTCTATCTCCTATTGATGAGCCCCAGGTGCTGACCATTACACACAAAACTCTGGATAGCCGCACACTGGAAAAAGACTTGAAATCCCATCTTTAATTGAAACAACGTGGGTCACATCAAAGCAAAATCAAAAAATTCACAGCAAAAGGAATGACAGGGTACAGGAAAAAACTGACGCGTTTCACACTGTAATCAATGCTTATTCATAGCTAAACATCTTTCAAGCAAATATCAAATATATACCATAAAACATAAAAAGAGGCAAGGCATATCACATAATTGAAAGATTGAAGGCAATTACATACAGCTGAATCGCACTTGCAATTAGATCCTAGCATGGGCTGCCAAGCAGTGAAAATACTCAAGAAAACTTGAAAGAAAGCTAAAAGAAAAAATGAAATGACCAAAAATCTAACCAAAATGTAACTCTTAGTGAAAATAGAAATGATGTAAAAGATGCTGCAGGCATACACCACCTTATACAGGTGTGTATGTCTGTATGAAATAAGTGAGATAAGTGAAAAAATGGACCAGTAGGCCCTAGAAAGTGAAATGAAAATATTCAATTTTATCCAAGATGAAAAATTATTAAATCCCGTGCACAGGATAAAATGGAATATTTTCATTTATTTCACTATCAATTATGTGATATGCCTTGCCTCTTTTTATGTTTTATGCTATATATTTGATATTTGCTTGAAAGATGGTTAGCTATGAGTAAGCACTGATTACGGTGCGAAATGCGGCAACATTTTCCTGTACCCTGTTATTCCTTTTGCTGTGGTTTTTGTGATCTTGTTTTGATGTGACCCATGGTTTTTCAATTAAAGATGGGATTTCAAGTCTTTTTCCAGTGTGCAGCTATCCAGAGTTTTGTCCTGCTTGTTTGCTCAGTGTGTGTACAAGGGCTTAGAAACATTCCTTTTTGTGGGATGTGATTGTTCTTCATTAATCTATATTGATAAAACATTGATAGTTCCCAACAAGACTCATTAACTTACCCTTATAGGTTTGGTACCTTGCATTATCCAAAAAGGTAGGTGTCTCCTGAAACTGTAGTTTACAACAGCAGGAGGAACAAATTTGAATGAGCTTCTCCCTAGACCATTCTTCCTTATGGCTCACAATGTTCATATACACATTGCTTTCTGCGTGTTTTTCTATGTTTTCCCTAAAGGTGAACTCTGGGCACATATGAAAGATACACATTAATGTATATTTGTAATTATTAAAACATCATTGAATGTCTTTTTTTTAAAATGCAAACAGCGTAAAGGCCTGGTTTTCACCTGTTATCAGCCTTTTAGTCCATGTATAGAAGAGCTGGGGTGTGTGAGATAGAAGCAGCACAATGGGCCAATTAGGTCATGTGCTGACAGGATGACAGCAGCAAGATGTGAAGTGAAAGGAAAATTATAAATGGTTTTTAACAAATAAATATGTGAAAAGTGTGGCGTGCATTTGTATTCAGCCCCCCTAAGTCAATACTTTGTAGAATCACCTTTTGCTGCAATTACAGCTGCAAGTCTTTTTGGGTACGTCTCTACCAAATTTGCATATCTAGAGAGTGAAATTTTGCCCATACTCCTTTGCAAAATAGCTCAAGCTCTCTCAAATTGGATGGAGAGCATCTGTGAACAGCAATTTTCAAGTCACGCCACAGATTCTCAATTGGATTTAGGTCTGAACTTTGACTGGGTCATTCTTACACATGAATATGCTTTAATCTAAACCATTCCATTGTAGCTCTGGCTGTATGTTTAGGGTCGTTGTTCTGCTGGAAAGTGAGCCTCCGCCCCAGTCTCAAATCTTTTGCAGAATTTAACAGGTTTTCTTCTAAGATTGCCATGTATTTGACTAAATGCATCTTTACATGGACTTTGACCAGCTTCCCTGTCCCTGCTGAGGAAAAGCATCCCCACTTCATGTTTCACAGTGGGGATGGTGTGTTCAGGGTGATGTGCAGTGTTTAGCTTTCCTCCACACATAGTGTTTTGCTTTTAGGCCAAAAAGTTCAGTTTTGGTCTCATCTGACCAGAGTACCTTTCACATGTTTGCTGTGTCCCCCACATGGCTTCTCGCAAACTGCAAATGAGACGTCTTATGGCTTTCTTTCAACAATGGCTTTCTTCTTGCCACTCTTCCGTAAAGGCCAGATTTGTGAAGTGTTCGACTAATAGTTGTTCTGTGGACAGATTCTCCCACCTGAGCTGTGGATCTCTGCAGCTCCTCCAGATTTATCATGGGCTTCTTGGCTGCTCTCCTTGCCTGGCCTGTCAGTTTAGGTGGACAACAATGTCTTTGTAGGTTTGCAGTTGTTACATACTTCTTCCATTTTCGGATAATGGATTGAACAGTGCTACATGAGATGTTCAAAGCTTGTAATATTTTTTATGATCTAACCCTGCTTTAAACTTCTCTACATGTTTATCCCTGACCTGTCTGGTGTGTTTATTGGCCTTAAAGTGGTTGTAAACCCTTACAAACCACTTTGACCTACAGGTAAGCCTAGATTAAGGCTTACCTGTAGGTCCAAGAAATATCTCTTAAACCTATATGGTTTAGGAGATATTTTCCAAAACACATGCACCGGACTGAGCGCGCCGCTGTCAACGGCGATATGCCTCGAGTGGAAGCTCCCAAGCGCATGCGCAGGAGTGACGTCATCGCAACTTCATCGAATGACAGCGGCGGAGCCGCGAACCACACCGAGAAGATGGATGCTCCTGACTACAGGGGACAGCAGTGACTTCGCTGGCTCCAGTGTCAGGTAAGTGACACATAATGGACTACTATGCGATGCATAGTAGTCCATTATGCTTTACCTTTATTATTACTATTATTATACAGGGTTTATATAGCGCTGACAGTTTACGCAGCGCTTTACAACAATTAGGGTAGACATTACAATACAATACAATTCAAGACAGGGGGAATCAAAGGGCCCTGCTCGTTAGAGCTTACAATCTAGGAGGGAGGGTCAAGTTATACAAAAGGGTAATAGCTGTGAGGGATGAGCTAATGGAGAAAATAGTGCAGTTGTTAGATGGAGGCAAGATAGGCTTCTCTGAAGAGAAAAGTTTTCAGGGATCGCCTAAAAGTGGATAAATTTGGAGACATTCTGACAGCTTGGGGTAGTGAGTTTCAGAGGATGGGTGAGGCTCGGGAGAAGTCCTGGAGGCAGATATGGGAGGAGGTGATGAGGGAGCTAGAGAGCAGGAGGTCTTGGGAGGAACGAAGTGGGCAATTCGGTTGGTATTTTGAAACTAGGCTAGTGATGTAGCTGGGGGCATATTTGTGGATGGCTTTGTAAGTAAGTGTTAGTATTTTGAATTTAATTTGTTGGGCAAGTGGTAGCCAGTTGAGGGATTGGCAGAGAGGGGTAGCAGACACTGTGTGGTTTGTAGGGTGTATGAGTCTGGCCACAGCATTCATGATGGACTGAAGGGGGGATAGTCTATATAAAGGTGAGCCAGTGAGGAGGGAGTTGCAGTAGTCAAGGCGAGAGATAACCAGGGAGTGAATCAGGAGCTTTGTGGTTTCATTGGTTAGAAAGGGACGTAGTTTAGAGATGTTTCGGAGGTTGATGCGGCAAGCTTTGGAAAGTGATTGGATGTGGGGCTGAAAGGAGAGTTCAGAGTCCAGGATAATGCCTAGCACCCTGACATGTGGGGATGGGTGGATGGTTGTGCCATAACTCTTGACAGAGTAGTCAGGGGAAGAGGCGCGTGGGGGAATCAAAGAGGAAGTAAACCCATCAGGGTTTACTTACTCTTTAATGATTCTGTTTGTTCACTAAGGTTCTCTAACAAACCTCTAAAGGCTTCAAAGAACAGCTGTATTTATACTGAGAATTACAGGTGGACTCTACTAATTAGGTGACTTCTGAAGGTTCCACTAGATTTTAGTTCAAAGTAAAGGGGGCTGAATACATTGTGTTGGTCTATCACATAAAATCCCAATAAAATATATTTAAGTTTTGGGTTGTAACATAAAAAATGTTGAAAATGTCAAGGTGTTTGAATACTTTTTCAAGGTAATGTATGTAACTTCCCCTCATTCACTAAGCTAATAGAAATTTCCCTTAGCTTACGGATTGAGCAGAATTTCTGCTAACTTTATCTGTAAAAATAATGTAAAACTTTTTTTCACTTTATTCACTAAAATAACTTTATAAAGTAAACATATTTTACTCAATTAGTGGATCATTACCAGCAGGGGTGAGATTACAATCCATGGTGCCCCATAGCAGAATTATGATGGGGCTTCACACCATCATCTCTGGTTCGAACCTGGCAATGTCAATAGGTACAATAGTGTAATTTACGTTAAAGTGTATGTCCAGCAAAATTTATTTTCCTTAAGTTTGGGGTGAAGTTGGCAAAGAATTCGAACCTAGGCCTGCTTTTACTCAGTTGAAGAGGTTTCGCCTCAAATCCTGTCCTACTGCCATTTTAGCAGACAAAAACTAAAGAGATAAACAGAAATAAATACAAATAATTTCCTTTAGGCTAGTAGGAGAAGGATAAAAACACGGTGTGATTGTTTTGTTTTTCTTTGTGTATTCCTGTTTCAGATTTTATTCTTAATGCTTGCTAAAAAGTTGTAAGCTAAGCAGGCAGTGAGATGGCATCTTAATGGAGACTCAGATAGCAGTAGAAACCAGAAAGATGTTTAAATGCGTCTTCACTCTATCCAGAACTACAAAAATACGTCTTTCCTCGGGATACATAAAGTAGGTAGCAGGAGAGCTGTCGGTTCAGTCAGTCTGCTATTAGGGATTATTGCTGTGGATAGAAGTTCCTAGGGAAGATCAGGAGAGCAGGAAATCAACTTAACAGCTGAAAGCCTGAAAAAGCAAATAATGTCAAAATACAAGACTGTTATGGCTGTAGCCATGCCATGTGGTGAACAGGGACAAAGAATTTAGAAAAAGAGTGGAGGTTTAGAAGGAGCATATAACTAGAGTAGAGCGTGTTCACTTGGAAAAAAATGATTAATTGATTAGTGATTATTCACATGTAATCTCCAAATATATAAAATAATATACATTATATTAACCACGTCAGCTTCGCAAGAATTTACCCCCCTCCCAACCAGGCCATTTTTTTATGATACGGCACTGCATTGCTGTAACTGACAATTGTGCGGTTGTGTGACACTGTACCCAAACAAAATTTATGTTCTTTTTTTTCCCCACAAATAGAGCTTTCTTTTGGTGGTATTTGATCACCTCTGCATTTTATATTTTTTACGATATAAACAAAAAAATGCGCCAATTTTGAAAAAAAAAAACAATCGTTTTTAAATTTTGCTATAATAAATATCCCCAATTAAAAAAAATCTTCCTCAGTTTAGGTCGATATGTAATCTACATATTTTTGGTTAAAAAAAATGCAATATTTGCGTATGTTAATTGCTTTGCGCAAAATTTATAGCGCCTACAAAGTAGGTTATTCATTTATGGCATTTTTATTTATTTATTTTTTTACTAGTAATGGCGGCGATCTGCGTTTTTCTTTTATCGGGACTGCGGACAGATCAGACACTTTTTTGAAACCATTGACATTTATACAGCAATCAGTGCTATAAATAGCCACTGATTACTGTATACAGTAAATGTCATTGGCAGGGAAGGGGTTAACACTAGAAGTCGATGTTCTAAGTGGGGGAGGGTGGGACTGACTGGGGGAGGCACACACACTAGGAACACATGATCTGTCCCCTCTCCCCTGACAGGATGTGGAATGTGTGTTTACACACACAGATCTATGTTCCTGCTCTGCCACCAGCGATCACGGGTGCCCAGCAGACATCGCGGCCGCCGGGCACACGCATTGGCTTCTCAGTGATGTGGCTGGCACACGGCCCCTATACCCCTTAAAGTGCCAGCCATACAGCTACGGCAATTTGCTCAGGGGAGCCATTCTTTCACCGTAAAACGATGGCGGGCGGTCGGCATGTGGTTAAAGGATAAGTTCTCGTTTGTTAACCTTTTTTTTCTAAATTCCAGCTCCCCTATGTACCAATATACCATTAATGTCATCTTTTGCAAAAATGAAACAGCTTTCCATGAATTCTACGCACGCTTATCTCACTGGCTTTTTGGCTGTTTCAAAACACTGCACGCTTACTTCTGCATTACTTGCTGGACCGACTTTAGGTCATGACACAGGAAGGCCAGTTGACCAACTGATCTCATTAGCACACACCCTGCATCATCTACCCTCATCTGGTCAACTCCTTCCTGTGTCATGACCTAAAATCTGTCCAGGAAGTAAGGCAGAAGTAATTGAGCAGTGTTCTGAAACGGCCATAAAGACAGTGAGATAAGCGTGTGTAGAATATAGGAAAAGCTGTTTTACTTTTTGAAAAAGAAGTACGTTCATTCTATATTGGTACATAGGGGAGGTGAACTTAGCCTTTAAGATCTTTAACATAAAATAAATAAAAACAATTACAAAAAATTGAGGGCAGCAGGCCGGTTGTGAGGAGACTTCATTCCTTGCCCCTTTCAAGAGCAGTAATCCTGATGTGCTGCTTCAGCATTATTTCAAGAAACTCTTATTGACTAAACTGTGTTGGGACTTTTTGGAAATGGAAAATAAATTACTTTACTAGTATTTTCACAACTATTATACTGTCACTTTCAACATAACCATTACTGGAGTATAGTTAAGATATATAAGCTAAGATTGGTGTTAAAGAAAAGAGTCTAGGCCAGTGATGGCGAACCTTGGCACCCCAGATGTTTCAGAACTACATTTCCCATGATGCTCAACTACACTGCAGAATGCATGAGCATCAAGGGAAATGTAGTTCCAAAACATCTGGGGTGCCAAGGTTCCCCATCACTGGTCTAGGCTGTAAATATGGCCACCTTAATTTATCCATAACTTGACCTAATTCTGTAAGCTAAGGGTCAATGTAAGCTGCCTTTACATCTTTGATAAATAAATACCATCACAAATGTAAGGCATGCCTACCCCCTTAATATGTTTTTGACTGTACCTAAAAGAAAAATAAATCTAAAGATGACAAAGATGATAACAGAAAGGCGACACTCTTCTGCAAGATCTCCATCATTGGACTCCAGAAGGGAATGGACTCGGCTGTCCCTCTGGCCAATACCCTTAGGGAATGCAATGAAAAAACACATAAAGCAAAAAAAGGGCATGATATGAATGAAAACAGATGAGAACACACCAATGAAGAATTTATATTCTACTTCATTTGGCTTTACAATTGTTATGCACTTTTAAAAAGGATATGTGAAGTAGACTTTGACCATAAAAATTTTAATATTTTCCCCTGCCTACTCCCTTTTGCCTCTCTGACATTTGGATACTTTTTTTTTTTAACTGTACAGTGTTTTTGTGCTACAGCATGACACTTCCATCTCTTTCGCCTAGGCAAGAATGATGTTTGCCCCCCAAAATTATACACATGTGTAAATATTCTGTAGGCCCTCAAGGCACAGCAGAGCCCTGCAGCACATCTGCGCACACACAGGTAACTCACACATATGGGAAGATGGAGCAGTAATGCCTTAAGCAAGGTCCTTAAAGACATGGATGAGTGAGTTTGGGGTGGAGGTACTTGACTGGCCTGCACAGAGTTCTGACCTCAACCAGATGAATGGGATGAATTAGAGTGGAGACGGCAAGCCAGGCCTTCTCGTCCAGCATCAGTAGCTGACCTCACAAATGCTCTTCTAAAAGAATGGTCAAACATTCCCATAGACACACTCCTAAACCTTGTGGACAGCCTTCCCAGAAGAGTTGAAGCTGTTACAGCTGCAAAGGGTGGGCCAACTCAATATTGAACCCTACAGACTAAGACTAGGTTGGCATTAAAATTCATGTGCGTGTAAAGGCAGGCATCCCAATACTTTTGGTAATATAGTATATCTGGGACCCCCTTATTATGAAGGGTGCTTGTAGATTCCCCTGCAAACACCCAAATCCTTTTTGGGGAAGTGTATGTGGGAAAGAGTTTGTTAACATTGGGACAAGATTCCTTGCAAGGGGAAAGCGGGATAAACCTCTCTTCACTTGCAGAGTACCCTTTCCAAAGGAAAGGTGTGTGTCCTGGTCTTTTACAGGAAAGGGTGGATGTAATGTTGCCCTGTCTTTTCTAGCTACACTGGTTGCATGCCTAGATAAGGGCCAGTTAAAATAGTGGCAATACTGCTGATGACAGGACATTCCAGTATTTAATAAACCCAAATGCACACAAACAAAAAAACAGTTTAAAGTCTGGTACACACAATCAGATTGTTGGCCAACAAAGCGTCAGACTTTTGTTCAAAGGCTGTGTGCCAGGAACTGGTCTTGCATACAAACGGTTCACAATTGTCGGCCAACAAACACGAACGTAGTGACGTACCACAAGGAATTTCAGATCTTGAGCGTCCCCCTTTGGGCACCTTCTGCTAATGTCGTGTTTGGTGAGCATTGATTCTGAGCATGTGTGTTTGTACGTTGGACTTTTGTGTGACGGAACTTCTGTACACCCGATAGGAAAATCTGACAACAGACCGTTGTCCGCCAAAAATTTACTAGCCTACCATCCAACATTTATTGGCCAAAAGTTGGACAACAATTATCTGATGGAGTGTACTAACGGTTGGATTTTAGGCCAACAGTCTCATCACAGAATTCCCTGCCGAAAATCGGATCGTCTTCAAAATGCACACTGCTTGATGTTGGCTTAAAGTGGTTGTTAAGCCACTCTAACCTGTTTGCACCATCAGCATTGCTTCCTATTGTAGTATCGCCCTCTGTGTATAATTTATAAAAATAAATGCTGAAAATACCAAATTTCAGAGCTGAGATCGCGATCACATGACCGACCGGATCTCTTTTTTCCTCCTCTGAGAAATGCAGCAGGCATTGATGTCAGTCGAGAGTGGAGGAGGAGGGGAGGAGGAGAGAAGTAGAGATCCGGCCCGTCATGTGATCGTGATCTCCGCTCTGAAGTTAGGTGTTTGCAGCATTTATTTTTATAAATCTCACACAGAGGGGGACACTACAATAGGAGGCAGTGCGGATGGTGCATACAAACTAGTGTAATGCAAGCAGCAGGAGGGGGGGGGGGGGGGCAGCATTGTCACAAACTGATAGTCAGGGAGGGAAGTGGGAGAGAGCACAGAAGTGGACACAGAGCAGGGCTGCGGATAACGGAGGCACAGAAACCGACCACGGTGTCAGGGCTCAGTAGCCATAACACACCGTGGTCAGTTTACAGGGGAGAGGGTAGAAACTGGCAGGATCAGCCATGTTTTTTAGGTGTTACAGGGGGCCAAATGATACAGCACAAGCACTGTGCTGTATAAAATGCTTTACAGGAGCAGGATCCATTTTTTTTGTTTTTTGAGTTAACAAATGCTTTAAGCCTAGTACACATGATCAGAATTTTGGACAAAAAATACGACTTTTGAAGCAATCGTATGATAATCTGATCGTTAGTACACAGCTTTCGTGAGCCGATCAGTGCAGTACATGCAAAATTATCCAAAGGGACAAGCACGAAAATTTCTCTTGTATGATACCAGAACTTACGATATTCATTTAATCAATACAGTATGTGCCCCAAAAAAATCGGAAGACCAAGACCAAGCATGCTCAGAAACAATAGAATACATTATAATACAATACAGCACATTAAGACCCCTTTCACACTGAAGGCACTTTTCAGATGTTTTAGCGCTAAAAATAGCGCCTGTAAAGCGCCTGAAAAGCTCCTTTCAAGCTTCCCCAGTGTGAAAGCCCAAGAGCTTTCACACTGGGGTGGTGCGCTTGCAGGACTGAAAAAAAAGTCCTGCAAGCAGCATCTTTGGGGTGGTGTGGGAGCGGTGTATACAGTGCTCCCGAACCCCCCCTGCCATTGAAATCAAAGGGCAGCGCTACCAAAGCGCCTGCAAAGCACTTTGGCAGCAGTGGTTTTAACCCTTTCCTCGGCCGCTAGCGGGGGTTAAAAGCTATAACAGCAAAATCGGTCTAAATCACTGACGTTGCATTCTGGTGTACAAGAATTTTCCGTAACTTTGGTAACCTTTTATTATTCAATATAAGGCTAGCATGCAAAAAAAATGGACGATCATTCATCCAATATGCTTGTTGTGTGTATGATGCTTTAGAAAGAACCAAGAGAACACCCCAAACTAGAGATGAAAAGGGTTGTGAACACAAACTAAAACATAGGAGGACAGCGTGGATATAAGAACAGTCCATGTCAATTATCTGGCTCTCCAGCATGACCCTGCAGAGTATAAGGCTCTATTTACACCTAGGCATTTTAAATTGTTGTGGAATTGCTGTGGTTCTGCCCAAGATTCCAAATCGCGGCAAAATGCAAAATGTGTTTGTGATGCCATTACTTCTTAATGGCAGCCCTATCTTTTTGCCACGATTTTGTCACGGTTTTCATGCGATAAATTACACTGGAATCATGGCAACACGCGATGCTGTTGCCCAACAGAAGCTCCTGCTTCTTTTTTAGTGACAAGCCTCTCGCAATTGCGATTTTACTGCAATTACAGCGCAGTTTATCGTTTAACAACCGTGACAAAATTGCACCATGATCGGGGTGCCATTAGAAGTAATGGCATCACAAACATGTCCCATGTTATTTGACAATTCTTAGGCTCCATGCACACTAGCATTTTTTATAAGCTAGAAAATAATGCTGGATAAAAAATGCTGATAATAGTGTTTTTGTGCCGGCTTGTAGTAGTATTTTAGTAGCTTTTAGAAGCGTTAGCCCACGTACACACGGTCGGAGATTTTGGCAACCAAATCCGTCTGATTTTTCCCGTCGGATTTAGTCCGACGGATTGTGTCCGAAACTGTTGCATACACACGGTCGGGCCAAGTTGGCGAAAAATCCGATCTTTCAGAACGTGATGACGTACTTTCGTTACGATGGGACTACATTCAGGCTAGTAGCCAATAGCTTTGATGTAGGAATTTGATCTGAGCATGCGTGGCACTTGGTCCGATCAAAATGCTATACACATGATCGGATTAGGTCCGTCCAGCCCAGTTGGTCGGGAAATATTTCCAACATGTTGGAAAATTGGGTCGGACGGAGATTCGGACGGAATCAGTCCGATGCATACCACACACAGTCGGATTATCTGACAACGCGGTCCGATAAGACTCATTCCGACAGATTCTCCGACCGTGTGTACAAGGGCTTAGTGTTTTATTAGCATTTTTACAGTACATGAAGTTTTTGAGTTTTTTTTAGCATATAGAAGTGTTTAGCGTTTTTTTTTTTCTGCCAGGGAAATGCTCCTAAACACTCTATAAAAACTAATAAATAACAATAAAATAAATAAATAAATAACAGGTTCCATACATTAACAAGAACATAAAGTTATATATGTATTAAAAGAAATACCCAACAACACAGTATGAGCATTTTGTAAAAAACAAAAGCCCACAATAGTAGTGGCGCAGTATTAACCCAAAAACAAACATTTATTATATTGCAGCTTACCAATTCTTATGCCGCATACACACGATCGGAATTCCGGCCAGAAAAAGACCGATGAGCGATGAACGATTTTCATCGGAAAATGCGACCATGTTTGTATGCTCCATCGGAATTTAGCTGTCCGAATTTCTGCCAGCCAAGCATTGATAGCATGTTCTCAATTTTCCCAACGGAAAAACTTTCTATCGGTAATTCCTAATGTGTGTATGCAATGCCGACACGCCAAAAATCACGCATGCTCAGATTCAACTACGAGACAGAAGCTATTGGCTACTGGCTATTGAACTTCCTTTTTCTAGTCACGTCGTACGTGTTGTACGTCAACGCTTTATAAATGATCGGAATTTGGTGTGACCGTGTGTAGGCAAGACAGCTTGAGCCGAATTCCGTTGGAATTCCATCGGGAAAACCATCAGAGCTTTTTCCGACGAGAATTCCGATCGTGTGTACGCGGCATTAGATATGATGCCTGCATTGGTTTTCTTTCTTAGGCTCCTTTCACGTGGTATGTCTGTCCGTTTTTCAGGTGGATCCGAGCAGGCCATCTATTGACTCCTATGGGGAGATGGATATCAGCGGTGATGTATCCGCTGATACACATCTGCCATCCGGTCCACTAAAATCAGATGTATGGTGATACATTCACCATCTATCTTGGTGGATTGGATCGGCTGAGATCTTATGAAAATGAACATGCTGTCCGTTTGTCCGATCTCTCTATAGGAATCAGTGGTGCTCTGACAGGCCACTCCCCACTCAGTAAGCAGAGACAGACCTGTCCCCCGCGGCTCAGCAGAGATCAATGGAGAGATCTCCTGCTAAGCTGGTAAACTCCGCTGAGTGGATCTGCCTCGTGTGAATGAGGCCTAAGGCTTTCTTTCTTTTATTTTCACCTGGTGATCCATCCAGTAAGTCTGTTGTTTTTCAACAATATAAGCTGCCCTGCAGATGTCGAAGTTAGCGGGTTGAAACACACCATTTAACACTGAGAGGTGTGCTTACAATGATAAGCTTTTATTTTTTTATGTAAAACATTTATGCCAAAAGGAACAAAACTGTTGCTGTGACTGCCTAAAAAGTGTTACCTGGAATTCATCTTCAGTTTGTTTAGTATATCCAAATCTGCCAGCCCATATACCACTAACCTCTGTCCTGACTGACAATGCTGCTGTCCAAACGTCTCTGCTGCTCCTTTATCCAGAGTGTAGACATGCTAATACAGGGAGGGCATTACTGGCCAGGTGAAAACAGAGGGAAGAAAGCCTAAAAACAGAAAACTAATACAGCCACTACATCTAATGATTGGTAAGCGCCAATATATGAATTTGGGGATTTGGTTTTTGGAGGCTTTTGCCTCCCAAGCAGCCCTGACCTGTCAGGGCATGGACCCCACTAGACCTCTGAAGGTATAATGTGGTATCTACCACTAAGCTGTCAGTAGCAAATCCTTTAAGCCCTGTAAATTGTGAGGTGTGGTCTCCATGGATTGGACTTGTTTTTTCAGCGCATCCCACAGATATACAATAGATTGAAATCTGGAGTATTTGGAGGCAAAGTCAACACCCCAAACTCATTGTAGTGTTCCTCTAACCATTCTTGGTGTAGAAATCTCATCAGCACACCAAGGATTCCTTAAATGGGTCCAAAGCATTAATCACATGGTCACACAGTACACATACGGCATTGGCATTGGCCATTTGTGTACTGTGTAACCATGTGATTAAAGCTTTGGACCCCTTTAAGGAATCTTTGGTGTGCTGTTGACATTTCTACACCAAGTAAGTTCCATTATCAGAATTCTGACTTTGCCTTTAGGACTGTACACAATACACCTGAGAGAGCACTTGCCTGGGGAAGCGACAGTGATTGGCCAGCTCATTACTGTTCACCTTTAAAACCCCTGTCTCAAAACACTACCACTGCTCGTGATAGCGAATGCTACCTTTGTGTACTCTTGCTTGATGAAGCTAATATCTTGTCTGAGTATATTGTGTGTGACCCAGATTGTTCTGACCCTGCTCTTCTTAGCTGCTGATTTGGTACCGTTGGAACCCTGATCTACATATGTATGACCCAGCTTGTCTAGACTATGCTTTTGCTTAACCCTTCTCTACTGCCAGGCTCACCAATACAACTTGGTTGTCCTGACCTGCTTCTTCATGAACCAGTCTCTTGCTGCTCCTCCTACATCTTTAGTGGTACACCACAAGTAACAGCCACCCTGCTCTGCTTACAGTCCTGCTCAAGGTATGTGCTCTAATTTAATGAACTTTCTGCACCATCAGCACATCTAAACTGTTTTACCTGCCATCTATCTCATAGCCTGACAGTAACAGCCACACAAATGTCAGGAGCCAAGGTTTCCCAGCAGAACATGCTTTCCCATACTGCATTCTGATACAATCTTTCCCCCAGGTAGGTGATGCACACTTGATGTAAAAGAAAATGTAAATCATGAGACCAGGCCACGTTCTTCCATTGCTCTGTGGCCCAATTCTGATGCTCATGTGCCCATTGTAGGCCATTTTGACTGTGGACAGCATGGGCAGCCTGATCAGTCTATGGCTTCACAGCCTCATACACAACAAACTGTGATGTCCATTTTTTTCTGCTTTCAACACGACAATCATGGACAACATGTTTACTTTCTGCTTAATATTTACCACAGATTTTCAGATGTGAATGTAATGAGCTATTGAGCTTAATGTTATGATTGATTGGTGTAGATCAGTGGTCTCCAAACTGTGGCCCAGGGGCCAGATGTGGCCATTTGCTTGCTTTTATCCGGCCCCTGGGGTGCTATTTTATTCACTGACACCAATGAAGGGCACAGTTCCTCCCAATGACACCAACAATGCGGTTCAATGACACCAATGATGGGGCACAAGTCCTCCCAATTACACCAACAATGGAGCCCAATGTCACTGATGATGGGGCACAATTCCTTCCACGGACAACAATGATGGGGGATTGTTTACTTCTACTGACGCTGGGACATTTTGTACTCCTGTTTTCTGCAGTCCAGCCCCCTAAAGTCTGAAGGGCAGTAAATTGGCCCTTTGTTTAGAAAGTTTGGAGACCCCGTGTGTAGATCAACACTAAAGTGGAGCTTCACGCAAAAGTGAAAGCTCCACTTATCTTCCCTCCCCCCTCCGGTGCTACATTTGGCACCTTTTGGGGGAAGGGGGAGCGGGTACCTGTTTTTGACAGGTACCCATCCCTACTTCTGGGTTATCTCGATATAGCGAGATCACCTGGAAGTTTGGCCTTCCTCCTCCTTCCCCTGCCTCCGGGCTATTCAGAAAGCATAGTGCACTTTGCACATGCACAGTAGGGAACCGGCTGTGTAGCCACAAGACTTCACTGCTGGTTTCTATTAGAAGCAATGGCAGTGGCAGCACCTGAGAGCCAATGGAAAAAAAAGTGGCTGGGGCGCTGATATCGTGGGATCCCTGGACAGGTAAGTGTCCTAATATTAAAAGTCATCAGCTACAGAATTTTTTCTGAAAGAGGCTGGACCTCCTCTTTAACTGCTTCCAGACCGCCCAACACACATTTACTGCAGCAGGGTGGCCCGGATGTGCGAAACAACGTACCTGTACGTTGTTTCCTGATCGTGGTCCTGGGTGCCCGCACGTGCCACCGGGGACCTGCTTCTACTGTGATTGGACACAGCGGGAGGCAATCAGCAGCCACGATGGCCACCGGGACATGCCGATCATTTGCTGGAGAGGCACAACGGTGGTCTGCCTATATAAACAAGGCAGACTGCAGTTCTGTCTGAGAGGAAGAGAGAGATCTTGTGTTCCTGCTAATTAGTTAAGGCATCCCCCACACAGTTAGAAAGCGTTCCCTAGGAGCACACTTAACCCTTTGATAACCCCTGATGTTAAACTCTTCCCTGCCAGTGTCATTTATACAGTAACAGTGCATTTGTTTAACACTGATCACTGTATTGGTGTCACTGGTCCCCAAAAAGTGTCACTTAGTGTCCAATTTGTCCTCTGCAATGTCGCAGTCCCGCTAAAAATCTCTGATCGATACCATTACTAGTAAAAATAAAAATATCATAACTTTTGTGGAAACCAGTCAATATACGCTTATTGGGATTTTTTTTACCAAAAACTTAGCTGAATACATATTGGCCTAAATTGATGAATACATTTGAATTTTTTGAATTTCTTTTTATTGGGTATGTTTTGTAGCAAAAAGTTAAATATGTTGTTTTTTTCAAAATTGTCTGTCATTTTTTTGTTGATAGTGAAAAAAATAAAAGCAGCAGAGGTGATCAAATGCTACCCAAAAAAAAGCTCTATATGTGGGAAAAAAAAGGAACATCAATTTTGGGTACAGCGTCATATGAACGCTCAATTGACAGTTAAAGCAATGCAGTGATGTATCGCAAAAAATGGTCTAGTCATGAAGGGGGTAAAACCTTCTGGGGCTGAAGTGGTTAAGGAGGTAAGCAATGGCATAATGATCTCATATAGTAAAGCTAAAAGGGATTCTAAAACGAAAAAAAAACACCATTTAAACAAATAAAGGTCAGTAATAGACTTCTAAATCAAACGATAAAGCAAAGTATTAAAGAAAACGCTTCTACAATACCACAATGCCTTTTTTTCCTTCTTTTAGTTCCAGGTCACATAAACTTCTTGCCTGCCAGCCTGCCCTGCAGAGAAAAGCAAAGATAAGATGAGCTGCTGTCAATCAATCTTACTTGTCCCATCAGGCTCCGAGCTGCCTACATCACCACCAGCACCACCTGATGGGGCAGGTAAGAGTGTTTGATTGGCAGCAGCTCCTCATGCTTTAGCCATTCACTGCAGCGCATGCTGGTCCCGCCCACTTTTCACATCTGATTAGAGCATAGGCAGATTAAGCTGTAGACATGGTTTTTGGAGCATCTACACACTGCACAGGGTAGAGGATCCTGCAGAACGTTGCCACCACTAACAGCAAAAAGAGGCCACTGGCAAGATCAAGTTCAACAGATATTTTTTATCTAAAATCAATTTATTAAAAAAAAAAAAAAAAAGAAGAAAACTCACAAATGATATAGACATGTTATAGAGACAATAATGCCTTTTTTTTTAGGTTTAAAGTGGTTGTATACTCTTTTTTTTTTTTTTACTTTTACCTACAGGAAAGCCTATAATAAGGCTTACCTGTAGGTAAAAAAAAATCTCCTAAACCTGTAAGGTTTAGGAGATATTCCCCTCGGATGCAGACTGCAGCGGCGCATGTGCACAAGGGGATTCTCGTCTGAAAATCCGGCAGTGGCCGACCGGCCGGGATGAAATCTCCCGCGCGCGTGCCGCTCACAGCGCCAGAGCCGTGATACCCAGAAGAAATGCAGAGGGAGCATGTTAGCTCCCTCGGCGTGGATCGGGCCAGATTTGGGGCCTCGTTCTAAGGTAAGTATTTCATAATGAGCTAGTATGCGGTGCATACTAGCTCATTATGCCTTTTGCTTTGCAGGTGGTAAAAAAAAAAAAAACATTAGCGGGTTTACTACCGCTTTAAGACACTTTGGGAACCACACTCTGCAAGAATAAGTTATATCCATAAAGTCCATACAATTTAAATGACAGCACATGATTTTGCCCTCAGGAACACCCCGCCACCCGATGGGCTTAATCAGCTGTCATGTTTGTCCAAAGGAAACATGAACACTTACACTCCTTTAAATAAGATGGCTGTGAGTGTGCTTTACAGCGTTTGTCAGAAAAATACCTGGTGAGAGACGTAATGATGCTAATCCGACGCCAACAGTGCTTAATGAGCTGGCCACATGCTTGTTTTGGGAATAAACTTTTTTTGTTTCTTGTTCACAGCCTACATTTCTTTGACATCATTTGCGGTAAATTATATGATTCATAGGCCATCACACTATAGATTTAGGCACATTTGTACAAAAAGTGAAAGTATATCTAAATTTTATTTATTTTTTGAGATTTGGATTGCTGTCTCCCTAGGGAGATTCACTCACCAATTGTCCTGATCACAGTGATGAACTCAGCAAGGAAGTGGGAGCGGGTACCTGTCAAAACCAGGTACCCGCTCCCCTTTCACCCCAAAAGGTGCCAAATGGCATTGGAGGGGGGAGGGAGGCAGACAAATGTAGCTTCCCCTTTTGGGTGGCACACCGCATTAAGCCTACATGTAAGCGTAGTGCCCTGCTCCTGATGGGCAGACGTTATTGTTTTTTTTCAAATGTAATTGTCTGACGTTATAGTTTGGCTCAGACTAATTTCTCTAAAAGTTCTGGTTTCTGTACCAGTCCAGCTGGGTTGCACTGATTCCCACTTGACCGTAGGTGTCGCTGTCACCGTCGGTGGGTGTGGATGTTTTGAATGCCACCTCTTGCTCGGAAAAAGTTCAGTGGGTGTGGTTTCCCTGCTGTGCATTCTGGGAGAGGGTATTTAAGGTACTGACACCATTTTTCTGGGTCTGTTTCCGGGTCCCTATTTTGGGGTCCGCTATCTTGACCTCATGGCCCTCCTGGCCTGGGGCCTGTGTCGCATGGATCTGCGCCCCGGGGCCGGCTGACCCGAGGCTTCGCAATTGAGAGTGTAGGCCCAGGAATGTCTTGGGGCCTGCTGATCCAGGGGTGGTCCTGTGCTGTCTCACCTACGGGGACAAGCCAAGAAAACTGGAGGATCCGGGGAGGACTTCTCAGGTGGAGGACCGAGCGCAAGGCTGGTGTCTCTGGAGGAGCCTGGAAACTCATTCGAAAGACGCAAGCCGGATCAATATCCTTACAGTATCGCCGGGTCAGCTGAAAGAATCTGGTACTGTATGGTAGTTCTTCCTAAAACTCTCAACATCTCTAAGTTCAATTGACAAGTCTGTAGCAGAGACTTTGTTGAGCATCTCATCGGCTGCTAGGTCAAGTGAGAGGGGCCTATCCAGTGACTGTTGGATCCAGTCTGCGGAGCTGTTTGTCCTCTGGATCTGACTAATACCTTTAACTCGCAATTACTAGGTGCCTGAACCCCCCTTTATCCTCTAACAATCTATTGAAGGACTGTGTCTTTTGTCTTTCTTTGGTGTTATCCCTAAATAAATCTTAAAAAAAGGACCACGTGTCTGATCTATCATCATTTGGGCAACTTTCCAACGGGACCCCCCTGAGATTAAGAGGCGAGCAGGTGAGATAACGGTAAGCTACATAAGGATAAAATCTCATAAATGAAGCACAGTTGTCAAAAAACAAAACAAAAACATGACAGGTGTTTTAACCAATCCACTCTCTATCTGAAAGAAGGAAAAACCAAATTGTCTTTAGATATACTTGTATATCATTTTTAACACTCCAGAGTGGGCAGGGTCTACCTATTTATATACTGCCATTCAGTACTCATAAGAGTTCTGTCCACAAAAAAATTGTAGCCACTGCCTTACTAAAACTCACTAACGATCTACTAACTGCTAAAACCAACAGCCAGTACTCCATACTCCTACTACTTGACCTCTCTGCTGCCTTTGATACTGTTGACCACCCGCTCCTCCTCAATAAACTACATTCCCTTGGCCTCCGAGATTCTGCACTTTCCTGGTTCTCTACCTATCTATCACAGCGCTCCTTCAGTGTCACCTACAACTCTGTATCCTCCTCTCCATTGCCTCTTTCTGTGGGGGTCCCCCAAGGCTCTGTTCTTGGACCCCTTCTCTTCTCTATTCATACCTCCTCCCTTGGTCACTTGATAACCGCCCATGGCTTCCAATACCACGTATACGCCGATGACACCCAAATCTATCTGTCTACTCCTCACCTCACTCCTTCAGTGTCCTCTCGCATTACTAACCTGCTAACTGACACATCAGCATGGATGTCACACCATTTCCTTAAACTAAACCTCTCTAAAACTGAGCTATTAATAATCCCCCCTGCACATGCCCCCCTCCATGACTATTCCATCAAAATCAACAATGCAACCATCAGGCCCTCCTCTCACGCCAGGGTACTAGGTGTAACCCTAGACTCTGACTTGTCATTTCAGCCCCAAGTCCAATCGTTGTCAAAAGTTTGTAGATTTCACCTCCGTAACATCTCTAAAATTCGCCCCTTTTTAACAAATGAAATTACCAAGCTCCTCATTCACTCCCTTGTTATCTCTCGCCTTGACTATTGCAACTCCCTTCTCATTGGCCTGCCTCTCCATAGGCTATCTCCTCTTCAGTCTATCATGAATGCTGCTGCCAGAATTATCCACCTTACCAACCGCTCAGTGTCTGCCAACCCTCTCCTCCAATCCCTACACTGACTCCCAATCACCCAGCGAATTAAATTCAAAATACTAACCACCACATACAAAGCCATTCACAACTGTGCCCCGAGCTACATCACCAATCTTGTCTCCAAATATCACCCAAACCGTCCCCTCCGTTCTTCTCAAGACCTCCTACTCTCAAGCTCTCTCGTCTCCTCCTCCCACACTCGTCTCCAGGATTTCTCCAGAGCCTCTCCAATCCTCTGGAACTCGCTACCTCCACCGGTCCGGCTATCCCCTACTCTTGCTACCTTCAGGCGATCCCTGAAAACTCATCTATTCAGGGAAGCCTATCACATCTCAAACTAATCTCCTACCACTTCCATCAACTCATTCCCGACAGTTATAACCTTCTGTACCACCTGCCCCAACCTTTTAGATTGTAAGCTCTTCTGAGCAGGGCCCTCTTAATCCTCTTGTATTTAATTGTATTGTAACTGTATTGTCTCCCTTTTATATTGTAAAACGCTGCGTAAATTGCTGGCGCTATATAAATCCTGAATAATAATAATAATAATAATAATGCCCCTGGCTATGGTTTGCTGCTCACCTTTCCCACCACTAGGGACAGAGTGCCGCAGCAGTGGGTGGTCTGTGTGTGTGAAAGTCCCCCCATCCTCTAGCAGTGTTACCCTGGCCAATCAGTAGAGAGGGGAAAGTGTGACTGTTGCTTCTCACTCTGGGAGATGTAGTTTGAGAGGATAAGGATCACTGTACTGTGTGGGGCTGAAAAACTACAAGTCCCAATGAACTGTGGGACTCAAGAGGAGAGGAGGATGTTCTTTTACTGTTCAGTGGAGGGATGTTTGGGCCTTTTGGATTGCCAGGACAGAGAGAGTGGTCCCCTATGCATCAGCTCCTGCCAACAGGGAGTCCAGCCTGTGAGATCTGGGTTCTGTGACTGTGGATCAATGACATCTGGTGTGGCATGGCATTGGTTATATTAGCAACAACTGGACCACTGCTATGAGGAAGCTGGAGTACCTACTGTCATTGGCTACCACTGCTGCTCGCTGATATGTTCAGGGAGAAGAAAGGCATTTCTGCTGTCAGTATTCATGTAATCCCTTTATCTTTGTATATTTGTTACTGACAATATAACACCCTTTTTCTCCTTTCTCTAACTGGCATGTGTGCATGTGTATTCTTGAAACCGCATTGTTGTTGAGTATTCAGTATAGTTGTTAGTAATTTCTCACAATATTGTGGGGTTGAGGTCCTGGAAGAGATCGAGGCAAAGAACAGAGGACCCATCTTAACCAGTGGCTCCTTTAGGGGAGCACTACAGAATAAAATAAAAAAATCAAAGTCTTATTATTAAACTTGCCTTAACCACTTGCAGACCGGACCATTTTGCTGGTCAAAGACCAGACCACTTTTTGCGATTCGGCACTGCGTCACTTTAACTGACAATTGCGCGGTCGTGTGACGTGGCTCCCAAACAAAATTGACGTCCTTTTTTTCCCACAAATAGAGCTTTCTTTTGGTGGTATTTGATCACCCCTGCGGTTTTTATTTTTTGCGCTATAAACAAAAATAGAGCGACAATTTTGAAAAAAACGCATTATTTTTTACTTTTTGTTATAATAAATATCCCCCAAAAATATATAAAAAAACATTTTTTTCCCTCAGTTTAGGCTGATACGTATTCTTCTACATATTTTTGGTAAAAGAAAATCGCAATAAGCGATTATTGATTGGTTTGCGCAAAAGTTATAGCGTTTACAAAACAGGGATAGTTTTATAGCATTTTTATTAATAATTTTTTATTATTTTTTTTTTACTAGTAATGGCGGCGATCAGCGATTTTTATTGTGACTGCGACATTGTGGGGGACCCATCGGACATTTTTGACACATTTTTGGGACCATTGCCATTTATACAGTAATCACTGCTATATAAATGCAGTGATTCCTGTGTAAATGACACTGGCAGTGAAAGGGTTAACCAGTGGGTGGCAGTGTAGGGGTTAAGTGTTCCTAGGGGTGTGTTACTAACTGTGGGGGGGTTGGGCTTTCATTTAGTGAACACTGATCTCTGTTCCAATCACATGGAGCAGAGATCAGCGTCACTAGTTGCTAGGCAGAATGGAGAAATGTTGTTTACACAGCATTTCCTCCATTCAGCCGCTCCGTGAGACGATCGCGGGGATGCCCGCGGCGATCGAGTCCGTGGGTCCCGCGACCGGACTCACGGGGGTCCCGACCAGCGCGGGAGCGCGCCGCCGGCGGCGTGCTCCCGATGGCAGAGCGGCATTGAATATTGGACGTACCTGTACGCCAATATGCCTACCCGTGCCATTCTGTCGACGTACATCGTCGTGTGCTGGTCGGGAAGTGGTTAATTTAGAACAGGTGACATCATTTATATGCTTCTCTATGCAACGCAGACAGATTATGGTTGGTGTGATGGTCCTGCAAGGAGGTGTTAATAGCTTCCTGAAAAAAATCCCACTAACCCGACTATTATTAACTAATATTTACAGAAAAGTAAGGCATTTGGAAAATCGGTTAAAAAACTGTGTATAACAACACTGAGCATTGTTTTGAAAGAAAAATAACTACCATCATGAAACGTCCACAATTGTTCCCTGACAGTCTGTATTGACCAGAGTTTACTTCCTCTTTAAGCCGGGTATACATTAGTAAATTTTTGAACAAAAAGTCGTTCAAAATTAAGTTTTGGTGGTAGGAAATGAACATTGGGTCTTAAGCCAATGCGTTGCTCTACTTTACACCCTCTTCTGTATAGGAATACTGGTAGACGTGATCTACCTACAGTGTCTCACAAAAGTGAGTACACCCCTCACATTTTTGAAAATATTTATGATATCTTTTCATGTGACAACACTGAAGAAATGACACTTTGCTACAATGTAAAGTAGTGAGTGTACAGCTTGTATAACAGTGTAAATTTGCTGTCCCCTCATAATAACTCAACACACAGCCATTAATGTCTAAACTGCTGGCAACAAAAGTGAGTACACCCCTAAGTGAAAATGTTCAAATTGGGCCCAATTAGCCATTCTCCCGCCATAAGTCGGTGTCATAAGTGTTATAGTGTTACAAGGTTTCAGGTGTGAATGGGGAGCAGGTGTGTTAAATGTGGTGTTATTCCTGTCACTCTCTCATACTGGTCACTGGAAGTTCAGCATGGCACCTCATGGCAAATAACTCTGTGAGGATCTGAAAAAAAGAATTGTTGTTCTACATAAAGATGGCATAGGCTATAAGAAGATTGCCAAGACCCTGAAACTGAGTTGCAGCATGGTGGCCAAGATCATACAGTGGTTCAACAGGACAGGCTCCACTCAGAACAGGCCTCGCCATAGTCGACCAAAGAAGTTGAGTGCACGTACTCAACGTCATATCCAGGGGTTGTCTTTGGGAAATAGACATATGAGTTCTGCCAGCACTGCTGCAGAGGTTGATGGGATGGGGGGGACCGCCTGTCAGTGCTCAGATCTTGTATAACAGTGTAAATTTTCTGTCCCCTCATAATAACTCAACACACAGCCATTAATGTCTAAACTACTGGCAACAAAAGTGAGTACACCCCTAAGTGAAAATGTTCAAATTGGGCCCAATTAGCCATTCTCCCGCCCCGGTGTCATAAGTGTTATAGTGTTACAAGGTTTCAGGTGTGAATGGGGAGCAGGTGTGTTAAATGTGGTGTTATTCCTGTCACTCTCTCATACTGGTCACTGGAAGTTCAGCATGGCACCTCATGGCAAATAACTCTGTGAGGATCTGAAAAAAAGAATTGTTGTTCTACATAAAGATGGCATAGGCTATAAGAAGATTGCCAAGACCCTGAAACTGAGTTGCAGCATGGTGGCCAAGATCATACAGCGGTTCAACAGGACAGGTTCCACTCAGAACAGGCCTCGCCATAATCGACCAAATAAGTTGAGTGCACGTACTCAACGTCATATCCAGGGGTTGTCTTTGGGAAATAGACATATGAGTTCTGCCAGCATTGCTGCAGAGGTTGATGGGGTGGGGGGGACCGCCTGTCAGTGCTCAGATCATACGCTGCCTACAGCGCCAAATTGGTCTGCACGACTGTCATCCCAGAAGGAAGCCTCTTCTGAAGATGATGCACAAGAAAGCCCACAAACAGTTTGCTGAAGACAAGCAGACTAAGGATTACTGGAACCATGTCCTGTGGTCTGATGAGACCAAGATAAACTGCTTTGGTTCAGATGATGTCAAGCGTGTGTTGCGGCAACCAGGTGAGGAGTACAAAGACAAGTGTGTCTTGCCTACAGTCAAGCATGGTGGTGGGAGTGTCATGGGCTGCATGAGTGCTGCTGGGACTGGGGAACTACAGTTCACTGGGGGAACCGTGAATGCCAACATGTACTGTGACATACTGAAGCAGAGCATGATCCCCTCCCTTTGGAAAATGGGCCGCAGGGCAGGATTCCAACATGATAACGACTGCAAACACACAGACGACCACTGCCTTACTAAAGAAGCTGAGGGTAAAGGTGATAGACTGGCCAAGCATGCCTCCAGACCTAAACCCTATTGAGTATCTGTGGGGCATCCTCAAATAGAAGGTGGAGGAGCGCAAGGTCTCAAACATCCACCAGCTCCGTGATGTCATCATAGAGGAGTGGAAGAGGACTCCAATGGCAACTTGTGAATCTCTGGTGAACTCCATGCCCAAGAGGGTTGAGGCAATGCTGAAAAATAATGGTGGCTATACAAAATATTGACACTTTGGGGCCAATTTGGACATTTTCACTTAGAGGTGTACTCACTTTTGTTCCCAGTGGTTTAGACAGTAATTGTTGTGTGTTGAGTTATTTGGAGGGGACAACACATCAACACTGTTATGCAAGCTGTACACTCACTACTTTACATTGTAGCAAAGTGTAATTTTTCAGTGTTGTCACATGAAAAGATATAATAAAATATTTACAAAAATGTGAGGGGTGTACTCATTTTTGTAAGATACTGTATAAGGAGAGCATGCTCAGATCATTTACCTCTAAATCAAAATATTTTTCAAATGAGGACAATCCAGGTATCAAGAAATGGAATCAACAGTGGTGACAGGTATTGTACAGAGCCCTCACAGATGGGTGCTCCTTCAAGGGGTTGTTAGGCCTTGAATCTTTCATGCCTGGCAGCCAAAAGTCTTTGAATGAGCAGGGAATTCATAGCTTTGTGTGAAGAGTATCATATTCTCACAATCATGAAGGATTAGATCACTAATGGATGAAGAAAATATTGTTATCTATAAATAAATTATTCAAATGATCAGTAATAATATTCTAATTAGAATGAGTTGTTTCAAAACATTTCCTAACACTTTTAAGGAATGTAATTACAGATATTGAAAAAGGCACCATATTTAAAATAAGTAGTTTAATCAATTATGCAGATAATGGTGTCATCAAATTAGTTCAACATAATAACGCTTTTAATGGTAAACACTGCAGTTGCCCCTTGTATACTATGAATGTGAATTTGATAACTGAATTCTTAGCTAGACATCTGACAATTGCTGGGAAATCTCTTTAATCCGAAACTCAAGCACAACCGTTTTTTATTTATTTTTTTCAGTTTAGAGACTTACCTACTATAATTTGCCTTACTTATGGGAGTAGAGAGGAAGTAAGGGGATCTCCCAGAGGGCAATAAAAACAGAGGATCTGATTCCTTCATTTACACTTATGCCGCGTACACACGATCGGAATTCCGGACAGAAAAAGACAGATGAGAGCTTTTCATCGGAAAATGCAACCATGTGTATGCTCTATCGGAAATCTAGCTGTCCGAATTCCCGCCAGCCAAAAATTGATAGCAT
Source organism: Lithobates pipiens (assembly GCF_037356315.1). Classification (NCBI taxonomy): domain Eukaryota; kingdom Metazoa; phylum Chordata; class Amphibia; order Anura; family Ranidae; genus Lithobates; species Lithobates pipiens. The sequence continues at coordinate 119,637,423 of NW_027507758.1, forward strand.
GTTCTCAATTTTCCCAATGGAAAAACTTTCTATCGGTAATTCCGATCCAACACGCCAAAAATCACGCATGCTCAGATTCAACTACGAAACAGAAGCTACTGGCTATTGAACTTCCTTTTTCTAGTCGTGTTGTACAAGTTGTCTGTCACCGCGTTATAAACAATTGGAATTTGGTATGACCGTGTGTAGGCAAGACAGCTAGAGACGAATTCCATCGGAATTCTGTCAGGAAAACCATCAGAGCTTCTTCCGACGTGAATTCCGATCGTGTGTACGTGGCATTAGGGGGCTATGTATTAAAATCTGCTTAGAACTTTGCCCAGTAAAAGTGTGTACACATTCATTCTTGGTGAATTGGGGTGAAAATGGATGTTATTAGGCTATTTCCAGTGCTTGTTGAATGTTTTTCATGTATATAAAACATAAAATACCACATGTAGCCACTAGCTGGTAGAAAGTACAATAGGGAATTACAATTATACTTAGTGGCAAATAGTGGCCAAATGCAGTATTTTCTGTTTTAAAGTGGTTGGAAAGCCTAAAGTTTTTATTTTTTATTTTTTTTTTAAACTTTCATGCATTCTATGCATGAAGGTAAAAAAGCTACTGCATGCATCCCCCCAACCTCCCCTAAATACTTACTTGAGTCTTGATCCAGCGATGTGCACAAGATCTTTCGATCTTTCAGAAAAAAGTCTGTGCCATGTAGAAAAAAATTACCAATACTAGAAATCTGCAGCTGTGGCCACTCATACAAATGTATGGTTAAAATCTTACAAATAATATTGTGACTGTGCTATAATTCAAAGAGAATTCATATATGATTCAATTAATAAATAAAAGAATCCTCAATACGTGATGTTATAAATAAAATATATAATTTATTAAAAGTTTCTTTTATCATCCAATTTATTTAATGCAATAAAATTCATCCATCAGTGTCCAAATTCATGATTCAATGTATAAAGAAACCCATGCAAGAATTGTGCAATACATCCAGTGTTCAACGCATATAAAATGCAATGGTGTGATAAAAAAAAAGTGCAAAATTACCTCCTCGCCACTCGTTTGCCACACCCGGTGTCCTCCACCCTCCACTCTAACCACTCACCAGATTTATAATCCATCAGCCTTTACACTCACTCGGCTCTCTGCCTCCCCATTGGTTCCCTCTGCTGTTAATTAGAGTCAGTGAGGAGGGAGCAGGGGGTGGGCTGAGCTGTGCACTGTGTGTCTTATGGACACACAGAGCGAAGCTCAGGAGCTGCTTGCTATGATGGCACTCAGAAGGAGAGACGAGCCAGGATCAACAGCGGGGGACCCAAGAAATGGAGGATCAGGGCTATTCTGTGCAAAGCCATTGCACAGAGTGGATAAGTATAATATGTTTCTTATTTTTAAAAAATAAAAAAAATCGACCTTTTAGTATCACTGTAAGTCAATGAAAACAATCAATGGAAATAATTCGCACAGAACAAGTACCGTATATATGCACTTTTTATAAATACATCTCATAGCATTTTTTTTTATTGCAGTTTTGGACCCCATTGGACACATTACCTTTACTTCCTTTCCTGATGCCCACACAAGTGTAAAAACATGTTTGGAGTGCGTACACCAACAGTAGTGAAGCTTAGCATTTCCCTACATAGATCCCCTGTATTGACAAAACAAAATAGCTGGCTTTCTAGGTTAAAGGAAATGTAGGACCATCAAATACTATAGGTTCCAATGGGGTTTGGATGGTTCTGAGCCTCTTAAGTACTACATCCGGGAGTTTTTGAATGAACTGAGGATTTATAGTTTTGTGTATAATATTCTCACAAGGATTTAGGATTCGATCACTAATGGAAGAAGAAAGTATTGTTATTTGTAAATTAATGATTCATATTCTAAATAATACTGTATAAGAATATGCTAATTAGAATTACTTATTCCAAAACATTTTCCTAACACATTTCAAAAATACAATTTCAGATACCAAAAAAATGCATCATTTTAAAAATTTCGTGTCATGAAATGAGTCCTGTATAATAGTATTGTTAATGGTAAACACTCCAGTAAATATTTGACTGTTTCAACTGAATTCTTAGCAAGACATGTGAGAATCTATAGCTATTTTTCTCAGAGAGTAGGTACAGGAACTCCCCCCTTCTGAGTCACACCATTGTCTCCGCAATGTACCCACCTCCCCCAAGCACCATACTACCCACCTCCCAGAACCTTCCTTTTAGAGAAAAAAGAAGCAAGAATAATTTTGAGGTTCTAAGTAATATGTATGGAATGTGTTAATTATAACAAGAAAAGCAGCAAAATAGATCCCCTGCAGCCAGCAACAATAGCCCCCCCCCCCCCAGCAGCAACAGCAGATCTCCCAGCAGCCAGCATCAATAAACCATCCCACAGACAACAATAATATGCCTCTATCTCAACAGTAGATCCTTCCCAGCAAAATAAATCCTCCACTAGACCTCCCCAGCAACAATAGACCCCCTAGGCAAAAATAGATTCCCGCCAACGACAATAGATCTCCAAGTAGCCATCATCAATACACCCCTTGTCATTACTCACAGTATATTCAGTGCTGCGTTCCTTAACATTTCCCCCATGTTCCCCCTGAAAAAAGGTATATGTATATATATATATATATACAGTTGTGCTCAAAAGTTTACATACCCTGGCAGAATTTATGATTTCTTGGCCATTTTTCAAAGAATATGAATGATAACACAAAATCATTTCTTTCACTCATGGCTAGTGTTTGGCTTAAGCCATTTCTTTTCACTCAACTGTGTTTACTTTTTTTAAATCATAATGACAACAGAAACTACCCAAATGACCCTGATCAAAAGTTTACATACCCCAGTATATACCATGTATTTCCCCCTTTAACATCAATGGCAGCTTGAAGTATTTTGTGGTATTTGTGGATGAGGCTCTTTATCTTCATAGATGGTAAAGCTGCCCATTCCTCTTGACAAAAAGCCTCCAGTTCCTGTAACCTCTTTGGCTGTCTTGGATGAACTGCACGTTTGAGATATCCCCAGAGTGTCTCAATGATATTAAGGTCAGGAGACTGAGATGACCACTCCAGAACCTTCACTTTACTCTACTGTAGCCAATGAAAGGTCAACTTTGCCTTGTGTTTTGGATCATTGACATGTTGGAATGATTTATGTGTCCCATAGGGGACATATAAAGGAAATGAGAGGGGACATATAAAGGATATTAAGAAAAAGGGGGAAAAAGAAGGGAGATAGGAGAGGGGAATAGGGAGGTGGGGGAGCATCAGATGGAACATATACCTTCCTCTTTAAGTAAATGGGTTGGTTATTCATAGGTCTAATAAACGCTGATCAAAATCCAAAGGAATAAATTTGATGACCCATGGGTCCCAGGTTTTATGTAAATTGCACATGGAATTGGTAAACTTAACCATGGGCTTATCATTTGTGAATATCCAATGTACCTTGGATTTCATTGCTTCAATAGAAAGTGTACTTGTCAGCCAAAAACATTAATGTTTTTTAACCACTTCAGCCCCAGACCATTTTGCTGGTCAAAGACCAGACCACTTTTTGCGATTCGACACTGCGTCGCTTTAACTGACATTTGCACGGTCGTGCGACGTGGCTCCCAAACAAAATTGACGTCCTTTTTTCCCACAAATAGAGCTTTATTTTGGTGGTATTTGATCACCCCTGCGGTTTTTATTTTTTGCGCTACAAACAAAAATAGAGCGACAATTTTGAAAAAAACACATTATTTTTAACTTTTTGTTATAATAAATATCCCCCAAAATATATAGGTTTAGGCCGATACGTATTCTTCTACATATTTTTGGTAAAAAAATTGCAATAAGCGAATATTGATTGGTTTGCGCAAAAGTTATAACATTTTTTTTACTGGTAATGGCGGCGATCAGCGATTTTTATTGTGACTGCGACATTATGGCGGACACATCGGACATTTTTGACACATTTTTGGGACCACTGTCATTTATACAGCAATCACTGCTATATAAATGCAGTGATTCCTGGGTAAATGAGACTGGCAGTGAAGGGGTTAACCAGTGGGTGGCAGTGTAGGGGTTAAGTGTTCCTAGGGGTGTGTTACTAACTGTGGGGGGCTGGGCTTTAATTTAGTGAACACTGATCTCTGCTCCAATCACATGGAGCAGAGACCAGCGTCACTAGTTGCTAGGCAGAACGGGGAAATGCTGTTTACAATGGCATTTCCTCATTCAGCCGCCTCGTGAGACGATCACGGGTATGCCCGCGGCGATCGAGTCCGTGGGACCAGCGACCGGACTCGCGGGGGTCCCGACCAGCACGCGAGCGCGCCACCGGCGGCGTGCTTGCGATGGCAGGGCGGCATTAAAGATTGGACGTACCTGTACACCAATATGCTTGCCCGTGCCATTCTGCCGACGTACATCGGCGTGCGCTGGTCGGGAATCGGTTAATGGTGCCAAATATAAAACGCTCCATGCATTATTAATGCATGGCATTATTTTTCCCTTTATTATGATTTGATAACTTATGGGAATTCTTTTGCAAAAAAATATATGAACATTAGGTATAAGTTCAGGATTACTGCTATAATGGGTTTGAGGTTAATCCTGTTAGTTTAAAATTTGAAGTCGCACAGGTTTTTTGTGCAGATTCACCTAGGAGGAGTTTTTAACAAAATATAATACACTGAATGGCCTTTAAACATTGGCCAATTTGGCCATTTTTGATAAGCTGGCCTCTTTAAAATAAAGGGGGGTACAGAACAGCCACAGTGTTGGTGAATTGTAAACTGTTTTAGGAAAATCATAGGAAAAGCTGACACATTGCATAGGGAGAGATTTGGGTCAACAAAAAAAGTGTAGATTAGAGTCAGGACCACACTACACAGAGGGGACTTGATGAGGAAATGTAGCTTCCACATACACTGATTAGCCATAACTTTATGACCACTAACAGGTTAAGCGTATAACATTGATTATCTTTTTACAGTGGTATCTGAAAGTCCATAGGCTATATTAGGCAGTAAGTAAACATGTTGTTCCTGAAGTTGATGTGTTGAAAGCAGAATAAATGGGTATTACAGTGCTTTTCTGGATTAGACATCAGTCCAGAGCAGAGTATTTAATTTGTACCAGGCATAGCCTGATCTGTCTGTGCACCAGTACTGTCAGCTGGATACCACAGAGTGTGGTGAGTTGCGGGAGTGATCCTGCTCTGAGTACTAATGTCCTGCCTAATCTGTTAGCTTTACTTGTGAGTGCTGTTTTATTGTTTAAATAACATAACCTAGATTTATATACAGAGAGTACTATTGGTTTTCTTCTTTTATATCCTTTTATGGGCTATATTTATGTACCTTGGAGCTGTTTTAACTGGAGAAGAGGAAAAAAAATCAACAACGGCAAGCAAATTGGCTAAAGCTGATCCCGGCTTTTAACCACTTGCCGACCGCCTAACGCCGATGTACGTCGGCAGAATGGCACGGGCAGGCATAAGCACGTACATGTACGTGATTTGCCTCCCGCGGGTCGGGGGCCCGATCGGGCCCCCGCCCGGTGCCTGCGGCGGTCGGTTTTCGTTCGGGAGCGATCCCGGACGAGGGGACGGCCATTCATTCATGGCCACCCCCTCGCGATCGCTCCCGACGAATAGAAATCCCCGGTGACATCACTTCCTCTCCTGTAATGTAAACACAGGAGAGGAAGTGATGTATTCTCTCCTCCGTGTCGGTATTTTTCGTTCCGACACGGAGGAGAGCGGATCAGTGAGTTGCACCAACACATCCCACACACAGTAGAACATGCCAGGCACACTCACACCCCCCCTTTACCCCCCGATCACCCCCCCAATTACCCCTGCCCCCCAGTCACAGTGACACCAATGTCATTTTTTTTTTTTTTTTTTTTTTTTTTGCATTGGTGTCATTTGTGACTGTAATAACTGTTAGGGCAGTTAGAGTTAGCCCCCTTTAGTTCTAATGTACCCCCCTAACCCCCCCAATAAAGGTTTAACCCCGTGATCACCCCCCGTCGCCAGTGTCACTAAGGCTGGGTTCACATTGCAGCGGTTTATGAGAACGAATGTGATTCGCACCGCACTGCAGTGCAAATCACATCCGATCTCTGTGCGATTCGAGTTCAGCCATTCGCCGCACCCGCCGCACCCGCCACACCCGCCGCACCCGCCGCAAATTCGCACGGGACCCTTTTTTTGGCCCGCAGCAGAATCGGATCGCATGGGTGTTCACACCATGCGATCCGAGTTTGCAGATCGCACTGCGATATGCGAACTGATCTGGGGGTGTCAGTAACATTTCACTGACACTCCCAGCAGTTCGCATAGGGCAGTGTGAACTGCCGCCGGGAGGCATGCGATGCGGGAACCCGCCGCGGATTCGCGGCGTTTCCGCATCGCTCCAGTGTGAACCCAGCCTAATAAGCGATCATTTTTCTGATCGCCGTATTAGTGTCCCAGGTGACGCTAGTTAGGCAGGTAGGTATTTAGGTTCGCCGCAGCTTTTTATAGCGCCAGGGACCCCCATATACTACCGCATAAAGCCCCCTGATTGCCCCCTAGTTAACCCTTTCACCAGTGATCACCATATAACTGTTACAGGTGACGCTGGTTGGTTAGTTATTTTTTTATAGTTTCAGGGCACCCGCCATTTATTACCTAATAAAGGTTTAACCCCCTGATCACCCGGCGGGTGTCATTTGTGACTAATAACTGTTAGGGCAGTTAGGGTTAGCCCCCTTTAGTTCTAAGGTACCCCCCTAACCCCCCCAATAAAGGTTTAACCCCGTGATCACCCCCCGTCGCCAGTGTCACTAAGGCTGGGTTCAGATTGCAGCGGTTTGAGAACGGATGTGATTCGCACTGCAGTGCAAATCACATCCGATCTCTGTGCGATTCGAGTTCAGCCATTCGCCGCACCCGCCACACCCGCCGCACCCGCCGCAAATTCGCACGGGACCCTTTTTTTGGCCCGCAGCAGAATCGGATCGCATGGGTGTTCACACCATGCGATCCGAGTTTGCAGATCGCACTGCGATATGCGAACTGATCTGGGGGTGTCAGTAACATTTCACTGACACTCCCAGCAGTTCGCATAGGGCAGTGTGAACTGCCGCCGGGAGGCATGCGATGCGGGAACCCGCCGCGCATTCGTGGCGTTCCCGCATCGCTCCAGTGTGAACCCAGCCTAATAAGCGATCGTTTTTCTGATCGCTGTATTAGTGTCACAGGTGACGCTAGTTAGGCAAGTAGGTATTTAGGTTCGCCGCAGCTTTTTATAGCGCCAGGGACCCCCATATACTACCGCATAAAGCCCCCTGATTGCCCCCTAGTTAACCCTTTCACCAGTGATCACCATATAACTGTTACAGGTGACGCTGGTTGGTTAGTTATTTTTTTATAGTTTCAGGGCACCCGCCATTTATTACCTAGTCTCACTAGTGTACCCCTAAATTTAGGGGTGTCTACTTTCCAAAATGGGGTCATTTGGGGGGGGTTTGTGCCATCTTGGCATTTTATGGCCTTCAAAACTGTAACGCCCTTAGAAAGCCTGAAGGCGGTGCTTGGTTTTCGGGGCCCCGTACGCGGCTAGGCTCCCAAAAAGTCCCACATATGTGGTATCCCCGTACTCAGGAGAAGCAGCAGAATTTATTTTGGGGTGTCATTTCACATATGCCCATGGCATGCGTGAGCAATATATCATTTAGTGACAACTTTGTGAAAAAAAAAAAAAAAAAAAAAAAGTTTGTAATTTTCCCGCAACTTGTGGCAAAATATAAAATATTCCATGGACTCAACATGCCTCTCAGCAAATAGCTTGGGGTGTCTACTTTCTAAAATGGGGTCATTTGTGGGGGTTTTGTGCCATCTTGGCATTTTATGGCCTTCAAAACTGTAATAGGTAGTGAGGAGTGAAGTCAAATATTTACGCCCTTAGAAAGCCTGAAGGCGGTGCTTGGTTTTCGGGGCCCCGTACGCGGCTAGGCTCCCAAAAAGTCCCACATATGTGGTATCCCCGTACTCAGGAGAAGCAGCAGAATTTATTTTGGGGTGTCATTTCACATATGCCCATGGCATGTGTGAGCAATATATCATTTAGTGACAACTTTGTGAAAAAAAAAAAAAAAAAAAAAAGTTTGTAATTTTCCCGCAACTTGTGGCAAAATATAAAATATTCCATGAACTCAACATGCCTCTCAGCAAATAGCTTGGGGTGTCTACTTTCTAAAATGGGGTCATTTGTGGGGGTTTTGTGCCATCTTGGCATTTTATGGCCTTCAAAACTGTAATAGGTAGTGAGAAGTGAACTCAAAAATTTACGCCCTTAGAAAGCCTGAAGGCGGTGCTTGGTTTTCGGGGCCCCGTACGCGGCTAGGCTCCCAAAAAGTCCCACATATGTGGTATCCCCGTACTCAGGAGAAGCAGCAGAATTTATTTTGGGGTGTCATTTCACATACGCCCATAGCATGTGTGAGCAATATATCATTTAGTGACAACTTTGTGTAAAAAAAAAAAAAAAATTTTTTTTTTGTCATTATTCAATCGCTTGAGGCAAAAAAATAAAATATTCAATGGGCTCAACATGCCTCTTATCAATTTCCTTAGGGGGTCTACTTTCCAAAATGGGGTCATTTGGGGGGGTTTTGTACTGCCCTGCCATTTTAGCACCTCAAGAAATGAGATAGGCAGTCGTAAACTAAAAGCTGCGTAAATTCCAGAAAACGTACCTTAGTTTGTAGATGTGACAACTTTTGCGCAAACCAATAAATATACAATTATTGACTTTTTTTTTACCAAAGACATGTGGCTGAATACATTTTGGCCTAAATGTATGACTAAAATTGAGTTTATTGGATTTTTCTAATAACAAAAAGTAGAAAATATCATTTTTTTTCAAAATTTGCGGTCTTTTTACGTTTATATCGCAAAAAATAAAAATCGCAGAGGCAATCAAATACCATCAAAAGAAAGCTCTATTTGTGGGAAGAAAAGGACGCAAATTTTGTTTGGGTACAACATTGCATGACCGCGCAATTACCAGTTAAAGCAGCGCAGTGCCAAAGTGTAAAAAGACCTCTGGTCATTTACCAGCAAAATGGTCCGGTCTGAAAGTGGTTAAAGGGGAACAAATGCATAAGATCTTTATTAATTTAAAGGTCTATAACACAAGGTGATCAGCCATCTTCTACTTTTGGTGATGGAGCTTTTCACTTGCACACTAGGATTAACAGTAGAATTTTGGATTAAAGATTTACACACATTGTTTTGATGTGGACTGACATGTGGATGGACTGTTTATAAGTGTTCATTTTTTTCATTATTTTTATATATATATATATATATATATACACACACGCACTTTTTTAATTATACATTATCAGTTTAAAAGCCATGCCTATAAAGCCTAACTCTGAGTAATATATTGATAGTGAGGGAGAGTTAAAAACTCTCTCAGAATTTACACAGAGTTAATACTTGGAGGGAGTAGGGTGTATGACATCATTTACAGTACCTAGACCTGGAAACCTTTAAATAACTGAAGAAATGTACAAAAAAAAAAGTTTAAAATAAGTAAATATAAAATACAAATACATTATTAGAACCAGGATAGAGCAGATAGTTAGACAGATTGGGAGAGGGATTAAGGGTTTATGTCCATTGGACTTCAAATAAGCACATTGTGCATGAGTCAGTAAAAACAAAAACACACATACACATGAAAAATAGAAATAGATTTAATGTCATCAATTTAATGAATGCTTACATTTCAGATTCCAGATGTGTCTGGTCACTTCCAGTGGAAGATCCAAAAAGAGGGAGCATCAATTTCCCCTTTATCACGTCAACCTAAATTAGGGGATCACAGAAAACATAGAAACATAGAAACACACAAAAGTGATGGCAGAAAAAGACTAGAGTAGTCCATAGAGTCTGCCCATTTTTTTTATTCTTTGGGGGGGTATGCTTTTTTTCAGATCCTACCACTACCACTGATCCTACAACTAGGATGGCTTTATGTGTGCCGAAACTCTAGGGAGGTGTCTCCCCAGATTCCCTGATTCACTGCCTAAAATTCAATATTTGGTGTTACTTCAAATGTTGGAAATTATGTCATTGTGATCGGAATTCTTCTAGCACACTTAGAAAGTGAAATAATTAAATATATATAAAAAAAAAAAAAAAAAAAGAATGGAGCACCGTTTGAGGACTAGATAGAAGACTGTATAATATTATTATGCAAAAATTTCACCTGACTAAAGAAAAGATACAACTATTTAAAATGATTCATATTTTTTAGCCCTTAATATTATAATAAAGAAAACATGTCCAAATTGACTATGCATTCCCTTTAAATATTTCAGATTGGCCCTGTTTCTTGGTAATATATTGGCAGTAATGTGCTCTAATGTCCAGAAGGGTCTCTTCTTGCCCTTTAAAATGATAATTGTTGGAAAAACTGTGCACTTTAATGTGAATATTATTATTTTAAAGTATTATTGAATGAGTTATGAAGGCTATTGCTACTCCTACTGTATCACCATTTCTTTATTTCTTTTACTAGAGATAATCACTAAATGATATCTAAATGAGTTCAACCTTTCAAAGATTACTTCTTTTTAAGAGAAATATTCATTGAAGTAGACTGCAATATAAAACCATTTTGTTATTTGAATTGCTAATGCAAGTTACATCATTTAATCATAAAATGTATTCCACGGTGTATCATTTCTTTTTAACACTGGATTACTAAGCAGAAATTAGACCTACAGTATTCAGGTACAAGAAGAAAATAAACCATGGAGACAGTACTCTAGTTAAACTAAAACAAATCTATAAATTCAGCTGCCAAACTTGTTAGACATCATGAAGTTTGGTAGTTTGGAAGTTTGGTTGAAGGGCCCATTACAAACGGACATCAAAATAAGCATCAAAGCACACCATCCCTTTTTTCTCCCCTGTTGCTGGAGAAGATGAAAACAAAATATAGCATGTGATTAGCAAAATAAAACGATCAGAGGAGTAGCTTCATGTTGCCAAAAAATGATAGGGGTCAGGGTTGGTACCTTGGGTGCACAATTATTTCTGGCATTATGACTTAAAGGGGAAGTAAACCCTGATGGGTTTACTTCCTCTTTGATTCCCTGCAAAGGTAAAGCATAATGGACTACTATGCATAGCATAGTAGTCCATTATGTGTCACTTACCTGACACAGGAGCCAGCAAGGTCACAGCTGTCTCCTTGTGTACGGAGCCTCCATCTTCTTGGTGGGTCTCACTGCTCCGGCGCTGTCATTCGACAGAGCCGCGATGACGTCACTCCCGTGCATGCGCACGGGAGCCGCCACTCGCTGCATATCGCCGTTGACAGTGGCGCGCTCAGTGTCAAGTGTCAAATCTGTGACCCATAGCCCAGAGTCTCTTACTGGGTGCAGCAGTCTGGGCCAGACTTGCCTACCAGAATACCAGCAAGGCTGTCTGCCTTGTGGCTGCTTTGAGGGCAGCGGGGCCCATAAAAGATATGGTTGTGGGCCTGGGCTGATATGTCAACTGCACATGCATCTCCGCAGCTTGGGAAAGCCTGTACACGCTTGGACCTTTTCGGGCAACTGGGCGCATTCACAGTGACATAATGGTGTTGGGCTGCGCCATTTTTAAATGTAAAGCAGCAGTATCCGCAGCCTCTGACCATTTCCTCCTGCACCATGCCTGCAGCCTATAACATCTCCTCCTGAACCATGACTCTTGCTTAATTTTCTTCCCGCATATCAAATTTATTTAATTTATGTATGGTAAAGGTGGCCAACAGTTGGGTTTCTATATTCTTCAGTCACATATGTGGGTACAGATCTCATTAGTTTAAAATCTGAAGTGAGATATAATGTGTAAATATTGTGTGTGTGTGTGTATGTGTGTGTATATGTATGTGTGTGTATATGTGTATATATATATATATATATATATATATATATATATATATATATATATATATATATATAAAATAGCCGTGGCCCTGCCCACCCCCCATTTTTCCCTCATTGGCTCACTGGCTGTGATTGACAGCAGTGGGAGCCAATGGTTTGTGCTACTTTCTCTGCCAAAGAGGAAAGGGAGTCCCAGGACAGCCGAGGCTCACATGCACATCCCTGGATGGAGCGAGAGCTCAGGTGACTATTAAGGGAGCCTGTGGGGGGAGCAGCACACAGAATGCATGTAGGTAAAAACCTTCAGCCTTTACAACCACTTTAAGTCGTTTCAATTATGCAAGCCAAGTACCCGACAAGGAGTCCAAAAAATTAAGACATCTATTCCTCATATCTGTTTAATTCAATTGGGTTGGTTTACTAAAGGCAAGTAAGGCTATTTGCAAGGGAATTTGCACTTTGTAAGGGAATTTTCACTTACCTTAGCAGTGAAAATTCACTTTGCAAAGATCACCCAATCATGTGTATGGGAAAAAAACTATATTTATATATGCACATGTTGAATGATGGAAGTCACCACAGCTTTCCCACATTCACTAAGCTAAGGGAAATGCACTTATAAGGTGAACAGCCTACTTGCCTTTACTAAAACAACCACAAAGTCTTGACAGAAAACATAACAATTTCTGTGTTACACTGAACTTATGTAATCTGATGAGACCACAAGCTACTAATAACAGGCACATCCTGCATAGGTTTAGCTACGCCATTTCTATACTTTGATTAGGTCTGATTCAAGACAGTTTATTGTGTAAGGCAGAATGCACATCTATAAAGAATCATGATCACTTTGTTGAACCAGAGATACGTATTCATACATTATTATCAGTGTGCGGATCTCCAGTACTTTAATGGTGGAGGCATCATCATGTAGGCCTCCTGGTAGTGAAGAGATTTAGGGCCCATTCACACTAGGAACTGCACGTGAATCACACAGGAATGCTGTGAAGTTCCTGCGCGATTCACATTCACTTCTGTGCAGTGCAATTTCAGCCCATTCATTTTGAATGGGCTGAAATCACACCGCACCACACCAAATAGAGTGTATGCACTACTTTTGAAAAGGCACTTTAGGGCTAATAGGTAAACTATTTTTTACAAAAGTATGGGGAACTGGGCAGTGCCATGATGCACACGTACTAATGCAGTAAAAATACTTTAAAGAGGGAGTCTGTTTTTACAAGCAGCTTTGAGGGCAACATTGAAAATATACAAATCCTTTAAATAACATGCTTGAGCAATGCTTTAAATCTTTACAGTTCTTACAGAACAGTATGATTTTCACACAGTCTCCACAGCAACCTACACTGGCAGAGCATATTTGGCTGCAGGATTGATTTGTTTTTTTGTTTTTTTCTCTATGCTGCCTCTCTGTGCGCCCATCTCTTGGCAGGTTTGCTGTTGTGCCATGTTCTTTCCATTTGGTGGTGCGCCTAGGGATCACCAAAGATTTGGATTTTTTTTTTATAACCTAACCCATGTCTTGTACTTCTCAACAAAATTGTCCCTTACTTGTTTGGAGAGTTCCTTGGTCTTCATGGCAATGTTTGATTAGTGGTGCCTCTGGCTTAGGTGTTGCAGCCTCTGGGGGCTTTCAAAAAGTTGTGTATATGTAATGACAGATCATGTGACACTTAGATTACACACAGGTGGACATCATTTCACTAATTATGTGACTTCTGAAGGTAATTGTTTGCACTAGAGCTTTGTATGGGCTTCATAACAAGGGAGGTGAATACATACGCACATGCCAATTATAATTTTTTTATTTCTGAAAAATAGTTTTATGTATATATCTTTCCAATTTTACTTCACCAACTTAGACTATTGTGTTCTGATATAATTCAGATTAACTGAAGGCTGTAATGTAACAAAATAGGTAAAAAGCCAAGGGGTGAATACTTTTGCAAGGTACTGTAATTAGTTTTAGTTTAAATTTTTTCCAGGTAGTTTTGGTAACAACACATGCTTTTTAATCATATGGCAATAGATGTGTTTTGACCAATAGATAGGAATTGGACAGTGGCGGCTGGTGAAGTTTTTGGATGGGGGGGCGCCAGACTCCGCCCATCATTTTTGGCCCCTCTCACTTCTCATAAACCACACCCCTTATATAATCCACCCGAATCCATCCCCTGTATTCCACTTCCTTCCACCCATAGTGTCAGGAGACGGCGCAGTACTCACGTATGCGTTCGCCCGCGAGCGCGTCGGGACTGGGTGCTTTAAAAAAAAAAAAATCTTATTTATTATATTTATTTTTTCACAGTTTAAAAAAAACTAAAAACTTTTATTACTATTACAAGGAATGTAAACATCCCTTGTAATAGAAAAAAGCATGACAGGTCGTCTTAAATATGAGATCTGGGTCAAAAAGTCCTCAGATCTCATATTTACACTAAAATGCAAAAAAGGTTTATAAAAATGTCTTTGCCAGTAAATTAACTGTGAGTAACAAGCAGCAGAGCAGACCATTACTTTGTTTGCACTTTGCTGAATAAGAATAATACCGCATGGCATGTGATCCTCCTGCAAGCATTATGTTCTTTTTCTGCTCTGCTCAATTTATATTCTTTCTTTTAAAAATTGCTCTAATAATTCCTGCACAACTGTTGACTACTGGTCTAGTAAAGGCTTAGGCCGGCCGGGGTGCATTTGGCAATTAATTTGCAATTTTTTTCCATAGAGACAAGGCTGCAATGCCACTCACCTCACTTGCAGCTCCGCTCGGAACGGAGCCGCCGACGTCACCGGCTTTCGGCTGCTTCACGAAACCCGGAAGTGACCTGCCTGTTTTTGAATGACAAGGCTCCTGCCCGTAGAATCACAGTGATTTTACGAGTGGAAGCTAGTCAGCTTAAAAACCTGCAAATGAAGCGCCATGGATGCAATCTTGTGATTGCATCGACGTGGTGCTTCTCATAGTGCACTGTTAAATGACTTTTTTTTTAAACGTCTTAAAGGGCCCTTTTTTTTATTATTTTTATTTTTTTTACACGCTACAGGAGGGGGGCGGCGCCCGGGCGCCCCCTATGGATGGGCCGCCACTGGAATTGGACAATACTTTGCTATGACTGTCCCTGTTTTCATTGATGTAAAACCAGTTTCTATCAGGCTCTCAAAATTAATGAGGCTGAATTAGCCAAAATGTACTAGAGAAAAAGAGTACAGGGAAGTGTTTTATTACATGAATAAAGAGACTGCAGATGACACAACAGTTTAAAACTGACCAGCTGCAGAAGAGGTTTAATCAGGGATAATAGGCCTACCTGTTTTACACCTAACTTTTATTTTAGCTATGGTGATAGTGGATGCGATCAATTTATAAACTTCCAATTCACTGATACTATGGCTGCTCTGTGCCCCCACCACCACCTTTTATTGTGAAGATGATGGCTTAACCAAAAGCCCTCTTATTGGCCTTTTTAATCCTTCTGGCCACAGTTCAAAGACTGTTAAATACATTAGCAAAGCAAAGCTTTGCCCCAACACAAAAATACACGGTGCATGAAGCACTGCATGCCCATTTATGTCATTTGTACACTCAGAATATTTTCTGGCAAACTTTGTGTACTATTTGGTTTCCCTAAAACACAAGGTCTTGTATAGTGCATACTCCATAGGCATGAAATCAGGTGCATCATCATCAGGGGGCTGGTGATGATGGTGTTATGATCATATGAGGGGAGGGAGAAAGGTCTGCTTTAAGGTTTAAGAAAAATTATCCTGGGCAAATATGCAGATACATTCACTACTCAGCAGTACCGCACATCTCTAATCCACAGGATTTAACTTGAACCTATTGTGGCAAACACAAACCTAATCCCTAGCCTCAGCCCCCAGGAGCCAATCGCTTGCAATGTAGTACCCATGTGATACTAAGAAACATGCTAAAAAGTGAAGAGTACAGAGTGAGCAGAGGGATAAACGTACCAGTTTGTTTCCATTTCTCCTAATCATGGGCTTGGAGCAACAAGGTTGCCTGTATTTAGAGGGTGGGGGTGCTATTGCTTTGTCCGTGACTCATGGGTGTGTAGAGTGTTGGAATCCAGAAAGTGGGAATGTGTATGAGTGCCAAAGGGAAACAAAAGGAAGAAGATAGGGCTGCTCCCCTATAATGGTATCCCAAGTTGCCTATAGCACAAATATAAAACAGACCGAAGGGCGTGCACCCATCTAAATGTAAAAACATTCTCTCCATCCACCACCTTCCATTCCCATTCAGAGATCTAGGCACACTCCTCATCCTCATCGACAGTCCTCTGCCTTACCCTAACCCTGCACCACCCTCCCCCCACCTCATGGAAATTCCCACCTTTCATAGGAATCCTCTAGGTATTCCTATTACCGATTCAGGTTGTTTGGCAAACAAGAACCAACCAACCAGAAACAATAGTCTATTCACCGATCTCAATAAATTCTACAATAGACCCTCCTATGCAGGAAAGGTTCTTCGTACTGCTATTAAGAGCAACTGACCTAGCACTGCCCAACATACTATACCAGATATTACCCGGTCCAGAGATGTCACCAGCGCATTGAACCCTAATATACTCAGGAATCCCAATGATGAATCCATGGAAGTTCAGGTAGTGGTTAAGAGGTTAATTAAGGGTTAAGAAAATTATGGATCCCCAATATATCAAGCGAGGTATGAAGTCTCTAGAAGCACGCAAAGAGATTGTCATAAGGCCCGCAGATAAGGGGGGGGGGTTGGTAATTTTAAGCAAGGAGTATTACCAAAGGGAGATGTCCCGACTACTAAATGACGAGGATACGTACAAAATCCTAAATAGAGACCCAATGTTAACATATAAAGATGAACTGCATTCCATCATAGAAGATGGAAAAGACCAAAGGATCCTATCCAAAAAGGAAGCAGCATATCTAGACCCTTTGTTTTGTAGAACTCCTATAATATATTTTCTCCCTAAGATCCATAAAGACAGTACCAATCCCCCAGGGAGGCCTATAGTGAACGGTATTGATTCCGTATCTGCTAGATTGGGTCAATATATTGACTTTTTTCTTCAGCCTTTAGTGGTGAACAAACATATCATACAAATTTTGGAAGAATTGGGATGTTCCCCTTCCAGTATCTTGGTGACAGCTGATGTAGGCTCGCTATACACCATCATAGGGCATGATGACGCTATGACCTCAGTTGAGTGGGCCTTGTCATCATCAGCATTGTCGGGTAGACATCAGGAATTTTTGCTGACTTGTTTAAACTTTTGCCTGAGCCGAAATTATTTTTGGTATGGAAAGGAATTTTATTTACAGACCAGAGGGGTTGCGATGGGAGCTTGTTTTGCTCCCAGTGTGGCCAACTTATTTATGGCCCACTGGGAGGAAGAAGCAGTTTTTAAACATCGCCCCCCATAACTGGTATGCTACCGTAGATTTATAGATGATCTTATTTTGATTTGGGATGGTACTAGATCGTCACTCGACATTTTTATTCAATCATTGGATTCCAATGATAGGAATATTTCGCTCACATGGAATGTGAGTCAAGATCATATAGTCTTTTTGGATCTGGAGATCAACAAAGATTTGGATAACTTCAGGTTGGTTAACCATTTTAAACCTACTGATCGTAACGCTTATATCCCCCTGGGGAGTTGTCATCACCAATCTTGGTTGTGCAACATCCCCAGGGGACAATTCATTAGGTTACATCGTAATTGTACGAGGAGTGAGGATTATATATCTCAATCCGAAGTGTTGATCTCCAGATTTGAACAAAAGGGATATGATAGGTCGGTCTTGAAGGCAGAATTTGAAAAGGTCAAACAGATTGATAGGACTACTTTAGTCTCCAGTCAACCTAGGGAGACTAATAATAGTGAGCAAAATTTTAGATTATAATGTTCAACATAAAAAATTCGAAAAGATAGTGTCTAAACATTGGTCCATTTTAAAGCAGGACAAAATTTTGGGACCCGTGCAACCTACTCGTCCACAGTTTATTTATAAAAAAGCTCCCTCTCTGAGGAACCATCTTGCTCCCAGCATTCTTAACCCCCCTATCCCATCAGAGAACCGATTGTTCTCTTTTTTGGGGGGGTTCTACGCTTGTGGGCGGTGTAAGCCGTGTAAGCATTCTAAAGTCAACATTAAGAAACGGAAGACGTTTCTGGCCTCTGCAACTAATAGGGAATACAATATTCGGCAATTGATTACATGTGACACGATCGGGGTGGTTTACATGTTAGAGTGCGAATGTGGGTTACAATACATAGGACGCACTTCTAGACCTTTACATGTGCGTTTAGCAGAACATGTTGATAATATTAAAAAAGGTCTGAAAACCCACAATGTGTCCCAACACTTCAAACAATTCCATCAGCAAAACCCTAAAGGCCTAAAGTTTTGGGGGATTGAGAGGGTCACAAAACATTGGAGGGGAGGTAATTTCATACGCCAGTTAAGTCGTAGGGAATCTTACTGGATACATGAGACCAATGTATTAATGCCTGGTGGATTGAATGTCGATTTTGATAATAACTGTTTTATTACTGATCGATGATTTTATTGTTTACTTTTTATTGTATTTTTAGTACTATTTAATTTATTGGCTGCAGGTGATGTCACGTTGATATGTGTGTATTATACACATTTTAATATTCTTAATTGTTTTTGAATATTAAGTTCGAAACACATCTTTATATGCATTCTGTAGGAGGTGGACTTTTGTAAACTCAAGTTTGGAGAAAAAAGTTCATGCTTTGCAATTTAAAAATGTGTTTAATAATGGGGTTAATTTGTATTGGATTTGAGTACCCATTAAGCGGTTTTTATTTATTTGATTACATTATATACATAAGGGGAAGGGATTCATTGTTGCAACGGCAATGTTTGCAAATATTGATATGATTCCTTTTTAAAATTCCGCTCATTGTTGTGCTCATTTGCATAGTGCGGAGAGGCATAATGGGATGAGCCGTTAACATGGTAACGTTTGTTTAAATTCACAAGGGCTGCCTCGAGGTCTTTGCCTGTTATCGTGTAGATTCGTACTACACGACAGGATGTGTGGTTACCTTGGTAACTTTCGTAAACATGGAGAGGTTGTCCGTCACGTCGTGCTCACAGTAAGCGTACTATAGGAACCCCTCATTGTCTATTTATATATCGGGTGTCACGTAGTTTCCGTGTCCGCTGATGAAGTCCTGCCCATAGGGACGTAACATATGTACGGACAGAGATCACATGACGTCACCCGCAGTCATTGTTAATTTTAACAATCGTATGAAGCTTCGTTATTGTAAATGTGTTTTTTATGTATATTCATCATTAAAACGTTTTTCTATGGAGAGCAATATGGCCTGTCTTTCTATCCACATGGTCTCAGGAAATGTGAATACTGCTATATACCGATCCAGTGTGAGTATTCCACGAACGTGTCAGTTCATTTGACTCTGAATGGGAGAAAGCTGTGTTTTCATTTGTGAACCGGCCGAATATTGTCTGAGAGGAATACAGCGATTGGATGAGTTGATAAGCATTCGTTGATATTTAAGTGCATACAACCCTTTACATGGTAACGTTTGTTTAAATTCACAAGGGCTGCCTCGAGGTCTTTGCCTGTTATCGTGTAGATTCGTACTACACGACAGGATGTGTGGTTACCTTGGTAACTTTCGTAAACAGGGAGAGGTTGTCCGTCACGGCGTGCTCACAGTAAGCGTACTATAGGAACCCCTCATTGTCTATTTATATATCGGGTGTCACATAGTTTCCGTGTCCGCTGATGAAGTCCTGCCCATAGGGACGTAACGTATGTACGAACAGAGATCACGTGACGTCACCCGCAGTCATTGTTAATTTTAACAGTCGTATGAAGCTTCGTTATTGTAAGTGTGTTTTTTATGTATATTCATCATTAAAACGTTTTTCTATGGAGAGCACTATGGCCTGTCTTTCTATCCACATGGTCTGAGGAAATGTGAATACTGCTATATACCGATCCAGTGTGGGTATTCCACGAACGTGTCAGTTCATTTGACTCTGAATGGGAGAAAGCTGTGTTTTCATTTGTGAACCGGCCAGATATTGTCTGAGAGGAATACAGCGATTGGATGAGTTGATAAGCATCCGTTGATATTTAAGTGCATACGACCCTCTGTAATTTAAATGGTCCATACGATGAGGTGAGCAGCCAATTTTACCATTGGTGGTGGTCCCCCCCTTGGCACTAAGTCACTTTATGCATGAACTGACTGTATACCACTGAAGATTCCTCACGTGGACTTTTTGACACAAAAGCTATCTTTGGACTTTTAATTAATTTTAATATGTTAGTAATCATTTTATTTTAGTTAGAGCACTGTACCATCTGTTTGATATAAAGTTCAGGTAGTGACTGACAATTCTTTCAGTACTGCAGAGCATCCTAACCCTATCCAGCAATCTCTATCCACACCCTACGTTTTGTGTACTCCACAACTACTGATCATACTATTTTTTTTTTTTTTTTTTTAGCCTCAAGTCCTCTTCGAGCCAACCGGAGAAAAAGAAAATTTGCCGGAGAGGCTGCAGAGGATGACGAAAAAAGCCCAGGAATCAACACAGAAATTCCGCAAACTATGAAGATTTTCAATCTATCATCTCTTCAGATCTCTGCTGCAGAATACTAGTTTACTCAGCAGAGGACTTACTTTTGCCCCTATTAACAAGCCCAACCTCTTTCTTTAGTTTAAAGACCTGAACAGGTATATTCATAACCTGACCCTCAAAAGATTTTTTTTATGCCAAACACCGCAAATCCATTACAGATGATGTTGTTGATCCCCCTTCAGCTATTTCCTTCCCGGATTCATTTGAATATGATGGCGACATCATTAATGTTTTGGAAACCTTAACTGATGAAGATGATACAGTAAGTCTCTTTTACACAGCAAGTCGCCACCTCAGCACCAATAATACATTCATCTTTCAAAATCAATTTTTTATCCTGCTCAGTCCAAAGGCCCGTACCTCGAAAGCTTCTACAGAGCAGTATATGCTGATTTTCTCAAACTTTGTCAGACATCCTCTACTGTACCACCCCACCAGTATAATCTGTCTTTTTCTGAAATTCATGCTTTAGACTCCTTAAGTCTGGATGTTATCATCAAACCCACCGATAAAGGGGGAGGTATAGTTCTGCAAGATAGGCAGACTTTAGCAAAGAAGCCTATAGACATCTCTCGGATGAGACAGCATATAAAAAAGTCAAAGAATATCCCACCACTGACTTTGCTACTGAGCTTTATGGTTTAGTTAAATCAGCTCTTGATTGCGGAGTGATTAACAAAACTGAAGCCCCCTTTTTGAAAAAAGTTTTTATTATGCCCCATATTTCTACCATTTACCTAAAGTCCATAAGAATCTTATCTCGCCTCTCCCCCCGGGCGGGCCCATTGTGGCGTCTATGGAGAGTGTCACCACGAGTTTTAGTCAGTACATTGACCAATACTTACAGCCTATTGTCCAACAGTTACCATCCTACATTAGAGATGGCTCACATCTCTTGGAATTAATTGCACCTTTTAAGTGGGAATTGTCTTACATATGGCTGTCCCTTAACGTCACTTCCATTTACACCTCTATCCTACATCATTTCGCTTATTAGCCTTGGAATTTTTCCTTGCACAGGACCCTCTCATTAACCCCAGACAAGTCGCATTCATTCTGGAGGCTACCAATTTTTGCCTGACCCACAACTACTTTGACTTTAATGGCGAGTTCTATCTACAGGTACAGGGGACCGCAAGGGCAGCCAATTTCGCCCCTTCCTACACCAACCTGGCCATGGGTTACTGGGAAAAGAATTACATCTCATCAAACAATCCCTACTCTGCCAACATTGTATTTTTCGGTTGCTATATCGATGACGTAATTGTCATCTGAGATGGCTCCCTGGACCTGATCCCTCTTTTTGTGGATCACTGTAACCTCAATCTCTACGGTTTATCTTTCACACATACCTCTGACCCCACCAGTTCCAATGCAAAAAAGCCTGCTGCAAAACTTGTTTGTTCATTCAACACGGACAAAAATCCTTTTACTCTAAGGGCAGAACATACCCTATAGATCATTTCTACAATTGCTCATCCAACTTTGACGTGTATGGCTTCATGTGCCCCCGCGGGCTGATTTATGTTGGGCGAACAATTTGCCCTTTAAGGCAACAGTTCAGCCAGCATCGACGGCTCATCAAGGGCAGCAAGGACATGCATAGTGTCCCTAGACACTTTGATGAGCACCATAAAAAATCCACCATTGGCCTCAAAGTTTGAGTCATCAAGCAAATACCCAAAACAATGACAGGCTAAATGATTTAAGAAATTGTGTGCTCGTGAGACATTCTGGATTTATTGCCTTGATGTTCTCTCACCTGGTGGCCTGAATTAAGGGATAGAGATATCTACAGTATAAATATTTATGGCACCATTCTTCAACTTTTTATATTTACATGTATAACCTTGTCATTTTTATCACAGGTCTCTTGTATATCTATCGCTCTTTTTTATATATGGGGGTGGCGGGTTTGTTCTTTCACCCCTCCCTCCTCTTCCTCCCTTTCTTCTCTTTTCCTCTCCTCCCCTAACTATCAGTTGGACTCACTATGGTTCTGATTGAATCCAGTGGAGGCTCATTATTGTTTATATACTAATATAGCTTATTTTTGTAATGAGATTGCTTGATTTACATTGTATGATTTCCCTTCACATATTTATTTATGTATATTTATACTTTATAATATGTTTAATATATTGACTGTTTATAGCTATATATCCTAATGAATTTACTTATCATTATGCTTTGGACATTAATTTGACCTACCTCAATGCTGATATCTATGGTACTGTCACGTACCTTTAAGCAGAGCCCGGAGTGCAGGGAGTGGCCTCTCGTAGACCTCTGACTCGAGAGACCCTGGTAGTGGTGACAGGGGCTCAGGAGCACAGAGGGGCACAAGTGCCTGACTGGATAGCAGGTGGTAGAGGCAGAAGACCGTTGAAAGAGGAGGTGTATTGTAGTCCGGTGTCAGAATGCAGGCAAAGGTGAGATAAGGTTCAGCAGACAGCAGAAGGGTTCCTGTAGTCCAGAAACGGCATACAAGTGATTGCAGGAAGTGACAAACAACGGAGGGGTATTGTAGTCCAACAACGGATGCAGGTGCAATGGATAAGCGGAAGTGGAAGAATCCAGTAGTCTGCAGCCAGAGGTAGAAGGCTACAAACGCAGAAGGAGTACAGCCAAATATTGCGGAGGACTGGGAGGTGTCCTGTAGTACAACAGCAAGCAACTTACAGTTGACGGATGATGTAACAGTCCAGGTCAGGCACCGGCGGG
Organism: Lithobates pipiens; assembly: GCF_037356315.1. Classification (NCBI taxonomy): domain Eukaryota; kingdom Metazoa; phylum Chordata; class Amphibia; order Anura; family Ranidae; genus Lithobates; species Lithobates pipiens. The sequence continues at coordinate 119,660,779 of NW_027507758.1, forward strand.
CAGATCAGGTACAGAAACGGAATCCAGAAGAGTAGTCGGGTACAAAGCCAAAGTCGGGGGGCAGGCAGCAAACAGCAGAGTCGGGAACAAGCCGGGTTCGATACGGATCAGGATACAGGTACAGGTACAGGTACAGGTTCAGGTTCAGGTTCAGATACGGATCACCAGGAAGCACAGGAACGCTGTTGGTCAGGCAGCAAAGCACTGAAGCATGGCTCCAGTTTAAATAGCGCTATTGGCGCCAATTTGCGTCAAACGGCCGCGCGCGCACCCGCGTGCGCACTCCCGCGCGCACGCGCACGTGCACGCGCACCGCTGATCGCGGTAACGCTCCTGAAACTGGGTAAAAGATCTTCTGCGACTTTCGCCGCTCAGACGTCCGTGAGGAGGATCTTCCTGACAGGTATTTTATTTTATTCTGCCTAATTTATCTCCAGCTTTTATTTACTATTTTATATTGCACGTAATCGATTGACTATAGCATCTTTTGAATTATCTCTGTCTAATATTACTATTTATTGATGTATTTATGGTACACAAGATTCTTCAGCGCTATGTCTCTTTAACCCCTGTCCTTGTAATATTACTGACTTTTTTCTTTTATGCACGATTTGGCCCTGCCCTCCGTCAAACTATAAAAACTCCCTGCTCATACACCTCATGCTTGATAAAGGAATGCAGCTATTCCTCCACCAATGGCTTGCTAGTTCTGAAACGCGTCACATTTTTGTGAGGTCACTGCCGGGCACCGGGCGTTGTTTGCTCCCCAAGCCTCATTCTGATCCTGGTCTCACGGCCGTGCTTCATTTTACATCACTAAGGCAGAATGATCATTGTGGAGGCACTGTGCAGCTTGCTAGAGGCACTGATGTCTGTCCTTCCCTGCATATATTTTTTTCACTGGAACCCATATCTGTGTCCAATGGATTCTTATTTTTCTCCACCTGACCATGATTTGAATTAGCCTGCATAAGCCTGGTCCATCTGAAGGAGATAGTGCTGTGCTTAGCCATCCCACCTGTCCTGCTTGGATTTGATGTGGAGCCAGCCCCATAGGATCTGCTGTGACTTGCAGTCCCACTCCATCTCTTCAGCCCATCTAATGAATTTGAATGCAACTCTTCTTTCCTCCATGTGAGTGGATATTGTTGTTTTAATAAATTGTTTTATGATATATACTCAGAGGCGCCCTTCTCCTTGTTTTTATTCTCATTTACTGGAACCCGCTTTTGGTTTTCTTTGTGGCTGCCCTGACTGACCCTATGACATAAACATTTATGAGTGCATGTATGTGTGTACGTATACATCTCTCTATCTTGGCCCTTGGACTATTGGCTATTACATCCTGAGGTATCTGTGTATTGCACCTTTTTTACTTGTTTTTTTTTTTTACCCATCTAAATGTAGACTGTTATGTAATGGAATACAATTAAAAGAGTTATGCACTCACTCTGTGTCCAGTGAAGGTAGGCGTATTGATGTGTAAGCAGGTCTATGTGAGCTGGCTTCTCCTGCCGAGTATGACGGGTAGACAGCTGGCCTATGTGGCAGTTAAGCAGCTGTGTATATGGTGCAGGAGTGGGGTGTTGAGCTGGGCAGCAGAGCTGTCAGGCTGTTGCAGCTGTGGTCCCGATGTGTTGGATGCTCTTGCAGGGGCCCGCAGGCTAGCAGCTGGTCTGTGCGGTGGGTTGGTCACTGGGCTATGAAGCAGGGACCAGCTAGTAAGTGGCTGTGTCTGCGGAGCAGTGCAGAGATGGGGTTGGGCTTGAGTGGGATAGCTGTCACAGGCTAATGGAGCGTGAGTTGGCAGCTGGCCAATTAAAAACCACTAAAAAACAGCCCACTGGGACTCTACAGTTTTTCTGCAATTTGACAGGGATGTTCCAGTGTTGCAAGAGCATCCAACACATCGAGACCACTGCTATAACAGCCTAACATCTCTCCTGCCCAGCTCAACACCAGCCATCTACCCACCCAACTTTGACGGAGAAGCCTTCCCATGAGACCTGCACATTAATATGCCTAACTTCACCAGCAACAGAGGGTGCATAACTCTTTTTTTAATTGTATTCCATTACATAACAGTCTACATTTAGATGGGCGTGCCCCCTTCTTTCCATTTTTGTTTCTGTATTGCTTAACCCTTTCACTGCCGGAACCACTTTTGCAATTTATTTTCACACATGGTAAAATTCACATCTTGAGACTGAAGATTAGTTAAATCCAACAAACATTCTAGATTTTGAGAAAGCAGAGACCCTGGAGAATCACATGGTGGTAATTGTATTTTGTATGTTACATTAGCACAGCTGTCTACCAAGCCCACATTTTCAGTAAAAAATACACTAAAGTTAATTTTCAGTTCACACAAACACAAGCGGGGCACTTTCTTATGTATGGAAGTGATTGGGTGGCTGTAATCACCAGGAATCTGTTTATAGGGATGTGCTGCTATGGACATAGCACTTATGCTTGTCGCAGTGAAAGAGCTAACTGGAGCAGAGAAAGATCAGGTTACAAGTCTGGCTGTACTTCCTATCAGGAGGAATCAGTAGACGGAACTAGAAAAGCCTTGACAGGTTAAACAGCTGTTATATTTGCAGCTCAACTGGAAATCATCTTTAAAGTTTAACTAAAAGCTACCAATATTATTTCAAGCGGACCTTCACCCTCTGTTGGCACGCTCCTCCTCCTCCATCCTGCTCCATCTCCGCAGCGCCAATATCAGGTTTTTTTTTTGTCCCCATCAAAGGCTTGCCCGGTTTCTTGAATTTGCTTAGGCGAATGACATGTTGCCTCCTGGGATGCATAGCGTGTCTCATTCAGCAAAGAGGAGGAGGAGGGTGGGCTGAGCAGGCCTGTGCAGCTGCTGCAGAGAGGAGGATACCAGTGGCTCAATGCTGGTCCTGCGGGCTAGGTGAGTATGCTTACTGTGCTAAAGAATGTCAAAGGTAAGTAGCTAAAAAAATGGAGGGGGGGGCGAAAAGGCCCCAGTTCCTCTTTAAGTTAGACATAAAAGGGTGTGTCTAAATTGAGAATACTTATGAATTCTCATGATACACAGCTCTTTCAGTGGGATAGGCTACTTTTTCAATTAGCTATAATGTTATTTATGTTCTCTCTGTTATTTATGTTCTTTAACTAGATATGATTTACAGTAATTATGTTGGTACAACTGTGCATACATGGTAACATGAACTACAACTTGGTGGACCATACATGCATATGTGGTGACCTTGGACCCCAAAGAAAGACTAGAAATTGAGAAAAAATGGTTTATTCTTGTTGTTTCAGCTTTATTTGCTTTGCTTTCTGTGTAGAAATGAGTGAAATGGAGAGTTATCACTTTCTGTATGATTTAGCTATTTTGGCAAAACATGTTGAAGACATGGGGAAGGCAACATTAAAGCGTTAATGTTTTTAAGGGTGCAATGGGATTTTAAAAATCTCTGAAGAGTTAAAGAAACGTGTTTTACCTACCCTGGACCTTTGCTTATGCCAAAAAATTTCCTGATTATCTATATTATTTATACATTTTTAGAAAACTACAGCAAGAAAAGGGTAAAATAAAAATATTAAAGCAACAGTACACAAATGACGATCCAATGCACAAAGGTAAAGAAAACAAATAATGAACACCAATACATTAAAAAAACTAAACAGCTCTAAATACACTCCCTCCAAAAAACACAACCTTTAAAGCAAATGTCACTTAAACAGCTCAATGAGTAAAGAATTAAAAATTCCAGCATCATTTCACCAATATAGAAATTGGTAATTCTGAAGTGAAATCAGTTATGACAAATGTATTCCTCTCATCCTTGTTTCTGTGTATGCAGAGAGCAAGGAAGGTCATTTCTAACACTTTACTCATACATATAAGGGGACTTAAATAAGATATGTCTTAAATAGGTTATATATTAAATGCACTCTATGTTCAATGTTTTCTTTCTGTGAAATGAATCTCATTTGCCATTGAGGGTCTAGTAGTCATATTAGCTGCAATAGCCATGCCCTTGAGCTTTGTGCATTACTCTAGCCATGCCCATTCCTTTCGTAAACAGTATCTATATATATATATATATATATATATATATATATATATATATATATATATATATACATTTTCTTAATAAAGTGAACCAATAAAATATAAACAATTAGTATTTTAAAAAGCCAAAAGATGTACTAGTTAATTTGTGTTGCTTTAAGATGCATTAATGTTTAATTGTTTAAATATACTTCTATTTTCTGTGTCCTCGAGATAGGAGAACCATTGTGAATTTCATGAGCCTGTGCAACATCAATAAAATGTTGCATGCATGACCTCCTTGATATTAATAGCAAGAATTAAAAGCTTGATGGGTTTTTGGTAAGTTAAACGGCATCACTTTTAATTTTATTAGGCTCAGCATGGGCTTGTTTCTTCTACATATTATAAGTCTTTATGAGGCAGGCAGTATAAAAAGAGAATTTCAGACCATTTTTCGGTCAAGAATTAGGTTTAGCTTAATGGATCAATTCTTTTCTTATTAAAGTGAGTCTGACCAGTGGCAAGTAATTCATTCAGCATTGATCTTTGTCTCACCCTGAAGTAGCTTGCATTCTCTTATGTACATGAAAAATAAGGTGCTTCAATAAAAACAATGCCAGTTTAATACAAATATAGAATTTTTCTCCAATTTACATTGTTCCTAATGCCGTATGTTTTGGTCTTTTGATTTCATCATATGTGTGGTATAGATAAGAAGAATGAAAGATTTAAATGACTTCACTAGTCTTTTATAAATTAATTTAGCTCAGCTGGAACAAGTCAAAACCATTGTTTGGATCACAATCTAGTAAGAAAAAAGAACAAGAAAAGGTAAATTATAATTAAGTATACAATCTAAATAAAGTAAAAATAGAAAATAAACCACGTACAATTTAAATACAATAATTGCAAAGCACAATAAAATATAATGTCTTGTTTTTGACGCATGTGTTATTAAATTGAATATATTTTTAAATACTTTAGTTTCTGTGTATGCCTTTCATTTATTATTTTGCTGTGCAATAGAAAGGGGTAGAGCATGGCAAAACATTTAAAACAATAAAGTTAAATGTTGAGCAGATTAAAGTGAACCTGTTCTGAAAAAAAAAAAGTACTGTTTATTGGTTAGATAAGACAACAGTGCTTCTGATTCTGCAAGGATCTTGATTAAAAATATATATTATTTACCTTTTTTTTTTTTTGCAAATGTTAGCATTTTGAAGAATGTTCTACAGTGTGTGGACACAAAACATGGGGGGTTATTTACTAACAGAAAATCCACTTTGCACTGAAAGTGCACTTGGAAGTGAAGTCACTGTAGATCCGAGGGGGACATTCAAGGGAAATAAAAAACAGCATTTTAGCTTGTACATGATTGGATGATAAAATCAGCAGAGCTGCCACTCATTTCAGATCTACCCCTTAGATTTAGAGCGACTGCACTTCCAAGTGCACTTACAGTGCAAAGTGGATTCGCCTTTCGTAAATAACCCCCATTGTCAATAGCTCCGAAGTGGAATGCTATTATATTCACCATGCTCAAATGCAAGCATAAACCTCTGCACGTCAGAATTTGTGCAGACGATCGTAGTTTCTGATCGGAACTTTTTCCGACCAAAAAGTTGAAAGCATGCTCTCAATCTTTTGCTGGTCGAAATTCCACCTGCGGGGGTCCGATGGAGCATACACATGATAGCATTTTCTTACCAAGAGCTCTTGTTGAATTTTTGCTGGCGGGGTTTCCGATCGTGTGTACGGGGCATAAGGGTTGAATTGTACAAACACTATCAAAAAATCTCTATTAGAATGAGAAAAGTGTGCATCTGGCAATTTAACCTGACATGCATTAAAACTGTGGTCATTTTCAGTTGAAAATAAAGTTTGCAACTCCTAAAAAAAGAAACTTCTAACTCTTTTGCTCACAGCTCTCTTCCTAGTTCCTAGAACAGTGATGGCAAACCTTGGCACCCCAGATGTTTTGGAACTACATTTCACATGATGCTCAAGCACTCTGCAGTGTAGTTGAGCATCATTGGAAATGTAGTTTCAAAACATCTTGGGTGCCAAGGTTCTCCATCACTCTTAGACAAAGCTGGGGAAATTAGATTTTTCTGTTTCCCTCACCAGCTCAAGGAGGCCACACCCAATGAAGCAAAGGTAATTGGATTAAAGATCTGCAGCCAGGTGAGAAGACCTCCACTGTCAGAAATGGCATAAAGACAGCCAGACCAGAGCCTAATAGCATGCAACATCTTCAAAAGACCCAGCTACTGTGGCGAGACCCTCCGCAATTGCTACCAGAGTATTCCTGTTCTAATGGGATGGCCCTTTGTCTTTTGACATTGGCTTCCTCCAGCTGTTCATTATCACCAGAGCTGTCCTGGAGTTCACTGTGAGGCATGCTGTCTATGATATAATTGCAAGAATTTTTTTTCTGAACTATCTTAACCAAGTAGCATTCTCAGCTTGGCTCTCTGTTGGTATAGTGACTATGCTAAGGATAAGCCGAACAGATCCCTGTTTGGTTTGCACCAGAACTTTTGAACACCGCGAAAGAACAGACCCAAATAACGAATCCCATTAAAGTCAATGGGATCCGAATGTCAAAAGTCAAAAGTTTCCATTCTGGAGGCTTATATGCAAGTAATTGGGCATACAATGGTTATAGGGGTCTGGGTCCTGCCCTGGCGGACATGTATCAATAAAAAAATTGTGAAAAACTGAATTTTTAAATGAGCAACAATTTTTTATTTTTTTTTGTGAAAGCATAAAAATGACAAAAATCCTTCCAATATAGTGCCCGGGGGGGCTCCTTAGTCTACCTATTAATTGGCAGTTCTGTACCAGGTCTATAATCTGCTGCAGCAATAATTGCATTTATAAAGCCAAAAAGAAAAAAATGAAATTTTCCCACGCAAGCTGCCTTTATTTTGCTCAGCAACAGCTGGGGAGCCAGTGTATGTAGCATACTGGGCAAATTCTAGCCAGTGGTCTAGTCTCATGACCCAGTAAGTCAGTGGATCGTCAGCTGGACAGCTCTCCATCTCTGTTTTGGCCCAGAGGTAATCGTTCACCATGTGATGCAGATGCTGCCGATGGGATGTGAAAGCTGACAGCCTTGGGTGGCGAGGACTCAGAACTGTGTTTTCCACGACACTATAACCTACTGGAGTCAGAAAAAATGTTCAATAAAATCCTCTTTAATGTGTCCTCAAGAGATTTTATCTTCTGCACTCTCTGTGGGAACGGGATGAGTTCTGAGACCTCCCCGTTATAACTCCAAAGGGTTGCCAACCAGTAATCATCCTTCTCCTTTATGCCACGTATTCTTGGATACTTTTGCAGGCTTAGAATTATGAGGTTGCCCATGCGCCTCAAGACTCCTCGGGGTCACTCAGGATGACAGCATCTGGAACTTCCTCCTCCCAGCCACATACTACTCATAAGGGTCCTGGAGTTTGAAAAGCCATCACTTACAGATTGACTCATGTCTTCCTCTTCCTTGAAGCCTATAAAAGTGTCAGAATCCTCCTCCTCATCCTCCTCACCTCTCTCTTCCTGTGTTTTCTGTGACATAAGAATGATGGTGTCTGGATAAAGTGGGCCTTGAGAGGAAAGGAAGTCCTCCTCTTTCTCCTGCTGCTCTGCCTCCAATGCCCTGTCCATAATGCCGCACAGAGTCTGCTCCAGCAAGAACAGAACATGAATTGTGTCACTGATGCATGCACTGTCGCTGCTCACCATCATTGTGGCCTCCTCAAATGGTGACCATACAGTGCAAGCATCCTTAATGATCAGCTATTGGCGTGGGGGGAAAAAATACGAGGCGGCCTGAGCCTGTCATTGTGCTGTACTGGCACAGGTACTCGTTGATGTCCCTCTACTGCATGTATTGCTGCTGCAGCATTCCCAATGCTGAGTTCCACCTGGTAGGCATGTCACAAATCAGACGGTTTATGGGCAGGTGGAATTCCCGCTGAATTTCAGCCAACTGAGCACTGGCTGTGAATGACGGCCTTGCAACCCTTAGGAAATGCTGCACCACCAAATTGAGGACATGTGCTAGACAACTTTCCCTGTCTAAGGGCAGACAGAAAGTTTGAATCATTATCGGACACCACTATTTCTGGCTCCAGCTGGCGTGGTGTGAACCCCCTCTGAGCCTGTTCCTGCACAGCTACAAGAATCTCTGCTCCAGTGTGGTTCCTGCCCCCTAAATGCATCAGCTGAAGCACTGCATGGCACCTTTTTAGCCTGACTCTGGGAAAAAGCCCTTTGAACGCTTAGGGGATACCTGATGTTCATAGGAATTTCTGAAGAGGAGGGCATGGAGTTGGCAGAGGAGGAGGGGGTAGAGCTCACAGGTCTGGCATCATCACCATCAGCTGTATGGAGACATGGGGGCACAACAAGCAGTGTTACCCAGTGTGCTGTGAACAAAATATATCATCCCTACCCATGCTTGCTGGACCACGTGTCAGCAGTAAGGTGGATTTTTATCAATGTAAAGAGGTGTTTGGTGCACTTTAATTTGAGTACTCACACTACACAGACACACTCCACGAATACACTATAATATACTGCAATATAATGTGCCAAACGTACAGTGACGCACAGAACTATATGCCATTAAACTGGCAGTAACACACACAGAACTATATGGCATTAAACTGGCAGTAGCACATGCAAAACGATATGGCGTTAAACTTGCAGTAAGCACACAGAACTATATGGCGTTAAACTGGCAGTAACGCAATCAAATAGACGGTGTTCAACCATCACTACACTGACACTATCTTTACTGTCCCTACTCTAGCTATACACTAATGTCAAGATTACTGACACGGTCTCACTACACTACGCTGAAACTATATGAGCTGTCCCTACTCTATCTGCACAATATGCAAAGCTGAATGATGATCCTCCTCACTGCACTCACACTATCCCTAGACTGATGCTAAACTAATATTCTACACTGAAAATTGAAGCAAAATAGCACAGTATAGCACACTAACTAATAGAACAGGGATCTGTTTGGTGCTATCTCTCTCCATGCCAAAATCACACTGAAAATGGCTGCCATTGAAAGAATACTTTTATACTGTGGGGCGGGAATGAGCCATGATTGGATAAAGTCATGATGACAGTATCCAGTCATGACTCTGACAGTGCTCTGTGCCATGATTGGCTGAAGCTTTCACTGCTTCAGCCAATCAGGGCTTTCAATGCACTGTTCAGCGCCGCAATGTATTGTGGTCAGTTCGGGGGGTGGTTGGCTGTTCACCGAACAACGAAAGTTTGGCCCGAACTTATGCTCGGGCCAAACCATTCACCCATCCCTAGCAGCCACATGTTAATCCACTGCACCTTTCCTTCACTCTCCCTTCACCTTTTTTCTGTATCTGCACAGCCTCTCATTTCCTCCTCACCTTGCGGAGCTGTGTCATTCCATCCTCTCAATTCTCCCCCTCCTGTGTGGATGTGTCTCTGCAGCCTCTTACACCCTTCTCACTTCTGTGATCTCTGTGGCCTCCTACCGCATTCAAATTCCTATATGTATGTGTGGGGCAGCTCAGAGTCACTTCCCCCACTGACACGAGCATGTCAGCTAGAGCAAAGAGCTAGATAGACCATGCTTACAGACAGATAGCAGAACAGTCTGCAATTATGGCAATATATTGCGATTCTGTAATTTATATTCCCTGAAGATGATTGTCTTTCTTTTGTTCAGGTCAATATCTATCTGTTTAATAGAGGATAATAAAAAAAAAAAATCTGTACATTACCCCCTTTGTGTACCTATATTACACTTCACAGAGATGCTGAATGCAGAAAAGTATTTATTGTCATTTTTAATTATTTAGCACTTTTGCTAGTTGGGAGTCATTCTGTCTGACTTGTAAATGTCTTGTTGGCCTACCAAGGGATGTAATGCAAATAAATAAGCATACATTATGCAGTATGAATAACTCATGGCAAGTAATGTTAAAGTCATCCTAATACAAAAGTACAGCTAATACTTGTCTGAGTGATGGTGTACACTGATCTCAGTTCACTTTGATTTTTCACTTCAAAGTAAGAAGTGTACTGACATGGGGGGGGGGGCAGTTAGTACACCTTTCCAATATAAAAAATCTATAGTAATCTGAAATATTTAGCAATAGTCTTCAGGGCCCATTAGTAGGAACAAACGGCAGGTTTCCCACACATGTCTACTGTAGACAGAAGGAATAGCTCGTTTTTGGTGCCTAGTTCTTGGCTATTTCCATTAATGCTAGACATTAGACTAAGGGTTAGGTTTGTGTTAGTGTTAACCACTTCAGCCCTGGAAGGATTTACCCCCTTCCTGACCAGAGCACTTTTTGTGATAAGGCACTGCGTCAGTTTAACTGACAATTGCACGATCATGCGACCTTGCACCCAAACACCCAGATTCCCCCGCTGACATCAGCCGGGACACAAGGAGGAGAACAGAGAGAGAGATCTGGTTGATCACGTGATCGCGGGGAACTGCTCTTAAACCTGGTAAAGGAGGCATTTTTTAATAAAGCACAGAGAGAGGAACAGTGGTCTTCGGGAACCAGCAGGATTATATAAACTTTAAACTGTTATGAGAGCATGAGGAGTTGTGTGGGGTGGGCACTGACTCACGGGCAGACAGGCAGGGAGGGGAAGGGGGAGGACTACACAATAGCACATAATTGGAGAGCTGCGGCTGATGGAGGCACATAAACTCAGCAGCCATGATACACTGTGGTCAGTTTACAAAGGTGAGAGCAGAAACTGGCAGGATCAGCCAGGTTTTACAGGTGATACAGGGGGCCAAACAACACAGCACAAGCACTGCTTTAACCCCTTCCCAACCAGCTGTCACAGTTATACTGCGGCAGGTTGGATCCCCATGACGAACCGTCGTAGCTATACGTTGGCTCGCCTTTTTACCACTAGGGGGCGCATGCCGCCAGAGCCGATGCGTTTGCCTGGTGGTCGCGATTACCACCGGGCACCAGCAATCGCTCCACACAGAGACAGAACAGAGATCTGTCAATGTAAACAGACAGATCTCCGTGCTGTCAGAGGTGAGGAGAGTGATTTGTTGTTCACACTAAGTATGAACAATGATCAGTCTCCTCACCCAGGCAGTCCCTTCCCCCACAGTTAGAATCACTTCCAAGGTAACACAGTTAACCCCTTGATTGGCCCTTACTGTTCACCCCTGTCCTGCCAGTGACATTTAAACAGTAATAAGTGCATTGTTATAGCTCTGATCGCTGTATGAATGCCAATGGTCCCAAAAATGTTTCAAAAGTGTCCGATCTGTCCGCCATAATGTTGCAGTCCTGATGAAAATCACTGATCCCCGCCATTACTAGTACAAAATAAAAATAATAATAATAAATGCCATAAATCTTTTCTCTATTTTGTAGATGCTATAACTTTTGCACAAACCAATCAATATACGCTTATTGCGATTTTTTTTATTTTTATTACCAAATATATGTAGAAGAATAAATATTGTCCTAAATTGATGAAGCAATTAGATTTTTTTTTTTTTTGTATGTATTATAGCAGAAAATAAAAAATATAGTTTTTTTTTTTCAAAATAGTCGGTCTTTTTTTGTTTATAACACAAGAAATAAAAACCGCAGTGATGATCAAATACCCCCAAAAGAAAGCTCTATTTGTGGGGGAAAAATAGACATCAATTTTATTTGGGTACAGCGTTGCATGACCGTGCAATTGTTAGTTACAGTGACTCACAAAAAATGGCCTGGTCATTAAGGGGGTAAAACCTTCCAGGGCTGAAGTGGATAAACAATGGGACCAATTTAAATGGAAGATATAAATTGGCCAGTAGTTTGCTGTTGCTCTTTCTGCTGGCCAATTCCTATCAAACTCTCATTAAGAATGAAGAGACTGCAGATTATACAGCAGTGTAAAATTGGCCAGCAGCAGGACTAGAGGAAAAGAATACAGGCAAATGGTTTACACCATAAATTAAGAGACAGCAGATAATTCATTAGCAGTAGGACAATTTTAACCCCTTGTCTAACAAGTTATGTTTATAAACGTCCTGATATTCAAGGGCTTAAAACAATCCCATGGCTACTTCTGCAGCCATAAGCTTGGTATTGTTTTTTAGCTGGCTCCTGGCTTTCATGCATGGCTTTCAAAAGTTACAGATTGGACTTTAACCACCTCGATACCAGGCACTTAAACACCTTCCCGCCCAGACCAATTTGGAGCTTTCAGCGCTGTTGCACTTTGAATGACAATTGTGCGGTCATGCTACACTGTACCCAAATTACATTTTTATCATTGTTTTCCAACAAATAGAGCTTTCTTTTGGTGGTATTTGATCACCTCTACGGTTTTTATTTTTTGCTAAACAAGAAACTTTTGAAAAAAAATATGTTTTTTTGTTTCAGTTTCAAAACTTTGTAAATAAGTACGTTTTCTCCTTCACTGATGGGCACTGAGGGGGCTGCACTGACGGGCACTGATAAGGCGGCACTGATGGGAACTGATAAGGTGGCACCAATGAAGTGGCATTGATGGGCACTGATATGTGGCACTGATTGGTGACACTGATGGGCACTGATAAGTGGCACTGATGGGCAACACGGATGGACACTGACAGGTGGCACAAATTGACACTGATAGCTGGCACAGATTGGCATGGATAGGCGGCACAGATGGGCATGGATAGGCAGCACAGATGGGCATGAATGGGCACTAATAGTTGGCATGGATGGGCACTGATAGGTGGCAAAGATGGGCGCTGATAGGTGGCACGGATGGGCACTGATAGGTGGCATTGTATTGTATTGTTTTGTACTGATGGATGCCAATCAGTGCCAAACAATAATGCATGCCAATCAGTGATGCCCATTGTGGGCATCACTGATTGGCATCCATTGTGGGCACTGATTGACATCCATTGTGGGCACTGACTGGCATCTCTGGTAGTCTAGGGTGGCATACCTGGTGCTGGGCATCCCTGGTGGTCTGGTGGCGTTCCTGGTGGTCCAGTGTGGGCATCCTGGGGGGGGCTGTGCTGATAATGGATCAGCACAGACCCCCCTGTCAGAGGAGCAGCCGATCGGCTCTCCTCTACTCTTGTCTGACAGACAGGAGTGAGGAAAAGCCAATCAACGGCTCTTCCTATTTACACTGTGATCAGCTGTGATTGGACACGGCTGATCACATGGTAAAGAGTCTCTGTCAGAGACTCTTTACCGAGATCATAGTTATGGGGTGTCAGACTGACACCCTGCAATAACGATCGCCGCGAAGTGCGCCCCCAGGGGCGCGCAGCGGCTCAAAATCCTGAGGACGTCATATGATGCCCAGTCAGGTTTTGAAACCACTTTGCAGCCATCATTTGCCTATATGAAATGGTTAAACTACAGCACTTTTAAACACATTCACAAAATAAATAAAATTTACAAAAATAGTGAATATTATTCACATATATCTATATGGTCAATGCATTTTGTAGATGTGCATGACGAAAACATTTGTTTAGTTTTCATTTTGATTCGTTAAACTGGTTATTTCATTTAGTTCAATTTGGTTGATTTGATCAATTCATTTTCAGAATTCATATTCTGAGTTTTTGAATTTACTGATTTTTTTTTTTTTGATTTGAAACAATCAAATCGTTTTATTTTCAAATCGGTCGAAATGAAAATGTTAGATTATTTTTGATTCAAATGCAGCAAAGTGAACAAACAAAAGAAAAATCTTCATCAAATGATTACAATGACTCTTTAAATTACCTTTGGCTTAACAAAAACAACATTAATTTGAAATTTTACTCTAATAACACACAGTCTTTGATTTCAGCAATATGTGTAGTAAGAATTCAACTGGAGTTCAATGTAAAATTTGATTTGAATTTCTGAAACTCGGATTAATTTTGTTACGTTATTCAGAGCATTCGGTAAAATTAATTTATATTGTAATTTATATCCGAATCTTTGAATAAAAAAAATGTGTCAGACTATTAATTCGGAACGAAATGAACTGCACATGTCTAGCATTTTGCATGCTCCCATGCTTCATCGGGATTGTTGGTGAAATGCATACCCATCAATGTGATAGTAACATGTTCTAAAATAACAATAAATAGAAACAATTCATTTATCTTGCTCTCAAAGGAAAAAGGGGAGCGATATAATAGTCTCCCCGAAAAATGGCCTCCAAGAGAAACATTACACACAGCTAAAAACTAGACATGTGCAGAGTAAAATATTCGTTTCGGAATTTCGTTTTCGTCCGAAAACTTAATTTATTTAGTTACTCCCGAAATTCGTTTTTATTTATTTCGTTTTTCGTTCAAAAATTGCATTCGTCCGAAACCTGCCTGTGTTACATCAGAGGGGTGCAGGGTCACCCATACGTCACAGGGAACCCCGGGTTTCCCCTTGCGTCAGAGGGGGGCGGGGTCAGGTGACGGGTGGCCCCACCCTCCGTGTATAAGAAACGTCAGGCCGCCGGAATCCTTGCAGTGTCTCCTCCGCGGAGACAGAAGAAGGATGGATACGCTGCGCTGGATGAGATGAGCCATCGCTGGAGAGATGACCGTCCGTCGCTGGATAGCAAGAGTGGATTACCACCGCTGGAATCTTTTTTTTTTTTTTTTTTTAATAAAGATATTTTTCAAAAGTGTGTTTGTCTTATTTAACTATTTTTTACACTTTCTTTGTGAAATGGTAGGGGTACTTTTGTACCCCCTTACCATTTCAAACAGGGGGGGCTGGGATCTGGGGGTCCCCTTGTTAAAGGAGGCTTCCAGATTCTGATAAGCCCCCCGCCCGCAGACCTCCACAACCACCGGCCACGGTTGTGGGGATGAGGCCCTTGTCCTCATCAACATGGGGACAAGGTGCTTTGAGGGGTCACAGACCCCCAAAGCATCCTCCCAATGTTGAGGGCATGTGGCCTGGTACGGTTCAGGAGGGAGGGGGGCCGCTCTCTCGTCCCCCCCTCTTTTCCTGTGGCCTGCCAGGTTGCGTGCTCGGATAAAGGGTCTGGTATGGATTTTTAGGGGGACCCCCACGTCAATTTTTTTTTTCAATTTGACGTGGGGTTCCCCTTAATATCCATACCAGACCTGAAGGGTCTGGTTATGGATATTTAGGGGGAACCCCACGTCAAATTTTTTCTTAAATTTGAGGCAGGGTTCCCCTTAATATCCATACCAGACCTGAAGGGCCTGGTAATTGAATTTGGGGGACCCCCACGCTTTTTTATTTATTTATTTATTTATTTATTTATCAATGACTTTCAATGAGTGTTCTCTGTATTACGGGAGCCGACAATTCATAATAGCTGCGAGTGATTTTAAAGGACTTTTTTTCCTGCATAAATGACACTTTGTGCAGGGACAGTTCTAAGCACCAGAAACATGCGCCCCTTCACAGGCATACTATAGACAACCCCCCCCCCTACGAAATTTAAAGGAATATTACACTTTTATTGTTTCACTTTAATCATTATTAAAATCACTGCTCCCGAAAAAACGGCCGTTTTTAAAACTTTTTTTTGCATTGATCCATGTCCCCTGGGGCAGGACCTGGGTCCCCAAACACTTTTTAGGACAGTAACTTGCAGAATCTTTTCTCTCTGTCAAATCTTTTTTCTCTGTCGAATATTTTCTCTATATAATCTTGGACTAATAGAGGTAAGGTTAGGCACATTCGACCACAGGTTCTATAGACAGATTGTTATTGTAAGAGTCATGTCGAATCTCCTATTCTATATCGAACTGTTGTAACAATGAAAATGAAAATAAAGCATTTATTTATGTCGGATCTTTCGTTTTTCGGATTTTGTGCTTTCGTTATCGTTTGTCAAAACGAAAATAGCTGAAATTCGGACGAAAATGCATTCGGACGAAAACGAATGCACATGTCTACTAAAAGCAGCATATGCAGAAGTACTCTGCAGACTAAGTTAACCTTTATTTTTAAAATTCTTTAAGTGTGTGAGTCATAGTATTTTTGCTTTATGTTATTTACAGTATTTTCCAAATTGAATACCATTATTTTCATTATTTTGACAAATTTCATTATAAGTGTATGCATATTAAATCTTACCACTTAGAAATATATATTTTAGACAATTATATTTATTACTTAAGCTTGTACCATATTTGCTAACTGACCTAAAGCCTTTCAAAGAGATATCAGTGAATTTGATTTTGAACGCAAATTATATATTTTAAAGAAAAGGTCATACTGAGAAATGACAAATCCATTAGCACTCATATAATTGCATAAAACTGTCATAATCTACCAGTTTAAAACTATAATTAATTAATGTGGACTATTTCTTCCAAGTTCTTCTATGGAATTTTATTGAATAGACATATTTCTAAATCCCAAATTGTGACATTTTTTATTATAGATTAGATTTTTTTTTTTTTTACATTGTGCTTCTTCCATACTTAACATTAATTGTCAAATGCATAAAAAGTATGATATTTTAAACAATATGGGAAGTCTAACCCAGTAACTTGACAATGCCACGGATAAAGTACAAGTCATTGTTTTAGTTTCATTTATTAAGTGGTTTTTGAAAAAAATAATAATGTAAATTTACAGATTTTTACAGCTAGTATGAAACTGTCACTAGAGTAAAAGCAGTTCTTTCAATTATTTATTAATAGCATAATAGGGTTTTAAGAATACCCACTGTTCTTATGAAAGGGAGAAAAATGAAGTTTAAAGGCAAATATTAGTTCTTTTAACATACAAAACTGTGACTGGAGGGGGGACTATCATCGTTTTGTTTCAATAGTTTTTATTGAAATATCAAATAGAAAGGAAAAAGTACAATTTGCAATTATATAAGCATAATATAGTCAAGAAATAAGACATTAGTGTGATAAAATTACTTAGGGAAAGAATCATCTAACCACAAATATTCTAAATACAAATAGGGATGGGCGAACTGTGCGGCCCTAGCATAAGTTCAGGCCGAACTTTGGTTGTTCGGATGTTCTCTAGAACACCAAACAATATGCCATGTTCGAGGCAGATTCAAAAGCCGCCGGAGCACCAAGTCTATGGGACATTAACATGAAAAATCAAGTGTTAATTGTAAAGGCTTACATGGAAGTTATTGTCAGAAAAAGTATTTGGGGACCCGGGGCCTGCCCCAGAAGACATGTATCAATGCAAAAAAAGTTTTAAAAACTGCAGTTTTTTTAGGGAGCAGTGATTTTAATAATGCTTAAAGTGAAACAATAAAAGTGAAATATTCCTTTAAATTTCATACATGAGGGTATAGTATGCCTGTAAAGTGGCACATTTTTCCCATGTTTAGAACAGTCCCTGCACAAAATGACATTTATAAAGGAAAAACGTCATTTAAAAGTACTCGCGGCTATATTGAATGGTTGGTCCCGGCAATACAGATAAAAGTCATTGAAAAAAATGGCATGGGATCCCCCCAGTCCATTGCCAGGCCCTTAGGTCTGGTATGAATATTAAGGGGAACCTCGAACCAAGACTTAAAAATTGCGTGGGGGTCCCCCCAAATTCCATACCAGGCCTGAGCCTGGTATGGATTTTAAGGGGAAACCCGCGCCAATTTTTTTAAAAAAAAGGTGTGGGGTCCCCCCCAAAAATCCATTCCAGGCCCTTATCTAAGTACGCAACCTGTCAGGACGCAGGAAAAGAGGGGGAGACAAGATAGCGCCCCCCTCCTGAACCTTACCAGGCCACATGCCCTCAACAAGGGGAGGGTGCTTTGGGGTAGCCCCCAAAGCACCCTGTCTCCATGTTGATGGGGACAAGGGCCTCATCCCCACAACCCTTGCCTGGTTGTTGTAGCGGTCTGCAGACAGGGGGCTTATTGGAATAACCGGGTAGCCCTGACACCCCCTGACGCCTTGGGAAAGCCATGGGGAAGCCCCCAGGCGTCAGAGGGGGGCGGGGTCACCCGGGAAGCATCATATGGTGGGTGTCTCCCACAGAGCCGGGTCGGTCATGGCTTTATTATTTTTTTCTTTTTTGGTCTGTCAGTGGAGCGAGAGAAGAAGATGAATTGACTTTGTGGGACATTTTTTATTTTTTTAATAAAGTACTTGTCCCAAACTGTATATTGTCTTTTGTACCATTTTGACACTTTTATTGGAAAATGGTAGAGGTACATTTGTACCCTGTTACGATTTCACACAAGGAGGAGGCAAGGATCTGGGAGTCCCCTTGTTAAAGGGGGCTTCCAGATTCCGATAAGCCCCCCACCTGCAGACCCCCACAACCATCTGACAAAGGTTGTGGGGATGAGGCCCTTGTCCCCATCAACATGGGGACAAGGTGCTTTGGGGGGCTACCACAAAGCACCTCCCATGTGGAGGACATGTGGCCTGGTATTGTTCAGGAGGCAGGGGGCATTCTCTCTTCCCCCATCTTTTCCTGCGGCCTGCCAGGTTGCGTGCTTGGAAGTGTCAATTTTGTGCAGGGACTGTTCTAAACAAGGGGAAAAAATGCACCACTTTACAGGCATACTATAGACACCCCCCAGGTACGTAATTTAAAGGAATATTTCACTTTTACTATTTCACTTTAAGCATTATAAAAATCACTGCTCCTGAAAAAACTGCAGTTTTTTAAATTTGTTTTTGCACTGATACATATCTCCTGGGGCAGGACCCCGGGTCCCCAAACACTTTTTATGATAATAACTTGCATGTAAGCCTTTAAAATTAGCACTTTTGATTATTGTGTCCCATAGACTTTATCGTGTTTCGTGTGTTCTGCTGAATTCTTTGCCTATTCGGTATGTTTTGGTGCAAACTGAACTGGGAGGTGTTTGGCCCACCCCTAAATACAAAGTACATTTAAATGACTGTAGCAAAGCATCTTGTACTAAAAGAAAAGATGTCCCTAAGAGAGACATCTCCAACATTAACAAAAGGAGTTGAGAAAAGTTCAATAAAGAAAGAAAACAATTGAAAAGAGAGAGTATTGAGAAAGGAGTACACACCAGAGAATCAATATAAAACTGATTAATAGTATATTACAAATAATCTGATAAATAGTCAATCCAGGGTTTCCATATTTTGTCAAAATAACATTGCTTGTCTAGTAATATTTCTGAAAGGCATTCATTAATCATTATATATGATAATTTATTTTTAACCAATTCAGTGGGAACAGTAGAAGATTTCCAGGATTTGGCTATTGCAATTCTAACAGCAGTAAAGATGAATGCTATAATTTTTCCCCTATGACCCAAGTGTTTTCAATTTGGCATCCCAATAATGCTTGTTTAGAAGATTTAATATGGTTAATTTGGGATAAACAGTAGATGAAATTATAAACACGTATCCAACATTTATTTATTATTGGACACGTCCACCAAATATA
Organism: Lithobates pipiens; assembly: GCF_037356315.1. NCBI lineage: Eukaryota > Metazoa > Chordata > Amphibia > Anura > Ranidae > Lithobates > Lithobates pipiens. The sequence goes on from NW_027507758.1 coordinate 119,680,195, forward strand.
GAACATAGTGCAATCCATGCAAAATCCCCTAAAACATAGTGGCGATACCTCCGGGAAATATTTGGTTACTCTGGTCGGTGCCATATACCACCTCAGTAATACCTTATAATTATGGCCGGAGCCCTCCGCTCTAAGAGATTATTGCGATTTTTTTTACCAAAAATATGTAGAAGAATACGCATCGGCCTAAACTGAGGGAAAAAATGTTTTTTTATATATTTTTGGGGGATATTTATTATAACAAAAAGTAAAAAATAATGCGTTTTTTTCAAAATTGTCGCTCTATTTTTGTTTATAGCGCAAAAAATAAAAACCGCAGGGGTGATCAAATACCACCAAAAGAAAGCTCTATTTGTGGGAAAAAAAGGACGTCAATTTTGTTTGGGAGCCACGTCGCACGACCGCGCAATTGTCAGTTAAAGCGACGCAGTGCCGAATGCAAAAAGTGGTCTGGTCTTTGACCAGCAAAATGGTCCGTTCTACAAGTGGTTAAGAAAGTAAATGGATGTTTCTGTAGAGAAACGTGTTTTAAGTGAAGTACTCTGAGAAGGGAAATGGGTGGGTGGGTACCTTGCACTGGAACCGACACAGACCGTTGTGGGTGGTCTGATTATATACCCTCCGGGCTCCTCCCATAATTACGGGCCACCATACTGGCCCTCTTATTTATGGTCGGAGCCCTCCGCTCTAAGAGATATGAAAGAACACATAAACACGTCACAAGACTAACAAGATAAAATAGACCTGAATTGTGCCCTTGGTCTGCTGTAAGGTAAGCCGGCGGCGGCGCGCTCCCACGCTGGTCGGGACCCCCGTGAGTCCGGTCGCGGGACCCGCGGACTCGATCGCCGCGGGCATCCCCGCGATCGTCTTACGGAGCGGCCGAATGGAGGAAATGCTGTGTAAACAACATTTCTCCATTCTGCCTAGCAACTAGTGACGCTGATCTCTGCTCCATGTGATTGGAGCAGAGATCAGTGTTCACTAAATGAAAGCCCAACCCCCCCACAGTTAGTAACACACCCCTAGGAACACTTAACCCCTACACTGCCACCCACTGGTTAACCCTTTCACTGCCAGTGTCATTTACACAGGAATCACTGCATTTATACAGCAGTGATTACTGTATAAATGACAATGGTCCCAAAAATGTGTCAAAAATGTCCGATGGGTCCCCCACAATGTCGCAGTCACAAAAAAAAAAATCGCTGATCGCCGCCATTACTAGTAAAAAAAAATAATAAAAAATTATTAATAAAAATGCTATAAAACTATCCCTATTTTGTAAACGCTATAACTTTTGCGCAAACCAATCAATAATCGCTTATTGCGATTTTTTTTACCAAAAATATGTAGAAGAATACGCATCGGCCTAAACTGAGGGAAAAAATGTTTTTTTATATATTTTTGGGGGATATTTATTATAACAAAAAGTAAAAAATAATGCGTTTTTTTCAAAATTGTCGCTCTATTTTTGTTTATAGCGCAAAAAATAAAAACCGCAGGGGTGATCAAATACCACCAAAAGAAAGCTCTATTTGTGGGAAAAAAAGGACGTCAATTTTGTTTGGGAGCCACGTCGCACGACCGCGCAATTGTCAGTTAAAGCGACGCAGTGCCGAATGCAAAAAGTGGTCTGGTCTTTGACCAGCAAAATGGTCCGTTCTACAAGTGGTTAAGAAAGTAAATGGATGTTTCTGTAGAGAAACGTGTTTTAAGTGAAGTACTCTGAGAAGGGAAATGGGTGGGTGGGTACCTTGCACTGGAACCCACACAGACCGTTGTGGGTGGTCTGATTATATACCCTCCGGGCTCCTCCCATAATTACGGGCCACCATACTGGCCCTCTTATTTATGGTCGGAGCCCTCCGCTCTAAGAGATATGAAAGAACACATAAACACGTCACAAGACTAACAACATAAAATAGACCTGAATTGTGCCCTTGGTCTGCTGTAAGGTAAGCCCTGGTGAGCTGGGCGGTGAGCCCTGGTCTGCTGGGCGATATGCCAAGAGAAGGCCGCAAAAGACTTGGTTTAGGGAGGTAATTATTAATTTATGTACAACAAGACACTACGGGGCAAAGTTGCTGAAGGCTCAGGACATTTCCACTTGTGGATTGGAGATGTATCGAGTAAAGCAGGTGGATTCCCGCCTGCCCATCTTTAAACGCGTGGACTGGGACCCCATTTCGTGAGGCTGCTGATGCTGCTCCAATGCGAAAGAATGTCCAAGAAAATGACCAAGGTCCTGGCCTAATTTGCTCAAAAGGAACCTGACGTGACTAATGAACTGGTTGCTGCCTGGGGTACTAATCGGGAACGGTAGTAATGGGCTGTCCTGCGAGGGATCAAACATATGGGCCAAAAATTGATCTAGGATGGACACGGGGCACCAGGCTTTGAGAGTTTGGAAAGGTTTGATGTCAACCCCTGGACCGGACTATTGTGTTTTGGACACCCTGAGGAGCAAGATGAAGTCTGATGGCGTGTGAGGTGGCGTCTACGTAACACTTTACAACTGGGATGGTGACAGTATTCCCTGGGGCGTAAGAAGCTGTAGAAAGCCAGGTAGATGGCTGCTTGAATGACCAGGCTGAATTTAGCCAAAGGAGAATGTGACAGGATGAAAGACACGTCTCGGAATATAGCGCTGGTGACGGGTAGCCGTTTGATACTGATTTGGGGTCATTGCCTGTGAATACCACACAACATGGTCTTGACCATATGGGCGGCAAACAAGACGGTTTGTTAGGATCTCATAAGGGGATGAAATGCTGGATGTCAGCTGAGTGGGGTCTAAGGTATTGTGTGACAATGCCAACTGTGTGTGGTGGCATAATATGAAGACCAGGATGTGATGGAGAACTCTTGGTATTGCTCTGGGGTTTGAGGCTAGTAACCTGACATAGAACCTCTAGGCTGCACGGTAGGCCTTCAGGGTGTTGTGAGATAGTGAAAGATTAATAAGGCAGGTAGCGTCGTGAAAGTGTTGTTTGAATCCGAGGTTAGCTACGACCAGTGTGGGATAAGAGACATGGTCGGATCGGTTCCAGGTTCCTGCAAAAAATAACGAAGCAAAGTTAAGGGGTAGTGCGTCGGCCAGATTATTGCGTTTGTCTGGGATGTGGATGCATAGGACGTTAGATTGGTGCTGTGGGGATAGTGGCACCAGCCTGCGCAGGAAGGCCACGATGGCAGGCTACTAGGACCTCCTTTATTCATAATACTGGCTGTGGCTTGGTTGTCTGTGGCGAACGTCACTGTTTGTCCTGCCCAGTTGTTGCACCAGACTTGAGCTGCTGCGACAATGGGGTAGAGGTCGAACAAAGAGGAGGACTAACTGAACCCAGGAATCAAGAGGATTTCTGACTGCCATGGCCCTATAAACCCAATTTGGCCAAAAATTGAGGCGAGGACCTGTGGAGGCTGTGGTGACCATGACTACCTGAGATGAAGAGAGAGATGCTGAGGGAATGCACATTGGCATGCCATTCCAATTTGTGAGAAATTCGACTCCCATGGGCAGATCTGCTATAGCTGGCACATCTTAATTTAAGGATTTAGTCAGGGTCTTTACCTGGAAGAGAAACACTAAAAGATGGGAGGTAAAGGATCCCCTTGAGTCTGGCTGCTGCCTTGGCTGAAAAAGAGCGGTGATAGTCAAAGGATGGGCACCCTGCGTATTTGTGACCTGCTGCATGCTGATACGGGTCCAATTCTACCCTCCTGTTGGGGTTGCTCTGCCTAACATGTCTCTGACTGTCCCCAAGGCCAGCACAAACTCTGTGACAGTGAGCTTGCGATTAAGTAAAGGGTCTCTGGCCTTCAGGATGACGGAGACATCTCCCCGCGAATATGACTTGTTCTAGGCCAAGTTGTGTACTGCTATGAGAAGGGATGCTAAGTTAACGTCGTTGTCATCCAAGATGTCCTCCTAGATGCCCTGCTAGGACAAGGTGTGCAGGGAAGACGATGGTGCAGAAGTTGGGTGTATCTGTAAGTGAAGGTACGGGAATGACGGTGGTGACTGGAGCTGGTAGGGGCACGGCTGGGCGTACCTCCAGGGCTGTCACTCTGCTTGGACTTCGGCGACTGCTGTTGACAGTGTGGTTACCCAGGAGTGCCGCTGAGTAGTCGCAAAGAAGATAGACTGAAGTGGTGCCTGGAAGGGGTGCCACTGGCAGTGGAGACAGTAGCCTAAAGGCTTGGTTTCCTGGCTGTGGCAGGGTAGGATTTACTCCTGCGACACCGTTCTGCTATGAGTTTTTTTTTTATTTTTTATTTATTGGTCCAAGCTCTTGTGAGATTGTAAACCGCCGCTTGCTGAGCCCGTAAAGGTTGATGGCAGGGCTGAGGCAAAGTCCTCACTGTCTGCCTGCGACATGGCGTCAACTAAAAGCAAGGGGGGGTGAGTATGTTTGAGGTAAGTTGCAAAGGTAGGAGTGGATAGTTGCGTTGGGTAGATAAGATGAAAGGCGGAAGGAAACAAGAAGAATAGGACAAGGAACGACAGCCATAGTGACAGTTGGTTTGCGCTCAAGCGCTGTTGAGTGTGACTTTAGAAAACTCAAAAGAATGCGTGACAACCGAGGTGAGCCAGGAGGTGACTGGCTAGGTAACCGATAGCTCGGGTGTCAGTCTGTGCTCGGCACAGACTAATGAACCAGAGTGCCCCAGGGCGGACTGGGGTGGGTAGCTGAAGTCTGGTATACTAAGTAGGAATGTTGCGATCTGTAGTTAATTGACGTGGGTTCGGTCTACTAATGCTTGCACTGCCAGCAAGTATGGAGATTAGGCGACCTTGTCTGCGTATTGAAGGCTTGTGCTTCGAAAACAGAGTGAAGTGCACAGAAGTATGTGACAGTTGCTAACGCCTCAGGAGCAGGTCAAATTCTGTATGTGAAGTAAAAATATGTAGTGAAAGAGTGTTTAAGAGAAAGGGGGAATCCCATTGAACTAAACACCTGACTTTATGCACTAGTTGTGAAGTCGACTGGTTGGGGTCGAGAACTGAGTTGACCGGGAGCCTGTAGTAAGGTGACATGAGAATTTCGTTTTGACAAGGGGGATTGCAAAGAGCTCTTTGGGGCAAAGCTGGCCCCCTGGTGAAGATGCAAGCCCTCGACAATGTTTTTTTTTTTTTTTTTTTTGAGAGATACTGTCCAAACCTGGTGCAGGGTGGACTAACTGGTGTTCTAACTGGCCTAAAAAAGGGAAAGCGACAGAGAAAATGATGAGCAGCCGTGTTGCTACTGGAGACGATGAGTGGCAGTTTGAGCCACTTGCTGAAATGCTTGCAGCGATTGCAAGGAAGCGGCTTTATTTGAATTATGAGGTGAGAATGAATGAATGGATGAATGAGGTGAGCAGCTGTGTTGCTGCTGGAGATGAGTGGCCGTATTAAGCTATTGCAGAGATGCTTGCAGCGATTGCAAGAAAGCAGCTTTATTTGAATCTATAAATTAAATTATAAGTGTGTAGGAATGAGGAGAGCAGCCGTGTTGCTACTGGAGATGAGTGGCCCTATTTGAGCCATTGCATTGATGCTTGCAGCGATTGCAAGGAGCTTTGTTGAAAGGCGAAATAAAAGGTTTATAGAGGTAATGTGATTATGTAGGAATGACCGTGCGCAACACTGAGCAAATTGGGGGAGAGAATTGTGTATGATCATGTATGGATAGACTGAGAAAGTCAAACGTAAGTACTGCTGAATTCGTACAGTCGATGTGACTAGTTTGAACTGGGTTATAGCTATGGAATAGTCTGCGAAAGATTTGACTCATTTGAGTCGGAGATGCAACAGGATTCGGCTTGGTTGTTAGAGCTGCGTTTGGCAAGGACTGGAATCGTTGCGCCGATGCTGCGACTAGACTCGAATCCTCCGTAGATGCGACTGAGAGGCTCATATATGGGATCCGACCGTATCGCTAAGGATATGGCTGGGTTCGGATTGATTGAATTGTGATGGTGGTTGAAGGGGCTGGTGATTGCCAATGATCCGAAACATAGAAGCGAAGTTGCGACTAGATTCGAATCGGCCGTAGATGCGAGGTGACTACAGGGCTCATATGACAGATCTGCCCGTATTGCCGATGATATGGCTGGGTTTGAATCGACTAAATGGTGATGGTGGTTTGAAGGGGCTTGTGATTGCCGAGGATCCGAAACATAGAAGCAAAGTTGCGACTACATTCGAATCGGCCATAGATGTGAGGTGATTACGGGGCTCGCATGACAGATCTGACCGTATTGCCGATGATATGGCTGGGTTCGAATCAACTAAATGGTGATGGCGGTTGAAGGGGCTTTGTGATTGCCAAGGATCCGAAACATAGAAGCGAAGTTGCGACTAGATTCGAATCGGCCGTAGACGCAAGGTGAGTAAGGGGCTTGAATGTCGGATTTGACCGCATCGCCGTGAAGTGAACGGCTCGAGTAAACCCATGTTGGGTAGAAAGCATGAAATACATGAAAGATGACATAGAAAGACTTACGGTGGCGTAAGTACGACTTTTTGCAAAACGAACATGATAAACGAACATGATAACGTAACTACTAGAGTTTAGAGGAGCGGTAACAACAAAGTCCTACCTGCGACAGCGAGTGTGTAGCGGTCCGAGCGTGGGACAATCGATGAAGATATACGACCGATCTCGAAGGTACAACTACGTGGACACGCAGTGAGTTGGCAGAGTCAGCCTGTGCAATGTATTTGACACGAATCAGCTTAAAAAATGTATGAGATGAATCTGATATAAATTGGCAGTAAGGAGTATCTGATATGAATTGGTTGTAGAGTGTATGCCATTCCTTACTTTGAAACCAAACACCTATCAACCACCCATCCCCCCAGGCTAGTCAAGTGCAGGAAAGACATCAGGTGGGTTTAAATACACCTCAATCAGCCACAGAAACCCATACAAACAATACCTGTTTATCTCAAAAAAGGATGAGAACAGTGAATCTTATAACCAGTGAAGCCTATGGCGAGTGATATTGGAGAACGACCGACAGCGACTTGGAGGCTTGGATCTATGAATGAATCGTATGTTTGGTACAAGGAATTTACGAATGTACTATGCCTGTGCCGAAAGATGTGGGGACATGAGTGTCAACAACTCAGAGGTAGGTTTTGCGAAAGGGGTGCAGGATAGTAAGCATGATAAGTCGCAAGTTTGCACATGATATGAAAAGATTTGGATACTACTTATCTGCGACCATGAGCGGGAACCGCCGACGAAGACCACGAATGAAGAAGCCGAAGTGCACCTGCGATTGGACACACAGATAGACGACCGTGAGGGAGCTGAGAAGAGTTGGCCCCTTGATGTGCAGTACCTTGTACTGGAACCAACACAGACCGTTGTGGGTGGTCTGATTATATACCCTCCGGGCTCCTCCCATAATTACGGGCCACCATACTGGCCCTCTTATTTATCTTCTCTCAGGGAAGTATTAATATGGGATTTAGAGGCGATCTTGTTCCCATTTACTCATATAAAATAATATTTCTAAAGTAATATAAAATATAGAATACATTTTTGAAATGTGACCAGTTTGTTTATCAAGAGCCCTACATAAGCATTCCATTGAAGTGGAAGAACTCAGGTCAAATGAATGTTGTAACGTCTGTTTATAATGCTAATTGTGGGAATAATGTTGCATCTCAGAATCAGGAAGTTGAAATTTCTCTGAGTATTTGTATTGTTAAAGTACCCCTATGGTCATAAAAATCAGCAATTCGTACTAAACCTTTTTTCGTCCACCAAGACAAAAACAGGGGATTGAGACCTGGGCCAATGAAGGATTACCAGTTAAGGGAGCCAAAGGAACATGGGGAGAAATACATTTATGAGCTTTACTTAGCCTGTCCCATAAACTGAAAGAAAAGGAAAGTGTAGGACACATTATGGGTGTCCTATTTTTGTTTCGTAACCACATTAAATGGCTAATTGATTTTGATGGATAAAGAGATGATTACATTTTCATCCACAAGGGTTGTGGTGTCTGTGAATGAAAAAGGATTAGTTGAGCCAACTTTGTCGCATAAAAATATTTTAAGAAATCCGGTAGCCCCAAACCCCCTCTTGATGTATGTAAAGTGTGTGCATTCACCCGAGGTCTTTTATTCACCCAGATAAAGTTTGATATTTTTAGTTGAAGATATAATAATCTTGGTAAGACATTCATTTTGATTGTGTATAGTCTACTGAACCACAATATATGCCTTTAATATCAGGGCAATTTCTGATTTTTATTACCAAGGGTACCAAAGCTAAGATGAACAACATGGGAGAAAGGGGGCATCCTTGTTGCGTACCTCTGTAAATATTTATAATTTGTGAACTATAACCCTTCACAATAAGTTTGGCCATGGGTGTACTGTATAAGGTCCATAGCATAGTCAAGAAATTGTGACCAAACCCATAGTGCTTTAATACATGAAATAAGTAGTCCCAGGACACAGAATCAAAGGCCTTATGCCACGTACACACAACCAGTTTTTCCATCAGAGTTCCGACGGAGTTCTGCTGAAATGGACTTGCCTACACACGATCACACCAAAGTCTGATCGTTTAGAATGCAGTGACGTACAACACGTATGACAGGACTAGAAAAAGGAAGTTAAATAGCCAGTAGCCTATAGCTGCCCTTGCGTCGTCATTGGTCCATCAGAACAGCATACAGACGAACAGTTTTCTCGATAGGAATTGATTCTGTTGGAAAGATTTAAAACATGTTCTATTTCTAGGTCCGTCAGGATTTAAAAAAAAAAAAGTCAGCTGAAGCCCACACATGACCGGAATATCCAATGAAATGATTCTGTCAGACTTTTTCTGACGGAAAGTTAGACCGTGTGTACACGGCATTATGAAGGTCCAATGATAACAGCATTCCCTTCCGTATGCCACAATTTTCCCAATTAATTAACCACTTGTTGACTGGTGCACGCCGATGTACGTTGGCAGAATGGCATGGACAGGCAAATGGGCGTACAGGTACGTGCGCCGGTCAGGACCTCCATGAGTCCGATCGCGCGTCTCGCGGACTAGATCACCGCGGGAATACACGCGATCGTCTCACGGGGAGAAAGAACGGGGAAATGTTAATGTAAAATAGCATCTCATCGTTCTGCCTAGTGACAGTGTCACTGATCTCTACTCCCTGTGATCGGAGCAGAGATCAGTGACATGTCAAACACAGCCATGCCCCCCATAGTTAGAAACACTCCCCAGGGCTCACTTAACCCCTGAACTGCCACCTAGTGGTTAACCCCTTCACTGCCAATGTCATTTACACAGGAATCAGTGCATTTGTATAGCACTGATTGCTGTATAAATGACAATGGTTCCAAAAATGTTTCAAAAATGTCCGATGTATCCTCCATAATGTCGCAGCCATGATAAAAATTGCCGATCGCCAACATTACTAGTAAAAAAAAAATATTAATAAAAATGCCATAAAACTATTTTTGGGGGATATATATTATAGCAACATGTAAAAAACAATGCGTTTTTATAAAAAAGTATGCTCTTTTTTTGTTTATAGCACAAAAAATAAACACAGCAGTCACAGTGAGTGATCAAATATTGGTCTTTGGCCTGCAAAATGGTCCGGGGCTTAAGTGGTAACGCCAAAATTATATATATCAGTCTCCGTGTTTGAACGGGAGCTTGTCTAGTAGGAACAAACCCAACTTGGTACGGATAGATATAATGAGATAACAATGAGTTCAACCTTGTCGCTAACACTTTAGTTATTATTTTAAGATTACATTAATAGCGAAATTGGGTGATAATTTGCACACTTGCTATGATCTTTTCCAGATTTAGGGATTATGTGGATAAAAGACGCATTTTCTTGGGTTGGCAAAGGAGAGCCCTTTTTCAAACTATTGAAAAAAGACCATAAATGTGGTACCAATAAATCAGAATATTTTCTATAATAGTGACCAGAAAATCCATTGGGACCAGGTGCTTTTGATTGTTTGTTTTACGTTTTTTAAAATTGCTGTCCTAATTTTGTAATCCGTAAAATCACTTTCCATCAATTCTGTATGATCTTTCGTAACTCTTGGGAGCGAAAGATCCTGAAATTACTTATCAGCATGGATGGTGGAAAATTAACCCGGAGAAGCATAAAGTTTAGAATAAAAATCAAAAAAAATCACGGCTATATGCTGCAGATTCTGGGTTGAATTACTATTTTTCAAACATAATTGTGGCATAGCTAACAAGAACTACAAGTCCCATGAGGCATTGCAAGGCTGACAGTTACAAGCATGACTCCTAAAAGCAGAGGCATGATGGGACTTGTAGTTTCGCAAAAGCTGGAGGGCCGCCAGTTTGAGACCCCTGGTCTAGACAACCGTAGATACTTCTCCACATTGGTAGTAAGGCTAAGATTTAGAATAGCACGCACTGCTTCAATTTTATGTCGCAAATCCAAATGAGGATTATTTTTTTGTTCACGAGTGATGCTCTGCAGTTCTGCTTCCTGTTGTAATATGGTATGTTCATGGGTTCACTTTGTTCTAGAGGCTATTTGAATTAATTTTCCACAAATGGTGGCTTTATGTGCTGCCCAAATAACATTCAGGGAAATACCACGGGAGTGGTTATCATTAAAATATTGTTTCATGGCAGATTCTATTCCATTATTATTATTATACAGGATTTATATAGTGCCAACAGTTTGTGCAACGCGTTACAACATGAGGGCAGACAGTACACTTACAATAAAAATCAATATAGGAGGGATCAGTGGGCCCTGCTCATTAGAGCTTACAATCTAGAAGAGAGGGTCCAGTGGAAACAAAGGTTATAACTGTGGGGGGTGAGCTGATGGAGAAAATGAAAAAAAAAAGGTTATTAGTTGTGGGTAGGGTAGGCTTCTCTGAAGAGAAGGGTTTTCAGGGATGGTCTAAGAGCTAATAGAGTAGGAGATAAGCGGACAGATTGGGGTAGGGCATTCCATAGGATTGGAGAGGCTTTGGAAAAGTCCTGGAGGCGAGCATGGGAGGAGGTGACGAGGGAGTTAGAGAGCAGGAGGTCTTGAGAGGAACAAAGAGAACGAGTAGGTTGGTATTTAGAGACTAGGCTAGTGATGTACCTGGGGGCTAAATATAGATGGTCATGTTATTTTGGGAGGAGATGGTAACATGCCTTAAGGATCATTAAGTAGGGAGGCATTTAAACATCAAGAGGAGGGTTTAGGTTTGAACCCTATATCCGATAACGTGAGCTGTACTGGGGAGTGACCAGACCATGAAGCAATGGTGATAGTGTAAATAGATAATCTGTTCTTGAGTATGTTTTGTGTACATGACAACAAAAAGTAAAATCTCGAACTGTGGGGTTGAGATCTCGCCAAATGCTTATAAGATAAGTATGTCCCAGTAGAAGGACTATTGTCCGAAACATGTCGGGTTTTTAGGCTAATCGTGCTTCTGATACCATGCATTTTTTTTATCTATTTTATGTGATCACTCCTTGTACCCATCATGATTGGTGGTTTGTACGTTTTATATGTTTGATTTTTTAATAAACGCCTTTTTACTTGGATTCATCTGCACCATGTGGATGTAATTTTTCTATCCTTTTTTCCCTCATGATTGGATGTCATTTGGAGAACCATATATACTTTGCAGCTGGTGACTGACCTAAGGACCAGGCACGTTTGTCTGTAAGAGGTCCCCAATGTGTATTATTCACTTCTCAACTCCTTGGATGTACCTGTCGGGATATACCATCGTATCATTACAGCTTTCGATTGGAGACCTGCTGGATTGAATTGCCTAAACACCTGTCTGACCCACCGCTATACGGCGTGTGTGTCCACCCTTTTTGGTAAGCGTACATAATCTCTCTGTTGTTGTATATGCACATTTGTGAATGCTACATGGAGAAGTCTGCTTACCCATATTCATTATCACTTGAAGAGGCATTACCCCAAGTTCTTCTCAAATAGGACTATACAGTACTTAATAGATGAGCTTTTAATTGCACTATTTTTGTCTATCACTGACTTGTTATTGGTTTTTGTTTCACAGACATTTTTCCATATTAGTTTACACAATATAGTAACTTTTCTGTTTCACTATATTAATACATTTATTATGTATTTGTATAATGTTTTTGTCACTATTGAGTAATTATTAGTGTACCACTTATCCCCGGGGGTTGTTCTGGGTACTTTGAATTTTTCACAACTGCTGCATTTTATATTTTTACTCCGTTAGAGGGATAGAAAGTGGGGTATTTGGCATGTAGGTATTTAAGGATTGAAGATTGGAAAAAGTGAGTTTCCTAAAGGAATAACAAATCTATATCCAACTTATGGTAGTACTGAAAGGATGCTGTGCATTTCGTCTGGGAATTAAAACCTTGTACTTTGTGTGTTAATATGTGAAATTTGGAGGAAGGAGCAGTTAACATGAAAGATTGATGCTCTGTACTCGTATTTGGAAAATCTCCTGCATTGTGCGTAAAATCCCATCACATATCTTGGACACAATAGGTTTTAAGAAGGTACTCATGTAAAGAAATAACACAAAATAAAAGAATAGAGAAAGGTTAGTAAAAAAACAAAACACAAAAATCAATACAGGCATACACCACTTTTAAGTACACAATGTGATTTATTTACTAAAGCTGGAAAGTGCAAAATTAGGCTCACTTCTGCATATAAACCAATGAGCTTCTAACCCCAGCTTGTTCAATTAAGCTTTGGTAATAAAACCTGGAAGATCATTGCTTTCTATGCAGAAGTGAGCCTGATTTTGAACGTTCCAGCTTTAGTAAATAAACCCCATTGTGTACTTAAACTTGGGGTATGGCTGTAGTATAGCAAAAGGTGTAAATACATAGATCTTAAATGTTTCGGAAAGTAATATTCCCATAAATTGGTGTGAGTTTACTGCTCTCAATAGAGTAATTGTAAGCTCACTTAGAAATGGCATGCATAGCCACACCAAACCCTTTCCTTCAGAAAATGCATAAAGGAAGTCTATATATTCCCAAAGTAGGCAGAACCTAAGAATCAAAATAACGGAACTATTTTTTATATAAGGTTAAAATAAACTGCTTAAAAATATATCAGCATAACTAAGAAAAAAAACATATAAACAAGAACAATCGGTTAAGTCCCAAATAGCTCGAGCAGGTGACCTGCAAAAATCGGGAGAACTAAGCCATCAACTAACAAGTTGTATCAATAAATGGAAGTATTGAAGATCATCCAAATGAATCAGTAGAAGGAGAATTTTTGTTGGATGAAGAACCACCTTGTTTGGACCACAGGGGTGAGAGTGGGAGAACTTGAATCCATATAGAAGAAACATTGGAGTCAAGACCCAGGCCGAGTGAAATATCTTCTCCTTCCTGAAAAGGGTGAAGGAATGACATTTGCCCATGTAAAAAAAAGGACAAGCAGAAAGGAAATGATCAGTGATATTTAATTTGATGATCGGTCAAGCGAGTCAACAATGGTTTTAGTGAACTTCACTTTTGAATGGTTGATTGAGAGATACCTTAAAATATCTGAATGCCAAGACCCTGGAGTTTAATATCATGTTTGAGTCTAGCAGCAGGCATAAATTTATCTTTAGTACTGTAAAAATGTGGTTTTACAATGCTATCCTTGGGTAAGCTGTCTGATCTAGGGGCCATCAATGCTTGGGGAACATAAATGCCAATTTGTCTATCAGAGTTCCTCCCCCTCTTTAGGCTCATGTCCCTGTCATCCTCAACCTCAGAACCAACATCCAGTAATGGTTGGGCATCATCAAGGAGCAAGTGGCTGATGCTGTGGTCAAATAACTTGTCTGAGTCCTGAATGGTTGATGTTGGGGCTATGGCAGGAATAGATGTGGACAAGGAGGCAGGTTTATTCACTCTGGCAACTGCAGGGTCTACACACTTGTCTCTGCTTGAGTGACGGAGGATGAGGAGGATGAGGAAGGTTTAGTAAGTCAGTCTGCCACCTCCTTTGCATGCTGTGGGTGGATAGCACGGGCAAACTCATTAAACAGAGGAAATTATGCCCTGTGTGAGGACTGACCACCACATCCACCTTTGTCTGTGGACACATTTGTTGCTGGCCCCCTTACAGTGCCAAGGGAACGTCTGCCTCTCCTTGTTGTCCTCCCATACATTATTGGGAGGGAGGGGGCAGTGCTTACAAGTAAATGTAAAGAAGAATTTGAAATCTGTACGTAGATGCACTTTAATCAATGTAAAGAGGTGTTTGGTGCACTTTAATTTGAGTACTCACACTACACAGACACACTCCACAGATACACTATAATATAAACAACGCGAGCTGGTGGCGTCAGGACGTCGCTCCTCCTCCCTACGCGTTTCGTCACTATGGGACGTGGTCACGGGGTATGGGCGGCGTCCTGACGCACCGCTTAAATAGTATAGACAATAAACCAAGCCTCGGTTTGACCCCGGAACTAAGACAGAAAACGCCATCTTGGTTTTGGGAAAATAGCATTAACTAATATTGCCAAAAACGGCCATCATATTGAATAGATAAATATAACAAAAATAGATTAAAAAGACTATGCAACCTGCCAGGAAGCATATATATGATGAAAAAAGAAGAAAAATTATAAAAATTATAAAAAACAATGTAATCTAATTATCTATACGGTTACATTAAAGAACTCATATAATACATTCAAGGAACCTTGTGAGGGCTCCATATGCAATTAGTTAGATCTGATAAACTATCTTAGTGGATTACCTACATGCATGATCCACTCGGTTCCGAAGGTCAAACCATTGATGTACAACCCATAAAAACTAACATTGCATCTAATAACATATAACAATAGTAACATTGGGAACACCAATGTATTACATCTATTATAAAGTCCTGATGGCAGTATCTCACTACAACGAAAAACCAAATAGATGCAGACCTTAGAGCAGTGCATGGCCCTCAAAATAACCCAAATTTTTTTTTTGGTGTAAACCCACTGGATGAAATTGTAATCACGTTCCAAAGGTCAGAACGCAAAGTGACTGTTATATTTAGTGTATAGCCAAAGTGGAGTTAGAGTAGAGCTGCACTGCTTCCGTTGTTACATCACAATGATCAGCCGGAAACAGTGCCACACTATACTATTGGGCTTAAATATATGTAAACCATAGGGCCATGCATAACCCCTGAACATGGTATATATAGGTTCACATGGGGTCTCCTCGTGTGTTGGTCTCCTTCCAAAAAGGGGAGAGATGGGACTATAATTTCTGGTGTCTGTCCAGACTAGAGGAAGTGATATACTGATGGAAGCACCAAAGCTGAGTGCTGGGATGGATTCGCCATGGGGGGTAGTGCTGGAAGGAGATGTTTGTGCTACAAGTGTGGAGAGGCTGGATTGGGGATTGAGGACATGATTTTATTCTGGGAAGGAGGATTGGGGGAAAGAGTATTTGTGCTGGTGGGGCTTTGAGGAGGGGAAAGACATTTATGCTTTTGCGCTAGAAAGGGAAAATAATTTATGCTCGGGGAGGGGGAATTTGTGTCAGGGAGATTTGGAGAGTAGAATTGAGTGGGGGAGGATTTTTACTGGAATAAAGGATTGTGCTGAGAGGGAGGATTTGGGGAGTGGAAGAGGATTTAATCTCGTAGAAGGGATTGGGTGGAAGGAGGATTTGTGCTGAGAGGGGAAGAGTATTTGTGTTGGGAGGAGGAGGCAAATGAGGTGGCTGGGGATTTGTGTTGGGGTGGGAAGAAAGGGGAATTGTGCTGAGACTGGGGATTTGCCAGGGTGGAGCAGGAATTGTGCTGAGGAAGGATGAAGAAGATTTGTGCTGGGAGTGGGTATTGGGGTCAGGGGATTGTTCTGGGAAGGGGAAGATTCTTGCTGGGGGGCAAAGATTTATTCTGGGAGGGATTAGCATGCAGATTAGTGTTACCAATTAGCAGTGATTTTAATAGTGTTTAAAGTGAAACAATAAAAGTAAAATATTCCTTTAAGTTTCGTACCTGGGGGGTGTCTATAGTATGCCTGTAAAGTGGAGCATTTTTCCTGTGTTTCGAACAGCCCCTGTACAAAATGAAATTTCGAAAGGAAAAAAAATAATTTAAAAGTATTCGCGGCTATAATGAATTGTCGGTTCTGGCAATACAGATAAAAGTCTTTGAATAAACGGCTTGGGATTCCACCAGTCCATTACCAGGCCCTTTGGGTCTGGTATGAATATTAAGGGGACCCCGCACCAAATTAAAAAAAAAATTGCATGGGGGTCCCCCCAAATTCCATACCAGGCTCTTCAGGTCTGGTATGGATTTTAAGGGGAACCCCACGCCAAAGGGTAAAAAAAAATGGTGTGGGGTCCCCCCAAAAATCTATACCAGACTCTTATCTGAGCACGTAACCTGGCAGGCCACAGGAGAAAAGGAGGGATGAGAGAGAGCCATACCAAGCCACATACCCTCAACATGGGGTGCTTTGAAAAAAACAAAAAAAAACAAAGCCGCAACTGACCCGCCTCCATGGGAGGCACCCGCCATATGATGTGTCTTCGCAGGTGACAGTTCTTTTATAACTGAGGGTGGGGCCACCCAGTTACATAACAGGTGGCCCTGCCCTATCTGATGCCCCGGGAAAGTCATGGGGAGCCCCCTGCCCACAGACCCCCACAACCACTAGGCAAGGGTTGTGGGGATGAGGCCACAAAGCACCCTCCCCATGTTGAGGGCATGTGGCATGGTACAGTTCAGGAGGGGGGGGCGCTCTCTCATCCCCCTCTTTTCTTGTAGCCTGCCAGGCTGCGTGCTCGGATAAGGGACTGGTATGGATTTTTGGGGGGACCCCATGCCATTTAAAAAAAAAAATTGGCATGGGGTTCCCCTTAAAATCCATACCATACCTGAAGGGCCTGGTATGGAATTTGGGGGAACCTCCACGCTTTTTTTTTTTTTTTACAATTTTGGTTCAGAGTTCCCCTTAATATTCATACCAGCCTCAAAGGGCCTAATAATGGACTGGGGGAATCCCATGCCGTTTTTTTCAGTGACTTTTATCTGTATTGCTGGGACCGACAATTCATTATAGCCGTGAGTACTTTTAAGTTACTTTTTTCCTTTAGAAATTAAATTTTGTGCAATTAAGTACTGGCCTTGATACCTGAGATACCAAAAATGGACTGTTTTTACATGTTTCCCAAAATTCATAAGGAAGGGAATCCAGCTATACTCACTATCTCAGGTATTGGAACAATGATTGAAAATATCTCAGACTGAGTGGAAAATCTCCTAAATCTCCTGGTCTGCAAAATACCCAGTTATGTTAAAAGTATTTGTTACCCTAAAAAAAAAAGAAGGATCCTGTCCCTTTAAAGCATGTTATACAGCACAGTGCTTGTGCTATGTAATTTGGCCCCCTGTATATCCTGAAAGACCTGGCTAATCCTACCAGTTTCTACCCTCCCCTCTGTAAACTGACTATGGTTCATCATGGCTGCTGAGTCCTGTCACTGCACTCTTCTGTCTGCTCTCCTCTCCCCCCTCCCCACCTTGTCAGCTTGTGACAATGCCTGCCCCTCCTGCTGCTGAAATAACAATATACCTTATTTCAGCACACCGCTCAGCATTCACATGACTGGCCATCTCTCTCCTTCTCGCCCCCCCCGACTGACGCCAGTGAAGGAATCTCAGCCCTGCCCGCTGCCGCTGTCAGATGGGGAGAAGAGAGAGACGGCCGGTCACGTGAGCACCAAGCGGCGCTCTGAAATTAGGTATAATCTGCATTTTTTTTAAATTACACACAACAGGGGACACAGAATTAGGACACAGGGGGGATAGTATGACGAGACCAGAGTGGCTTAACAACCACTTTAGGACACAGCTGATCTCCTAAACACACTTGCCACCATTGGCTAGGAACCACCCTAGCCAATGTGGATGTGGAATCTTTACGTGCCATCAAACCCCATGATGGCAGTATTGCAGTCTTATACTTAATTAGGGATATTTGATTATCTGGACGGCAAAAAAATTAGGATCTTCTCCAATTTCATTGGAAAATGAACTTCTACCC
This sequence comes from Lithobates pipiens, assembly GCF_037356315.1. Taxonomy (NCBI): domain Eukaryota; kingdom Metazoa; phylum Chordata; class Amphibia; order Anura; family Ranidae; genus Lithobates; species Lithobates pipiens. Next base: position 119,698,250 of record NW_027507758.1, read on the forward strand.
TTTACTAAAATTTCAATTAAATCACTCACAAACAGAAATGAACTTTCTTTGCACTACAACATGTATTATAGGAACAAATTTGCAATCACCCATGTACAGAATCCACAGACCATCCCACATTCCTCAGGCATGATTGCTTTCTTCCCAGACAAATCAAAGAACCTGTCATCCACAGGCAAGTTAAAATCTGCTCAGTCATCACAGACAGAAATGGCCATTTTTACCGCCTCAGGGGGAATTTCATGAAACAGGCTTATAAACCAAAGACAATAAGCACACATATCAAAAACGCAGCCAACATCCACAGAACCAGCCTTTTACATTATATACAGATAGAAATTGAGAATCAGGTTCCTCTAGTGGTCACCTACAACCTATACCTGTAGAAGAAAACTAACACATCCAGAATTACAAGCATAAAAGGGTAAGAACTAATCCTACCAAAATGTTGGGCTTTGATGGCTTCCACATAAGACAAGAAACTTGAATAAAGAACTAGAATCCTTATTTACAACTCATAAATAAAAACATTTTGCGCATACAACATATTAAGATAGAGTCACCAGTGCTCCATGTATAAGGGTCTGGTTGAAAATATACCCCAATGGGACGAGAACAAAATCCCCTATATACAATAACCTAACCAGGGTAGGTAAAGGTGTGTGGGTCCAAATCCAGAGGCCAATGTGTTTTGCATAAAATGTAGCTTCCACAGAACCATATCATATGGTTATCAAGCTGTAGCAAACAAATAGAGAAACATTACTTATTTCATCTAGATATACAGTAATCTACAAAAAATATGACAGATAAATAGGAAGCATGCTTACATCCAAAATGGCAGGATGACATCATGCGCAACAAGTCTTGTGGGTGGACATAAAGCCTCAGGCCAGAAAACCTTTCCTGAAATGGCCTGAATGTATGGCAGGACTACATACAGTATTATGTTCCCTTATGATAATAATTGATTAGCACCAATCTAAACCCCTATACTCTACAGATCCAAGATATGTAAATAAATACTTACAATTGGATATTAGTAATATGTCCCCATATCTGCTGCCAACCATATACATGTATACTACATAGGTGAGAGGTAGTGCCAGTAAACCCAGATTAAGAGCAGACAATTTAACTGTATCAAGCCTAAAACCATAATATGCATATAATTGGGTATAATTAAATAGAATTCAATATAATTGAGAGTAATTACACATAGCAAAACTACCTTGCTTTATTCTTGGGGCAATAGGGAGGAAGAAAACTAAACTGCTTACTTAAAAGTTAAAGGCTGTGTATAGCAGCAATAATAAATGCAGCGAACTATCCCTCCTCAAATGTGGTGGAGGTAGGATCTGTCCCTCCACAGAGCTCAAATATCTGCAAATGTCCAAAGAGTTTGCATTACAAGCCTGACATTGGGACTACTGAAAAACAAAACTTCCCCTGGAGCCTATAGATTTACCTTGTATATCAAAAAACAAAAATGGGACTTGGACTTTTTAGGCACAGTCAGCACATCATAATTATAAAAATATAATTTTATTAAATATATAACACAAAAAACGTGATCTAAAAAATCCACATTGATAGTACAGTATATATAATATTAAACAATACCGCTCCTGTGAGAACGAACACTAACTGCAAAAGGACAAAAGGGTGAATACAATTCATTCCATATGATGTGTATGTTCAAGGTATGGTTCAAAAACAGGTAAGCGGTGTGATGAAGGATAAGTAGCGCTGCTCTACATGTTGCGCATTTATAAACGCTTCTTCAGGAGCATAAACATACATTCATACTAAGAATGATAGATTCAGGTATAAAAGAATAACACTGTAGAGCCAATACACAAGTATAACAGGCCCTAAGGTAGACTGGTAACAGCGTTAAATAAATCTGGCTGGCAAAAGTAGAAAGGTAGCCAAACTGGTACGAAGTAGCAAGTATATATATTTGAAACTAGGAAGTTGAACCAAGTAGAGCCAGGAAGAATTGTAGTGATACAAGATCTCAATAGTAATTGCAGTGATTGCCGGATAAATTAAGTAACAGCAATTAAAAATCACCCAAAGTAGCTGTGTAGAAATTGGGGAGCCTGTGCCAGGTAATACTGACCTTGAAGGCAATGTTCCTGTATAGACACAAACCCAATAGACAGGGCCCCCCTATGCAGAGAACCTCTGTGTGGCAGGTAACCATGATATAAAGTTACTTTATATCACAGTTACCTGCCACACGGAGGTTCACTGCTTGGGGGGGGGGGGGGCCTGTGTATGCAAGTATGCAGTTTGATGCTGAGACACAAGTATCCACCATATTGGCAGGAGTGTAATGGTATAAAAAAATATGGTGTCCACCAACCCCTGACACCAACTGGCTTTGTTTGCGAGGGACCTTCCAACCCTTTCAAAGGGCTATTAATGAGATACTTTGCCCCCACCAGGACTATGCAGCTCCCTACCTAGACAATGTGATCATTTTTATTACAGACTGGGAAAGTAATCTCCCCAAGGTTCAAGTTGTCTTGGATGCCATACCTGGCAACTAAGCCAAAAGAAAGGTTCTATAAGCATTGGTGAAGCCCAGTATTCGGTCTACATCATTGGCAGATGCCTTATTAAACCCCAAACCCACAAGGTTGAAGCTATCAAGGAGTGGCCACTGCTGGTCACCAAAAGGTAATTGCAAAACTTTGTGGCAATGGTTAGTACTTATAGAACTTGGATCTTGGAGTCCCTGAAGTACTACCTCTTTGTAAGGAAATTCTACCCTGTAAAACTAAACTTTACTCTCTCAATCAAAATTGACTATTTTTAATCATTATGCTGCTAGCTATCGTAAATAAATAGAACTATCATATGTACTTGTTTTAAACCTTTTTTTTTAAATTTTGTTTAGTTATTCCTAGTTTACAGGCCAAGGTAAATGATGTCATACATTCCAGAATATTCAGGAGAGAAGGAAGTGTTTTTTCAGCTAAGCACACCTTCCTGCCTGAGCTAAGTGCCGCTGGATTCCAGGAAGTAAATGCTACATAAATCATCGGCCCTTACTCAAGATGGTCACTGGAAGAAATGCTAGAGGGTGTTTTTTCATCAATATAAAGCATGGAGACATAGATGGATCGATGAGTTTACTATGGATATCAAAAATAAGTTCAAAAGAGGAGAGAGGCAAGTTAGAAGTAAGTAGTACAAGTGTTGGATAAAATATGTTGGAAATTAAAGCGGTGTTTCGCCCCAAAAAAATAAATAAATAAAAGCCAGCAGCTACACATACTGCAGCTGCTGGCTTGTAACAATAGGACACTTACCTGTCCTGGAGTCCAGCACTGTTGGCACCACAGCTGATGTTTCCATCAGCTGTTGGGTGCTGCCGCCGCCATTGCGGCCTTGTGGCTTCACTCCAGGAAACCCTAATGCGCATGCACGAGTCCCCACTCCTCTCTCCTACTGGCCCGGCGACAGGGAGAGGAGGAAAGGAGGAGGGAGGAAGAGGGAGCCGTGCGGTGATGTCACGGGCCATTGCCTGGACTCCCAGAAGTGAGAACAGGATACCTGTCGCCCCCCCCCCCCCCCCCCAAAAAAAAGTGCCAATCGCAGCTCCGGAGGGGGAGAGGAGACAAATGAGTGGAAGTTCCACTTTTGGGTGGAACTCCGCTTTTAAAGAGAAGGCTTGATTTGACAGATTAAAAGTATTGTTGATGTTTATGTTTTGTGCTAAACTATGTCTTCTACCAAATTTATTACAGCTTTTAAATGCAAGGTTTATATGATAATTGGAGAATCCTTGTAATAGAGGTGAACATTACAATTTATTTATTGAAAATTATTGTGAAGCTGCAAAACTGTATTGGTGGGGAGAATTACAGCCACATACATGTCTTCCTATGTGACTGCAAATGAATGCATTTTAGTAATTATGATATAGCCGGCATCAGAGCACCTTATAAAGTTACATCAATCTTGCATTTATAACATATTATAGATCACTGTAACTTTTGTTAAAAATTCCCTTTATTTGATTGATTCGTTTTCTGTGTTTAAGCTGACTTAGTGTACACAACCTGGGGACTGGCCAAAGAGGGATCACTTTGATTCAGGTTTCCAGTTCAAACATGTAAAGCAAAATATGCAAACCAAGTATCAGTGTTTTTCTGTAAAAGTTTTCGTGTAGCATATAAGTTTGTAAAGCAGTGTGCATAGGGGTTAATTCAGAAAATTTAGTGTCACACCCCTGTTGCACTTCATGTGTACAGTATGCATTTTGGATTTGAGCAAAGGGATATCTCAATTTCTATTATTTTTATTTCATGGCATATGAATTGCTGGTATCCCCATTTATTTTGGAAACTGAGTTTGTAGAGTAAGTAGGTTTTGAACTTTAGTACAATAGATGTCATCAAGATTTATTGTCATGATGTTGACACTATGCCGGTTTCTGGAAATGTAGTGGACTTCAAGAGCACCATAGAAAAAGCCAAAAACATTGAAAAGATGTGATTTTAGCTAAATATCAAGGTTATGTCAAAGGTAAAAACACATAACTTTTAAATGTTGCCTTGGATCAAATATTACCAACAAAGGATCCAGCAGTCAAGAAATACAACACAGAGTTGCTTTTGGAAGAGCCTGGATAAAAGGCCTAGAAAAGATCTTTAACAAATCCTTCAACAAATCAAGTCCAACCTTTCACTAGAAGCTCAGATGACCATTTTAAACATACAGGATTATGGGAAGAACCAACTCATTGTAAAAGACAATAATGCATGGAGTTGAAGTGAAAAGAAGGTGACAAGCAATACAGGTTTGATTAAAAACAGATCACTTTGGAAAAAAATAGAATTTTTGGAACTTTGGAATGGAAACAAACTTCATGAAAAATAATAATACTTATGATTATTATTATTATTATTATTATTATTACTACTATTTATATTATTATTATTTGTATTATTATAACAAATTGGAGTATGAGATGGAAGTTGTAAATAACAGAAGTTCTACAAGAATATTATGAGAATTTTGCTAATTTATTATGAGAATAATTGTCATGAGTAATGTTCATGTCTGTCTGCTTACCTCTCTGTTGTGTTCCGCTTAGAGACTGACCCTGGTCACCTGTCTGCTTAAGTAATCTTCCCTCAAGCACGGCTCCACTCCAGCCTCTAACAGGGAACACTATAATAACCTGTGCACTGCAGCCAAGCCTTACTGGCAGCCACACATTCACTGCAACTGCCAGCTCCGTCGTGTTTCTCTGGGGACTCCAAGGCCTGCAGGGGGTTCCTCAGCCAGTGTACCATTTACTTCAAACTCCAGCCTCAAAACTTCTTGTCTTATCGGGCGAAGGTAGCCTATATTTTTTCCCTCCTTTCTGGTGAGGCTTTAGCCTGGGCTGCCCCCCTGTGGGAGAAGAATGATCCAGCAGTTTCTAGCCTGTCCAACTTTTGGAAGCTCTTTCGGAATATCTTCAAGGAACCAGGTTGGGTTTCTTCAGCGACCAGTGCCCTTTTACGTCTTCTTCTGTGGGACAGTATGCCCTTCATTTTCATATACTAACAGCTGAGTTGAGCTGGAATAATGAGGCCTTAGTTGCAACCTTTTTACATGGCCTCTCTGACCGAGTGAAGGATGAATTAGCGGGAAGAACCATCCCCGCCGGTCTGGACGATGTCATCTCCTTGTGTAACCAGATTGATATTCGCTTTTAGGAGAGGTCCCTAGAAAAAAGATGCCAGCACTCCCTGGTCCTTAGCCAGCCTGAGCTCCCCTCTCTCCATCCTGTGGAGCATCATTCTGCCAGCTGAGGAACCTATGCAGTTGGACCGGACCAGGCTTTCCCCTAAGGAAGGTGCTAGGCGCGGGACTCTGGGCCTGTGTCTCTATTGTGGGGGCAAAGGTAATTTTAGTGACTCCTGCTCACTTTGTCCAGGAAATGCTCGGGTCTAATAGATCTGGAAGGTGGAGTATTGGACCCAGAAATATCACCTTCTCATCTTTTTTCTGTGTTCCTTCATGTAGGCACTTCCCCTCAATCGGTCTTGGCATATCTGGATTCTGATGCTGCTGGCAATTTTATGGACTGGAGAAATGCATCTTCCATGAAGCTTACCCTTTCACCCCTCACCTTGCCACTGGTGGTCTCGGCTATTGATGGCACTGTTCTTTCAGGGGGCCCTATTGGCTTCCAGACTCTCCCTGTTAAGATGTTGGTAGGGATAATCTACCAGGAGTGCATATCCTCCCTTATCCTACCTAAGGTCTAAAACCCTATCATATTGGGCCTCCCTTGGCTACAGCTCCATTCTCCACATGTAGACTGGACTTCTGGGCAGATTCTGGCTTGGAGTCCCTCCTGTTTTTCGTCCTGCATATTCAAGGTTGTCCCAGAGGAGAGACTTCTGGTTGCAACCACATCTGTATCTTCTGCTCTTCCCGCTGCATATAGCAATTTCCAGGTTGTGTTCTGCAAAAAATCAGCTGAGGTGCTTCCTCCTCACAGGCCCTTTGACTGTGCTATAGACCTTGTTCCCGGAGCAATTCTGCCAGGGGGCTGTACCTACCCTCTCTTCATCCCATAGACCCAGGCCATATCAGAGCATTCCGCTGAGAATCTTGAAAGAGGATTCATCCAGAAATATGCATCGCCTGCAAGAGCAGGGTTCTTTTTCATTGGCAAAAAAGATGGTGCCTTAAGACCCTGCATTGACTATCGAGGCTTAAAGAATCAAAAATCGATACCTTACCCTTAATATCTGAGCTATTCGACAGGTTGAAAGGTGCGTCCATTGTTACCAAGTTGGATCTCAGAGGTGCATACAATCTGATATGGAAAGGTGACGAATGGAAAACTGCATTTAATACTAGAGATGAGCATTACAATTACATAGTTATGCCTTTTGGTATGTGTAGTGCCCCAGGTGTGTTCCAAAACTTTGTCAACAAAATCTTCAGGGATCTACTTTACCAATTTGTGGTCATCTATCTGGATGACAGTCTCATCTTTTTGGAAAATCAGATTGTTCACAGAAACCATGCCCGAATTGTACTTCAGTGCCTTAGAGAGAATAATCTGTATGCCAAGCTGGAGGAATGTTCTTTTGAATGTTCTGAGGTCATATTCCTGGGATGCTTTGTCTCTAGTTTGGGTTTTCGTATGGATCCTGGAAAGGTCTCGGCCATTACCAACTGGCCTCTTCCTGCCAGCCTCAAGACCACACAGTGCTTTCTTGGGTTCACAAATGATTATAGACAGTTCATCAGGAATTACTCTTCCATTGCTGCTCCTGTTATCGCCTTGACCAAGAAGGGTGCGAATGCCAAGGAGTGGTCTCCTGAAGCTGTCTCTGTATTTCATGATTTGAAACAGGCCTTCGTTTCTGTACCTCTCTCGAAGGTTTTTATTGAAGTTGAAGCTTCTTCAATGGGGTGAGAGCTGTGCTTCTTCAATCCTTTGAGAAGAAACGTTAATCTTGTGCGTTCTTCTCCAAAAAAAATGTTCTCAGGCAGAGAGAAATTATGCTATTGGTGATCGGGAACTTCTTGCAATTAAATTGGCGTTTAGAAGAATGGCATCATCTTTTGGAGGGTCCCTCTCACTCCATAACGATTTTCACTGATCATGAAAATCTGTAGTACTTGCAGAATGCCAAATGACTTAATCCCAGACAGGCCAGGTGGAGCCTTTTTCTTTTCCTGTTTTAACACGATTAAGTACAAACCTGGTTCCTGCAACAGTTGGGCTGATGCACTGTCTAGGTCATTTGACACTTTGGCTGAGGAGCCCACCCCTGAACCTGAGCCGATCATTCCGACCTCATGCATTCTTGCCCATTCCACCACCCTGGAATTAAAAATTCCTCCTGGCAAGATCTTTGTCCCCACTGAGCTAAGAGCTAAGATCCTTCGTTGGGGACATGATTCCAAAGTGGCAGGTCATGCTGGGTTTCTCTGACTGCCTGCTCATCAGTCGCCCCTACTGGTGGCATACTCTTTGCTCAGATGTCAAGACTACCTTAAGGCTTGTCATGTCTGTGCTCATTCTAAATTCTCCACACAAGCTCCTGTTGGTCTTTTCATGCCCTTGCCCATTCCTAAGGAGCCCTGGTCTCACATTGCCATGTTTTTTTTTCACCGATCTCCCACTGTCTGAGAATAATACAGTCATTTGGGTGATCAATCGGTTCTCCATTTTGTTCATCTTTCTGATCTTCCTTCTGCTCCTGATTTTTTATTCCCATTTTTGTTTGAAAAATCTTTCGCCTCCATGGGGTTCCTTCTCATATTGTTTCCGACAGGGTGTTCAATTTATTTCTTGTTTTTGGAGCGCCTTTTGCAAATCCCTCAATATCGTCTTGGATTTTTCCTCTTCTTACCACCCTCAATCCAATGGACAGACTGAGATGGTTAATGAGGAGTTAGAGGCCTTTCTCCGTACCTTAGTCTCTGCTCATCATGATTGGTCCTCTCTACTCCCGTGGGCAGAATTCTCTCACAATAGTCATGTAAACACCAGTTCTCAGAAAACATCACCGTTTACAGTTTATGGAAGACACCCTCAGCTGCCTCTTTCTATGACCTGTTCTCCAGACAATCCAGCTTTGGCTACGGCTCAGGAATCTTTCAATTATATTTGGGGTGATGTTCACGATTCCCTCCGGGCAGCTGCTGACAGATTCCAAGGTTTTCCCCATTGTCGCAAGTGTAAACTGCCTTCTCTACAGCCAGGGGACAAAGTCTGGCTTTCCACCAGAAACATCAAGCTCTGAGTTCCTTCTCTGAAGTTTGCCCCAAGATTCATTGGCCCATACTCTATGACTTCTAATCTGAATCTGGTTTCTTTCAAAATTCAGATTCCTAAAAGCCTCAAAATCTCAAACTCCTTCCATATTTGCCTTCTGAAGCCTTTAGTCCTCAATAAGTTCTCTTGTCCTCTTCCTACCACGGCCTCTGTTTCTGAGGATAATGGGGAGTATGAGGTTAGTCAAATTCTGGATTCCTGGCTCTGTAAAGGCATTCTTCAGTACCTCGTGCATTGGAAAGGGTTTGGGCCTTAGGAGAGGTCTTGGATCATTGCATCTGATGTCTTTGTGCCTCATCTTTTGAGGAGGTTTCATCTGAGGTTTCCCTCAAAGCCTGGGCCCAAGTGGGGGAGGGAGAGGCCTCATAAGAGGGGGCTACTATCATGAGTCTGCAGTAATGTTCATGTCTGTCTGCTTACCTCTCTGTTATGTTCAGCTAGAGACTGAACCTGTTCACCTGTCTGCTTAAGTAATCTTCTCTCAAGCATGGCTCCCCCCTAGCCTCTAACAGTGAACACTATATTAACCTGTGCACTGCAGCCAAGCCTCGCTGATCACTATAGTGTGTTTGGCTTCCTGTGTGTTCTATGTGTGATTCTGTTTACTGTCCTTGGCTTGTTCTTGCCTATCCTTGTCTGCTTCATACCCTGACCTTTGGCGTGTTCTTTGACTACCCCGTCTGCTCATTGCCCCAACGTTTTGGCTTATCCTCTGACTATTCCTTGTTGTCCTGGTCTGCTGCTTCCTTTTTATCCTCCAGTAGCCTACCATGAAAAGGAACTGGGAGACCCTGGGAGCCGTGACCTGGAGCCAGTTGCAGCGAAGACCATCCCCACCACTAGGGACTCTGGTGAACACCTGCTGGCTCTTAGACACCGCGCCCTAGGAAATCTCATGCTCTAGCTCCCAGGGGGATCTGTGTTGGTGCTCAAGAGGACCTGCTTTCCTGAACCACTCAGATCTCCATCCGCGGCAGTCAGCCATAAGGTCCACTACCTTTATCAGTGCACTCCTGACCCCAACGGCGTGCATCTGTCACTTGGCCTCAGGTGACCTGACAATAATGCTAAATCTGGCTGTACTGGATTCTATAACACTGAGATTTAATTAAATTAAGAAGAGAATATTCTAACATTAACATAGTTACAGGATTTGATTGATAGTGTATATTTGCTGGACAGTGGCTGATTTACTTCCTGGTGTTATTCCTACAATAGCTAGAACCATTGTCTTACTGCAGTTACTTGTAGTTCTATCTGTGTAGCTTGATAAACAATTTACATGAGCAGGTTTATTCCTAGAAAGGTTTTAACATGCTATTTTCATATGTATTGTTCTGAAAAAGAAATTTTTATGTAATCTGCTTTCTGATATATGATGATAAAATCAAAAGAATAGTTTTAAAGTTGTGATAAAAAAAAACTTTTTCGTCTGGTATACAAGATTCCATCCAAAGTTCTGTTGGTTTGGAGGAATGACAAATTAAAGAGAACATGTACATTTCTCATTCCATGCTAAGGTACAAGTTTATTGGATAGGACCTGTGCCTTCTTAAATGCATTTCCTTCTGTTACATTCATCCTTTTGAGACCCACAAAACTGACATATATTTCTTAACCATATGCTTGGTTTAAGCTTGCACAAGACAAGGAGCCTACCATCATCCCCATGTGACAGTATTCTGGCCTGGTGATAGGCTGCTTAGGCAGCGAATAGCACAAAGTGGGAGGCAAAATACAACATCATGTTAATCCCAACACCCAGAAACATCAGGGTTTTCTTGGGGCTTTAGCAGGTAAATGGAACAGCGGGCAAGCGTGTTAAAGACTCAAACAGGCTCTGTCATGCTCACTGTCCAGCAAACCCTTACTAATTCCAAAACAGACATTGCTTTTATTAAGATAATCATACTGTTTCAGAAGGCAGTAAACATCTATGTCTTTGAAAAACCAATGATAAAAATATATTCTACATTTTTAGTGTTATGCCACTTGATATATGATACAAGATGTGAAATTACAAAAGTTACTTCAGTGCCGGCATTCTGTTTTAAATTTAATTCTCTGGTCTCCAGAAGCTCTTAAACCAACCATAAAATATTTTCTAATCATTAATACAGAAATGATTAATACTACAATACTAATTACATCCCATTAGGCTCTGATTCACATACTTACTGTCTTGGTGCCATAATGTAACATTTAACAGCTAGAACGCAAAGGATAGATACTAGTTCATTATGAAATTCTCTTGGCCTTTGTGTCAACATAAGGCTTCTGTTTGCTGTTTGCTGGATCACATTACATTACATTGGATAAGATAGATGATCAAAACCAAATAATTGGTATTTTATTCCTAAGCTAGCACGGTAGTTTAAATATGATCATGTACTGGTTAAAAGGCGGCGATTGTTGCCCAGAAAAGTTGTCACTTTTTTCATTTGCTTAAACTTAGAATTATTACTAGTTGTGTGGGTTTTTAATGAGAGGATGTAATATTATTTAGCCCCTGGCTTTTTATTTCCTAAGAACACAGCCAAAGCCACTCTGATTCCTGCTGTTTTGTAGCTGTAGCGCCTTAAAGACTGGCATTAAAGTAGCTGATGAACAGTTTGTCCCTATTCAAATGGCTGCTGTGATGACCCACATGGGAGCTAATGGTTAGGCGGTGCTAACAATGTGACCAGGTGCTATAACATAAGCATTTCATTAAATATTGAAAGAATGATTTTCTGTTATAGCAAAATGAAAAAAAGAAAACTTGCTCTCTATCCAAATACGTAGTTGTTCTTTTTTTCCCTTCTCGTCCTCATTTAATCACTTTTTTTTTTTTTTGCATGACCTTTATGTAGCTAATTATCTTTCTTCTGCAGAGGCATCATGGGTAATACTGTCTATGATAAACCAGCATTATTTCATGTTCTATGTTGTTCATTCATTCTTAATGTATTGTATAAATAATGTATTGAATGAATCATTTTTCTGTGAATATGAACAAAGCAAACCATTTAAAACAGTCCTTGCAAGACTTAAGCTGGATTCTGGTAGTATGATGGCTTAATAGGAACCATATAAACAAATTTCAATAGAAGATTTCAACAGAATTATTACAGAAAGATGAAATTCTTGTAAATAGCATAGAAACAAAATAGATTAACAGGGTTGAGATACTTTAACCCCCTATGGACCAGTCACTATATATACTACTGCATACACAGCAGATCTGCTTTCCTGTTGGTTTCGGAGGACATACCATTATGTCCTCCACGAGCTGAGCTTTTGTGCATCACTGCATGTGCGCAGTCCTGTGATCATTTTGTAACTGAACACAACAGAAAAAGTTACAGAGCCAATGAGAGTTGTTCTGTACCACATGATCACCGTGACCAGTCACAGCATCGCAGGCTGCAGGTAGCAGCTGATGGTGATCAGGAAGCACAGTTGCACCGGCAAAGACCTATGCAATACAGTACAGTGCCAACAATAATAAAACACACCCATCTAATGTCATTCACCCCTCTACACTATATATCAGCCGCATCCTCTCCCTGGTCTGACCTGTATATTAACCCATTACCTCCAATTATCTTGAACAACTCTATATTAACCCCTTCATCTGCATCCTCCCATTGTATGTGACCCTTACATCAGCCCCATAATCTCCTGATCCCTGTATCCCATCTGTACATTGAATGTACTGTACTTTGTGCAGCAATACCAAGCGTCAGGTTTTAACCCCCTCAATACCGACATGTTTCATTTCCAAAAAATTGTGGGGTGTCTACTTTCCAAATAAGGGGTAATTTTAAGGATTTTTGGGTAGGAGTCTTGGAATTTGTGTTTGCTATTTTAAACAGAAAATAATGGAAACAGTATTTTTTTTCAAAATGTTCTGGTCTGTTTTGCTTTTTTTATAGTAATAAAACAGTGGTTATTAAATACCACCAAAAGAAAGGTAATTTGGGTAAAGTATTGTATGGCCAAGTAACTGTCAGTTAAAGTATTACAGTGCTGGAAAATGACCTGGTAATTAAGTGGGGGAAATATTTGGTATTGAAGTGGTTAAATTGTAAAGAAGAAGAATGTACCTTTTCCCTAGAAACATTAAAAAGTAGAAACTGGTAAGTACAGTTGCAATTTAATTTATGTTCATCATCATTTTGTTTGACTCTTCTAGCAAGATATTAAAGGTTAATTTATCATACATGCATTTTTTGACTCGGGGTGCTTTAGAATAAAAAAGAACAAAAAAAGAATATGATTAAGCTAAGTCAGATTCTACAATTTAACATTTTTCTTTCCCTTATTTTTTCTTGTGTTATTCACTATTTATTTTTTTATCAAACAACCAATTAAATAACATCTATATTTTATGTATATTAACTAACTCTTTAGTTATTGGGACAAGTACAATAACAGAAAACAGCTAGAGAGTTAGGATAAGGTATACATAGATAAATAGCGCTACATACTAGGTGCAGTGCTAACAATGAATTAATATCAATCAGTTTATATCATTGCTTCATATCATGCATATATTATTTTTTTCATAATTACAGAAGGGGTGCAAAAAGAGTGACAATGAGCCTTCATTAGATGCATAGTTATCTCCTATATATGAGCACATAAATAGAATATTCTAATTTTAAAAATGCCAGTTCCCAACTGCAACAAACCCAAACTAACTTGAATCTTGCTGTCAACACAGGAGAATAAGGAAACCTGACACTTGGCTAAGAAACTCAAACCTCCTATAGCAGTGATGGCGAACTTTGGCACCCCAGATGTTTTGGAACTACATTTCTCATGATGCTCCTGCACTCTGCAGTGTAGTTGAGCATCATGGGAAATGTAGTTCCAAAACATCTGGGTGCCAAGGGTTGCCATCACTGTCATATAGGGACCTCCATTACCATTAATTTAAACACAGCTAGACTTTGAAAAGTCTCTTACAAAACCACTCACTCAATTATCATAGATCTCTCTACTCTGACGATGAGAGATCAGTAACAGGGAATAGATTTTTTTTAATGAAAATTAACGCTACCAGTCTTAGAATCCATTGAAACTTTACATGCCCATATAACCCATATAACCTTGTCAGGTTATACCAAATATATGACTAACCACAAATCGCCAGGGCCACATGCACTTTCTGTTAAATGTGATAAAATGGCATGGGAATTCACTTCAAAAACACTCTTACTTACCTATATGATGCCATTTAGGAGGGTGGCTAGTATCTATCTACAGACTCATTTATTAAACAGAAGCATTTATTAAACTTCTACCAAACAAAGCAAAAGATCCAACATCTTTGCTTTATTTAGTCCCATCTCACTTTTGAATGTCAATACTAAAATACTTTACAAAATTATAGCCTCCTATCTGGGATCTACTCCCAAACATGGTCCCCCTAATTGGGAATTAAAAAAGGCAGATTGGCTGTTCCTAATATCCGTAAAGTAATCTCTGTCCTGGAGTATGTTATTCTACACCAAAAGGAAGATAGCAGTAATAACACTTGATGCTGCAAAACCTATCAATGTCAATTTTAGATGGCTTCTTAGACCCCGTCCTTAATTTTCTTTAAAGTATGTACCAATCCCTTTCAGCTAGGATTCATGTCATGAAATACTTATCTTAGTCAATAAAACTGCTTCAAAGAACACGGCAAGGTTGACCACTCTCACCACTTTTATTTTAGCTAGCATTAGAGCCCTTATAAAGAAATATGCACTTCTCTGCCCCCTTGCATGGTATAAAAATCAGGAAGAGTTTAAAAACTCACTTTTTGAGGACAACATCTTATTTTTTTTCCTCACAACCTGCATTCGATTCTGAGGATCCAAAAGGTATTTGAACAATATAGCAAATTTTCAGGACTTGTATGAATTTGTTTTGACTTTTGTTCATCCTGGTTATGCCACATTGCATTTTCCATAGTTAGGAATATATTACTTGTTTGGAGATAAAAATACTAAGTCTCTGTATATAGTTTTAAATATCCACCCCTGATAGCTAAAATTGTCGAAGAGTTGGTGACATGGTCACTCTTTGGGAGAAGTCATCTTGTTAAAAAGTTTCTTTTGAGGTCTGTACCCATTCCAAGCTTTTCCAGCACAAAGATTGGGCCTTATGAACAAATGGCATGGCTATTATCGTATGGCATGGCAAGAGTCTATGCTACATCTAACCTGTGTTTCCCAAAGAGAGGGGGTCCCATTCCCCCTAACATTAGTGTCTACAATGTGTCTTGTTTAATGATGCATGTCTTGGACTGGTTGTCTTACTCCTCAAGATATTCTAATATGGACATTGAATTTGGAATTGTCTCTCCTTGAACCTTATCAGCTCATATTGCATGACAAAAAGAGCAATCTACCAGCCTAAATAAAAAAAAAAAAAAAAACGTTTACTATTCCAAGGTACAATTATTGCTTGGAATAAGATAAGGAAGAAATTAGGATTAACCCCACACATTTCCAATTCACAACAATACAACATTCCTACAGAGCAGGGATTATTCAGCATTTCAATATACAACACAGACTCACCAAGGTCATTTGGCTCTTTCAAGGCAGTACCAGAAAACTTTTCAAATGTTTTCTTAGGAGTTTAATTTTCCTGGCTTGGGAGAGGGAGGTTAACACAAATATTGGGGGGTCACAAGAATGAAATCTATTCTACATCCTGAAGAAATCATATTGAGGATGAAGGGTTTTTAGCTATTTTTTACCACTATGGGAGGAAGGCCTCCAATCTTCCCCCACTGGTAGGTTAATGCACTTTGGGGTGGCTTTTGCAATTCTTGTTTCTCTAACTCCTGCTTGGCTTGGAAATCTTAGTTATGAAAATTATTTTCCCCTGTTTTTTTTGGAGCTGGCAACAGGAAAGCCCTTCTTCTTGTCAAATGAACTGTTCAAGATGGTTTCCAATTCAGGCTTGAACAATAGCGCTCCATGTACAAGCAGTGGATGGCAACAAAAAATGATTGGACATTAAGGCCATATTTCCTGACCACGTCTTCAGCTGGAGAACCTTTCTGGAAGCATTGATCTAGGCTATGGTTCTTTCTGGGATTTTCACTGACTCTGTGAAAGCTTCAGCTATATAGGTAACTGTTTTTAATACATTTGTACCAATATTCAATCTGCCCAATCAAATATAGCATGTGAAAATAACTAGTGCTAAATGAGTTGCTAGCACCCATAAGTGATTCAAAACTTATTAAGCCAAACTATTACCCAAAAATTGCATAGTGCATCTCTCATAAAAATTACATGTATATAAATAAATACCTCTTGCCCCAAAACACTTTCATAATATGTAAACAAAAACACTATGCATAAAAGACTGTGCATACATAAAATGATGATTTACTATCTCTAAATAAAGTCAAATAAATGTCCAAACGTGTAGAGTGTTGAAAAAAAAACAATAAAATGATCAATGATATCCACCTTGAATCCACTGAAATCACAACTGCAACAATCCTGAGGCACCTCCTTCTAAAATGGAAAAAATGTAATGTAAATATGTAAATAGTTTTACATATAGTAGCCACATCCACACATGTAAGATAAGTAACATTAGAGGTGATTTATTATTTATAAGCAAATACACTTTTGCACACTGGTACTGACTAGTAATCAAGCTTTTTTTCTTCCTCATTTTCTCTCTCCTATGCAGCCAATGTGATTCCAGTGCTGGCAGAGAGGAGCGGGGAGGTCAAACAATGATGTGCATGAGCTTGATGTCTTCCTTTTCAACTGGTGACGCCACCAGTTACCAGGATGCTGGTGGCTGGCTTGTACAGTGCCTAAGATGGTAATGTTGCACAATGGAAACCTGCGGCTTTGTGTAACAAAAAAGCAGGTTTGATCCACCCGCTACACAAAATTGGCTATCACAGGCATCACAACCTCAAAGCAACCACATCACACGTGACCAATTGGCATATAACCTATTAGCAAGTGCAATGAAGCTTTATTAGTACAAAAGTAGCTCACGAGAGCTTTAAGATATACAAATTCCTCAATAATTAACAAAATTAACAAAAAAGGTAAAGTTCAGACATCATAAAAAGCTTATATAAACGCATGTCATATATTAAGAAAATATATTAATTATCAATGAAATGTCTTGTTAGCCTTCAAAATATATTATAAATTCTATGGATAGTTATTCACATGCATTAAAATACTTCCCATAGCCTAATCTGAAACCATAATTTTGATCAATTACCATATACCACTATCTTTAGTCAAAGTGTCCTTGACATTTCCACTAGTCACAGCAAATCCCACTTCAGTAAGGTTGTCACAAGTTATCAAAGCATTTCAAGTCCAGCAAAGCAAATGAAGGTATAAGCCAAGCATGTGCATGAATGGATAGCAAATAAAGCTGGAATTAATATACAGACTTATTAAGAAACCTCAGTAGCATATATAGTAACTAATGGTTGCAGGGAAAACAATATATTTGCATAAGTTATGCTGGCCATATACTAAATCGGGCGAACCCAATTTCAAAGAACGAACATTTGGCCGCGAGCGCAAACGATGCTGCCATCATGTAATGACCGTTAAATCACTCAGTGGACATAAATAAATACATTTTATGTTTGTTTTTTTACATATACCAAGTGCAAACAGGTCGGATAGGAAACACATTAACCTTTCAATTTATTGTTCATTTGGCAGAAAATTTCCAAACTTGTCCTTGTTTTATCGGCTCAAAAACATCCAAACTATTATTGATTTTGTGCCCATTAACTGGTCAAAAAAACGAACGAAAGGTCTAATGACTGAATTTCGGACAATTACACTGGTCGAAATTTCAACTCAGGTGCTAATCAGCAGCCCAAATATCAGTACACATTAACTTCAGACCAGAGCTAATAAAGAGTAGCAGTTGTATGCAAATAAAAGCTGGAGATAGCTGAGCAGGAGTAAAAACTAAACTACAATTAAGAACCCACATTGGTGAACGCCTCCATGACATTAATAGGAAAGAAAAGGCCCCTTAGCATCGCATTTTGCCTCTTTTCATAATGTTAAAATTGAAGGATTGAGAGAGAAGGGAATATTTGTTTTAAATCTTTCCTCTAGGTGTGGGGATTTTAATACAGTTCTTTTGAAAAGGGAGAAACACCTTGGCCCCTATGGGACTAAATATTGAATTTAACCTCCAGCTTTTCTTGGAAAGGTGACTGTAGCTTTATCGTAGTAGAAACAGGATTTTTTTTCCTGGTGTTTTTCTCATCAAGAGATATACCGTAATTCATTTATAATATTTGAATGTAATGATTTTTGATTATCGATCTCCTCCTGCGATTGTCTGTTATCTTCCAAAGTAGCTGAAGGAGAATGTAAATTTACAGCTGGTGAATTGGTGTGTAACACATGGAGGGTTTACCTTTAAGCCCTTGTACACACGGTCGGAGAATCTGTCGGAATGAGTCTTATCGGACCGTCAGATAATCCGACTGTGTGTGGTATGCATCGGACTGATTCCGCCCGAATCTCCGTCCGACCCAATTTTCCAACATGTTGGAAATATTTCCCGACCAACTGGGCCGGACGGACCTAATCCGATCATGTGTAGAGCATTTTCATCGGACCAAGTGCCACGCATGCTCAGATCAAATTCCTGCATCAAAGCTATTGGCTACTAGCCTGAATGTAGTCCCATCGTAACGAAATTACGTCATCACGTTCTGAAAGATCGGATTTTTTGCCAACTTGGCCCGACTGTGTGTATGCAACAGTTTTGGACACAATCCATTTGACTAAATCCGACAGGCAAAATCCGACGGATTTGATTGGCAAAATCTCCGACCGTGTGTACGTGGGCTTAGTATAAGGGTGCTGTGTTGAACATGCAATTTTTGCAGGTAGAAATAGGTGAGAATAAGCACTGCCTCTAATGTCCTAATGAAACCAGATACAATACTACATATAATAGACTCCTGCATTTAACCTTTTTTTCTGGAGAGGATTTGGATCTAGTGGTACATTCTTACACATATTTTGGTCCTGTAAAATTCTGTCTGTTTATTGGGCCAATATTTTCCAACTAATTTACAGTGTTTAACCACTTGACCACTGGGTACTTAAACCCCCTTCCTAACCAGACCAATTTTCAGCTTTTGGTGTTGTCACACTTTGAATGACAATTACTCAATCCTACAACATTGTAGCCAAATAAAATTGTTGTCCTTTTTTCACACAAATAGAGCTTTCTTTTGGTGGTATTTAATCACCGCTGTTTTATTTTTTATTTTTTGCGCTATTAATCAAAAAAGACTGAAAATTCGGTAAAAAAAATAAATAAAAATCTTTTGTTTCTTTTAAAATTTATTGCAAAGTATTGATGAGTATTGGCAGAGTATTGGCAGATAATTGCAGAGTATTACAGTGTTGCAGAGTATTGGCAGAGTATTGCACAGTGTTGCAGAGTATTGGCAGAGTATTGCACAGTATGGGCAGAGTACTGCAGATTATTGGCACTGAGCAGTGCTGTGGGCCTTTCACATCCAGCCCACAGCGCTGCTGCCATATCTCCCCCTCTCCCCCTCTCCCCTCTCACTGTACTGATCGATACAGAGAGGAGAAGGAGGAACCGTTTGTTTACAAGTGATTGCTCCGTCATTTGATGGAGCGATCACGTGGTAAATGCCGGATATCAGGCGTTTACCATGATCCGTGATGCGCCGGGTCCTCCAGACCCGGAGGTCATCTATGTTCCTAGGTGCGCGCCCCAGGGGGCACGCAGGAGCAAGATTCTGGGAGGACGTCCATGGACGCCCTCCCAGAATAAGCCGACCGCGCTGTAGCCGTCTTTCAGCTATGGCCCGGTCGGCATTTGGTTAATAAAATAATTGTGATCTTGCAATAAAGATACTTTTAGGCAGTGCTATCCCTAGACTACATTTAGTTCTGCTAGGCTGTAGTCAGCCAGAGCTCTGATAGTTCTGCTTACTGTTTCTCTCTCTGCTATTCCCATAAGCTATAGATATAGTGTAAAAGGATCTAATGTTCAGCGTTATGAATATTTTTATCTCCCTGTTCAACTGCTAGGAGGTTTATGGTCAGTGGTGCATGTTGGAAAACTGTATAAATAATTAGGAGTGACCTTGGAAAGCTTTCTTGCTTTCGACACTCTGTCTGGGCTGGGTGTGTGCTATTGTGTTTTTATCACACCCAGACTTGCTGCCTCACAAGGGTTTTCTTTGTTACAGAGAAGCGCAACCTGGGGCCTGCAGCTTCCGTTTGTCCTGCTAAAGTGCATATCTAAAGTCAGAGAAACAGGAAAATGATTACTTGGATTGGAGCTCCAGGGGTGAAATTTTGTCTGATACAGAAAGTTTCCTGGATAGATTGGTAGAAGCCAGTAAACATTGTGGGAAATTCTGGGGGGCTCAGCCATTGAGTAAGTGTGCTGATTTGAAGCTGCTCTACAGAGTGCTTTCTGACTTCACCACTTAAGCCCCAGAACCATTTTCTAGCTAAAGGACCAAGCCCCTTTTGCGATTCGGCACTGCATCACTTCAACTGACAATTGCGCGGTCGTGCGATGTGGTTCCTAAACAAAATTGGCGTCCTTTTTTCCCACGAACAGAGCTTTCTTTTGGTGGTATTTGATCTCCCCTGTGGTTTTTATTTTTTGCGCTATAAACAAAAAAAGAGCGACAATTTTGAAAAAAACGCATTCTTTTTTACATTTTGCTATAATACATATCCCCCAAATATATATATAAAAAAACATTTTTTTCCTCAGTTTGTATTTATTCTTCTACATATTTTTGGTAAAAAAATCGCAATAAGCGTTTATTGATTGGTTTGCGCAAAAGTTATAGCGTCTACAAAATAGGGTATAGTTTTATGGCATTTTTACTAATAATTATTTTTTTTACTAGTAATGGCGGCGATCAGCGATTTTTATTGTGACTGCGACATTATGGCGGACACGTCGGACAATTTTTACAAATTTTTGGGACCACTGGCATTAATACAGCAATCAGTGCA
Organism: Lithobates pipiens; assembly: GCF_037356315.1. Taxonomy (NCBI): domain Eukaryota; kingdom Metazoa; phylum Chordata; class Amphibia; order Anura; family Ranidae; genus Lithobates; species Lithobates pipiens. Next base: position 119,719,094 of record NW_027507758.1, read on the forward strand.
ATTAAAAATGCACTGATTCCTGTAAAAATGTCACTGGCAGTGAAGGGGTTAACCACTAGGGGGCAGTGTAGGCGTTAAGTGTGTGCTTTTTTTTAACTGTAGGGGGCGTGGCTTGGCATCTGACATCACTGATCCTCTTTTCCTATAACAGGGAACAGACGATCAGTGACAGGCTCAGTAGGAAGCACGAGGAGAGGTTTGTTTACACAGACCTCTCCTCGTTCTTCAGCTCTGTGACCCGATCGTGGGACACCAGCGGCGATCGAGTACACAGGTCCCGTGGCCACTGTCACGGAGCTCAGGACCGGATCACGACCCACGGCTGGGCACTTAAAGAGCAAGGTACAGGTACGTGATTATGCCCAGCTGAACCATTCTGCCGACCTACATCGGCGTGAGGCGGTCCTTAAGCGGTTAAAGGTATTTTTCTGTATTGACTGTGAGTTCTGATAAGAAGTCTGCATTTTCATCTTATCAGGTATCAATGTGCCCTAAAACCTTCTCTCCTGAGTCTATTCATTGTTTAATTAAAAGGGTTAAAGTTTTTGTATACCTCAGTCATGAAATCTGAATAAAGCACATATATATGTAGTGTTTCCGTATCTCTCTCCAAAGCTCTAAGGCTCTGTTCACATACACTTACCGGCCACTTTATTAAGTACACACCTGTTCAATTGCTTGGTAATACAAATTGCTAACCAGCCAATCATATGGTAGCAACTCAATGCATTTAGGCATCTAGATGTGGTGAAGATAACTTGCTTGTAAGGAAGAAGTTTGCATGCAGGGTCTATGAAGGATAGAGTTATGCTTTAGTTAAGAACCATGTTTAAATATTATTATCATTTGTATTTTTCCCGATTATCCAGATGATTGTTGCACAACAGCACATGAAATCAGCAAATATTTCTGGGAAATGATAGTACAAATGGCAAAATAAACAGTTCTCGTAAAACAGATAATTAAGATGATACTCAATATCCCAGTGGTCAGTGTGGCCAAAACATTTTATTAATACTGTATATTCCAAAAACATGTATTCTTGCCAGTATGATTACCTTGTTGTTATTAGGGATGAGCTTCGTGTTCGAGTCGAACATATGTTCGACTCGAACATCGGCTGTTCGCCCGTTCGGCGAATTCCGAACGTTATGGGCCGTTCGCACCAAATTCGTGTGGCACTCACGGCATCATAGCAGTGCATTGCTGGCTCATGATTGGCCAAGCATGCACTGTGACCCCGCATGCTTGGCCAATCACAGCGCCAGCAGTGAGGAGAGCCATGATTGGCCACAGGCAGGATGCCTGTGGCCAATCATAACTCAGGCTGTGTAGTACACGCCCCACACTATATAAGGCCGCCAGCGCGGCGGCCTTGTGTAGTGTGTTAGCGTCTGAAGCAGTTAGTGGGTGTTCTGTGTACCTTCAACACAGTATACACCGATCGTTATCGGCCGATTTTCGATCTTGCTGTTGTGTAGTGGTTGTTGTCTGCATGCCCTGACCACAGTATACACCGCTATATTCACCTCACCTATATAGCTAGTGATCTATCTTTTATAATAGAGCTTGCAGTCAGTAGTGTTAGGAGCTTGTGCGTGCTGTCTGCGTGCTCTGTACCCAGTACACACCGCTATATCCACCTACATAGCTCTTCTCTATTTGAGCCCACTTGCCATCTGCAGGAGTTATTGGAAGTTGTGTGTGCCTCCAGCACAGCACAGTATACATCTGTATATACCCCTTTATTTCTGGTATTCTATAATAAAGGCATCTGCAGGAGTTAGTGGGTGTTTTGTGCCTCCAGCACAATATACACCTGTATCTACCCTTTATTGCTGTTCTCTAAGTGTTGTGTACATGCTCCAGGAGGATGCCCAGTGTTTTGTAGGCTCTGATGATGACACTCAGCTAGAGGAAGGCAGTAGCGTGAATGCAGAGAGAGGGGATGCTCAAGAAGGACAAGCTGCAGCATATTGCCAGGTTTGCTACAGCGATGAAGAGGGAGGGGATGATGAGGGCACTGACTCCACGTGGGTGCCTGGTAGGAGAGAGGAGGAGGAGGAGGCACATGTCCAACGAGGCAGGATGCCCTCTGGGGGTCAGCTTAGGGGCAGCACACCGACTAAATCACACCGCAGAGCTCCGCCTGTGCAGGGCGCTGCCTCTGCGCGTTATTCTAAAAGTTCTTTGGTGTGGGCCTTTTTTGAGACGAGTGCATCAGATCGCACCGCTGCTATTTGCAACATATGTCTCAAGCGTATCTCGCGTGGCCAAAACATCAGCCGCTTGGGCACGACATGCTTGACCAGACATATGTTGACCTGCCATGCAGCTCGTTGGCAAGCGTACCTCAAAGACCCACACCAAAGAACAAAGCGGACCTCTCCTTGCTCCTCATCAGCTGGCATCTCCAACCCCACTAGACCTTCAGTCCTCTCTGAAACCTGCTCTGAGAGGAATGAAGGTGTAGAATTAGGTGTGTCACAGCCAAGTGCTTCCGGGTACTCTGCTAGCAGTACACCCACGTCCGATTATAGCAGGCAAATGTCCCTGCCCCAGCTGCTGGACCGGTGAAAGAAGTTCACTCCCAGCCATCCACATGCCCAGCTGTTGAATGCTAGCTTGGCTAAATTGCTAGCACTTCAACTGCTGCCTTTTCAGTTGGTAGACTCGGCCCCCTTCTGTGAATTTGTACAATGTGCGCTTCCTCAGTGGCAGGTCCCCAAACGCCACTTTTTCTCACGGAAGGCGATTCCGGCTCTCTACCGGCATGTGGAAGGCAATGTCCTTGCCTCGCTGGACAGGGCGGTCAGCGGTAAGGTGCATATTACCGCTGACTCTTGGTCCAGCAGGCATGGACAGGGACGTTACCTGTCTTTCACGGCCCATTGGGTCACTCTTCTGGCAGCTGGGAAGGATGCAGGACAAGGTGCAGTAGTGTTGGAGGTTGTTCTGCCACCACGCCTCCAAAATGCTACTATTGGTTGTGACACACCTCTCTCCTCCCCCCCCTCCTCTTCTTCTTCCTCCATGGCCTCTTCCAGTGCTCTGTCCTCAGAACCAGCGGTGCTCCGTAGGCGTTCCAGGGGCTACGCAAGTACGCAGGCAAAACGATGCCATGCCGTGCTTGAGCTGGTTTGTTTGGGGGACAGGAGCCACACTGGGCCGGATGTTTTGTCAGCTCTGCAGGGGCAGGCCGAGAGGTGGTTGACGCCATGCCAGCTTAAGCCAGGAATGGTGGTTTGCGACAATGGCACCAACCTCCTCTCCGCCCTCCGACAGGGACAACTGACCCATGTGCCCTGTGTAGCTCACGTCCTTAACCTGGTGGTGCAGCGGTTCTTGGGCAGGTACCCCGGCTTACAGGATGTCCTGAAGCAGGCCAGGAAAGTCTGTGTGCATTTCCGCCGATCATTTAATGCCTGTGCTTGGCTGGCTGAGCTCCAAAAGGAGTTGAACCTGCCCAAGAACCGCCTTATTTGTGACATGCCCACCAGGTGGAACTCAACGTTGGCCATGCTGCAGCGGCTGCACATGCAGCAGAGGGCCATCAATGAGTACCTGTGTGACTACGGCACCAGGACAGGGTCAGAGGAGCTCGGTTTTTTCTCACCACGCCAGTGGGGCATGATCAGAGATGCATGCACTGTTCTGTCACCGTTTGAGGAGGCCACAAGGATGGTGAGCAGTGACAGTGCATGCATCAGTGACACTGTACCTCTTGTCCACCTCTTGGAGCATACGCTGCGTGGAATAATGGACAGGGCACTTGAGGCAGAACAGAGGCAGGAAGAGGAGGACTTCCTTGCCTCTCAAGGCCCCCTTTATCCAGACAGTGTTCCTGCTGTGCCACCCATCACACAGGAAGAGGATGAGGAGGAGGAAGAGGAGGAGGAGGAGGATGATTGTGTCAGCATGGAGGTGGAGGCTGGCACTCAGCATCAGCAGCAGTCTTGTAGGGATGATTTACCTTCCCAAGAAACACGTGGACTTGTACGTGGCTGGGAGGAGGTAGCTGCGGATCATGTTGCCCTTAGTGACCCAGAGGACTCCGGACCGAATGCCTCAGCTAACCTACGCTGCATGGCCTCCCTGATCCTGCAAAGCCTACGGAAGGATCCTCGTATTCTTTGGATCAAGGAGAGGGACCATTACTGGCTGGCCACTCTCCTTGATCCATGGTACAAGGGTAAGGTTACCGACCTTATCTTGCCATCGCAGAGGGAGCAGAGGATGAGACATCTCCGGGAGGCCTTGCAGAAAGGTCTGTGCAACGCGTTCCCAGAGACTGGGAGGTTACAAACTCCTGGTCCTGGACAACGTGTTGCTGAGGCATCGGTCAGAAGGAGCGGTGGAGAAGGTGGCCGTCTGACTGATGCTTTCAGACAATTTTTTAGTCCGCAGCCCCAAGGTATGATCGGTTCCAGCAACCATCGCCAGCGTCTGATTTACATGGTGCAGGAATACCTAGGGGCAAGGTCAGACTTGGACACCTTTCCCATCGAAAATCCTCTGGCTTACTGGGTCTTGAGGATGGATCACTGGCCAGAGCTTGCACAGTATGCAATTGAGCTACTGGCCTGTCCTGCATCCAGCGTTCTTTCGGAATGCACCTTCAGTGCTGCTGGTGGCTTTGTTACCGATCACAGGGTGCGCCTGTCCACCGAATCAGTTGATTGACTGACCTTCATCAAGATGAATCAGTCTTGGATCACCCACAGCTACCAAGCACCTGAAGCTGATGTAACCGAATAATTTTTTTTGAAATATCACATCCCTTCAAGACTGCCTATGCTGATGCTGAGTGACTGTCCTGTTATGTTGATTATCTATCCTCTTCCTCCTCCGTTGATATGTTGGAAGAACATTTCTGGTTCTGGGTGATGCCATCAGCCCAATTTTTCTGCCCCTGTTTAACAGGGGTGTTTAATTACAATTTTTGATGCAATGCTTTGCAGCAGGGCTAATTCCTGCAATAAAACTAGAGTATATGGGAGAGGTTGCAGTGTGGTGGCACCAGCACCAGTGCCTAAGTCCCAATTTTTCTGCCCCTGTTTAACAGGGGCGTTTAATTACAATTTTTGATGCAATGCTTTGCAGCAGGGCTAATTCCTGCACTACAACTAGAGTATATGGGAGAGGTTGCAGTGTCGTGGCACCAGCACCAGTGCCTAAGGCCCAATTTTTCTGCCCCTGTTTAACAGGGACATGTAATTACAATTCTTGATATAATATTTCACAGGAGGGCCCGTTCCTGTGCCCACCCAGAGTAACTGTGAGGACTTATAGTGTTGTGGCACCAGCACCACAACCACCAAAGGTCAATTTTTCTACCACTGTTCAACAATGGCATGTAATTACAATTCTTGATATAATCGTTCACAGCAGGGCGCTCCAGCGGCCACCAAGAGTCACTTTGAGGGCTTACAATGTTGTGGCAAAACCAACACCTTGTTCCGCCATTTCTGCAGAGCATATAGGGCAGGCCCCTACTTTCAAACATCCAACTTACAAACATCTCCTACTTGCAAACGCAAGGAGACAGCAGCAAGTGAGATGAAAAAAGATGGACGACAAAACAAATTATACAGGGGTGATAACCCTTCCCTATGTTTTCCAAAAAGCTTAAAAATAGTTTTTTTGACTGGAGCTACACTTTAAAAATGTACCAGTTGAAAATTACAAACAGATTCAACTTAACACAACAAACCTACACAGTCCCTGTCTTGTTTGCACCGCCTGTATACTGCTGTTCTGAGTATATAGGGCCTGGGGGCCACACGCATTTCCTTTTTTTAATATGGGTACAGGGTTCCCCTTAATATGCGTACAAGACCCAAAGGGGCTGGTAATGGGCAGAGAGGGCTACCCATGCCATTTTTCTCAATGATTTTCAACCATATTGCAGGAACCAGATATAACATTAAAACCGCAAGCAGTTTTAAATGATGTTATTTCCGTTTAATGTCATTTTGTGCAGGGACTGTTCTAAACACGGGAAACACGTGGCACTTCACAGGCATACTACAGACACCCCCCAGGCACCATATTTAAAGGAATATTTCACTTTTTTTTTCACTTTAATCGTCATTAAAATCAGTGCTCCCGCCAAAACGGCCATTTTTAAAAACATTTTAGGCATTGACCCATGTCCCCTGGGGCAGGAGCCAGGTCCCCAAACCCTTTTTAGGACAGTATCTTGCATATTAGCCGTTAAAATTAGCACTTTTAATTTCGAACGTTCGAGTCCCATAGACTTCAATGTGGTTCTAAAGTTCGTACGAATTTGGGGTCCGTTCCAAAGTTCTGGTGCGAACCGAATCGGGGGGTGTTCGGCTCATCCCTAGTTGTTATATAACCATCTTCTATAACCATTGAGCAATCATGTTGTTTGTGATATCTTCTTATTGCTTAAAACTATAGACAATCCTCTTCTCTACTTTTTGTACATTTGAATATATGACTGAGACATTATTAAAAATCTCTGAATTTTGGGTGAAGCATGACTGCGTGTTCCCAAGTGTACTTTAAGGTACCTTTAACCACTTCCCACCCAGCCAATGCACATATACGGCCGGGTGGGAGCCGTCTACTCCTGATAGGACGTTCAGGAACATCCATCAGAAGGAGCTGGATCGCACGCGCGCGTGCCCGCCCAGCGGTGCGATCCTGATGCGCCCGTGTCACCCGGACACGGCGCATCTCAGATCGGCAGGAGGGCTCTGTGATTGGCCCTCCTGATCACATGACGGCCGTGTCCAATCACGGCCGTCATGTGATGTAAACAAACAGCCGGTTGCTAGGCAATCGTCTCCTCCTCTCCTCACACAGAAGTCATCGCTGAGGAGAGGAGAGCAGATCGCTGCAGCCGGCTGATGATCAGTGAGTATGAGCTGTTTTTTACAGCTTTTTACTCACTGATCACCAGTCTAGTGTACACACAAATCACCACACAGTAAACACACCACACAGTATAAACACAATGTCCCCATACATGTCTCCAAAACATACATGTCCCCAAATAATAAAAACACATGTCCCTAATAATAAAAACATGTCCCCCACATATGTCCCACTAAAATCACATGTCCCAATGATTATCTGCACACATATGTACGTGATCACCTGCACACATATGTACATGATCATTTGCGTACATATGTCCGTGATCACACAAACCATTTATTAAACGGATTTTTTTTTTACCAAAAACATGTAGCAGAATACATTTTGGCTTAAATTTATGACAAAATTTGATTTTATTGGATTTCTTTTAAAATAGAAAAAAGAAAATATTGTTTTATTTTTCCAAATTTCCGCTTTTTTGCGCTTATATCGCAAAAAATAAAAAACGGAGTCGTGAATAAGTACCACCAAAATAAAGCTCTATTTGTGCGAACAAAATGATAAAAATTTCATTTGGGTACAGTGTAGCATGACTGCGCAATTGTCACTGAAAGCGCTAGAGTGCTGAAAGCTGAAAATTGGGCTGGGAAGGAAGGGGGCGAAAGTGCCCTGTATTGTAGTGGTTAAACAACACGGCATCATACTGCAGTTACTAAATTCTATAGGAAACAGTTTATAGAACCTTTAACCCTTTCCTACATTGCTGAAGTTTAAACCGAGTATCAAAATGGGGAAGAAAGGGGATTTAAGTTATTTTAAACGTGGCATACTTGTTGGTGCCAGACGGCTGGTTTGAGAATTTCAAAAACTGCTGATCTACTGGGATTTTATCGCACAAATATCTCTAGGGTTTACAGAGAATGGTTCAAAAAAGAGAAAATATCCAGTGAGTGGCAGCTGTGTGGATGAAAATGCCTTGTTGATGTCAGAGGTCATAGGAGAATAGGCAGACTGGTTTAAGATGATTGAAAGGCAACAGTAACGCAAATAACAACCAAGGTATGCAGAATACTATCTCTGAATGCACAACACATTGAACCTTGAAGCAGATGGAATATAGCATCAGAAGACCACACCGGTTGCCACACCTGTCAGCTAAGAACAGGAATCTGAGGCTACAATTCACACAAGTTTACCAAAATTGGACAATAGAAGATTGGAAAAACATTGCCTGGTCTGACGAGTCTTGATTTCTGTTGTGGGCGGCTGCAGGGACCTTTTCTGTCCACATTCACCCTGTTATTTGTTATTGCTATATTTGGTTTCAGATAAGTGACACATAATGGGCTACTATGGGATGTATAGTAGCCCATTATGCTTTACCTTTTGCAGGGAAATAAAGAGGAAGTAAAACCCATCAGGGTTTACTTCCTCTTTAAGTGCAGTGTTAATTAACATGTTAATTATAAGTTGTTGGGGGGGAGAGTAGCCATGAGTCAGCCCTACCTCATTGTCTAACCCCTTGTGTTAAAAAGTATATAAAAAGGCTGTATTCTGTCCAATAGGTCATTCAAGATTCATACAAGCTATTACTGGCTAGCCTTGTATTCAAGGCAGCTATAATTAACCACTTTCAGACCGGACCATTTTGCTGGTCAATGACCAGAGGTCTTTTTACAATTTGGCACTGCGCTGCTTTAACTGGTAATTGCGCAGTCATGCAATGTTGTACCCAAACAAAATTTGCGTCCTTTTCTTCCCACAAATAGAGCTTTCTTTTGATGGTATTTGATTGCCTCTGCGATTTTTATTTTTTGCGATATAAACGTAAAAAGACCGCAAATTTTGAAAAAAAATGATATTTTCTACTTTTTGTTATTAGAAAAATCCAATAAACTCAATTTTAGTCATACATTTAGGCCAAAATGTATTCAGCCACATGTCTTTGGTAAAAAAAAGTCAATAACTGTATATTTATTGGTTTGCGCAAAAGTTGTCACATCTACAAACTAAGGTAAGTTTTCTGGAATTTACGCAGCTTTTAGTTTACGACTGCCTATCTAATTTCTTGAGGTGCTAAAATGGCAGGGCAGTACAAAACCCCCCCAAATGACCCCATTTTGGAAAGTAGACCCCCTAAGGAAATTGATAAGTGGCATGTTGAGCCCATTGAATATTTTATTTTTTTGCCTCAAGCGATTGAATAATGACAAAAAAAAAAATTCTTTTTTTTTTTACACAAAGTTGTCACTAAATGATATATTGCTCACACATGCTATGGGCATATGTGAAATGACACCCCAAAATAAATTCTGCTGCTTCTCCTGAGTACGGGGATACCACATATGTGGGACTTTTTGGGAGCCTAGCCGCGTACGGGGCCCCGAAAACCAAGCACCGCCTTCAGGCTTTCTAAGGGCGTAAATTTTTGATTTCACTTCTCGCTACCTATTACAGTTTTGAAGGCCATAAAATGCCAAGATGGCACAAAACCCCCACAAATGACCCCATTTTAGAAAGTAGACACCCCAAGCTATTTGCTGAGAGGCATGTTGAGTCCATGGAATATTTTATATTTTGCCACAAGTTGCGGGAAAATTACAAACTTTAATTTTTTTTTATTTTTTTTCACAAAGTTGTCACTAAATGATATATTGCTCACACATGCCATGGGCATATGTGAAATGACACCCCAAAATAAATTCTGCTGCTTCTCCTGAGTACTGGGATACCACATGTGTGGGATTTTTTGGGAGCCTAGCCGCGTACGGGGCCCCGAAAGCCAAGAACCGCCTTCAGGTTTTCTAAGGGCGTAAATATTTGACTTCACTCCTCACTACCTATTACAGTTTTGAAGGCCATAAAATGCCAAGATGGCACAAAACCCCCACAAATGACCCCATTTTAGAAAGTAGACACCCCAAGCTATTTGCTGAGAGGCATGTGGAGTCCATGGAATATTTTATATTTTGCCACAAGTTGCGGGAAAATTACAAACTTTCTTTTTTTTTTTCACAAAGTTGTCACTAAATGATATATTGCTCACGCATGCCATGGGCATATGTGAAATGACACCCCAAAATAAATTCTGCTGCTTCTCCTGAGTACAGGGATACCACATATGTGGGACTTTTTGGGAGCCTAGCCGCGTACGGGGCCCCGAAAACCAAGCACCGCCTTCAGGCTTTCTAAGGGCGTTACAGTTTTGAAGGCCATAAAATGCCAAGATGGCACAAACCCCCCCCCAAATGACCCCATTTTGGAAAGTAGACACCCCTAAATTTAGGGGTACACTAGTGAGACTAGGTAATAAATGGCGGGTGCCCTGAAACTATAAAAAAATAACTAACCAACCAGCGTCACCTGTAACAGTTATATGGTGATCACTGGTGAAAGGGTTAACTAGGGGGCAATCAGGGGGCTTTATGCGGTAGTATATGGGGGTCCCTGGCGCTATAAAAAGCTGCGGCGAACCTAAATACCTACCTGCCTAACTAGCGTCATCTGTGACACTAATACAGCGATCAGAAAAACGATTGCTTATTAGGCTGGGTTCACACTGGAGCGATGCGGGAACGCCACGAATCCGCGGCGGGTTCCCGCATCGCATGCCTCCCGGCGGCAGTTCACACTGCCCTATGCGAACTGCTGGGAGTGTCAGTGAAATGTTAATGACACCCCCAGATCAGTTTGCTTATCGCAGTGCGATCTGCAAACTCGGATCGCATGGTGTGAACACCCATGCGATCCGATTCTGCTGCGGACCAAAAAAAGGGTCCCGTGCGAATTTGCGGCGGGTGCGACGCAAATTCAGCCATACTATCTGTATGGCTGAACTCGAATCGCACAGAGATCGGATGTGATTTGCACTGCAGTGCGGTGCGAATCACATCCGTTCTCATAAACCGCTGCAATGTGAACCCAGCCTTAGTGACACTGGCAACGGGGGGGTGATCACTGGGTTAAACCTTTATTGGGGGGGTTAGGGGGGTACATTAGAACTAAAGGGGGCTAACCCTAACTGCCCTAACAGTTATTACAGTCACAAATGACACCAATGCAAAAAAAAAAAATGACATTGGTGTCACTGTGACTGGGGGGCAGGGGTAATTGGGGGGGTGATCGGGGGGGGGGGGGGGTGTGAGTGTGCCTGGCATGTTCTACTGTGTAGTGTCGTGTTGGTGCAACTCACCGATCCTCTCTCCTCGGTGTCGGAACGAAAAATACCGACACGGAGGAGAGATTACATCACTTCCTCTCCTGTGTTTACATTACAGGAGAGGAAGTGATGTCACGGAGCATTTCTATTCGTCGGGAGCGATCGCGAGGGGGTGGCCATGAATGAATGGCCGCCCCCTCATCCCGGATCGCTCCCGAACGAATACCGACCACCGCAGGCACCGGGGGGGGGGCCCGATCAGGCCCCCCACCCGCGGGAAGGCAGGGACGTATATATACGCCCATATGCCTGCCTGTGCCATTCTGTCGACGTATATCGTCGTGCGGCGGTCGGCAAGTGGTTAATATATCTCTCTGATGGTCAGACTGGAGGAAGCAGTATTACTGACTTCAAATGGTAGGATCAGAATTTGGCATTGACAACATGAAATCATGGAACCATCCTGCCTGGTATCAACAATTCAGGCTCTTGACACACTTTCGGCCCCTTAGTATCAATCGAGTATCGTTTAAACACCATGGTCCACCTAAGTATTGTTTCTGGCCATGTCCATCCCTTTATGACTACAGTGTGCCCATCCTCTGATGGTTACTTCCAACAGGATAATGCACCATGTCATAAAGCTCAGATCATCTCAAGCTGGTTTCTTGAACATGACAATGAGTTCACTGTTCTCCAATAGCCTCCGCAGTCACCAGATCTCAATCCAATAGAGCCCCTTTGGGATATGGTGGAATGGGAGAGCCGCATCATGGATGTGCAGCCGACAAATCTGCAGCAACTGCATGATGCTTTCATGTCAATATGGACCAACATCTCTGAGGAATGTTTCGAACACCTTGTTGAATCTACGCCAGGAAGAATTAAGGCAGTTCTGAAGGCAAAAGGAGTCTAGCAAGGTGTAACTAATAAAGTGGTACGATGAATGTATATGCAAATTAGATGCTTTTTGAACTGCATCCAATCCGCATGACACATAAACCGGCTGCCTTTTCTATGGAACCTGTTCACATATATGAGGTGCAGCCGCAGTGCAAATTTGCTGCAAAATTAAAAAAAGTCCTGTGCGTTTTCTGAGCACGGTGGTGCAGTTCAGATGTGAATTCTAGGCTCAATGCCTTCTATGGGAACATTTGTTGGGTCCCCCAAATCCATATCAGACCCTTATCTGAGCATGCAGCCTGGCAGCCAGGAAGGGGGGGAATGAGTGAGCGGCCCCTCTCCTGAACCATACCAGGCCACCCCAAAGCACCTTGTTCCCATGTTGATGTGGACAAGGGCCTCTTCCCCACAACCCTGGCCGGTGGCTGAGGGAATCTGCAGGCAGGGGGCTTATCAGAATCTGGATGCCCCCTTTAACAATTCTAGCATGCAGCCAGGTGACATCACCTGGTGGCACCACCTTCCCCCCTTGTGACATCATCGACCGGTGCATGCTGGGTTGATGATGTCACGAGGGGACAGTGCTAACTGGTGACATTGCCACGTAGCCCGACCCCTAAGCTATTCAAGAAATGTCAGAAGGTGGAGCAGGCAGACAGTGGGAGCCTTCGGTGTGAGTGTTTTTATTCTATTTTTTTTGGGTCAGTGTTGGTAGCATGATTAAAGGGGGCTTTCAGATTCCGATAAGCCCATTGCTTGCAGACCCCCACAACTGCCAGCCAGGGTTGTGGGGGAGAGGCCCTAGTCCTCATCAACATGTGGACAAGGTGATTTGGGGTGGGGTACAGCCCATTGGAGAAATTATTCCTTCACCTGTGCGCTGTTGCTAGATCTGAATTGCATCTTTTTACATGTAACATCTGTGCAAGGGATGCCTCTTAACAATAAAGGAGGATGATCACTGCATGCATTAGCATATTCCTATCAGTATCTTTTTTGGCATAGTTTAGTACCCAAAATGATACCTTGTGGTGTATGATGTTTATAAATATTAAGATCCAGGAAATAGTTATTGGGCTCAGAGCATGTTAAAGTTAGTTTGACAAGCAGTTGTGTAACATTCAGCTCATCAATTAAAGTGGCCAACTCGCCAGAGATGCCAGTCCTTAAAAAAACAGGTAATTTTAATGTTTCATCAATACAGTAGTATTGTACTACTGTCTAAGATGGGGTAATAACACAGTGGGCTCCATTCACAAACGCATCTCGCATGTGGCATTTAGGTGTCTGGACACATTTTCCCTAAATATCACATGCAATCCTGCAGCTGTCAATTCACGATACCGTTTTGAAGTATTTACCGCAAAACGCTCGTAGCTTATCAGTACGTGTAGTCAGTTAGTATTTGTTGGTCATTGTGGACTATATCTTGGTATATAGTACGCTTTGATTTTAAGTGCTTATTGTCCGCTCATTTCTGGTTTTCAGTTCGTTCTTTCAGGCCTTACTGTTTATCGGTGCCTTCTGTTGTCTGTTCTGACCAGCCGACCGTTTTGAAGCCATGTTTTGTGTACGTACTCGTCGTAGAGTTCGTGCTGTGCAGGGGCTTGGTGTTGGGCTTTTAGCTTTGACACAAGCCCGGTCCATGAACAGGATGAGGAGGAGTTCGTGGACCAAGAATTGGTTGCTCCAGTGTAACCAGTTCTCGCACATGGCTTTGCTTCGTGAGATCCAGGAGAATAATCCTGATGATTTCAGGAATTATCTCCAGATGACAGATCCCGTTTTTCACCATCTGCTGGCTTTGCAGTCCCCTTATATCAGCAAGCAGGATACCTGCATGCGGAAAGCCATCACTCCAGAGCAGAGGCTCATCGCTACGTTGCGGTATTTGGAAACAGGGAGAAGTCTTCAGGACCTCAAGTTCTCGACAGGCATCTCCCCCCAGGCTCTGGGAATCATTATTCCAGAGACCTGTTCTGCCATAATTCAGGTCCTGCAGAAGAACTATATTAAGGTATGTTTTCTCCTTTAACATCACATTCTATGTATTTAAAGTTTGCTAATGTATTGGATTTCTTTCCTCATTCCCTAATTACCATGATTGCAATATGCTGTAATTGATATGCTGTGTCCCTTTGTCCTCCTGCATGCTGGAAGCTTTTCAAGTTTCTTTTTTGTCCTTCTTGCATATTTTCCTTCACTAACTCACCCAACATGCTCTTCTGGGGCCATAAACCTATAGCCTAGTCACTTAGCAATGTATTTTGTCAGCTCCCTAGTATTGCTTTCCCCTAAACACCCCCTAAAATGAGTACAAATGTTATGTGTGCTTAAATTCATGCAGAGTGCCAGATTAGTTTTTTTTGGTGGGCCAAACTCATTAGAAACCCCCGTCCCCCCAACTGCTTGCATGCTGGGTTGATGATGTCACGAGGGGACAGTGCTAACTGGTGACATTGCCACGTAGCCCGACCCCTAAGCTATTCAAGAAATGTCAGAAGGTGGAGCAGGCAGACAGTGGGAGCCTTCGGTGTGAGTGTTTTTATTCTATTTTTTTTGGGTCGGTGTTGGTAGCATGATTAAAGGGGGCTTTCAGATTCCGATAAGCCCATTGCTTGCAGACCCCCACAACTGCCAGCCAGGGTTGTGGGGGAGAGGCCCTAGTCCTCATCAACATGTGGACAAGGTGATTTGGGGTGGGGTACAGCCCATTGGAGAAATTATTCCTTCACCTGTGCGCTGTTGCTAGATCTGAATTGCATCTTTTTACATGTAACATCTGTGCAAGGGATGCCTCTTAACAATAAAGGAGGATGATCACTGCATGCATTAGCATATTCCTATCAGTATCTTTTTTGGCATAGTTTAGTACCCAAAATGATACCTTGTGGTGTATGATGTTTATAAATATTAAGATCCAGGAAATAGTTATTGGGCTCAGAGCATGTTAAAGTTAGTTTGACAAGCAGTTGTGTAACATTCAGCTCATCAATTAAAGTGGCCAACTCGCCAGAGATGCCAGTCCTTAAAAAAACAGGTAATTTTAATGTTTCATCAATACAGTAGTATTGTACTACTGTCTAAGATGGGGTAATAACACAGTGGGCTCCATTCACAAACGCATCTCGCATGTGGCATTTAGGTGTCTGGACACATTTTCCCTAAATATCACATGCAATCCTGCAGCTGTCAATTCACTATACCGTTTTGAAGTATTTACCGCAAAACGCTCATAACACTCGGTAAATGCCGCATGGAAAGGCTTTAAACTCAATTCAAGGAAAAAATGGTGGTGCTGCGCTTCCAGAAAAATGTAACTTTACAAGAAAATGCTAGAGAGCTAATTGTTAAAATGGAAATATATCAGATGGTATATATTCAAACTAATATGGTAGAGGAGAACTCTTCTCCCGGTGTGAAAATTATTCTATCGAGAGTGTTCGCAGCAGTGTGTACACAATAATAACTGTCACAATACAGGGTGCAATTTATACCTCTACAGCATAACAATAGTGCTGAGTGCAGTAATACATATAAAACCACATACAGTGATCTGACTATAAATCAGACTTATATGGCAAAAAGTGCTGAGTGCATCAAAACAAAACCAAAGTGACTAAAATATAAATAATCACTGACTAAGTAGGCACAAACTAGTGACAATAATTAAGTGCAAAAAAATGCAAGCAAAGTGCTAGGTGTAACACAAAATATCAAAAACACATACAATAATCGGACTATAAATCAAAACTCTATAAACAGAAAGTGCTGAGTGCATAAAATAGCAAAACAATTGGACTATATACAGCTGTTAGCGACGTGAACACAGTCCCGTGATAATGTCACATATACATATAAAGTGATTCTGTGCAGAAAAAATGCATCAGAGGCTCTTCCTCCACATAAGTGATTCCACGCATAAGTGTGCACACTGGGTAATTACCTTCCCGCTATATAAAGTATAGCGTATATGCAGCCTCCTCATAGATGTACCAGGAGTCCCAGGGAAGGGGGTGGAAGGGGGGGCCTCAGGGAGTCACTCTCAGATCTCCGTCAATATACACTTCATCAAGATGTTCCAATATAGCTCAGAGAACAAATATAAGGGCAACCATAGTGTAGCATGTATTTAAAATTCACTACTTTATTAATAGGTTAAAATTACTCACAAACTAAATGGGGTAAATAGGCAGTATTAGCAGCAAGACAATTCAAATCGACCGCTCTGGTGCGAGCGTCACTTCCGGTCTCCGTATGCTACGCGTTACGTCACTTCCGGTGAATTCAACTGGTAGTATTGTACTACTGACTAAGATGGGGTAATAACACAGTGGGCTCCATTCACAAAAGCATCTTGCATGTGGCATTTAGGTGTCTGGACACATTTTCCCTAAATATCACATGCAATCCTGCAACTGTCAATTCACTATACCGTTTTGAAGTATTTACCGCAAAACGCTCATAACACTCGGTAAATGCAGCATGGAAAGGCTTTAAACTCAATTCACACATGTAAATAATTAAATAAATGCATACGGTAATTAGGTAGTGGTCCAGACATGCAGTAATGATGAAAGTGATGACTTTGGTCATCACACCTGAATGGGCAGAGCATGGACATGTTTAAAAAAGGGTGCCAAATCACAATCCAATAAACATTTGGCTAGTCTAACCTCATTTGCCAGCTATCCCCTACATCTATAATGGAGCTATTTGAGGCCAACTTAGTGGAGTTTCAGGCCATTCTAAGGATGGCCAGGAGGAGAAGAAGGGTGGTTGTCATGCGTCCATAATCCTTTAAGTAGCCCACTATGCTTGAGGATTTTTCCTTGAAAAAGAAGTGCTCTCTAAATGTTGAGTAATCATGCCATACCACCCATGACTGAGTCTGGTTGTCCTGAACTTTCTGGGCAATGCCTCCTATTAGATGGTAGCAGGAGAAGTGGTGAAAGTATCATAGCCACCTTTCTCCTGTTTGTTTGCTAATGCCTTGCAGGGTTTAGGGCAAATTGTCCCAAATATATCTACCTGCCTACCACACATCAGAATTGGGAATGATTTCTATGTGGTAGCTGGGATTCCCAATGTTATGGGTGTCATAGACTGAAGCCATGCACCTTTTTTGCCACCTTTGATAAAGAACCCATCTAGGACCGTAATAGGAAGGGGTGGCACTCCCTAAACATATAGGTTGTCTGCAATGCAAATATGTTCATCAGAAATGTAGTCACTGGTTTCCCAGGATCTGTCTATGATGCCCACAAATTAAGGCAATCCCAGCTCTGCCACCATTTTGACACAGAAAACAGAAATACCACTTTTTATAATCAAATGTGTCTTAATGCATGCCACATACCTTATACATGGAAACATATGTTCACATGTTATACTCCTGTATTCACTCCTCACACCTTGCACACAAAATATACACAGCAACTTTTTAGCCTTGGCTCTTAGCCTTTGTACACATGGTCAGACATTCCGACGGAAAATGTCCAATCGGATCGTGTTGTCGGATAATCCGACCACGTGAGGGCTTCATTGGACTTTTTCCATCGGAATGTCCGACCGACAAAGTTTGAGAGCTGGATATAAAATTTTTCGACAACATGATCCGATCAGACAAAGTCCGATCGTTTGTAGAGAATTCTGATCGGACAAAGTGCCACGCATGCTCAGATCAAATTCCTAGACCAAAGCTATTGGCTACTAGCCTGAATGTAGTCCCGCCATAACTAAATAACGTCATCACGTTACGAACGATCGGATTTTCCGACAACTTTGTCCGACCGTGTGTATCCTGGGATACACACAGGGATCCTGTCAGTAGTTTGAGTCAAACCTTTGTTCAGAAGTTCTGAGATTTTAGAAAACAAGTCAGATACATTGAAGGTAACATCCAGAGCCTGCGCAGCTTGTGCAGATATGGAGTCTGGGTGAGTGGGGGTTGCTTCCAGTGAAGACAGTCCATAAGGCCCCCATAGAGAGCTCTATTAGGGACATTGTGTATGCAGGGGAAGGGGTGGCAAGAGGGGGTCAAGGCCCGGTATCTGTGGGGCATATGTGAGGGTTGCAGGGTGCATAACTTGCCTGGCTGCTGGGGAGGTTTCTTCTGCAGCCTGGTCTTGTGGCTGAGACGTGGCCGCCATCTTGTTTTGGCCCTACCTTCCAAGGTCTCAAACTGTGGCCCCAGGGCTTCTCTGACATGCCTGCCCATCATATAAAAGGTGCCCAGGTGAGCCCACAGCCACCTCCTATTGTTTTGGGAGCTCTTGGTAAGCCGATTCCCGCAGCTATCTGTGCTGTGGGGCTGGCGCTGTGCGGAGCGCAGGGCTTATTCTGCTATCTTAGGAGACTCTGCGCATGCGCCTCTCAAACTATATTTCAATGAAAGAAAATGTGCCTGCATTTCATATTTCAGCATCCTTATTCTCATTAAGTTGATTTCTGCTCATGCGCCTGCTGGCCTCATGTGTTGAAAGAGTAAAGGTTGTTTCTTAGCAATAGCAAGATCAGGACTGCATGTTGTTCCCTCTGCATTGCTACTGTTTCAACTTTTTGCCCTGGTAACTTACCATGGTGAGGGTCTGGTATCCTTCCTCCTGTGTCACTTAGGCTTCATGTACACTAGCAGCTCATAAACTAGAGTTGAGGAGCTTTTGGCGCTTTTTTTCCAAAGCTCCTAAACTCAACTCCATAAAAGGCTTTTAGCAGAGTTCGGGAGCTGCTGCGGTTAGGGGAGCTTCAACCTCACTGCTGCGATTTTGCCACATTTTGCATTTTCCCACTGCCAGTAGTCAAAGTAGGTAGTGTGTACATGAAACCTTACAGTGCAACACAATGCTCTGCCAACAGAGCCATACGGTGTTCAATTGTGCGTTTACAACTTCATTAATAAGGCTACAATAATATTAAGCATCATGATGGCGGACGGCATATAAAAGCATAAAAAATCAGCCCATTGCTTTGTGTGTCTTTAGGCTAAAATATACTTGTGGACACTGCACTATAAAGCCAGTCCCCATCTTTGCAAAATCATTTGATTATGTCTAAGAATTAGTAATTTTTTCTTATAATATATCTCACTTTTAGCAATTATGATAACACTGATTTACCTACTTCCCATATCTGCCTGTAAAAACAAACTAAATGCACAAAAATATTTTTTTGCTATTTTTTTTTCTGCCACATAAACAAATCTAATAAACGTCTGGCATAAAAAGTGTCACAATATAGGATTTCTTATTGTAAGTCATCATGATGTACATTGCTGAATTCATGCAGCTTCTGATTATAGATTTTATATTTTCAGCAATTGTTTATTTTAACTTTCTGTTATTATGATGTGTCATCTGAGAATTGTAAACTATGAGAGGGGAAGCCCCAATTCCCTATCTAATTTAGACAGAATTAGGGTTGATGTTGCAGCCCTAGGTAATGCATTAGCCTAGATAAGATTATTTATTTTTACAACATATTGTTAACTTATTTCATCAGGGATTTAAAGGAAATAGAAAAAAAAAATCAATTATATTTCTGTAATAAAATTGTTTATGGTACATCATTTTGATATTTGGAAAAACAAATCTCTTATATTAATAGGGACTGAAGTCTGATGTTTAAAGTATGTTACTTTAAGCAATAATTCTTTAGTATAATAAGAATGATATGCTAATATTACTGGAGTATACTTCACGGAGTAGTAAAAAAAGGTCTCCATTAAAATAAAGGCATAAATAAAGGGTCTAACTAGTATGTAATTAACATCATTATCTAGCCTTTGCATTTTATTTTTTTCAGCTCTCAGCTTGTGAATTCCTACTTTTTAGGTAAAAGTGCTATATTCATTGAGGAATGTTGCAGTTTGTTTTATAATATAGACATCAAACTCTTAGCCCTTGTACACACGGTCGTACATTCCGATAACAAAATCCGTCGGAAAATTCAGACGGATTTAGTCCAGAAGTGGTCCGGAAGTGGTGTTGCATACACATGGTCGGACAAAGTTGTCAGAATTTCCGACCGCCAAGAATGCGGTGACGTAAGCCGCGTATGACGGGACTAGAAAAGGGAAGTTCAGCACCACGTCCGGCACCCTTTGGGCTCCTTCTGCTGATCTCATGTTTATCGCGTGTTAGTAGAAGTTTGGTTAGAGGTGATTCGCGCTTTTCAGATTTGTGCTTCAGATCGTTACTGCTCTTCAGTTTGTGCTTGTCTGTGCGTATCTGCTTATCAGTACGTGTAGTCAGTTAGTATTTGTTGGTCATTGTGGACTATATCTTGGTATATAGTACGCTTTGATTTTAAGTGCTTATTGTCCGCTCATTTCTGGTTTTCAGTTCGTTCTTTCAGGCCTTACTGTTTATCGGTGCCTTCTGTTGTCTGTTCTGACCAACCGATCGTTTTGAAGCCATGTTTTGTGTACGTACTCGTCGTAGAGTTCGTGCTGTGCAGGGGCTTGGTGATGGGCTTTTAGCTTTGACACAAGCCCGGTCCATGAACAGGATGAGGAGGAGTTCGTGGACCAAGAATTGGTTGCTCCAGTGTAACCAGTTCTCGCACATGGTTTTGCTTCGTGAGATCCAGGAGAATAATCCTGATGATTTCAGGAATTATCTCCAGATGACAGATCCCGTTTTTCACCATCTGCTGGCTTTGCAGTCCCCTTATATCAGCAAGCAGGATACCATCACAGAAAGCCATCACTCCGGAGCAGAGGCTCATCGCTACGTTGCGGTACTTGGCAACAGGGAGAAGTCTTCAGGACCTCAAGTTCTCGACAGGCATCTCCCCCCAGGCTCTGGGAATCATTATTCCAGAGACCTGTTCTGCCAAAATTCAGGTCCTGCAGAAGAACTATATTAAGGTATGTTTTCTCCTTTAACATCACATTCTATGTATTTAAAGTTTGCTAATGTATTGGATTTCTTTCCTCATTCCCTAATTACCATGATTGCAATATGCTGTAATTGATATGCTGTGTCCCTTTGTCCTCCTGCATGCTGGAAGCTTTTCAAGTTTCTTTTTTGTCCTTCTTGCATATTTGCCTTCACTAACTCACCCAACATGCTCTTCTGGGGCCATAAACCTATAGCCTAGTCACTTAGCAATGTATTTTGTCAGCTCCCTAGTATTGCTTTCCCCTAAACACCCCCTAAAATGAGTACAAATGTTATGTGTGTGCTTAAATTCATGCAGAGTGCCAGATTAGTTTTTTTTTGGTGGGCCAAACTCATTAGAAACCCCCGTCCCCCCAACTGCTAGGTCAGCTGATAGCAATCCTCTATCTGATGACTTTGCCAAACCCAATACACACTATACCTACCTTTTTTCTGGTCAGATTTATGGATGAATTCACCAAAGCATGTAGTAAAAGGGCCTGCCTCAAAACTTTCAAATGCTACAGTTTAAAGTTTTTTTTTTTCTCCTATTATTATCTTGATATGTAATAGCAGAATGTCAAAATGTGCTTCCATTTGTTCCTTTTTTTTGTATTATGACACTTCTTACCTGTCCGGTGGGCTGCCAATAGTGTAAGTAAGCAGGGGCTGGCCAAAGTATCACATATTATTTCTGCATTCAGCTCCTAATGAAGTGGAGAGGGTTATCTGCCCAAAACACCCCCCCCCCCCGCACTATTTTTTTCCAATGGGCCATCAGATGGGGGGGGGGGGGTGAGGAATCTGATAAGGGGACCTTTTACTTTAGGCTTTAAATACTCATTTCCAAAAATGTTATAATGATCTTGGCCAAAAATGTTTGTGTCTAATCTGCTTGCAATGTTGATGTGCAAAATGACTAATTAATTTTTTCTTGTTTGACTCCACAGTTTCCTTCAAAGCCACAGGAATGGCAGACTGTGGACTCCCACTTTGCCAGCCATTGGGACTTTCCCAATTGTGGAGGTGCAATTGATGGGAAACACGTCCGCATCATCCCACCCCCCAACTTGGGGTCCTACTATTATAATTACAAGGGGTATAATAGTATTGTGATGTTGGCGGTGGTGTCAGCGATGTATGACTTCCTGTATGTGGACGTGGGGTAAAATGGTCGTATGTCAGATGGTGGAGTGTTCGTGCGGACGGAGTTCTACTACCGTCTCCAGAGTGGCAGTCTGGGCTTGCCACCTCCAGAGGAGAATGTGGAAGGACTCACCTTAATTTTTTTTGCGTATGAGGCGTTTGCTTTGGCAAACCATCAGATGCGGCCTTTCCCGATGAGGACCCTCACCCCGGATCAGAGGATCTTTAATGTGCGGCTGGCCAGAGCCAGAAGAGTAGTGGAGAACACTTTTGGGATAATGGCCAGTCGGTTCTGCCTATTTTTGACCCCAATACACATGGCGGAATATAAACTAAATCATATTGTGCTTGCCTGTTGCGTTCTGCACAATCTTTTGAAAAAACATTCAGCAAACTATGTGGCCTCAGTTGACCCTGATGCAGACTTGACGGGAAATGTGAACCTCATGGCCCTTGAAGCTGCTCGTCTTGGCTTGCCCCCCCCCCCCCAAAGCGCCCGCAAGGTCATATCCAGATATGTGGAGTACTTTGTGGGTAGGGGGGCCATTGATATTCCAGACAATGTCTGAGAGGCATTTTTTTAATAAATTTTTCTTTGAAACTCCAATAATCTTTGTTTTCATTTACTGCTTGGCTTTGTTTTAGGTGTCTCTTAGGTTTGATTTGTGTTTTTTTGGGCCTTTTTCTACAACAGTGCAAACCCATTTCAGAGCAAGATGAGGTGACAGTCTCTTCTTCAGATAATATTATTATGTTGTGGGTCTGCTACACACACACCTTGTTTTTGTTGATAATGTATGTAGTGCATTACTGACAAAAATATTGATCATTTTCAGCACCATAGCAGAAATATGTGGGGTCATGAAAATGGCATGATTGGGGAAATTTAAACATCACTGTGGGTGTTATTTACTACAGGCAAATCCACTATGCACTACAAGTGCACTGCAAAAGTACACCTGAAACTGCACTTGGAGTGCAAAGTGGATTTGCCTTTATTAAATACCACCCATTGCCACAGAAAACAACAACTTTACTACAAATACTGCTTTTACACATTGAAAAAGGAAGCCACACATTGTTGATAATTTAACTTTTTACTCAAAGCACATTCACATGTGCGTTTAGAAAAGGGTTTTACAACAAACCAACATATTTGGTGTATATAAAACATTATTTTTGGTAACATTTTTCTAACTTGGCGTTTTTGTGTAAACAGGCATGTATCAAAGCATACCATACAGAACACAGGAACTTTCAAAGTTCAACTTTGAAAAGTGAAAACAATATCAGACATGAGTATGTACAAACTGTGCTGATATTGCCTTCATGAGATGGGGTGTCACCCCTGGAAAAGCCAAATTTGGAAGATGCACACAAATTGAGAATCATAAAGTGGCCAGTTTCCTCCTGTTCCCATGCCTAATGTCAACATGTGCTATCTCCCATCATGGGTTATCAATGTACGTGTTTTGGGGGTGCAACCCCTTCATCTCAGCCACTTTAGTAGCAAGGAAGAGGTTGCACCCACAAAACGCATACATTGATCCCCCATGAAGGGAGATAGCACATGTTGACACACTGTGTGCATCTTCTAAATTTGGCTTTTCTAAAAATATAAAAGTGTTTTTTAAAATTTTAAATAAATGCTAGCTAGTTTTGGGTGTGTCGGACTCTCCTTAAAACATCAATGATGTTCTTCATTTTTTGTTGAACATCATTGATGTTTTTCTGTATATTCTCTAAATCGCAATTGGACCCCATTATCTCCCCAATGAGGATCTGGGCACTTTCACTGGTAAAATGCGATTCTTCTTCCACAACATCCACATCACCTAAAAAGAAACCAAAAAAAACACACCATGTATTATAAATATGCAGGCATACATTGATTAGCTTACCTGAAGCTGTGTGTCTCCGACACTCACCTGTTGTGGTGCCAATTTCGACAATCTCTCTTTCCTTCTCCTCCTCTGCTTGTGCTTTTGGCATTTCCCCTTCTTTGGGAGGTGTGGGGTCCCTGGTGTCCTCAGACATCCCGAGTCTTCTCTCCCCTATGAGAATGTAAAAAAGGAATACTTAGCACACAGATATTTGAGGGCAGAAATAGGAGTATGAATCATTGCTTGGAAGTGTCGTAAAATTGTGTTTTTTGGCAGAGTTCAAAGGTGAAAACATTATTTTTGACACTTTCTAAAGCTGGAATACTTACCTGTTGTGTGAACAAATGTAGTCAAGTGCAAGTTGGCAAAACATTGTTTTTGGAGTGGGCTAACAAACGATGTTTATTACGAATGATTGAACCCATGAACATGAAAGTGGCTATTTTAAACTGTACAACATTAAATCAAAGCACATGGGAGCAGTATGCAATCAATAATAATAATATGAACACACAACAACTACTTACTTTTTTGAAGAACTCACTTGATCCTTCTGTACTGATCGTGCTCCCTCAATTTCAGGTCTGACCAGTATTTTCTCAGTTGATCCTTGGATCGTTGTACCCCAAAATTCTTCTGAAGACTCTTCACAACTTTAGTCATGATCTTGGCCTTTCTGACATTTGGGTTTGGGTAAGGTCCATACTTCACTTCATATTCGTTCCTCTTCAATATGTCCACCATCTCCAACATATCTCCAAAAGACATATTTGAGGCCTTAAATCTTCTCCTCTGGGATCGGGACGTTTCAGGCTCCGTGCTTTCCTCGTCCTCCTCATTAGTGGAATTATTAGTGCATACCTGCTGTGACTCTGCCATGTGCTCTCCCCACTGCACCGAAAGAGAAGGGGTGGGGAATAGTCTAGAAAGAACGTCAGGGGCGGGCGGAGTTTCACGTATGCCCACTATATATAAAACGCAGCACGCGTGTGTCATATGTACGATCTGTGAGCAGAATGAGGAGCTGACGCGCCGACCGTTCACACTAAGGTACAATTTTAACTTGGTACATCACTAGCCTATACTGCTTCTATATAGGCCTATGTTGGGACAAGATTAGGAGAGTTTAGCCTGACATTATTATTAGGGTTTGTCTTGTGTTGTGTCTTGCAGACAAGATGGATCCCTTCTATAATACATACAAAAGCTACAAAAAGTGTGGGGAAAGGAAGAAGGTGGAAAGAGAGAGAAAGTAAGGGGGGTAGGAGGAAAAAAGGAAGGGAAGGGGGGTGGGTTGGGGAATTGGGGGAGGGAATAAGGGGGGGAGAAAGGGGGGAGAGGGGAGAACGAGGGGGAGGGAAAGAAAAGAAGAGGAGAAAGGGGGAAGAGAAAAGAGAGTGGAAGGGGAAGAAAGAAATAAACGAAGTAAAAGTAAAGGAAAAGAATGGAAAACATATATAGTATACCCACAGTAATGGCCAAATTTTCTATTTTCAAAACAACTATAAAAATATATGTACTATAGTGGCACAATCAACTCAGATAATAAATCATTTAAGTCTTTTTAAGTTTTTATTAAGTACAAAAAAATGATGTTTTTTTTAAAAATTACTCAAAAATCCATACAATACAACAACATATATACTGTTCTACTGGCTGTCCCCATCAACCTTAGTCAAACTAACTAGATATATAAGGGCCTCTTAACCGGTTCCCGACCAGCGCACGATGATGTACGTCGACAGAATGGCACGGGCAGGCATATTGGCGTACATGTACGTCCAATCTTCAATGCCGCCCTGCCATCGGGAGCAAGCCGCTGGTCGGGACCCCCGTGAGTCTGGTCGCAGGACCCGCGGACTCGATCGCCGTGGGCATACCCGCGATCGTCTCACGGGACGGCTGAATGGAGGAAATGCCGTGTAAACAGCATTTCTCCATTCTGCCTAGCAACTAGTGACGCTGATCTCTGCTCCATGTGATTGGAGTAGAGATCAGTGTTCACTAAATGAAAGCCCAACCCCCCCACAGTTAGTAACACACCCCTAGGAACACTTAACCCCTACACTGCCACCCACTGGTTAACCCCTTAACTGCCAGTGTAATTTACACAGGAATCACTGCATTTATATAGCAGTGATTACTGTATAAATGACAATGGTCCCAAAAATGTGTCAAAAATGTCCGATTGGTCCCCCACAATGTCGCAGTCACAATAAAAATCGCTGATCGCCGCCATTACTAGTAAAAAAAAAAAAAAATATTAATAAAAATGCTATAAAACTATCCCTATTTTGTAAACGCTATAACTTTTGCGCAAACCAATCAATAATCGCTTATTGCGATTTTTTTTACCAAAGATATGTAGAAGAATACGTATCGGCCTAAACTGAGGGAAAAAAATGTTTTTTTATATATTTTTGGTTGATATTTATTATAACAAAAAGTAAAAAATAATGCGTTTTTTCCAAAATTGTCGCTCTATTTTTTTTTATAGCGCAAAAAATAAAAACCGCAGGGGTGATCAAATACCACCAAAAGAAAGCTCTATTTGTGGGAAAAAAAGGACATCAATTTTGTTTGGGAGCCACGTTGCACGACCGCGCAATTGTCAGTTAAAGCGACGCAGTGCCGAAACGCAAAAAGTGGTCTGGTCTTTGACCAGCAAAATGGTCCGGTCTGTAAGTGGTTAATAAGTTATCTGATCGTGTGTATAGTGTATACACGCTCATATCTCAATGGAAAGGTACCGCAATGTTAAGGTGCACATAGGAGACTGATAGATGGGTGATTGTGGGGTCCAGCCAGAGTTGTGCTCAACATGTTTCATTACAGTTCTGCTTCTTCAGGAGCTTGTGGATCTAGGTAAAAACAAAATCAAGGTAATCCATACTGTTACCTGAAAGTTATATTTTGAGATTTAACCTCCCTGGCAGTATGATTAGTTCTGGTTTTAGGTGCTGAAAGCGGTACAATTATTTTGCATGGAAATTTGGCGTTTTATATTGTAGTCCTGGAATAACTCTCTTAAATCTGTTCAAACCAGAGTCTAGCAGACATCCCGGGTATGATAAAGTTTATAATATAATAAATAATAATAAAAATTATTCAATAATGTAATCAAATCCAAAAACACTGAAATTTGCTCATTTGCAGAATTGTCGCTGTCATTAGATTTAGTGTTTGATGACGAATTTCCCCACAAATTGCTATCGCTCAATTCTGCAAGTGATTCTAATTTATTATCGCTGTTTTCTAGTTGGTCTAAAATCACTTTTGACATAAAGGGACACTTTTTGGTTGCTATGGGCAATCTCCAAATTCCAGGCAGCAAAAACAGTATTTATAATATAAAAGTGCATGGAGGGGACTGCACAGACCACTAGGGACAAAGGGGATGTGTAATTTTTTTATACAGTACTGTAATCTGTAAGATTACAGTACTGTGTGTGTTTTGTGTGTTTTTACTTTTTTGAATTTGGCGCCGATCTCCACTCCCGTGCATCGTAACGTCGCAGGAAACGGAGCTCGGCGGCACTCGGGCACTGTGTGAATCGAGCAGAGGACAGCTCGATCACACAGCACAGAGGACATTGCTGGATCCAGGGCACAAGGTAAGTAACCTCTCTCTGTATCCAGTGATGCGATCCCGAGTCTGGCTCGGGGTTACCGCTCGTGTAACTAAACTCCCAACCCGAGTCAGACTCGGGATCACCGCCAGGGAGGTTAATATCTCTCAAATATGATTTCGGTTCATGAGAGTTCTTTGACCATGAATGAAAGCTTTAACACA
This sequence comes from Lithobates pipiens, assembly GCF_037356315.1. Lineage (NCBI taxonomy): Eukaryota > Metazoa > Chordata > Amphibia > Anura > Ranidae > Lithobates > Lithobates pipiens. The sequence goes on from NW_027507758.1 coordinate 119,746,709, forward strand.
ATAAGAAAATGTAAGTAAGTAATGTAATGTAAGTAGTAAGAATGTTCAAATGAATACACAGCAATCTATCTAGTGTATAGAAAAAGGGAAAAAAAGGTAGAGTAAATGAAGGAATACTGTGTGTAATACTCAAAACATTAATATACAAACAGCAAGATAGACAACACATAGGACTAGCATGTATACATATAATGGGTTGGGTCTTCTCTCTCCTTTTTCTCTCCAAAGAATTAATCTAACATAGACCTATCTCTCATAGACTTGCATGGGGCCATCCCGATTGCTAGAACTGTTTTACTCCTCTCCTAAATCTGGGCGTATCTCATCCAGGATTGAACATTTTCCCCATCCCTTAAAGAATAACGCAGCCACTTATGCCGCATACACACGATCAGACTTTCCGATGGACTTAGTCTGGTGGACAAACCGCTGGAAAGTCCGCCGGACTTTCCGAATGAGCGGACCTGCCCACACAGGACCGGGAGTCCGCCGTACTTTTGAAATGAATGGACTTGCCCACACACAGAGGAAAGTCCATTCATTTTGAATGCGTCTCCAGGTAGCTGGGACTAGCCTTCGGCGGCGAGATTGACACGTCGCTGGCCCCCTCACCTGGTATGGACTTAAAGGGGAATCCCTACACCGCAAAAACGATGTGGGGGTCCATATCAGACTCTTATGCGAGCACGCTACCCGTCCGGTCAGGAAAGGTGTGAGCGCCCCCCCCTCCTGAGCCGTACCTGGCCTCATGCCCTCAACATGGGGGGTGCTTTGGGGAAGGCGGCGACATTGACTTCCTTCGCTAGTCCCGGCTACCTGGAGCCACGTGTGCAGGAAAGGCCATTGATTTCAAAAGTCCGGCTGAGTAGCACACACATGGCCGGATTGTCCGCCTGACTCGCAGTCCGGCAGACAATTTTTGAGTCAAAACTACTTTCTAAGTCCGCCGGAACTTTTGGGGAAAAAAAGTCCGCCAGAGCCCACACACGGGTGGATTGTCCGGCGGACTCTGGTCCGCCCTACCAAGTCTGCCGGATAGTTTAATCGTGTGTACGTGGCATTACTAGCACCTGCTCTCTTGGGGAGAAAATTTATTATGCCAAGTCATAACCTTCTCTTGAATGCGGCATTAGGTATGCTAGGTCATATCCTGGGTAAATTGTACAAAATGTGTCTATATGATTATTTCAGCCCCGTATAGTCTGTATAGTCTGTGATAACGTACTTAATTTAAATGTGCTTTTTCACATATCAGTTTACGACTGGTAAATAGCAGAACACTTTCTGTGGTGGCACCTACATGTTTAGCCCAACCTAACATTCCTGCACTTCAAAAGAAACTGGTAAATCAATTCATTTCTCACACTAGAAACTGAAAACCTGGTTCTCATAGATGTGTACATATAACTATATCAAACCATTAAAAAAAAAAAAAAAAACAATATCTCATATCACTAATCCTTGTTACTTATTTAAATATATATATATACAAATATTTACAGTCGCTAATGGAAAGTACACATAAACTCCTCATAAGGCAACAGATGCCCCCTTGTGGCCAGTGAAGCTAGGCCACACTTAAAATGGTTTATTTGTAATATCCTTTAATAGTTGGAGCTTTGTCATTGCTTTCTGAAATAAAAAACTCTTTGAAAAAACCCTTTAACCGCTTCAGCCCCAGAAGATTTTGCTGCTCAATGACCAGAACATTTTTTTGCAATGCGGCACTGCATCATTGTAACTGACAATTGCACTGTCATACGTCGTTGTACCCAAATAAAATTGACAGCTTTTTTTCCCCCAAATAGAGATTTCTTTTGGTGGCATTTTATCATCTCTGGGGTTTTTATTCTTTGGGCTATATACAAAAAAAAGAGCGACAATTAAAAAAAAACACAATATTTTGTACTTTTTGCTATAACAAATATCCTCGTTAAAAAAAAAAAAAAAGTAATTTCTTTCCTCAGTTTAGGCTAATATGTATTCTTCTACATATTTTTGGTAATAAAAATCAATAAGCATATATTGATTGCTTTGCGCAAAAGTTATAGCGTCTACAAATAGGGAAAAGATTTATGGCATTTTTATTATTATAATTTTTTTACTAGTAAAAGATCAGTGATTTTTATCAGGACTGCAACATTATGGAGGATAGATTGGACACTTTTGACAAATTGTTGGGACCATTGACATTTTACAGGGATCAGTGCTATAAAAATGCACTGATTACTGTGTGTATGTCACTGGCAGGGAGGGGTTGACACTGTGGGGCAATCAAGGGGTTAACTGTGTTCCCTCATGTGTGTTATAACTGTAAGGGGCTGGGACTGACTAGAGGAGATGACAGATCGTTGTTCCTACACATGTTCCTACAGGAACACATGATCTATCTCTCTCTTCACAGAACAGGGATTTGTGTGTTTACACACACATGTCCCTGTTCTGGCTCTCGTTCCCGTGATGACGTGTGGCCAGCGTTCATCATGACCACTGGACATGCGCATCAGCACCCCCGCAGTGCAGCAGGAACGCACGTGCTGGCTATCCCTGCTTAAAGGGAGACATACACCTACGACGGTTCGTGGGTACGTGACGACCTGACGCAGTATAATGACGATGGCTGGTCGGCAAGCGGTTAAACTCTCCATCTCTACAGTCCACATTTCTTTATCTCAGTATTTGTAGTTCATCTAAGAAGAGTTCATAAGTGAATCCAAATAACGGACGTTAGTGTTCTTAAATGACAGCACCACAGTGGTTCAACACTTTCCAAAGCGCGTGAAGTGCCCGTCACCATATGTTGAATGCGCTTACCAGAAAATATATGAAATGAAGCATATATGAATGGTCGGTGGATAACATCCAGGTTAACCTTCCTCAGCTGGGTCAGCACTCCATCTCTTAGCGATATTTCCAAGATAGTAATCTGTTCAGTGGTCTCGATAAAAAGCACTCAGAGGCCCACGGAAAAGAAAGGGACTGACATAGCGTAATAACGTAGGAACAGTTTAATAAATAAAAGTATTGCACTTACAAGTACGTAGATAAAACACAGCATATAGGAGCAATGTAAAAAGCCGGCCGGCAAACAGGAGCCCGTCCTCCTCTCCTACAACGTGGTGGCGTCACTGCGTGCCTTCCCAGACGCGTTTCGTCATACCTGACGTTGTCAATGGGTTTGCCGGCCGGCTTTTTACATTGCTCCTATATGCTGTGTTTTATCTACGTACTTGTAAGTGCAATACTTTTATTTATTAAACTGTTCCTACGTTATTACGCTATGTCAGTCCCTTTCTTTTCCGTGGGCCTTTTTATCGAGACCACTGAACAGATTACTATCTTGGAAATATCGCTAAGAGATGGAGTGCTGACCCAGCTATATTTTCTGGTAAGCACATTCAACATATGGTGACGGGCACTTCACGCGCTTTGGAAAGTGTTGAACCACTGTGGTGCTGTCATTTAAGAACACTAACGTCCGTTATTTGGATTCACTTATGAACTCTTCTTAGATTGGACTTTTTTCTCTCTTTTTGCCATTTTGTTGGCCCTTTTTGTTATTTACACATTATTTGAGGTTTTTTTTGCATAATTGTATCAGTCTTATTTTATTATTTATTATTTATTTCACATTGTATCTATTAGAGGGTTGGCGCAGCTTTATATATACCTTACTACTGTTGAATGCCATATCGCATTTATTGCTGCTGCCTATTTTGTTAGTTTGTTAATTTTACACTATTTTTCCTAGCGCGGTTTACATTTTTCCTAATTTGTAGTTCACCACTTGTTTTGGAAATAATAAGTCCATAATAATAAGAGACAAAAAAATGAGGATCTTTGTTCTCAACAGTCCAATAATAATAGTACGAAATGTTGACACAGGTATCTGGAAAAGTAGTAAGAGTAGTAAGGACCTTTGATTAGCATTGCTATAGATTTATTGTGACATAATAATGGGACCCTTTCCCACTACTACATTTAGCAACTTGAATTGTTACCCCCTTCATCCATTGTCATATGCCTGCCTCATGCATAGCGCCCAATGGGCTTTCTCAAAGGTTCAGAGCCTGGTGACGTAATCACGCTGGGACTAGGTGGAGCTGTGTATGCTGAGGATTGTATTGTGAAATGCCCATTTTTTACTTATGAATTGTGAGTGGATTTTTATATGGAAATAAATACTATTTATTGCATTATGGTTCCTTCCTCTTGCCTCTTATATGATTGACACCACGCTGAGAGCTGCTGAGAGCTGCTGAGAGCTGCTGAGAGCTGGTGAGAGCTACGGATTTGGAATGTACAGCTAGTGGGAGCAGTGCCACTTATAACACTGCACAGCACATATAGACCTCCTTTAATTAGTGAGGACCATTCAAGCAGGTGAGACGACCCCTGTAGGTGGGGTGAAGGTCACTGTGGTGATCAGAGGCAATCACTGAAGGGTTTTTGGTGTATGGGACTGCAACCTTTTTTTTCCCATGGACATTGAGTCATTATTTATGGACTGTATATATATTTAAAAGAAAAGATGAACTCACATATTTTTTTTTTATATATAGATGATTTTTACACTGTTTTCAGATTTTTATTTATACACTATATTTTGAATCCACTATATTGAAGGAGAGCGCTATACTTTTTTGGTGACTAATGATTATATATATTTATGACATTTTGTACAGGTGGTGGGATGCATAATGGTGCTAGCTGCTTCCTATAGTATATAGAGTTGTGTAATAGATGGTCTATATACAAGGATAACAGTATAGATCAATCAGCGCAATTAAAAACCTGCAACTGAACACTGAGGGTCGAATTATCATATCCCAGATAAGAATAGAGGTAAAAAGCAGTGCAGCACAAACAACACAAATACTCATAATAAATTATATATGAATAATAAGTCAGCTCACAACATATAAAGCGGGTGTTTTATATCATTTCATAACCGCTGATGAAGACCCACCTCCTGGGACAAAATGCGTACGGAACGACGTGACTAGCATGACGTCACCCGCGTCTATCGTTGCTTCTTGTGGATTTGTTTGTTATCTGCTTTGTTACCCTGCACTGGGAATAGTGCTTGACTTGTAAATGCAACTTTTTTACTTGAATAAATGCTTTTATCAAATGGAGAGCACTATAGTCTGCCGCTTTTTATTCCATATATCTGTGAATTGGAGCTTATGTTCAGAGGCCAAGGGATCTCATTACCATCTGAGTACTCTCCTCCCCAGCGTTTAGCACATCCAGTGATCCAGTTGTTATACCCTTATGAGGGAAATGTCTGTGTGGCCTGTCTGATTTACTCAGGGGTCCATTTAATGAGGTGAGCTACTAGAATTGTCACCGGTGGAGGTTGTCACATGAGCACCTTGTATCTCGTCCATAGAATTTGGACACTGTAAGGTGTTATATACAAGGATAGCAGGATAGCAGGGAAAGTTGTTTCACATTTTTATATATAGGGTTCCATTTAAAAAAAATATCTGCTAAGGGGTACAATGCCAGGAAACACTTTAGAGTACAAGAATTGTGCCTGAGCATTTCCAATCTCTGAAAAAATCATTAAATTGGGGATGATAAGGAAAAACTTTGGTGGAGTGTTTTGGACTATGGAAACCAAGGGTCGGCACTGTACTACTAGACGAAATAAAAGTGAACCTCTAACTTAGGTTTGGAAAATACTTCCTCATTTAGAAGAAGAAGATTGTTTCCCTATGTTTTGCTGAAACAACTGCTTTCTGGAATTCGGCTGGTAGGATTGCACCTCAAAGAAAGCTGGGATTCAGTGTCTAACAAAGAAAAAAAAAAGAGTAGGTTTCCCTCAAAATCCAAATCAGACTCTAATTCAAGTATGCAGCTGGGATGGGCAGGATCAGTAAAAGGGCCTCTTTCCCATAACCCTCATCCTGTGGTTGTTAGGGTCTGCTGGATGTGGATCTATAAGAATCTGGAAGCCTTCTTTAAAATAAGATGGCCCTCAGATGCCACCTAGGTGAATTAGCAAGGGGTATGTAGTAAACCTGGTTACTCATTCACAAAATAGTCGAACACTAAATAACCACACTAACACCATCACATAGTCCATTACTGGAAGAAAAAAAAATACACACACTATTACAAAGACCTTTAAAAAAAATGCACCATCAATTATGTAATTAGCTAAGGGGTCTTGGTTTACAATCAGATAAGGGGTCATGAGCTGTCCTTTGCAGTGCGCAGTTGCCAAGAATGGACATGTCAACAAGGCAGCATGTTTTTTTCTTTTTTCTTTTGTCAGATCAGCGACCATCATTCATTGTGGTTGACATGGATTTTCATCTGAATTGTGTACCTCTTACTTATTCATGTAGGAGACCTGTGCTAGATTCAAAGACATGCAGAGTATCTATCTCTGTACACTGTGCAGAAGAGCAGCCTGTTTCCCTCCTGTCATTGGTTGTCAGAGACATTGTTGGCTTCACAGCTGACAGGCAATCAGTAACCAGTGATGTTGGCAGTAGGAGAAACCTGATGGGGAAGTTGAGAGTCTAGTTCCCTATCAGGTCCACTCTCTCCTTGTGATTGACAGCAGGCAGTGGATAAATTCTATAGCCAATAGCAGGCAAGAGGAGAGGACCTGATGGTGAATTAGTGACTCTGAATCACATCAAGCTCTGCCCACCCAGCTACTAGAATCCTCAGCCTTTGCGTGTCTACTGTATGACAGCTTCAGCATTGGGGAGGGAGCTTATCTGCACCGAGGATGGGTGTCAGTATGGACGCTCCCACCTTAGTGCCCCTCCTTACATTCTGCTTGCCATAAATTCACATACCTGTTTCCAACAAGTGTGTACAGTATATTTGTCATCCACACCAATATTTGTCATACGAAGGCACAACAGAATATTAAAGAATGTTGTAAAACCTCTTTATGAATTCCCATTTTGGAAGAAAAATAGACATAGAACAACTATAGACAAATTAACAGATCAGGTCTCTGTTAAGACCAGAAGACCATTTCTGTGGCATGCTTCATCTTTAGAAACTACTTCTAGAGTAGGTTTTATATTATTATTTGGTGTTACCAGTAGGGTAATCAGTAGCAAGGGTGAGCTGGCATTTGTGAAATAGGAAAGGTGAGTAGCATTCAATTATTACAGAGAGATAATAAAAGTCGAGCCTCAAAACCAGTGGCCGACACAGGGACACAGTCAATAACACAGTCAAAGTCAAGGTGTATTAGTGAGGTCAGGTTAGACAAATGCTCAGATCCAGGGACTTCCACAGGTCTGAGGGAGAATTCAGCAAGATTAGGCATGCCAGGAGAAGTGGGATCCAGGCGTGCTGGGGCATGCCCGGATGTGAGAGGTGTGATGGCTTGTAGTGAGTAGGGATGAGCTGAACACCCCCCTGTTAGGTACGCACCAGAACCTGCGAACAGACCTAAACTTCGTGTGAACTTTAGAACCCTATTAAAGTCTATGGGACTCGAACGTTCACAATCTAAAGTGCTGATTTTAAAGGCTAATATGCAAGTTACTGTCCTAAAAAGTGTTTGGGGACCTGGGTCCTGCCCCAGGGGACATGGATCAATGCAAAAAAAAGTTTTAAAAATTGCAGTTTTTTCAGGAGCAGTGATTTTAATAATGATTAAAGTGAAACAATAAAAGTGTAATATTCCTTTAAATGTCGTACCTGGGGGGTGCCTATAGTATGCCTATGAAGGGGCGCATGTTTCCCGTGCTTAGAACTGTCCCTGCACAAAGTGTAATTTGTGCAGGAAAAAAAGTCTTTTAAAATCACTTGCGGCTATATTGTCGGCTCCGTAATACAGAGAACACTCAGTGAGTGTTCTCTGTATTAGCCGACAATTAATTCATTCATTGATTTAAATAAAAAATAAAAAAGCGTGGGGGTTCCCCTAAATTCAATTACCAGGCCCTTCAGGTCTGGTATGGATATTAAGGAGAACCCCCTGTCAAATTTAAAAAAACAATTGACGTGGGGGTCCCCCTAAATATCCATAAATACCCTTCAGGTCTGGTATGGATATTAAGTGGAACCTCGCATCAAATTTAAAAAAAAATTGACGTGGGGGTCCCCCTAAATATCCATACCAGACCCTTTATCTGAGCACGCAACCTGGCAGGCCGCAGGAAAAGAGGGGAGGACGAGAGAGTGCCCCCCCTCCTGAACCGTACCAGGCCACATGCCCTCAACATTGGGAGGATGCTTTGGGGGCATGTGACCCCTCAAAGCACCTTGTCCCCATGTTGATGGGAGAAGGGCCTCATTCCCACAACCCTGATCGGTGTTTGTGGGGGTCTGCGGGCGGGGGGCTTATCAGAATCTGGAAGCCCCCTTTAACAAGAGGACCCCCAGATCCCGGCCCCCCCTGTTTGAAATGGTAAGGGGGTACAAAAGTACCCCTACCATTTCACAAAGAAAGTGTAAAAATTGTTAAATAAGACAAACACACTTTTGAAAAATTCCTTTATTAAAAATAAAAAAAATAAAAAAAAGATTCCAGCGGTACTAATCCACTCTTGCTATCCAGCGACGGATCTCCGGGGTCCAGCGATGGATGATCATATCCAGCGACGGGGATCTCTCAATCCAGCGCTGTCCATGCATCCGACTTCTGTCTCCACTGCGGAGACACTGCGGGGATCCCAGCGCTGACGTTTCTTATATTAGGAGGGCGGGGCCACCCGTCACCTGACCCCACCCCCTCTGACGCTGGGGAGGGGAGCCAGGGATTCCCTAATGACGCATGGGTGACCCCGCCCCCTCTGATGTAAGGGAAACCTGCATTACATCAGAGGGGGCGGGGTCACCCATACGTCACTGGGGAACCCCATCGATTTCCTCAACAGCGTCAGAGGGGGTGGGGTCAGGTGACAGGTGGCCCCGCTCTCCTAATATAAGAAACGTCAGCGCTGGGATCCCCGCGGTGTCTCCGCAGTGGAGACAGAAGTCGGATGCATGGACAGCGCTGGATTGAGAGATCCCCCGTCGCTGGATATGATCATCCATGATAGCAAGAGTGGATTAGCACCGATGGAATCTTTTTTTTATTTTTTTATTTTTAATAAAGGAATTTTTCAAAAGTGTGTTTGTCTTATTTAACCATTTTTACACTTTCTTTGTGAAATGGTAGGGGTACTTTTGTACCCCCTTACCATTTCAAACGGGGGGGGGGCGGGATCTAGGGGTCCCCTTGTTAAAGGGGGCTTCCAGATTCTGATAAGCCCCATGCCCACAGACCCCCACAACCACCGCTCAGGGTTGTGGGGATGAGGCCCTTCTCCCCATCAACATGGGGACAAGGTGCTTTGAGGGGTCACAGACCCCCAAAGCATTCTCCCAATGTTAAGGGCATGTGGCCTGGTATGGTTCAGGAGGGGGGCGCTCTCTCATCCCCCCCTCTTTTCCTGCAGCCTGCCAGGTTGCGTGCTCGGATAAAGGGTCTGGTATGGACTTTTAGGGGGGCCCCACGTCAATTTTTTTTTTATTTGATGCGGGGTTCCCCTTAATATCCATACCAGACCTGAAGGGTCTTTTATGGACATTTAGGGGGACCCCACGTCAATTTTTTTTTTTAATTTGACACGGGGTTCCCCTTAATATCCATACCAGACCTGAAGGGCCTGGTAATTGAATTTAGGGGAACCCCCACGCTTTTTTTTTTTTTTTTTTAATCAATGAATGAATGAATTGTCGGGTAATACAGAGAACACTCATTGAGTGTTCTCTGTATTACGGAGCCGACAATATAGCCGCAAGTGATTTTAAAATACTTTTTTTCCTGCACAAATGACACTTTGTGCAGGGACAGTTCAAAGCACGGGAAACATGCGCCCCTTCATAGGCATACTATAGACACCCCCCAGCTACGAAATTTAAAGGAATATTACACTTTTATTGTTTCACTTTAATCATTATTAAAATTACTGCTCCTGAAAAAATGCCCGTTTTTAAAACTTTTTTTTGCATTGATCCATGTCCCCTGGGGCAGGACCCAGGTCCCCAAACACTTTTTAGGACAGTAACTTGCATATTAGCCTTTAAAATTAGCAGTTTAGATTTCTCCTATAGACTTGTATAGGGTGTTCCGGCTTTTCGAATTTGCCGCAAACAGCCCAAATTGTTCAGGCAAACAGGCAATGTTCGAGTCGAACATGAGTTCGACTCGAACTCGAAGCTCATCCCTAGTAGTGAGGACTGAATGGACGCTGTGCTGTCTCCATCTACCTCCTCTATGAGAAGACATGCTGAGAAAGCCGAATGATCCTCTCTCCGCTCCACACATTGCAGCGTGAGTGACAAGCACACTTAACAGAGTTGTTGAAGCCATCGGTACTACACGAGGATCTCCGAGCTATCCCGAGCTGGCCCGAGATACCCCGAACCACCCCAAGTGCAGCCGAGAGTGACGTCATACGCCATACGATGCTCACGAGGAGACCGGTGAGTGGCGGGAGAAGCAGATACTAAGTGCCAGCCGGAGGAGACAAGGGCTTGCACTGGAGGTACTCTGAAGGTGGATAGGTGTCTCCCGGATACCCACATTGTGGATAGCACGCGGGGGCGTGAGGAGCACGAGGGAAGCTCTCCTGTGAAAGGGTCAGGCTTAAGGACACTGAACATGGAATTCCGAATCCTGTAATATATCTAACAGGCAGAAGGATGCGTGAGTAAAAGTAAAGTAAAAAGGAGCTACAATATTTTAGGGATGCTGTCTCATACTGCTAAAAATTTAAAACCTGATCTTGTAAACAGCATATAAGGATTCTAAGTTAAAATGCTAAAGATTGTATTTTTTTTTTTAGAAATTGTCTAGCATTTTCAGCATATACTGTTAAAAGTTTAATTTGGAAACTGAGTGCCCCGGCACATACAGCTGGATACACACTGGCCATATAACTCTAAAGGTTGGAGCACTGATAGAGGGCTAGCCTAGAGACTGTGCATGCTGTTACAATAACAATGTTCCAGTAAGTGGGACATACGAAGAGTGGGACTTCCGGAATGAAGCGAGGGCTCGGACCCCACTACATTTGTAGAAAGATGGCTCAAAGAGCTGTTTGGAGATCAGTCTTTTTCACCCTTTTTTGCATTAGAGAGGGCCCATAGGGACCCCCCCAGGCCACCACAACCAGGTGCTCTCCCTAGATCCCTCCTGATAAAATTACTGTATTATACGGATAAAGTTACTATCCTTAATAAAGCTAGAGAAATGGGGAACATTATGTACAATGGAAACCGAGTTTCCATGTATCCTGATTTTTCACCTAATTTGCAGAAGAAAAGGGCCAAGTTCGGAGAGGTTAAACGTAAACTGCAACATTTGAAAGGGAAATATGCTTTGTTATACCTGGCATGACTACGACTAAATGCAATGGGAGAGACAATATTTCTGGATACCCTGGAGAGAGTTGAGGAGTGGATAGCTTCCTATAAGAAAATGCTTTTTAGTATTTTTGAAAATCAAGAATAGCATGACTGAGGAACATACAGAGGACAGGTTTAAAAAAGTAACAGGAAATGGGGAAAACGTTACTGGAAATGTGCATCACACAGAAGCACATTCAAGCAATAACAATCTGGGATCTACATGGGCAGCTAGAGTATGGTTTTAACCACTTTCAGACCGGACCATTTTGCTGGCTTAAGACCAGACCACTTTTTACGATTCGACACTGCTTCGATTTAACTGACAATTGCACGGTCATGCGACGTGGCTCCCAAACAAAATTGATGTCCTTTTTTCCCACAAATAGAGCTTTCTTTTGGTGGTATTTGATCACCCCTGCGGTTTTAATTTTTTGTGCTATAAACAAAAATAGAGCGACAATTTTGAAAAACGCATAATTTTTTACTTTTTGTTATTATAAATATCCCCAAAAAATATATAAAAAAACATTTTTTCCCTCAGTTTAGGCCGATACATATTCTTCTACATATTTTTGGTAAAAAAAATTGCAATAAGCGATTATTGATTGGTTTGCGCTAAAATTATAGCGTTTACAAAATAGTGGATCGTTTTATGGCATTTTTATTAATATTTTTTTTTTACTAGTAATGGCGGCGATCAGCGATTTTTATTGTTACTGCGACATTGTGGCGGACACATCGGACATTTTTGACATGTTTTTGTGACCATTGTCATTTATACAGCAATCAATGCTATACAAATACATTGATTCGTGTGTAAATGACACTGGCAGTGAAGGGGTTAACCAGGGGGTGGCAGTGTAGGGGTTAAGTGTTCCTAGGGGCATGTTACTAACTGTGGGGGGCTGGGCTTTGTGTTAGTGAACACTGATCTCTGCTCCAATCACATGGAGCAGAGATCAGCGTCACTTGTTGCTAGGCAGAACAGGGAGATGCTGTTTACAATGGCATCTCCCCGTTAAGCCGCCCCGTGAGACAATCGCAGGTATCCCCGCGATGATCAAGTCCACGGGGTCCCGACTGGCACGCGAGCGCACCGCCGCCAGCGTGCACACGATGGCAGGGCGGCATTTAAAATTGGACGTACCTGTACGCCAATATGCCTGCCCATGCCATTCTGCCAACGTACATCGGCGTGCGCTGGATGGGAACTGGTTAAAGAAGTATAGACCAATCAGAAGGTGTAAACCTATCTGTACATGTATATTGTGACAAATGAACTGTCACCTTAAAGATGAACATAGTGCCTGTTTCAAAAGGGAACAGATTTAAAACTAATTGGAGTCAGATGGTTGTTGCTAAAATAAAAAAAAAACATTCTCTTGTCAGCCATTGCGCCTATGTGCTGTAAGAGCTATTTGAAGCCTGACACTAGGGGAGCTCATGTCTAGGTCAGTCTGGACCTGACAATTTGCTGAGTGGGTCCAACGTCTGAGAGTGAAGGGACAGAGGTAGTACATGTGTGTTCAGACATTCTGTGACCATACATTGAGTCCAGTCTAGTGATTAAAGGATCCAGATAAGCAGGGGAGTTGAGAGTAGGGAAGCTCTATCTTAAGGAAGAATAGACAAAGCTGTATAACAAAATAGCCATGAGGCTTCAATAAGTTTGTGTTCATTGTTTAGCCAAACACCTACTGCATGGATAGGATACCGGGTTACGTTGACCTTTGGATGAATAAAAGTGGGAAAAAAGCCCTGAACCATATTGGGGGATTTACTAAAACTTGAGCACACAGAATCTGGTGCAGCTGTGCATGGTAACCAATTGTTCACACTGAAGGCAGGTTTGAAATTGTGCGAGTTCAGCTGAACTTGCGCGATTTCAAAACTTAATTTCAGTGCGAGTTTGGGGGACGATCTGAAAGATATCTGTGAGGGTTCATGAACAGATGTCGATTGAAATTGCCCCAGAAGTCCCAAAAGTAGTGCAGGAACTACTTTTAAAAACCGGTGCGGTGCCGCAAAGTCAGTTTCCGGCAATAGGATGTGCGATTTTACATGTCAAATCACTCCGATGTGAATGGGGGCTTATTGTCAAAGCTTAATTGAGCAAGCTGAAGTTGATTGGCACAGCTGTACTAGATTCTAGTACTCCAGAAGTACTCCCTCTAGTACTCCAGACTAGTACTCTAGTGCTCCAGTTTTGGTAAATCCTCTCTATTCTGCTAAGTGGACTTATTCTTTAGAAAATTCTCCATTAGAAGCTGAATCTCACAAAATACACAGCTTACATGACAAGTATGCAATCAAAATAAAACAAAAGCAATGTCCTGCACTTCCAAAAAAATAGTATGTATATAAAGCAGCTGTCATGATATGATTAAGCACCCAATTAGTGCTATTAAAATAAATATAAATTGTGTATTATATAAAAACCAGAATCCAGGGAATGCAGGAAGGACTACAGCAGGAAAGATGAGTCTCTGCAGAAGTTCACAGAGAGCATAGAAAAACAAGGCTCTTTACCAGTAGACCTTGTTATAGTGATATCAAACAAGCAACAGTGTATGTGGGGGGAGTTTTTGGGTACATATGTTAATGACCTAGTATGCATCCAACAAAAATATGTAAAAGCATCAAATAATATTGTACAGCATTTCATAAAACAGAATAAAACATTTGAAGTCTGACAAATGGTTCTTGACCACTATAAAATATACATATATGTTGTATATCAACAGTCTATGTTAAACTTAACATGATGAATACCAACATATATTGTATAGTACATAGCAAGAGCCGTGTGGGTAAGCCAAAAAACTTTTCCTCAGGGTACAGAGTGGATATATAGTATAAAGAATGCAGGGCTACAAGCATAGTCAGCCTTGTATATTAAAAGTAGTCCATATATTGTCTGCCTCTCAAGGCCCGCAGGTGGGACAGTAGAGCCTGAATAACATGGCTGAGGGGGTAGCATGCACCCATTCCTGGAGTTCCATGGAAACTGTTGTAGCAGCCTGGAGTGGATGTAAAACTCTGTACTACAGATATAAGCCTTGCATTGGTGGCAGAGAAGGGGTCAATGTTGCTCTTTAGGATTTAAAGACCCCCCTGGCAGTGCCAAGCTATTCATGCCCTTTTTAACAACAATTTGTAAATTGGCCTTAACAAAGTCCAGAAAATAATAACACAATTTAGCTCCCATAGATCTCAATGGCCACTTTATTTGGGTGCAGCATATTTTTTCTGGATTTAATGAATCTCCTATGAACCAGGCATTGCCTGGTTCACTCATTCCTATCTGGCATATGAATTTAGAGATTTAAATGACATGCTAAATATTGAACTAACAAGTTCCCTATGTTTTTTTCTGTTATCCCAAAACATTATACAATGCAGACAAACTGAAAATTTTCATATGCAATTATACTGTAACAATGGCATTCAGCAAATTAACCTACTATCAAACCTGTGGTGCATTACTATGAGAGCAATATTCTACCCTGCGGTTTTACTCACTCCTATTGCCACGAGAAACATTCATCAATTCATCACAACTTTTATATGTTCAACCACACAGGAGCACACGTCAATTCAAACATAAATAATTTTGAACATGTCTTTTAAAACTAACCTGTGACACATGAATCGATCACCTTTCTTTTGCACTAATAACCCACACATTTTTTTCAATTTTCAGTCATACGATTTAATCATTTAAATAAAATAAAATACTATTGCATCTCTAAGATTCCCTGCTAGCTGTGTTGATTACTCTAATGGTGATATCTTATTAAGTTATTGATAATATTTTGTGATGTTATGCACTTTCCATAATTCCAAAGTATTTTTTTTTTTTTTTTTTACCAGAACAGTAAAGAAAGATGTTTGCTTTTGTTTGCGCTCAGTTTCATCACCATTTCTGAAAGCCAAACCCTGTTATGTCCATCCTCAGCAGCCTGCTATTTCTGTAGGCTATTGAGGAAGTGTTGATAGTTCTGCAATTATGATAGCAATGCATCTCATTTTTATGCGGGCAATTTTTATTAGATGCATAAAATTTTAGATTGTTTTTGTATGAAAATGCACTTTCTAGATTACATCATAAATGTTGAAATATTTCTGTGACTGATAGGAAGTCAGATTTCTATGAAAGAGCCCAACTACCAAATTTAAGGTTACAGCACTCATTTCCCATAGCAAGTCTTTTTTTATTATTGTTTAAATTGTATTAGTCATTTCTTTAAATGATTCTCATATAAAATACTATGGAAAGCTAATTTGTGCTTTAATCTGTTTTTCTATAAATTGCTTTTGATGGGTTCTGGACATAAAATGAAAACTTAGATGAATCTGTATTCACTCTTGAGCTGCCTAACCTTCTTTGGTAGAGGAACATTTGTTTATAGTATTTCAACTCTCTGGTAGGAAGTACAACATTTAAAATACTTTTTTTGGTATCTGCATTCTGACAACTGAATTCACATTCCCTTAGGAAGCTAATGGTGTACTTCACAATGGTTCTAGTAGAGACATGTTTATCTTTTAAGGTCCATATTTCTGTTTATATCCTTGTTGGAGAGGTTCATCCTCTATATTTGTCTTGCAGAACATTGGGAACTACTTAATGGGAACATTTATTTATTATAATATTCACCTGTTTTGATACCCCCTTCTTGGTGAATGGATTTTAGAGTTCCTTTACAAGATCCAGAACTGTCTTTATATGTCCAATGTTAGGTATTTTCTTGTGTCAGAATCTCAAAACAGGGAATAAGCCCCCTGCCCAACCCAACCTCTCTTCTCAGCCTTTGGATGGAAAATAAAGGGATCCCTACAGTGCAACTGATTTAAAGCATCTTTATCTATCAACCTTCAACAGTGAAAGTTGATTCCATATTCACCTGATCTTTGGGCATCATCCTAATTGACTGACCTGGGATGATGTAGCTCCTGTGAATACAGTTGGAAGGTAATTTTGTAACTTTTGGCAATGCCAGTAAAAACTTGGCTGTGCCAGGAAATTTTGGGTGTGGTGTCAGTAAATTTCAATCTAATAGGTTGGTTAACACTGGTTAAGAGGTAAAGGGATAAAAGTTGGAAAAAGTAATAAAGCATGGAAAAAGGGAAGGGAAGTTGAGTAGAGCAGAGAAGGAAGTGAAAACAGGAAGTAAGAAAGGAGGGTTGACTGATTTTAATGAAACACAATTTTGTTCTTGATAATTGGTTTTGTCCAGAGTGTGTCTGATTGAAGTAAAAAATTAGAAAGATGCATATGGGTGTGTCTGTCTATTGGTCAATCTATTTTATTTAACTAACAAATACAAATTCACAAGCTAGATAATACAGCAAAACAGTATATAGTTGCAGTATATTAAATAACGTGGAAATAATAATATCATGACAAGCAAACCTTCTGCCTATACAGTAAATTCTAACCCTACATATTTTTTAATTGCTTTCTCTAGCATTGTACAGTGTGTCAACTTAGCCCATTTATGTTATTTTCTTGTCATAGATATATTAGTAATACATGATGCATACTAATTATGAAGTTGGCTGTAACAAGAGTTCCTCTTGTGAATCCATTTAAGAATGGATTGTTTACTATCTTTTTCTGTAAGTATAAAATTTTAATTATGTCACTGACAGGAACTGTGCGTGATACAGTGCTCTACATTTATCACTGGGAAAGGGCCGGTTGCAGAGCTGTTTGACTTTGGAGAAATCCTGATGCGTTTGCAATGTTGAGCAGCAGGTGCCACATTATTATGTACAGAAAAGCAATTAGGAAGCATATTGGATGAATGGCGAGTGCATTAATATTAGCAAGTACATTTGTCAGTGGTTTTGATGCAAGTCTTTTCTTTTCTTTATGCAACATTAAGATTGTGGCTGTCATAAATTCTTCCTTTAAATTGCCATCTGTTCCCTTGTCATGCTTTAGAGAGGTGGAGAAAAGTTGTTTTTTTCCCTTTTATTTAAAGCTAAAATAAAGACTAGCCCACGGAACAAACTCAAGATTTTTTTGAAAAAAGCATGCCTTGTGTCCTGTCGAAAGGATATTATTTGCTATAAAAAGAATAGGATACATTTTTAATGTTTATTAATCTGCAAAATCTTCAATGATTAAAATGTTGATGTATATTAAACACTATTACTAAAATCTCACATTGCTTTATCATGTTAATGTTATTTCCAAGGTAATTTTCAATCATTTTAAATCTTCAGCTTCCACTTAAATATTTCCTGGTGAGTCTCACAGAAAGGTTCAATCATTTGATGTTATATAGTGGAGAAAGTGTGTCCCTGTCTACCATCTGCTACTATGTTGTCACCTTTTTGCATAGGCTTCCATTAGAGGCCACAAGTGGCTCTTTTAGCATGCATTGCACAGGCATAGTCCATTGTTGTCACTTGTAGGAAACCTTCCTTGAGAAATGAGGTATGGCCATTGCTGGAGTGCATGCAGACAAGAAGTGACTACAAAGAGGCCGCAGGAGATCAGCATCACTGATACAAAAAAAAAAAAACAATATTAAAGGATATGTTTATCTTTTGCAGCATGATACATGGTACAATCATATTTAAAGTAGAACTATAAGCAAAACCTTTCTTTTTCTCGCCATCTGGGTCCCATTGCGGAGATTTCCCTTCACTTCCTGTCCCATTGCTAAACAGGAAGTGACAGAAAATCCCTGCAAATTAAGGGAATTCCTTGGGGACCCCCAGGTCAGAAGAACTAGTGTCCCAATTGGAAGATTTCTCCTGTATTACTTTTCTGGGGACAACAACTCATTTTCTTTTACTTTCACTTTCAATGATAATGGTAAACAGGGCAAACAGAGAGGGTGAATCCTCCTAAAGGGGGCACAAAAAGCAATACAAAAATGAAAGGCGTTCTAATCCCTCTCTTACAAAAAAAAGTTTTACCTTTAGATATATTTTAAGGTGTACACTCCAGTACACATCCTACTCCCCCCCCCCCCCCGATTGCTTCCCACATGACAGCGTGTGGGTGATCCTCCCCCACTGTCACATTTTCAAAACAATGCAGCTGTGCACTGCTCAGCCCACAGAAATCTGTGAATAAGAAAACTACAAGTCCCTTCTCCCACCGCAGACTTGTACTTTGAATGGGCCGTGATCTTACTGATTAGCACGCACAGAGTTCATTCACACTTCCTACAGCTTGCGATTCCTACAGCGATCTGCAATTTTTAACGGGACTGTGACATTGCAGAGGACAAATCTGACACTTTTTGGGGACTAGTGACATTATTACATTGATCAGTGCTATAAAAAATGCACTGGTCAATGTATAAATTTACTTAAATTTTCAAGTAAATGTAACTCAATTAGAATATGAAAATGCACATACTTTAAAAGTTATGCCTAGATTGCTCAATATTATATCAAAAGAAGTTGAGTGCACATGCTCAGCGTCATATCCAGAGGTTTTCTTTGGGAAATAGACGTATGAGTGCTGTCAGCATTGCTGCAGAGGTTGAAGGTGCTCAGACCATATGCTGTACATTACATCAAATCGTTCTGCATGGCTGATGTCCCAGAAGGAAGCCTCTTCTTAAGATAATGCACAAGAAAGCCTGCAAACAGTTTGCTGAAGGCAAGCTGACTAAGGATATAGATTACTGGAACCATGTCCTGTGGTCTGATGAGACCAAGATAAACTTATTTGGTTCAGATGGTGTCAAGTGTGTGTGGCGGCAACCAGGTGAGGAGTACAAATACAAGTGTGTCTTGCCTACAGTCAAGCATGGTGATAGGAGTGTCATGGTCTGCTGCTGCATCAGTGCTGCTGGCACTGGGAAGCTACAGTTCATTGAGGGAACCATGAATGCCAAAATGTACTGTGACATACTGAAGCAGATCATGATCCCCCCCCTTCGGAGACTGGTCCGCAGGGCAGTATTCCAACATGATAACGACCCCATACACACCTCCAAGATGACCACTACCTTGCTAAAGAAGCTGAGGGTAAAGTTGATGGACTGGCCAAACATGTCTCCAGACCTAATCCCTATTGAGCATCTGTGGGGCATTCTCAAACGGAAGGTGGAGGAGCACAAGGTCTCTAAGATACACCAGCTCTGTGATGTCATCATGGAGGAGTGGAAGAGGACTCCAGTGGCAACCTGTGAAGCTCTGGTGAACTCCATGCCCAAAGGGTTAAGGCAGTGCTGGAAAATAATGGTGACCATCCAAAATATTGACACTTTGGGCCAAATTTGGACATTTTCACTTAGGGGTGTACTCACTTTTGTTGCCAGCGGTTTAGACATTAATGGGTGTGTTTTGAGTTATTTTGAGGGGTCGGCAAATTTACACTGTTATACAAGCTGTACACTCACTACTTTACATTGTAGCAAAGTGTAATTTCTTCAGTGTTGTCACATGAAAAGATATAATAAAATATTTACAAAACATAAACTCTCCTGGATCATGATTAATGAAAGAATGACAGTGATATTAAATGACAAAATACAGCAGTTTGAAAAAAATATGGAACCCCTGGATCCAGTACCTAGCAGGAGACCATAGAGTGATAGAGACATAAAGAGGGCCAGGAGGGGGGTGGGGGTCAGGATATGGGGGGTCACCTTCTAAACCTTTAAAACTCTAACTCATTTTGTATTCTTTCCTTTCTTCACCTATCTCTTTTTGGATTTAAATATCTACGCCGGCCATCTCTAACTGGTCTTTCATGAGGTGGCAAATCCTAATACAAACATCAGTAACAGGCTATACATTTTTTTATAGAGGGACATAAATGTAACAATAATGACGTCAATGCAGCCTCAGAAAACAAAATGTCAGACTAATGTTATTGGAAGTTTTTTATTGTTAACAGATGTTGGTACGGTAAACACTTAAGCGATACTGTTTACTTATTTTGTATTTCTGTTTTATTGTGCAAAATTGAATTAAAAAACTATTGGAAAAAAAAATTATGAGGGGTGTACTCACTTTTGTGAGATACTGTGTGTGTGTGTGTGTATATATATATATATATATATATATATATATATATATATACAGTATATCAATTTTGTCTCAAAAGAAATCTTACATTTATCATTAATATGATATAGTCATCTATCCAGCCAGAAGGTAGAGCTCTGCTTTCTTTCCAGCTGTTCCAATTCTTTATAGAACTTAAATATTCACAACAGCTACTCATCTTTTAACACTCAATTTTGTCTGAAGTATCTATCAGACCAAATGAGCTGCAAAGCAAGCTACTTACTGTATTGTTGTTTTAGATACAGTAACACAAAATGCTCTGGGAACTCTGTCAAATAATAAAGTTGAATTCCAGGCTCTGCTCCACGATCACTTCCCCTGGTGACCCCCAAACCCCTTTTTTTTATACTTACCTTTTCCAGTTGTCCTCAGGCCAGTCATGTGATAAACAGCTTTTCAGATTTTCTTTTGGTGGTCCTCAATTATGCAGAGAGTGGCGCTAATGTGATGATGTCAGTTCCGCTCTCTCATTATTACATTGTGAGTGCAGGGTGCAGTGGTGATATCTCGTCAGGTCAATGATCCCCTTTGCCTACATTATTCTGGCAAGTTGAGTATAAGGGGGTCAAAAGACCCTTCTGGAGACACTGTCACTTTGCACTGCATAGTGAGTTGATCTAATAAAACAGGAGAGTGCAAAGTCTGGTGCAGCTGTGTGTGGTAGCCAATCAACTTCTAACTTCCAGCTTGTTCAATAAAGCTTTGACAAAAAACCTGGAAGCTGATTGGTTTCTCTGTAGAACTGCACTAGATTTTGACTCCCCGTTGACCATCTTGTGGGATGTAAAAATATAGCAAAGAATTGGGCTTCAGTTATTTATTTTTAAAACAAGGCCTGAATAGAAATATTAAAAAAAGAACAATTTAAAAATGTATTAAAGTGGTTGTAAAGCCACTGTCATATCTTTATATAATCCTGTGTGCTCCTGTTTCTGTGTTTTATAAAAAAAAAATGAAGTCTATGCCTTATTTTAGAGAGCTGCTCATCACTCTCGTGACCAGCCATCTCTCCCCTCTCCCAATCTGACAGCTAGAGCGGGAGGGGCCGAAAATCCCCTGCAGATGTCAGTTGGGAGGAAAGGATGAGAGAGGAGAGAGGCAGTCGGTCACGTGAGCTCCGAGTGGTGCTCTAAAATCAGCCATAGATGGCATTTGTTTTATAAAGCACAGAGACAGTGGCACACAGGATTATATAAAGCATTAAAGGTTATTTCAACAGCAGGAAGGAAGGGGCGGGCACTGTCAGCTTGAGTAGAGCTGCGGATGATGGAGGCACATAAACTGGCCGCCACCAGGCATAATAAACCATCATCGGTTTACTGGTGGGAGAGTATAGCCAGGCAGGATCAGCCCAGAATTTCAGGTGTCAGGGGGCCAAATTACACAGCACAAGTACTGTGCTGTGTAACATGCTTCAAAGGAATAGGATCCATTTTTTCTTAGGGTAACAAACGCTTTAACGTTGAAGAAAAAAACAAAACACTATTTGTTTTTTTTCTTGATATATTAATGATGGTAATGATATTAATCAGTATATATATATATATATATATATATATATATATATATATATATATATATATATATATATATATATATACTTTTTTTTATTATTTCATATACCTTTATTTAAACCTTTCTCCGTGTTTATATGAAGACCAACCTGTCCAGCAAAAGTGACCTGAAAGGGACTGGATTAAACAGTAACACTGCAAACTAAAAAAACAAACAGAATAAGCAAACCATGAAATAAAGCAACATACAGCTATCAGAACATAATATTTTTCACAGTAATTTCTACATTGCAGCAGGTCTGGTAAATTTTCTGTTCAGCCCACACATCTGTCTACCATTACATTGGCTACTGAATTAATACAAACGTACCCAGGAACAAAGAAATCATGCAGAAGTGTTTTGTCTTGATATGACATTAGACACTTGGTAAAAATGATTAATACTACCCTAAAATAACAATAAAAGAACAGCGGCCATTGGAACAGTCATGCTGTGACCAAGCTCAGCACACTGCTGGCCAAACCAAAGCTAAAATTAGTGCAGGAGGAATGGGAGACATACCAAGACAAGCAGCGGGTCACCACCAGATTGCCATGCAGCGTCGGACCTCGGGGCAAACCAAAAAAAGACCCTTTAAACTGAATAACCGGCAGGGACAGGCACGCCCCCTTCCCCCTGAGCAGACTCCTTCACCAAAGATGGCGACGGGTAAGCCAGACACACGCGGCCAGCACAACCAACAGGCCCGCTCATCACAGGCTGCAGATATTTCTACCAGGGCACACACACAAGACCCCTTTTCCTCACAATCCTCAGGAGATCAGGATGGGGACCCTCAGGGTGAGACCCTCTCCCTAGCTTCGTCCCCCACAATGCCCCAGGAGCTATCAGGGCATGTAGGCTCCCCAGGCTCCTTCATGGACAAAAACATGGCAAAGCTAGCTGACTTAATCTTCAGCCAATCTAGTCTTGCTTATGGGGACTCCTCACCCCAACCTGTTCCCTATGCAGGAGACTCAGTGTTGCTGGCCCGCTTCTCTACAGTCCTGCAGCAGGAACTAAAGCCTACTCTATCATAACTACTGCCATTAAGCAGGATATACAGAGTTTTGGTCTCAGATTAGACGCTATTGAAACCAAAGTGGAAGGAACAGTAGCCAGAGTCAATCAAAATGTCAGAGTCGTTGTAGAGCTCTGGGAGCGATTGGATGAGGCCCCCGCAAACATAGAAGACCTGGAAAATAAGTCTTGCCGATATAATTGTACATGTCCGAGGTCTACCATAAACCCACACAGACCTGGAAGGAGCTATGCACGCTCCCATGAAAGAACTGATCCCAGACATCTCACCCCATCAGACGAAGCAGGAATAATCCACCCCATACCTGAGCAGCCACTGACCCCCCCGTCTTCGAAGGGGTCATTGCCCATTTTTTTCTCCTCTCCCCCCTCTCCATCTGAAAATGTACTTGCTCTTGGGTGGAGCATGTCATGGTCCACACTTGGAGGGGACAGAATCTGTTTGGCTGCTATTATGAACCCCAGGCTCAGCCCTATCAATACAGATATTTTTGACTACTTTGCTGTCCACTGGTACTACTACTGTTATTAGGTCAGCTACACTGTTATAAAACATTGCTAAGAGACTGAGTGGCCCGGCCCGCCAGTGATCCCTCAGAATATCCTGGGGGGTGGTGGTGGCCTGGACCACCCTGTTGTGAGATTTCTCAAACAGATGGTTAATAATTTGTTTACCTAACCTCCTTTTCGTTTATAGCAAAAATGGTTTAAAGTCAGGGTGGACTCACAAGCCACTCGAGTGACCTTGCGCTTATCTTCAGATGGGAGCAACCTCACATTCGATTCCCCGGGATCATGACCTGGGGAAGGATTTTGTTCCCCTGTTGTTCATATTATTTAGTTAATACATTGTACTCTGTGACAGGCCTTGCAATTTTCCACAAAGTCTCACTACTTTCTCTGCTATTCTATACTTTCCTTCGACCCTGACCTTGTGCTCCATTCCTGCTATGTCCTTATGGATTCCCAGGTTAACTTGGTTCTTCTGTCATAGGAGCCTGTGGGCTCTACATCTGTGTCAAGGTGAGTGTACTCTGCCAAACCAAGATGTCGACTGCTTACTCAACTAAGTATTCCATAATCACACAAAATGTGCAAGGATTTAATTCCCCTCCCAAGAGAGTGAAGGCTTCCCATTATTGTCATAAACAAAAAGCGGATATATTGCTATTATAGGAGACTGATTTTTAAAAGACCTCACCCCCGACATATCTCAGTGCCCGATATCCACAGTTCTATCTTTCCTCTGGTACAGAGAAAAAATGGGGCGTCGCTATATGCTTCTCACTAAAGGTGCCCTTTACTCCCATCACCATAGTAAAAGATAAAGTGGGCAGATACCTAATAGCGGTAGGTCTTATTAATGACCAATTGATCTCCATTATCTCTTACTACACTCCCAACTCCGGGTAGCTGGAGTTTTTTTCATGATATGTTAGAAATACTTCTCCCAAAGGCAGAAGGACAGGTGATAATGGATGGGGACAGTAGATCACATATTAGATAAATTGTCTCCTAATAAATTCCTATTAAAACATGTACCCACAAATAGTAGCAAATTAGCTTGGCTGCTACATAGCAATGACCTAATCGATGCTTGGCATGAGGATAATCCCTCCACGAGAGACTACATTCACTACTTACACATACATGGTACATACTCCAGGATAGATAATTTACCTTTAGATCACATATTAGATAAATTGTCTCCTAATAAATCCCTATTCAAACATGTACCCAGAAATAGTAGCAAATTAGTTTGGCTGCTACATAGCAATGACCTAATCGATGCTTGGCATGAGGATAATCCCTCCAAGAGAGACTACACTCACTACTTACACATACATGGTACATACTCTAGGATAGATCATATTTTTATAGGATCCTCGTTAATACCATACGTGACTTTTGTCAAAATTCTGGCTACCCTTTGGTCTTATCACACTTTGGTCCAGTTATCCCTATCCCTGGTTTCTTCCTCTACCTGTGGAAGAAACCATGCCCCTGCCCATGGCATCTTAATGTGTTCTTGCTGAATGACCCGATAGTATGAAAGAGGTAGAGACAGGGCTGCGCACATTCTTTTGTGAAAATTTGCACTCAGCTACGTCCCCTATTATTATTTGGGCAGCACATAAGGCCACCATTCGCGGTAAATTAATACAAATAGCAGCCAGAATCAAGCGATCCTGCAACAGCATGATTACACAACTAGAGACAGAACTGAATGCTCTTATATCTGAACAATGGGCATCGGCGCAGATAGACATCAGGCATACTGTTGATATGGCCAGACTGTCATTAAATCTGAGCCTTATCACTCCAAAAAACATATGCGCTGGTCACCTAACAGGTACTACACGATGAGTGATAGACCTACTACTGTACTAGCAAGGAAATTAGTCCCTCATCCTTATACGTCGGCCTTACCAAAACTCAGACTAAACCATTTTAGAAGATTTTACTAGATTTTACTCCACATTATATATTAATCCAGAGAAAGTCAGCCAGGGTAAAATTGATGACTTTTTTAGCGACATTTCATTACCCACACTGACTCGGGATCACTCGGATCTAATGGACATGGAATTTTTCAGAAGCAGAAGTAGGACAGGCTATAAAAAGTTTGCATCCCTCTAAAGCAATGGGCCCAGATGAGTTCACAGGCCAATATTATCATAAATATCAAGAGATTTTGACCCCACAGTGTACATTTTTTAATGCAATTCAACAAGGCACAAGTCTCAGGAGAACAAAGCTTATATACAGGGACGGACTGATAACTCATGGGGCCCTGGGCAATAGGGGATTATGGGGCCCCTAGGCAATCAGAGATTATGGGGCCACACAGTATACACAAACACACACACACAGTATACAATCACACAGTATACACAGACATGTTTCTATTGGCTGAGAAGGTACTGGAGAGGTGGGGCAGCTATAATCTCGGGATTTTTAGACCAAATGGATGTCGGTGAGGGAGATTTCAGAGACAGATCAAAAAAAAGAAAAAACTAATTTTTACATACTGTCCCTGGTTTTACCGAGGCTGGCAACCCTGATGGGGCCCCCTAGTGGCATGGGGCCCTCGGGCAGTGCCGAGTGGCCCAATGGTCAGTCCGCCCCTGCTTATATACATGTTATCCCCAAACCGGGAAAGGACCATGGGCTATGAGCAAATTATTGTCCAATCTCTTTGATAAATACTCATTTAAAAATTATGGCCAAAGTCTTGGCAGAGAATGGTGGGTGTGTCCAAAAACAGTGAGAGGGGTCTTAAAGGGGCATGGTTTTAGTTAAATTTGAGAGTCTTGATGTATACACAAACACCACAGTCCTTCTACCCACCAAATATGCTTACGTGCAGGAGTCAGAGGTACATAAGACACAAAGTGCAAGGGATAGGAGTAGTAAGGGTCAGGAGCATATAACACACAGAGTGCAGGGGTCAGAAGTATGTAATGCAGAGAGTGCAGGGGTCAGAAATATGTAATGCAGAGAGTGCAGGGGTCAGAAGTA
The DNA here is from genome assembly GCF_037356315.1 of Lithobates pipiens. Classification (NCBI taxonomy): domain Eukaryota; kingdom Metazoa; phylum Chordata; class Amphibia; order Anura; family Ranidae; genus Lithobates; species Lithobates pipiens. Next base: position 119,773,259 of record NW_027507758.1, read on the forward strand.
TGTAACACAGAGAGTGCAGGGGTCAGGAGCATGTAATGCAGAGAGTGCAGGGGTCAGAAGTATGTAACACAGAGAGTGCAGGGGTCAGAAGTATGTAATGCCGAGAGTGCAGGGTTCAGGAGTACATAATGCACAGGGTCAGGATGTGTACTGTACTGGTCAGCATGCCTTACATAAACTGCAGAAGCCAAATCTTCCATCTCATTCCATCTTATCTTCCCCCAACCCTCCAGTACGCATCTCACTTCCGCTCCATCCACCCAAATGCACATCTCCCCCCTCTCCAATCCCTGGTACATATCCCCCCCCCCCCCACCATTAACTACAGATCTCTTTCTCTCCATCCCACAAAGTGCACCACTCTCCCCTCACCAACCCCCCAGTACACATCATTCCACAATAAATGAGTGCAAACCTCCACTACCCTATGGTCTCAGATTTCCAGACCTCAGATACCATGACAGTTTGGAATGAAGGGAAGTCCTTCCCTCGACTGTGCCATGTGATACATCAGAGAAGAGGAGGAGTCTCCATTGGTTCTGAACTACAAGACTGCTGTGGTATCTGAGATCTGCCATTGGTTGCAATGCCAATCACAAACCACAGCATTTTAAATAAAAATATTGGTAGTGGCTGCAGAGTTTTGTGGACCTGGGGCACCCCACATGACATGCAGGGCATATGCCGTAGGTACCCTGTGTAAGCAATGATACTGGTTAGGGTGCCATTCAAAATTATTTTCCCCACACCCAAATATGTGCTACCAACTGTTTGAGTTCTCAGAACTTCTGATCTGAGACTGAGATATATGGTATCTTTATACTTTAGCATTATGCAATAAGAAGCACCAAAAATGTGTATTTCAGAAGAATATTGCCAAACCTGCTCCAAAGTTTTAAAGAAGTAACTACAAACAGCCCATATTTCTCTATTCACAACACATTCAACACATATTTAAACTTACCATTTTATGTGTAAGGCTTTTATTCAGTGTAAAATAATAGAAAACTGAACGTCATTTTCATAACATTTCTTTGATATTTTGTTGCTGTGGAGTACAGCACACATAAATAACATTGTGGTTTTCCAGATGGTAACTGGTATTTACAATATAAAGTCATAAATATGCAATTCAGTCATGTCTCACTCAGATGCTTTGAATAATAAAATAGCATGGAGAAAAATTCAACTAGCTCTTCTATATGTTTTGCTATAGGAACACCAGGTATACTATCAAAAGTGTAGAAAGAATTGGCATCCCTAGTGTGGCCCATTTTGAGGTGGGCTTGAAATCAAAAATAGAAGATTTACTATCATGTAGGGCACATGTAGAAATGTTTATTGTGTCTAAGCAGTGCCCTGGAAGGCTTTTTCTTGAATTCCTCCTTTAAATAGCAGTACACCTCTGTGCCTACCAGTGTCAGCTGTACATTTGTAGTGCAAGATTATCATTCCCTCTGACTGCTATTAAATAAAAAGCATAATCAGTTTTGTACCCCGCTACCTACAATGACTTCCCTGTATTCGTGTGTGGGGGGCTGCAGACAGTGAATTGTGTCCCCACATACAAAGTGAATAAATACAGTATGTATATATATATATATATATATATATATATATATATATATACACTGTATATATATATATATAAAACTGTTGTGCCTTCCTATATTTGTAATTAATAAAACTCAAATAACAAAATTGACATCACATATAAAGTGCATACAGTGCCATCAATTCATATCCTTCAATTATATGCTTACATAGCAAATAAAAATAATCAAATCCTTTCCAATGGTGTAAAAAGTCTCTGTTTATGTGCAATGAATAAATGTTTTGTGTCAATTTTTTCCAGTGACAGTCAATATCTTCAAATGTAATCTTCTATAAATGGTATTAAGCTAAAGTAATCTAGTGATTCCCACCACCATTTCTGCTATTCGCTCACCGCTCATGTTAGTCCTGCTATACAGCAAGGTCTAAAAATGCCTTCCGGTGGGACAATGGGGAAATTGCCCCCGGCCCCAGAAATTTTACCAACTCCTGAATGTCTCTCACTGTTTAGAATCAGCAGCAGCGCTAGCGCCAACCCTCATGTTGTTGCACCGCCACTCTGCTGGCCTGGACTCGAACTGGTTGCTAATGCCTGCCTGCCTGGCGTATAGCAACCAGTGATGTTTTTTCCGAGCTGAGGAGGAGGAGAGTGAGGTCCCAGCTTTCAGAGCGGAGCGGAGGGGGATTTAACTTCTTCCTCCTCCACGCCTAGTGTGTGAATGTTGGCTCCACTCACCTCCTCCCTCCATCTTCTCCAGGGACAGCTCCATTGCGGCCTGAGTGAGGGAAGGGAACTTCCATGGCTGTAGACAGGTGGGAGGATTGTATGCACCATGCATGCCACTTTTCCTGAACATATGCAAACAGCATTGAAATAAAAGGGTTTGTGAATTACAGATCTGAAAGTACTGTTATACCGCGAACACACGACTGAACTTTCTGGTAGAAAAGGTCCGATGGAATCATTCCGTCAGATATTACGATCACGTGTGGGCTTCATCTGACTTTTTTCTTCAAAAATTCAGATGGACCTTGAAATAGAACATGTTTCAAATCTGTCTGACGGAAGCAAATTCTTTTGAGGAAACCGTATGCTGTATGTTGGTCCGATGGACCAAATATGACGCTAGGGCAGCTATTGGCTACTGGCTATTGAACTTCCTTTTCTAGTCCCGTCGTACGTCATCACGTTCAAAAGGAACTGACTTTGGTCCGTTCGTGTGTGGGCAAGTCCATTCTGTCGGAAGTCCGTGGCAACTTCATCAAAAATCCGTCGGAACTCTGTTGGGAAGACTGTCGGACGTTTTCTGCCTTTTCTGCTGGAAAGTCCAGTTGTGTGTACGCGGCATAAGTGTAATGGTTGTAGGTGTTGTTCAGCTATCCCTATACACCAAACATGGACACTTTATGCCTAACAGAATCATTACCAATGGAAAAAGACCCAAATATTAATAACACTGTCTTTTTTTATCATAGTTGGCCTGTTGAAATCTAACAACTTCATGTGTATTCAGGCTTTTACATAATTTTTTATGATTGTGGACTGCATAAAATAGGTGTTATCCGATATTACATTTCCATAATCCTCCAGCATTGAATTACACATACTGGTTTTAGAGGCTAGGTGAGAACTGTACACTAAAGCAAGACATAGATTATACAGTTTTCTTTCCCCCCACAACAGGTGGAAGGAAAGAAAATTGCTTGATTCCCACATCGACACAGTCAGTGTTGATACTCCCGCAGTGCTATTATGTTCTGCTGGAGGGGAGCCTTACCGGTCGGCAGTACACAATGATCACTGCTAGTGTCTATTACAGCCGACAATGGTTGCATGCAAAAGAAATCTGCTTATTAAGCTTACACTTCACACCTTTTAGAATTCAGGGATCTCAAACTGGCGGCCCTCCAGCTGTTGAGAAACTACAATTCCCATGTGGCATTGCAAGGCTGACAGTTACAAGCATGACTCCCACAGGCAGAGGCATGTTGGGACTTGTAGTTTTGCAACAGCTGGAGGGCCACCAGTTTGAGACCCCTGTTTTAGATTGTCCTAATCCAGGATATGGCACACATTAACTGGCGTCTCTGCAAAGAAGTCACATCACATTTCCTATGTTGTCTTAATTTCTGATCAGCAGTCTGATGACTGGGCATACTGGGTTTGGCATCATAGATTGACATCATCCACCTGTACACCTCATTCCTCTTTTATCACAAATATGAACACAGGAAGCAGAAGTGAGCCCATAAGCTTACACTTTACACCTTTTAGATTGCCCTAGTCCAGGACATGGCACACTTTAACTGACATCTGTGCACACATAAATGGGATGACATGCAGGTGAATCTTGATTTCTGAAAGGCTGCAGCAGGAAGACATTCATAAACCATAATTCGGTAGAAATCCAAATTTCTATATGTCAAAATCTTGGACCTCTGCTGCAATCTGCTACACTGGACAGACCGAAAAAGTACCAGGTGTGGACCACCAGGCTTTTGACACTCCTACCTGTTTTGTGTGGGTGCAGTTTGTCCTTTAGAATGAGATTTATAGTATGACACATCTAGACAAGTTAGTATTATTACTAGTAGTATTAGTAATATCATTACTAATATTACTCATATTATTATAAATCATATTAGTAAATAAGGAAAGTGGTACATGCTGCCAAGGATTTTTCCAATTTATTCACAGCAGAAAGCTAAAATAACAAAGCCACACAATAATAGATATAAAATCTGTCAGGAAAATAAGATATCATGCATCGATTTCAATTGGACAATTGTTTGATCATAAAATAGGTGTACTACCAGACATAGATACACAAGAGGATGCAAACTTCTCTGTAATAATACAATTATTTCCTGGTGTTGGGATTCCACGTTCCACATTAGACACATAACACATGGCACATTCCCACTAAACCAACAGTTGTGTAAGCAAAACCTTATTTTCTGGCAGTTCCCCTCCCTAGACTAAACTCTGGATCCGCCCCTGTCTGACAGAGGGTGCCTTAACAATGCTGCTCCAATTTGGGTATACTCCTTACATGCTTCTTTCTGCCTCTCTTGGATGTTCACATACGTGCCTTGAAAAAGTATTCATACCCCTTGAAATATTCCACATATTGTCATGTTACAACCAAAAACATAAATGTATTTTATTGGGATTTTGTGTGAGAGATCAACGCAAAGTGACACATAATTGTGAAGTGAAAGGAAAATGATAAATGGTTTTCCAAATTCTTTACAAATAAATATGTGAAAAGTGTGGCATGCATTTGTATTCAGCCCCCCCCCCCCCCCCAGTCAATACTTTGTAGCACCACCTTTCGCTGCAATTACAGCTGCAAGTCTTTTTGGGGATGTCTCTACCAGCTTTGCACATCTAGAGAGTAACATTTTTGCCCATTCTTCTTTGAAAAATAGCTCAAGCTCTGTCAGATTGGATGGAGAGCATCTGTGAACAACAATTTTAAAGTCTTGCCACAGATTCTCAACTGGATTTAGGTCTGGACTTTGATGGGGCCATTCTAACACATGAACATGCTTTGACCTAAACCATTCCATTGTAGCTCTGGCTGTATGTTTAAGGTCGCTGTCCTGCTGGAAGGTTAACCTCCACCCCAGTCTCAAGTCATTTGTAGACTCTAACAGGTTTTCTTCAAAGATTGGCCTGTGTTTGGCTCCATCCATCTTCCCATCAAATCTGACCAGCTTTCCGTCCCTGCTGAAGAAAAACATCCCCACAACATGATGCTGCCACCACCACGTTTCACGATGGGGGTGGTGTGTTCAGGGTAATGTGCAGTGTTCGATTTCTGACACAAATAGCGTTTTGCTTTTAGGCCAAAATGTTCAATTTTGGTCTCATCTGACCAGAGCACCTTCTTCCACAAATTTGCCAAGTCCCCCACATTTCTTCTCGCAAACAGCGAATGGGACTTCTTATGGCTTTCTTTCAACAATGGCTTTCTTCTTGCTGCTCTTCCATAACGACTAGATTTGTGGAGTGCACGACTAATAGTTGTTCTGTGGACAGATTCTCCCACCTGAGCTGTGGATCTCTGTAGCTCCTCCAGAGTTACAATAGGCCTCTTGGCTGCTTCTATGATTAATGTTCTCCTTGCCCGACCTGTCAGTTTAGGTGGACTATCATGTCTTGGTAGGCTTGCCATACTCTTTCCATGTTCAGATGATGGATAGAACAGTGCTCCATGAGATGTTCAAAGCTTGGGATCTTTTTATATAACCTAACCCAGTCTTACTTCTCCACAACTGTTTCATTGACCTGTCTGGTGTGTTCCTTGACCTTCGTTTGTTCACTAAGGTTCTCTAACAAACCTCTGAAGACTTCACAGGACAGCTGTATTTATACTGAGATTAAATTACACACAGGCTGGCTCTATTTACTAATTAGATGACTTCTGAAGGTAGTTGGTTCCACTAGATTTTAGTTAGGGTTATCAGAGTAAAGGGGGCTGAATACAAATGCACGCCACACTTTTCTGATTTTTTTTTTTTTTAATTTGGAAAACCATTAATAATTTTTCAAGGCACTGTATAGAGGGTGCATAACCCTTTAAAATTATGTGCATTCATCCTATACTGGGCTCAAATGACAAAGGGGTTCTGCATAGCGTAATAAGTTCAAATATCCTATTTGTACTAAAACAAATACACTTACAGATGTGTTAAAACTCTCAAGCCTGTGTTAAAAAACTGCAGGACCATGGCTCCTGCATCACATTACGGTTTTGGCAGTCACCCGACTCCACCCAGCATGTCTCATCACAGTCACACGACTTCCTCAGGTAGTCAAGTCTCAATATACACAGTTTTATTTCTTTTTGTGAATCCATTGCAACGTTTCTTGCCTAGAGAACCTTTGAGTAATAGCACTTTCTAAATACACGAAATTACTACAACTTGCAAATTGTAGCAGCATTGTCAGTCTGCTGTGCGCACTCCTTCAGTTCAACAATGGGCTGCCATTCTGATAGACCTGATAGGCAGCCCAGGGATCGACTGAAGGAGTGCATGCAGTAGGCTAACAATTCTGCTGATAAATGAAACATTATTGCTTAGCATTTCAGCCTGCAATAGGATATGTTGTTACTTGTAGGCTCTCCAGGTAAAAAAGTTTGCAAAAGATTTATGAGGAAATATTTGTTTTATAAAACTGTACACAATAAAGGTAATTTACTCATGGTTGAAAATCTTCACTCATATATTGAGCAAAGTTTCACTTCAATCATCCATTCAAATAAAGGCACATACACCAATAGACACAATATTTCCAATTTCCGAAGAATCCTTGATACATAAATTCTCTGTATACTGTGGAAATTCTTATCAAGTCTTTCAAACAGCGCTATCTTGTATTTGTAATCCTTTTCAAGGTATTAAAAATATTTTTCCCTCTGTTGGAAAACCCCTCTGTAGGAGTAGCCCTACCGGATCTTGAGCTATAACATAAAGCTGTTATAATTTCTTGTATTTTAGACTGGTTTCATCATCCTCATAGTAAACAATTGTCTCAGCTTGAAATAGATTCTTCTCCAATACACACAAAAGCTGGCCTCTGGATTTCTCTTAAAGATATTGGACTGTGCTCTTCTTGGCCTTGGCTTACTCATACAATTCTAGAATATTGGCACCGTTATATACACTCATATCTCCTACCATCCTTACCATGCCCTCTCACTTCTCTATTAGATAATCCTTCTTTTCCTATTGGTCTTCATTCACATGCTATTTTAAGTCAGGATAAATCTTTCTGGCCGCAAATCAGACATATGTTTGTAGAAGATACATTTTTTTCATATTCACAATTTCAAGCTTTGCATGGTCAGATGAGAGGCCTTTGGATCCTTTATCATCAACTACACTACATTGTTTTTATCAGTATTTTACATAATTTGAGTAATTATGCACATCTTCTCTTCCTCCATCTCATACTATATCTAAGATTTACGCATTATTATCTACTTTTGACTCTCCGGGTTTAAATTTGTATACAGCCAAATGGATGGTGGAACTTAACAGCTCAATCTATATTGAGGAATGGAACCAAATCTTTATCAACACCTACTTAATCTACATTGCATTTTCCCATCTCAGTCAAATTTGTGTTGGCACTACCCTTCTTCATACGTAGTGGGAATGCCCTCCTATTTATAAACTATGGGATTGTGTAATCTGTCTTTAAAACTTAGTTATTGAGGAATCAATTTGTAATTTTTCAGAATTGACCATTCTCTCTCTTTTAAGACATAACTATGATGTTTCTTTATCTCTGCAGTTAGGCAGGTGATATCTAGGTACTGGAAATCTTCTATTATTCCTTCAGTTCTGGAGTGGATTGAGACTCTTAATGGAATAATGCATATGGAAGAACTAGTAGCGGAAAATAATGATACTTGAAAAGTTAAAAAGGGTTCGGTTGACCTGGATAACATTTAAGATTCACCTAAATGTTATGACTGTGTGGCTAAGTTTTTAAAATGCAACATTGTATCTTTTTTTTATATCACCTCCAACTAAATGCAAACATACAGTGCTCTCCCACACCAAGGAAAAAGACATCCAAAAGATGCTGGGACTGTAATATAACTGTGCACTAAATTAGCAAAAGTGTTGGGACGCCTGCCTTTACATGCACATGAACTTTAATGACATCCCAGTCTTAGTCCATAGGGTTCAATATTGAGTTGACCCACCCTTTGCAGCTATAATAGCTTCAACTCTGCTGGGAAGGCTGTCCACAGGGTTCAGTGTGTCTATGGGAATGTTTGACCATTCTTCCAGAAGCGCATTTGTGAGGTCAGGCACTGATGTGGATAAGAAGGCCTGGCTCGTAGTCACCACTCTAATTCATCCCAAAGGTGTTCTATCAGGTTGAGGTCAGGACTCTGTGCAGGCCAGTCAAGTTCCTCCACCCCAAACTCTCTCATCCGTGTGTTTATGGACCCTGTTTGTGTACTGGTCTGCAGTCATGTTGGAACAGAAAGGGGCCACCCTCAAACTGTTCCCACAAAGTTGAGAGCACGAAATTGTCCAGAATGTTTTGGTATGCTGACACCTTAAGAGGTTCCTTCACTGGAACTAAGGGGCCAAGCCCAACCCCGGAAAAACAACCCCACACCATAATCCCTCTCCTCCAAATAATTTGGACCAGTGCACAAAGCAAAGTTCTAGCATCTATTGCTTCTTGTAATAGAGTGACAATGCTATCCACCCACATGTTTTCAAGGTGCTCATAGTCACTGGATTATATTACTGGTAGTCACACCTACTGGAAAGTTCATAAGAACATGACTGACAGTGGCTTTTGTAGCCTCACTGCCAGCTCTTATCTTATCAGTTCAGTAAAATGGTGGCTGCATCCAACGGGGAGGCATGATGTTAGCAGAAAATACTGGGCTCTTCTGACAGTCTCTGAACACCACTTTTGTAATACTAACTTCCCAAAAAGTGGAGGTCAAGTTATGCTGACAGTAGATCTTGAGCTCTGCTGAGTCCTTCTGCCCTTAGCCCTTGCAGCTCTCGCCTCAAAAAAAAAGATACTGTGCATATGACTGATGGAAATACACACAAAAAACAGGTATTTGTAGTTTTTTTTTTAAATAAATAACTAGAACAATTAAATAGATAACTCTAGAAGGGGCAGGGACAAGACCAGTCACCCTACACAAGGAGAGAGAGCAGCAGTGACGGGCCTTGATTACTGGAAGATCCTACAGCGAGGCAATGTTTCACATGGGAATATTGTACAAATCTGGTAGGAACCCAAAAAAAGCCTGATTTAAATAAGAAATGCACATGTCTCTTGTATTTAATGATATTTGTTTATTCTGGAGTTAAGCTTTAAGGAACAAGATAGAAAATTCAGCACATTTCCCTTAAAAGTGTTTATTTTTTTTCTATAAAGCAATACGGGTCATAAATTGTTTGAATGAATTGTCATAGATCAAAGTCAATTACTTGACCTGAGAGTGCTCAGCCAAGGGATGGTGGAACCTTCAGGGACAACCTACTGAAATTTTGGTGAAAAACAAGCATAACATTGTGGATTGGGCTAACATTCTGGAAGGTGACACCTTCAATAACGAAGGCCATTGCCCCTTGAAGGAACCACGTTAAACAATAAGTTTGCTTGTCTACATGACAAGAGATGTATAAGCTAGAAGAAATTCCAATGAAAAAAATGGTTTAAAGAATGACAGAAGTATAGGCAATTTAGAAAAATTCAAGTTTTTGGAATTAAGAACATTTGAAAATAATTTGAGAGATATAGAATTTTGAGTAATTGTGGTATGTGGCTAGGTGATACTGTATACCATGCTGTGGATGCAGATATTGCAGATTTCCTAGCTTTTATGGCAAATTCCTAAATCAGCTTCTGTCAAACAGGAATATTGGATAACTTTTGTTGATGAGTGGCTGCAGCAAATTGGAATGAAAAAAAAGAACCTATTAATCACAGCTTTAGTTTTTTAAAAAAAATATTTTGGTTAGGGTGGGAAAGGGATAGATCTTCATGAAGATTTTGTTACTTTCTTTGTTCCTTCTGGGGAGACTCATCACTGTAAAAGTGAAGAGAAATTGAAAGTTTCACAGCAATCTCCAGACTCAATGGAGACAAATGTTCTGGTGGCAATTGTCTAAAATAAATACCCCTTAAATGACACAGTCATGAAACAAAATTACCGAATATAGGTTTAAATCCTTCCTTGCTGTTTCCAACCCTCCCAACAAGTTTTGACTATACATTCATATACATACTTTATTCTCTTTATTTAATTATTTTTTTCCCTCTGAACAACATATCATCAATGAAAAAAATGCAATTTTCACGAAATTTTGAGAGGTCTAAAACACTTAGCCTAAAACTATTCAAGTTCAAGTAAATGCCTTATTGGAAACGTTCAGCCATGTGTAATTCTTTTACAAAGCATAAGACAAAGAAGTCAAATATAGTTCTTGTTTCATTCCTTTATTGGTAGGGAATTTTAGTAACACTAAGCTGCACTGACAGGCAGCTGGCTCATGTTCCATGTGGCAAGTTCCTCTGTGCTACCGCCAGGCAAAAAGTCATTCTTTCGTACAAGGGAAAAAATAGACAAAGATCAGTAACAAAAAGGCCTAGCTAACTAAATATTTTTGTGATAGCGCAATCAAGGAAAATTGGACTATTAGCACAATTTCCTGCAATTATGAGAGAAAGTCATTAGTAAGTCAGGCCCTTTGTCTTTTACAATATATATGAAATTATATAGTACTGAGACAATATAAGCACTTGACAAAACGTATAAAAGGCTTTTTATTTAAAGCACTTATTATTTGCATCTCATGTGTTTGAGGAATCTAATTTTATTTTGAACTTTATATTGCATTGCTTCTTTACATGAACTGGATTTTTTCGATGTATAATATCAGGTGTAGTAATGCTTATTTTTTACTGAAAAAATATCAGCATCAGAAAGTGAGTTATGTTCCTCTATAGCCAGTTCACTGGAGCTGGATTTTAAATTACATTGTTCTATATACAAACCTGTTGCTACTAATGAGCAATATACTTATCTATCTATCTATCTATCTATCTATCTATCTATCTATCTATCTATCTATTATTATTATTATTATTATACAGGATTTATATAGCGTTGACAGTTTACGCAGCGCTTTACAACATTAGGATCTATCTATCATTTTTTTTTCTGCTAATGTATTTTGACTTAAAGAGTGTCATATTCAGGATTGTAGTTCATGCTGCATATGTGAATGATGCCTCACCTTTTGTCCATATTCCCCCCATTATAGTCACCAGCCATGTAGTCTGCTAATTGTTCTGAAAATTGAGCTAGAAATACTCATACTTTCTGCTTTGTCCACATAACTAATATTGAACTGCACCCTAACCAGTCAAGAAGACGCAGGTCAGATCTACCCAACATAATGCACCTCAAAGATATAAATGTGCCCTTACAGTAGATTACAGCTTTATCCAGCTACCGGAACTCTTGTGCCTCAACTAAGCGGCCACTACACCTAAACCTTTATTTCTGTTGTTGGATTTAACCTCATTATAATTTTTCTACTGTCCTAATCACTGGTCCTCAATTGCTTTATGACAAATACTCCTGTGGTTATGATGCTTTGAAACTGTTTAGATGGGGGAAGAGGTTTGTATTGACATACTGAATAAGACAAAGTTCCAAGTGTGAAATGTTAAAGGGTTAGTTCACCTTTTCAGAAAAAATAAAAAGGCGAACTAACACTGTACACCCCTCCTCTACCAGTCCTCACTGTACTTACCTCCATGGGTGATCAGTGCCCATGCAGATGATGTAGCAGTTTGGGAAGTGTAAATCTACGCTCTTCTTCCCCTTCTTTCTGTAGGACTGATCAGAGTGATTATGATTGGGAAAATCGGTCACGTGCTGGCCAATTAGTTTACTATGCTTCAGATATGAAAAAATACAGTGAGTGATCGGTTTCAATCACTCATTATGTTCACTCAACAAAGGAAGGGGTTGGTATTTACCGGACCCCTCCCCCACTGTCCATCCTGAAGGATCTTATTGTGTGCTTGCAGCTTCTGGCAGGAAGGAGAGGGGGAAGCCAGCAGCACTACAGGGGTAGGGGGCACAAAGGGGGCTGGACAGCAGGGGGAAACTTATGGTATAGAGTGAGGGGGATCAGTTTGGCGGGAAGCCATTACTGGAACTGATACCTTGTATGGCTCTCTCTGCAGCTGCTGATAGCCAGCGGGAGGGAGGGGAGAAGAAGCCAACTTTCAGCTGCCGATCACCCTTCCTGCCCACATATGAGTCACCCTGCTGCCTGGGCCCTGTGCAGGAGGACAGGTAGTACCCCCTTAACCATGGGCCTGACTGTGTGGGCAGACAGCTTATCACCCATGGAGGTAAGTACAGTAGGGCTTGGAAGGGTTTTGAGGATGTATGATTTTCTGAAAAGGTGAACATACACTTTATAAAGTTGAACTCCAGGCAAACAGTTAAATGTACAGATTAAATACATATATAAGGAGCTGTTTTACCTACCAAAGGATTTTTTTTCTGTCTATCTAGTCCTGAGATTTACACTTCCTTGCCACACCACACAATCCTCTCTGGCAGGCCAGGAAACTGTTTCTTCTTTGCTGTAGTTCAGTGACATTTACAGGTCTCCGCCTTACTTCTAGCTGGTAAATGAACAGTGAGAATAACATATTTAAAGAGGAACTCTAAACAAAAATATAGTTTATTATATATAGAAACTTCATTTATAAAAATAGCCTATGTTTCCATGTGAAAGTTTGATATTACAGCACTCACCTGCTATCGGATGATATCCATTTTAAGGTAGGGGCAGCTGAAGCCAGCACCTTTTCTGTTGCAGGGAATGCAGCAGCTGTAACCCCATGATGCACATTGAATGGCATGTCTGTGCACTAAGGACCCAGGCCTCCTTCAGATTTTCTGCCCTCTTCCACTTTCCTCTACCCTCTTCCACACTCTTTTACCTTCTCAAGGATGGAAATCGCATGAAAAAGAAAGAGTGCCTGAAGACTCTTGGGATTTGTGATGCTGATATCCCAGGCGTCATTGGGAGTACATGCTACATTGATTGACCAGGCAAAAAGGAGGCAGTGGAGCAGGACCATATAAAAAAAAAATCAAAAAAAAATCTGGACATCAAAAAAAGCTGAAATATCCAATATACAGGGGAGAAAGAATTGTAACAGTGAAAGTGCACTGAAAGTGCACATGGAAGTAAAGTCACTGTAGATCCGAGGGGGACATGCAAGGAAAATAAAAAGCAGCATTTTAGTTTGCACATGATTGGATGATAAAATCAGCAGAGCTTCCACTCATTTCAGATCTACTCCTTCAATTTAGAGCGACTACACTTCCAAGTGCACTTTCAGTGCAAAGTGGATTTGCCTTTTCGTAAATAACCCCCTATGTGTTGAAGAAGTTTTAGTAGTAGTTTATATAAACCATGAAACAATCCTCCCTGTGAGGTCATGATGTAATTGAGACTACTACAACCCTGGCTGCTGTGCTAATCATTGCTTATATTACACAAGTTTAGACATGCATAACTCCAATGATAGTATAAAAATTAGGACAGTTATGATATACACAAACAAGGGGCAACAGCTGGAGACCCGTGTGTTAGACAGACCCCCCATCAAATGATGACAGTTATACTCTTCATTTTATATTGTGCATATGACACATATGATATAGATTATGCTAGATTTGTAGGCCTTTGTTTTACAGCACATCTACTATTTATGTCATATGATTTGTGCCAAGTTAGCTCTATGGTATAACTGTTTATGTCATGAACATAAAACATTGCATATGTAGCTGCCGTTTCATTTAGAGATCTCCACAGTTTTAATTTCGCTCTGTAAATCCTATATGGCTCTGACTGAATGTTTACCACAATCTCATGAGCGCCACTACACAGGTTCCAGAATGATTCCATTTGCTGCAGTTCCTTCTTTTGTTTCCTTTTGTTGAGGGGGATGTTAAAGCACTTGTGCAATCAGCATGAGTATATGTAACTTCTCTGCAGCCCAGCGTACACTCTTGTGCCATTTCTTATTATTAAAGCTGTAATATAACAGCTACATAAAAGGAGACAACCAAATGGCAGCTCCCGGTTACATGAAAAATTACTATAATCATTATTTTGGAAACACCCATCTATTGGCAAAATGGCTGATCCTCTTACAAAAGCGTTAGAAGAAGAGCCACTAATTAAAAAAAAAAATCAGAATCTGCGGGTAATCGCGAAGATTAACTCTGTCACTTTAAAAAAAAAATCAGATTGATGTCCTGAAGGGAAACTCGTACTAAGCCATGTAAAGTAGCTATTATGAAAATGTTTAGCCTTTGGAATGTATTACAGGCAGCGGCTGCGTTTCCAGATTTGTCAGCCAAAAACTCACTAAGCAGATTTGTCAGTAGCAGAGGCCATAATCTGTAAAACAGACTTTGGCATAGATATTAAAGATCAAGGGAATTATATCGCCTTTGTTACTGAACACTACAATTCCTTTGTATTTAGTTTATTTTATGTGGCTTGTTACTTAAGGCAAAGATCACAGTTTAGTTGTTTAAATAAAGATGAATTCATTGAGATTTTCAATTTTTTTTTTTTATCTTACCATCCAGAAGAAACAAAAGCTGTTATTGCAAATATTATTTTATTTTTTTTGGCGTTTCTTGAAAACATTTATTGTTAAAGTGTTTTATTGGTTTTTCAAAGTTTAACAGAATTTCCAGCACTTTACAGTCATATATGGGACGAAAAGTGGTTTAACAACAGGACAGTAAGTAACACCATAGACACAGAGGTGGTCCAACACAGTTTGTACAAACTGTGTTTCCATAGTTTAACAATATTTACATCACTTTACAATCATAGAGCACGAAAGGTGGTTTAACAACAGTATAGTAAGTATTGGCATATACACAGAGGTAATCCAAAACAGTGAGTGCAAACTTAGTTTCCATGTTTCTGGATTTGGAACCATGGCTCCCTAGAGTATGTACATTTTATAAGTGTATCAAAATGTAGGGCTATGTTGTGTCCATATTCCTTAATCAGGTTAAGATGTAATTTTACATCAGAGATGTTTGAGGCTGTAGATTGTCTCCATTTTCTCATTATCATTAGTCTGGCGGAGAAAAGAGTGTGCATAATTATGATTCTGAACTTGGTTGGAAAGGACGTGATCCCCAAGCTTAAGATTTCTAGTGGTAGAGAAGGTTTCTGTATTATGCTGGTTATCTCAGTTATGAAGGAGAAGGAGAACACTTTTAGAACGCAACAACATGGGGGCATTCCCAGAGAATGTGTGTCAGAGAACTTGCATGTGAGCAACCTCGCCAACAGCTATCATCATCTAGATTTGAAAATCTGTGCATTTGAACAGGGGTCATTTACCATCTAATGCCGCGTACACACGACCGGACTTTTGGAGGGACTAGGTCCGACGGTCTTTCCGACAGACTTTCCGAATGAATGGACTTGGCCACACACAATCACACCAAAGTCCGTCAGATTCGAACGTGATGACGTACAACTGGACTAGAATAAGGAAGTTCATAGCCAGTAGCCAATAGCTGCCCTAGCGTCGTTTTTTGTCCGTCGGACTAGCATACACACAAACGGATTTCTAGGTCCGGCGGAGTTCCGGTGGAAAAATGTAAAACATGTTCTATTTCTAAAGTCCGCTGGATTTTTGGCAAGCAAAGGTCCGATGGAGCCCACAGAGGATCGAATTGTCCGATGGACTCATTCCGTCGGACCTCTGCTGTCAAAAAGGCTGGTCGTGTGTACTCGGCATTAGGAGCAGTTTTTGAGATAACCCCCAGTAGTTGGCACTTTTAGTGGCTATTTGGTTATAGTGGATGGCTTGGCACCATTGTGCATCAGAGAAGTCCAGTTCCCACCTCATGAGAGCTGGGTTTTTAACAAATGTACCTTTGTCATGTAGGAAACCATAGAACATTGAAATGCCTTTAAGTGTTGACAAGTCAGAGGATAGAAAGGACCAAATTTGTCAAGGTAAGTGTATAACCAGGGTGGGGTTTTCCATAGGTAAGAGGTTTTTTGCCTGTAAGCAAATAAGCCTTGTGGGGAAAAGTTGTATTTGACATTTAGTGTTGTATAGGGGAGGAGCTTATCTTTCATTAACACAGTGGACAGTGGTTTGTGTTTAATGGAGGACCAGTGTTTCAATTATATATCCAGTAGGAGGAATTGGAAGATTTCTATTTTTGGAATACTCATGTCTAGTGTCTTTCTATTAATATTGGAGATACAAAATATCCATGCCCTCAGGGTTGCTGTAATTGTGGGATTATTTATGTTGCAGTTAATATGTGATACCCCACTCGCCGGAAGTAGTGTACCCAGATCCCTGCTAGGTATGAAAGATTGTTCTATGTGTCTCCATTGTTTACCCAGTGTTGGGGTGAACCAATGGCGAGTTTGGTCTAATAAAACTTCTATGTAGTAGTCTTTCACATCTGGTAGCCCCATGCCCCCTGTTTTTTTGAGTCTGGTAGTTACTACATGAGGGCATCTTGGTTTTTTGTGTGACCAGATAAAGGAGCGCAGTATTCGTTGCAGTGAGGTAAAGAAGGAGTCAGGAATGGCAATCGGTATGGTTCTGTACAGGTATAGAAGTTTGGGGAGCGTAAGTATTTTGAATACAGCCACCCTACCTGCCCATGAGAGGCGTTGTCCATTTATTTGTTGTAGGTCTTGCTTACAAGTGTTCAGAAATGGGGTGAAGTTGCATGAGAATAATTACGGGATTTGGCGGGGTCGATAGAGCTATGCCTATATAGGACATTGAGGAGGACACCCACTGCTATGGTATTTTGGATTGTAATGTGTTTTTTATGGAGTTCTGTACGCCCACACTTAAAACATAACACTTAAGTATATCGCACACTGCTGGTAGGGAAGGAGCCGGCTCAGTTAATGTAAGGATGATATTCTTGAAAACATTTAATCAGATCAGTGTCTAATCACACAGATTGTAATTCCAAGGCTATGACTTCATAATTGTAATTTAAGTTTTCCTTACCCAAGGCCCAGCAATTAAATTATTAGAGTGTTGCAGCAAAAGTGTCTGGGTCAGGACAGCAACTTACAAAGAGAATTTGCTTACAGGCTGAGAATCATTACTTTCTATAAAGGGGTTGTAAAGGTTTGTTTTTTCTTTAATACAAATAACAAACATGTTATACTTACCTGCTCCGTGCAAGGTTTTTGCACAGATTGGCCCCAATTATCCTCTTCTGGGGTGCCCTGCCAGTGTTCCTGGCTCCTCCCTTTAACCGAGTGTCCCAACGGAAAGCCGGGGAGCCCCCTTTTCATGGGGGCTCCCATGCAGGCTTGCTCTCAAGTCCTGCTGCTGCGTCCATTGACAAAGACAGTGGAACTCGCCCTCACCCCCTGCTCCTGTGTCACTGGATTTAATTGACAGCTGTGGGAGCCTTCTGCTGCTATCAATCTGTCCAATAAGGAGAGAGACCGCAGCTGGAGCTGCTGGGCTCGTGCACAGCTCTGGATTGGAATCGGCTCAGGTAAGAAAAAGGGGGGGTCTGGGGGCAGCTGCAGTAAAGAATTTTTCACCTTAATGCATAGAATGCTTTAGGGTGAAAAACCTTAAGACTTAAATTGCTTTATGGAACCAGTAGCACCATTATGGACTTATTAGACTTTAATTAGATCTGTTTGTGATTAGTGGGTAGACAATTATGTAGAAAATATTATGTTTATGAAATTATTAACCCTTGTATGACCATCTAACACATGGAGAGACTGAGAGAAAGAGACTGATCTGGGAAACATAACTCTTGGCCCCCCCACTAATGATCAGTAGCTGGTGGGACTGGCTCCTGATCATGTGACCACTGTGACAGCCAATCATAGTGATCATGTAATCAGTCTAACCCCCCCCCCCCTCCCCGCCCAGCATTCAGAACTTTTTAAAGAAACACAGGTGCAGGTGGGAAGGGGTTAAAATATGTGTGAACCCAATTGAAAAAATCTTATATCAGCTTTAGCATGTTAATGTCATTCCAAAAGTCTGTTTTACTATCTTTAAATTTGCAGCTTTCATTGATATAACTACCGGGTGATCCTGCCATTAAGGTCATTTCCGTTATAGGGTGATAATGCACTTCCCGTGTCCAAACTGTTCCCCTGTATTTTCATCCTATCACATGCTTTGCCAATATAGACAAGTGGATGTTCAACACACTTTATTCGAGCATAGACTATTGTTGTTACCATCAGGAAATACCATGCTGTCCTCCATGGGGTGCATGCATGTAGGCAGGAAGTGGCTTTCATGAGGCTGCACCAAAATGCTGCAAAGGATGGGATAATTGTACAAAATGAAATGTAGTAATGGTTTATGATACACAGTACTTAAGCAAACTAAATACTATTTGGTAATTCTTTATATCTACTTTAAAGCGGACCTTCAGTATTTTTTTTCTTCTTTACTTCAATCAAACCTTCAGCCCTAGCTGTAAAGTCATTGTAAATCAAAAATGTAAATATGTAGAGGTAAATACCTTATTTTCGGTACTTCCTCTATCCCTGTTTGTAAAACGCCTAGGCTAATGATGCGATTTCCTGTATTTTCATTGACTCCTGGGAGACAAATGTAAGATATCCCAGGAGTGCTATTTTTTCTCAGCTCACTCTCGTGAGAGTTTGCTGGCAGGGGAGGGGCAAGGAGAGTGGAGCAGGGCTGTGGTGAGTGACAGAAAAGCCAATGGATGGGGGCTGGATGGGGGCTGGACGAGGGCGGAAATAGGAGGAGGCCCCAAGGATAAATGTGTTTTCCCACAGAGAGAAGAGAAATTCAGCCAGCCAGCAAAAGGAGGATTGCCCTTCTATTTTTTATTTATTTCCATTTTTTAAAAAATTGTCCCATACCTTGCATGTGCCATCCCCAAGCTGTTTGTGTGGATTTGTATAGCAGCTGCAGCAAACTTCCCCTGCTGCTACCATAGCAACATGTAAGCAAAGTCCTGGAAGTGCTGGTTCTTTTGTGCAGGCGCGGCTGAGCCGATCCCTTCATGCACATGCTCTTCCAGGCCTTCGTGTACATGTTACTATAGCAACCACAGCGGAAGTGCCGCTGCTATAGTAACTGCTCCATATCGGGATGGAAGCACATTTTCTACTGTGCATGCATGACCGGGAGCCGTTTACCGCACATGCGCGAGATTAGAATTGGCGGCAAGGTGGAGTGGACAGAGACATTTCCAGGAGGACTGCGGTTGCGGCTTCATTTGCCCTAATTAGAAATAGCCGCTTACAATGCCAGCGTGGGAGATATAACAAAGGCATTTGACCCACAGAAAGGGAAAGCGCACATTTACAAGTTATGCTGTATGGTGATTAATCTGCATAATGATAATTTTATTTTGATTCAGCTACCTTGACTGCAGTTCCTCTTTAAGGCAATGACTAACTGGACAAACTGAAATATTTACTATGCAATTGAATTCTCCAGGTTTCAATTCACTTTAAGTAGTTCATCAAGCTGGCCCAACCAAACTCTTTCCATTACTAAGAAATACACCTGCTGTCAACGCTGTATAAACTGTATGTAGCATTAGCTACATAGAGTATACAGTGCTGTGTTCTGGAAGCGGTATGGGAACTTCCCATCCCACTCCTGAAACAAAATCAAGTCAGTCTGAGTGCTGCTCATCCATTAACAGGGAGCTTTGTTATTTCTGAATCAAAACAGGGCTTCTATACCATACCTGGCGATGACCTGAATGTTGTGGAGGCCTCTCTTGCACCTCCTGCCCAACACTCCCAAGGGTGCAGTCAGAGGGTGTGAGGGCACAGAGTGGCACAAGTGACGGAGTAGCTGGCTGGTGAAGTCTGCACTTAGGTGGATGAAGCTGGGGGCCATGGTCCTAGGAACAGGATACTGAAGCAGTTTGGCACCTGAGCAGGAGATGGTTGCAGAGCCATTATGCAAGCAACCGGGTAACAAGGGACTGAGTCAGCAGACAATGCAAATCCAGGAAGCAGGCCAAGGTCATTAACAGCAGGGCAGCGCAGTACAAAATCAGCAGACAAAGACAAGTCCAGTAAACAGGCTGCAGTCAGAGAGATTAGATGAAGAAGGTTAATGTAGGAGCAAAGGCAGAGTCCAGGAGAAACTAGGTCATACACAGGTAAGCAGCTTTAATGGATCAGGTCACAGGAATACAGGTACAAGCTGAAGACCATTCAGCAACTGCTCATGGTGACCGACCGGATTAAATTGGCAACTGGGCACCAAGTATGCACGCTAATTCGTATACGCACATGCGAGCACGATGAACAGGAATAGTACATCTTTCATAGAAGTATTAGCATGTGAACAATTCACACGCACATGAATATGAGCATAAGTTTACACTGGTTTTCTGCTTCTGGGAATCTGGTTGACCTTACAGCTTCTTTTGGCTGAGGTAGAGGGGTGGGCAGATGTCACAATATCCACCTCAGCCAATTAGAGGAAGCCTTGTATTCGTGCATAAAATATAAAGCTTTCTATGAATAGCTAAGCAGCGCTCGGCCTGACTTGATTTTGTTCCTGTAGTGGGATGGGAAGACTCCATAATGCTGCCAGAACACAGCAATGTATACTGTATGTAGGTGGTGCATGTCTTAGTATTTGAACTGGTTAATTTGGGCAAACTTGACCCAAATAAACTCTTTAAAGTGAAAAAAATCTTGGAGTTAGGCTTTAACCACATGCCGACCAGCGCACGCCGATGTACGTCAGCAGAATGGCACGGACAGGCAAATGGGCGTACAGGTATCTCCCTTTAAATTTGCAGCTGGGTCATCACATGCACACCGCCGGTAGCGTGCCTGCCGGTCGGGACCTCTGTGAGTCCGATTGCAGGTCTTGATCCCTGTGGGGATACCCGCGATCGTCTCACAGGGAGGAAGAACGGGGAGATGCTAATGTAAACAAGCATCTCCCCGTTCTGTCTTGTGACGGTGTCACTGATCTCTGCTCCCTGTGATGGGAGCAGAGATCAGTGACGTGTCATACACAGCCACGCCCCCCACAGTTAGAAACACTCCCCAGGGCTCACATAACCTCTACACTGCCACCTAGTGGTTAACCCCATTCACTGCCAGTGTCATTTACACAGGAATCAGTGGATTTGTATAGCACTGATTGCTGTATAAATTACAATGGTCCCAAAAATGTGTCAAAAATGTCCGATGTGTCCGCCATAATGTCGCAGTCCCGATAAAAATTGCTGATCTGCGCCATTACTAGTAAAAATAAAATATTAATAAAAATGCTATTTGCTATTGTCACAAGTGGGTGGGTTCGGGGTGCAGGTGGGAGTGAAGTTGGGGCTTGGGGGGGGCTTGGTATACATGTGCATACCAAGCTCCCCTCTGTAGTATAATGAATATAGGCAGAGATCACTTCTATATCCACTGACAGTTGATCATTGTAACCGCAAGTGTTACAATGTATCAGACTATCAGTTTATGAATGAATGGAATCTCTATACAGATTCCATTCATTCATGTCAAGTGCTACAGAGAAAGGGACTATCTTCATTCATTTCCTGTCTCAAAAAAGAGATACTGTGTGTGTATATATATATATATATATATATATATATATATATATATATGTGTGTATATATATATAAGTTTTATATATAAAACTGTAAAAATGTAAAAAGTTAAATAAAAAAAAACAAAAAAAAACACAGACATAGCAAGACCCACCCAGGCCCCAGGTCCGGCCGCACTCACTACCTCCACGGTGACGGTCCCCCCTACCCCACCACCCCTCCACGGCTTCCTCAGCTTCTCCTCCCTGCCAAACCAATCTATCCTGATTGGCCATGAGAAGTAGCCGGAAAACAATAGCGAATATTAATTTGCTATTGTCACAAGTGGGTGGGTTCGGGGTGCAAAACCTTTTTCAAGCCAATTAGAGCCTCATGGGGCTTGAAAAAAAATCATACAAACACCCCTGTATTAACTCCATACAGGTTAAGCTTTTATATTTAGTAGGGATTTAGCAGGGATTTTTTTTTAAATTAGCTGTGTTTTTATCTGCTACTAATAGTTTTAGTGTTTTTTTGCAAATATATTGGTTTGATAAACATTTGCGCAAATACCGCACAGTATAAAAAATCAGTAGCACCTTCTTTTTTTTCTCTAGAGGGCATATGCTTTCGGAAAATATATAGTTTTGGAGGTCTTTCACGAATTCTGAAAGCTGTAAAGGGAAAAAATGAAACCTTCAGATTGTTAGAGAAATTTTGATATTTACATTTGTGCGTACGTTCAATTTTCACTGTTTTAAAAAAAGGCACAATGTAAACATGACAAATATATGTTATTCATTAACTCAATACAGGTTAAGCTTTTATATTTAGTAAGAATTTTGTAAAATTTGCTGTATATTTATCTGCTAATCATGATTTTAGTGGATTTTTAGTAAAAATATTGTTTTGATAAACATTTGCGCAAATATCACGGGACCTTAGAAATCAGTAGCACCTTCTTTTTATTCTACTGGTCATGTGCTTTCAGAAAATATATGGTTTGGGGGGTCTTTTACATACTTTGGAAGCCGTGCATCATTCAGAATGCAGGTTCCCGTGTGAAAGGGGCCTTAGACTTCATGCACATGGCTGTAATAATTTTACTAGTCAGATAGGCAAGGTTTTCCAGGAGATAAGGTACTGCGTAATTGATTATTAAAATGATTGACTTTAGATATGTTTTTTTTAAGCATAAAAAAAATGGTTTTGAATGCACCTTTTTTTGAATCTTTGTATACATATATATATATAGGGATGTGCCCGCTGTTCAAGTTGAACGTAAGTTCGACTTGAACATCGTGTGTTCATCTGTTCAGGAGGCGAGAGAGCGCCCCGCCTCCTGAACCACACCAGGTCACATGCCCTCAACATGGGGGAGGGTGCTTTTGGGTAGCTTTTGGGACAAGGGCCTCATTCCCACAACCCTTGCCCGGTGGTTGTGAGGGTCTGCAGGTGGGGGCTTATTGGAATATGGAAGCCCCCTTTAACAAGGTGACCCCCAGATCCCAGCCTCCCCCCTGTGTGAAATGGTAACAGGGTACAAATGTACCCCTACCATTTCACAAAAAAAGTGTGAAAATTTTAAAAATGACATGACACGGTGTCAGGAAAGGCATGGCCGTACAGCAGGATTCGCACAGCAGACACGCACATTAATGGCGCACACGCGTGCATGCACACACATGCGCCTGTCACCAACGTTGGCGCCAAAGGGGCTATTTATTTTTTATTTTTTTCAAATAGTTTTTATTGAAAGGCTAAGATAATACAAATATCAATACAACGTAGTGATATAGAATAAACATGTGTATAGCATACAGGAGAATAGTTTTCAAAAATAATACAAATAAACACGGAGTCTTTTCAAGCAAATACAGGATTATTAGCCTCTCCTATTTATAAATACATTAACATCTCCTTTTAGTTACAGCCAAAGGATTTTATTCAAATGAGAAACAAAGCAAAAAGACAGAAAGAAAGAAGTTTAAAGTTAAGGCCGAAAATTATACAATTTTCCTAGTACCGATCCAAGGTGCCCATTGAAAATATAGGCCAGAAGATTTCCCCTCTGTCGTGGAAAGAATTTGTTCATACTTAAAGGTTTCATCTCTTTTTTTCGTTAGTTCACTAATGCTAGGGGGATCAGGGGATTTCCACTTTTGGGCTATCAAAAGTCTGGCTGTTGTCAAAATTTGAGCTACTATAAATCTAAGGGATGGCGGAAATTGGTCTATGTGTATGTTTAGGATTGCTAGTTCAGGGGTTGCATCTCTAAGAATACCAGTAGTTCTGGAGATAAGGGTAAATACTCCTCTCCAAAAACTTCTGGTGCAAGGGCACTCCCACACCATATGCAACAGCGTACCCACTTTTCCACACCCTCGCCAGCAAGCGTCCGAATTCTCCTTTGCAAATTTCGCTGTAATATATGGAGTGAAGTACCACCTAAGAAGTAGTTTCTGTGTTGTTTCCCAATGTGTTATGGATCTGATGTAGCGACTAGTACTTTTTATAGCTGCTTTCCATTGCTCATCTGAAAATGAGGTATCAAGATCTCTCTCCCACCTCTGAAGAGGATGTGTTTTTGTAAATTGACTTTTAGATTGCAAGAGATCATAAAAAAGGGAAATGCCCCCTTTGACTTTCGTTACATCAGTCCAAAACTACCATGCCTGGTGAGGAATTAGAACAGCGGTGCCTCCATGTTGTTTTAGAAAAGAAGCTATTCGTAAATAGGTAAAATAGGCTGTGGAGGGAATATCGTATTTAATCGCTAGAGTTTCAAAAGGGATCAGCTTATTGTTTTTGAATAGATCCGAGACCAATGTCAGGCCCTTTTGTTCCCAGAGTGACAAATCAATATCTGTCATGCAAATACACAGTGAAGAAATAGGAGTTGATATCTCCGTCAAGTTCTGGTAGTTGGATACAGTAAGAATAAATTGAGTCCAGGTATCTATCACTAATTCGATTATGGGGTGTTGCGACATAACACTTGTGTTAGGAAATGAGGACGCCAACAATGTAGAGTATAATGAATTGGGGAGTAGCCAAGCACTCTCAATGGTAGCCCATTGTTTATCCGCTTCTGGTTGAATCCAATACTTGATTTGATCAAGGACACATGCCTTATAATAATCTCTTAGTATAGGGAACCCCATACCCCCCAAATCTTTTCTTCTACATAAAATAGTATTAGAACTTCTAGGTTTCCTTCCTTGCCACACAAATGAAGATAGCTGCGCTTGGGCCGATATGAAAAAGGACGGGGGAATTCGAATTGGTAATGCCCTGAAGAGATATAGAAGTTTCGGGAGTATCAGCATTTTGTATGCTGCTAGTCTTCCCATCCAAGATAGATAAAATTTCGTAAGTTTGTTCAGCTCATGGTGAAGGGAGGAGAGTAAGGGTAAGAAGTTAGCTTTAAACAGGCTAGAAGTAGGCGACATTATCTTAATGCCTAAATATGGAATTGGTTGATTCGTCCATGGGTAAGGGAATCTTGTGGCTAGGTCTTTACGAGTTTTCCCCTTAATATTGATTGCAAGCAAGTTTGATTTAGACGCATTAACCTTGTAGTAAGAAATTTTATTAAACTGTTCTAAAGTGTCGTGAACTGCTGGTAAAGAGAGGGATGGCTGTGATAGGGATAAAATGACATCATCGGCAAATAGCGTAAACGAATGAGAAAATTTCAAAATTGGGATACCTAGGATGTCTGGATGCGTGCGAATTGTTTCAGCTAGGGGTTCCATTATGAGGGCTAAAATTAACGGAGACAACGGGCACCCTTGTCTCGTCCCATTTGTAATGTTAAAGCTTTCCGAAAACATCCCTTCCGTGAATACCATCGCCGAAGGGTTAGTGTATAGGGCCGAGATAGCAGAATGTATGCTCCCCACCATACCAAATTTGGTGAGTACTCGACTTAGATAGCCCCAGTGGACCCTATTGAAGGCCTTCTCCGCATCTAAAGTAAGAAGCAGAGAAGGATCCCTCGAGGTCTCGGCCGCATGGATCAAATTAATAATTTTCCTGGTGGCATCAGGGGCTTGACGACCCTTAATAAATCCCACTTGGTCGTTTTTAATTAGGGAAGGTAAAATTGTGGATAGCCTATTTGCCAAAATTTTTGCGAAAATTTTTAGGTCAACATTTAATAAGGATATCGGTCTGAAGTTTTGAGTGGACTCTGTTGGTTTCCCCGGTTTGAGTATTGTTATTATTGTGGCGGCCAACATTTCTTGAGGGAATGAGGTGGTTAGAGTAGCTTTCTCAAATGTT
Source organism: Lithobates pipiens (assembly GCF_037356315.1). Taxonomy (NCBI): domain Eukaryota; kingdom Metazoa; phylum Chordata; class Amphibia; order Anura; family Ranidae; genus Lithobates; species Lithobates pipiens. The sequence goes on from NW_027507758.1 coordinate 119,799,256, forward strand.
TTTAGTAAATGTCTACCTATGATGGGGTAGAATGAGCGATAGTATTCAGATGAAAAGCCGTCTGGGCCTGGGGATTTATTTAGCGGTAGCGCTAAGATTGTTTTGTGAAGTTCACTCAGTGTTATGGGTTCGTTTAAATCGCTCAGTTGGTCCTTGTCTAGGCTTGGAAGTGTTAACTTGTCAAGGAAGCGTTCGATAGCGTCTGTGGTCGGTTGGAGAATGGAGTTGTCATCTCTTAAATTGTAGAGGGCGCTATAGTAGTCCCGAAAAGCGTTAGCGATGTCTTTTGGGTTGGAAAGTTTGGCCCCGGTAGTCGGATGATAAATGAAAGGTATCTTTTGTTTGATGGTTCTTTCCCTAGTTTGTCTAGCCAGTAGCTTTCCTGCCCGATTCCCTTGTTGATAGCACGTGCTCATGTTGTGATATCAACAATAATCTGAGTTCGTGCCTAAGACTGTCTAGTTGAGAACCTACCTTATGTTGGGGCGCCTGTTTGTTTTGGGATTCCAATTTTTCAATCTGGGAAAGGAGACTATCAATTTTTAGATTTCTCTGTTTGACGGCCGTACATTTTAATTTGATTAATACCCCTCTCATAAACGCCTTGTGTGCGTTCCATACCGTGAAGGGGTCCGACACAGACTGGGCATTGTTTTTAAAATAATCCTGTAACTCCGAGACAATCTGCTGCTTAAATTTGGGATGTGAGAAAAGAGAGGCATCGTTTCTCCATCTATTAGCCCTAGTCTCCGTCGGACGACCCTCCACCACTACGGAAACTGGGGCATGGTCAGACCACAAGATATTATGTATCGAAGACACGGTAACTTTCTGAAGTAGAATTTTGTCAACCAGAACTAAGTCTATTCTAGAGTACGAATTGTGTACGCTAGAGTAATCCCTTTCTGAGGAATGTTGGCATCTCCATACATCGAACAGACTATAAGCTGCCATAAAGTGTGCAAGGGTAATCCTACCCCCGGATTTGCGAGGTCTAGAGGACACATCCAGAACTTGGTTCGGTATCGTGTTGAAATCACCACAGAGTATAAGATGACCCCTGCGCACTGATACAACCTTCTTGCCTAACCTGTGCAAAAAAGACAATTGTTTGGAATTCGGTACATACACATTAACAATAGTATAAACCACGTTGTCTATTTCCTCTATTAGAATAATATATCTACCCGCAGAATCTATTTCAACCTGCAAGCATTTAAATTGCAACTTATCTCGAAGCAGTATAGCTACTCCTCTCTGTTTCTTCTGAGCATTGGACAAAAATACAGTTGGAAAATGTCTATTCTGAAGCTGCGGGTGTTTTGAGTCCAGAAAATGTGTTTCCTGAAGACAAAGAACGTCACTTTGTAGTTTCATGGCTTCTTTCCACAATAAGCTTCTTTTGTGAGGGCTGTTAAGACCTCTAACATTAAATGTCGAAATCTTAAATCCCATCTTGAGAACGTGAAGGGTGATAAATGAACAGGATCCTGGATCGGCACTAGTAGCAGTGCGAGGAAGTCCAATCCGACTTACAGTTGCGGTGGACACAAAAAATTAAACGTAAGGAAAAAAAAAAACGATAAAGAGAATAAGTAGGCACTTAGACTGTAGAGAAAAGTGAGGTAGTTAGTCCCAAGTGGTGACAAAACAAAAGAAACAAAACTTCAACTTGTAAGGTCCTGAAGGAACAAGGTACAGCAGACCACAAGGTAGCGTGTAGCCTAAACTGGTCTAAGTAAAGTCCAGAGGAGAAAAAAAAAAAAAGAAGATTGCAACGAATCTGTAGGGAAAAAAACCCTTTAAACAACGGAGGGCAAAAGAGAACCACATAGGTATCCACCGAGCACCGGAGCTCTAAGGTTTAGTAAGGATGAAAAGAAATATCTGGGAGGTCAGTCCGGTAATCGTCTCGGCCAGGCAGGGGATTCGGCACGGGGAGATGGAGTCCCGGATGGCGAGCTCTCTTCCTTGGCCAAGATTTGCCATTCCCTGAGGAGTCGAATGCCTTCTTCGGCTGATTTAATAGCCGTGGTGGACCCATCTTTGGAGACTAGAAGTCTAGCTGGATATGCCCACTTGTACGGAATTCGATGGTTTTGCAGGGGTTTCGTTATCGTCGCCAGGGTTCGTCGTCTTTGCATCGTAAATGCCAACAAATCTGGAAAAAAAGACAAGGCTTGTGCGGACAGAGGTATGGTGTCCGGGTTGCGGATACAGAGAAGGAATTTTTCTTTAGTTTGAAAAAAATGGATTCTAGCGATCGTGTCCCTCGGTAAGTGATCTGGGATGTGTCTAGGTTTAGGAAGCCTATGGATTCTATCAATGGCGAGGTCTGTTAGCGATGCATCCGGTAAAGCTTCCTTTAGGATTGTTTGGAAAAATGGGAGCAGGTCAGCAGGTTTCACTGATTCTGGTATACCTCGGATTTTGATGTTATTGAGTCTCGATCGGTCCTCGAGGTCGGCCATTTTCTCTTTCATAATAAGCAATTCGTCTTCCTTCTCATTATGAGCATCTATAACCTCGTTAATAGTACCTGCAAATTCACTCATTTTACGTTCTATGTGGGCAACTCTGTTATCCACAGCCCTGACTTCCTCTTTGAAATGACTAGTGAGGGATAGAATGTCTGCATGCAGAGTGCTCCGAAGTGATACCAGCATATCTTTCAGGGTGGTGTCAATAACTGGCTGGTTCTTGGTAGGGAATTCAAGTATGGAGTCCTGTAACTCTCTCGTGTCGTTCAGGGACGCATTACACACACCCTCCTCTTCCTCTCTCTGCATGTGAGGCTGTTTAGCCTTGATAGGGCTGGAGGTGGATGAAGCTGATGGAGAGGTAAGCTTGTCCCCCTGTGGCGGATCGGTCTGGTCTTTGGCTTGGTAAGCTACAGATGCTCTGCTGCTCACATGTCTGCCTTTCCCCTCATCACCCTGCTTACCGGCGCCATCTTGGGACTGTGAAGTGCGGGGCTGCCGATAGAAATCCGTCATTCGGCTTAGACGTTTTGCCTCCTTTCTCCTGCGGGACATGTTCTGTATTGTTGCCCGACCTCCGCTATGTAATTACCGCTGAGTTTGGCCCCCCAGGTCCGTCGGAAAAAGCTCCGGTGTATAGGCGGTGGACGGAGCTCTCTTACACTGCGGCCATACTCCTCGGCTGCCGGCCACGCCCCCCCCCCCAAAGGGGCTATTTAAAGTGAGTGCACCAAAGTCTTCTTGCTATTTGGTCTGCAGCTTCTGTGTGTCCTGAAACCCATTATCCATGCTGACTTCTGATCTTTGACCCGGCTTGCTCTTACTAACCTTGTCTGCTTGATACCCTGACTCCAGCTTGTTTTTTGGACTTCTCGTCTGCCTGCTGCTCTGCCTGATCCACCAGAATGTTACCGACCCGGCTTGCCTAACTCTGCATCCACTCCTCTAGCCTGCTGCAGTTCTGCTTTGCGAATAGCACCAGTTCCTGTTTCCTCTGCAATACAGTCTACCACAGTCTTGGTCTACCCAGCTCTACCGTTCTGCCTGCTGCATCCAGCCATACCGATACTGGACTGATCCTAGGCACTCCTGCATCACTGTGCTTCTGTGGCTGCTGTCTAAACCTCAGGGGCCCACAAGCCAGTGCAGTAGGAGAGGCTCTCCTCTTCATGTCAGGCTCACGATCCAGGTACATGACACACGGCTTACCACTTTCACACTTTTTTTGTGAAATGGTAGGGGTACATTTGGATCCTGTTACCATTTGACATGGGGGCCAGGATCTGGGGGTCTCCTTGTTAAAGGGTACTTCCAGATTCCGATAAGCCCCAAAGCACCCTCCCCATGTTGAGGGCTTGTGGTTTGGTAGGGTTTCCTGCGGCCTGCCAGGTTGCTTGCTCAGATATGGATTTTTGGGGGACCCCCATGCCATTTAAAAAAAATCTTGCCATGGGGCTCCCCTTAATATCCAAACCAGACCTTAAGGGCCTGGTATGGAATTTGAGGGGGCCCCCACGTAAGTTTTTTTTTTAAATTTTGGTTCAGGGTTCCCCTTAATATTCATACCAGACCCAAAGGGCCTGGAAATGGACTGTGGGGGAATCCCATGCCGTTTTTTCCAATTACTTTTATGTGTATTGCCGGGAACGACAATTCATTATAGCCGCGGAGTATTTAACATTTTTAAATATTTCACTTTTATTGTTTCACTTTAACCATTATTAAAATCACTGCTCCTGAAAAAAAACTGCAGTTTTTAAAACTTTTTTTGCATTGATACATGTCCCCTGGGGCAGGACCCGGGTCCCCAAACACTTTTTATGATAATAACTTGCATATAAGCCTTTAAAATTAGCACTTTTGATTTTTCATGTTCGTGTCAGTGTTGGAACAAATTTTTTGCCTGTTCGCATGTTCTGCTGCGAACCGAACCGGGGGGTGTTCGGCTCATCCCTACTTGTATAGAAACATTTACGTGCATGTGGATGCCCCTGTTAAAAACAATACAGCTGTATTCAGATTTGTAAGCAAAAAATGCTTTGAAATGTGTTTTGTATGGCTGTGTGCATGAGTCCTAAAAAGCAAAACTTCACTAAATAACATGCCTAGGGATGCCCTAATCCTGCCTGTGAAGTGGTTCATCTGTACAATGTATCCAATCTATTAAAGCATAACTGACATTTACAAAGAAAAAAATGTGTTTAAATTTGTAAACAAACGTCCACCTATAATAGATCTTTATCCTCAATGAGGGTCTAGTATATTTGTTAATGGGGGACCCTCATAGTTCATAGCAAACCCTTCAAGTTTGGTATGAATTTTAGGGAGGCTTCATGAAAACACAAAGAAGAGTGAGGTTCCCTTAAGATTCAGAAGCAGTACTTGGTCTGGCGGACCAGAGTCCGCCGGACAATCCGCCCATGTGTGGGCTCTGGCGGACTTTTTCTTCCCAAAAGTCTGGCAGACTTAGAAAGAAGTCTTGACTCAAAATTGTCCGCCGGACTCGGCAGTCCGGTGCACAATCCGCCCGTCTTTGTGCTAGTCCCTCGGGACTGTAACATCATAAGGCGCGGGATCACCATGTGACATCACCCGGTGACCAAGCCCCTTATGCCTATATAAGTCGCCGCACAACACGTCCCTGCCATTACGGTCGGAGAGAGCATTGTGCCAACATCATAAAGAAGAAGAAGAAGAGAAGAAAAAGGAAGAAGAAGAAGGTGACAGCGACAAGACTGGGCCAACGCTAGCAAAAGAGCTGCAAGAAGATAGCGGAGGCCCGGCAGAAGAAGCGAAGAGTGGGACAAGACCCCCGAAGTCGGAAGAAAACCCCCGGACAGCGGCAGTGATGAAGGAGAAAGTCGGGCTCCTCCACTAGTAAAAGAGCTAGTGGTAAAAGAGCAGAAGATATCGGAGGAGTCCGGCAAGAAGACCCCCCGAAGACGGAAGAAGAGCCCCGGAGCTGTCTAATAAAGTATTTTAAAAACCTGTGTTGTGTTTTTTTTATTAACACTTTTTTCCCCCAGGTTAATGGGTAGGGGTACATCATACCCTATACTCATTCACATAGGATGGGGGGCAGAATCTGGGGGCCCCTTATTAAAGGGGGCTCCCGGATTCTGATAAGCCCCCCGCCCGCAGACCCCGACAACCAACGGCCAGGGTTGTCGGGAAGAGGCCCTTGTCCTCATCAACATGGGGACAAGGTGCTTTGGGGTGGGGGGGGGGCCGCAGGGCCCCCCTTCCCCAAAGCACCCCCCATGTTGAGGGCACGCGACCTGGTACAGCTCAGGAGGAGGGTGTCCCCACCCCCTTTCCTGACCAGCCGGGCCGCGTGCTCGGATAAGGGTCTGGTGTGGACCTTGGGGAGACCCCCACAGCGTTTTTTCGTCGTAGGGGTTCCTCTTTAAATCCATACCAGGCGACGGGGCTCACGAGGTGTCAATCTCGCCGATGGAGGCAGCGACATTGACTTCCTTCGCTAGTCCTGTCTACCTGGAGTCACGTTCAAAATGAACAGACTTTACTCCGTGTGCGGGCAAGTCCGTTCATTTGGAAAGTTCGGCAGTCCTCTGCCGGAAGTCCGGTGGGTTGTCCGCCGGAAAAGTCTGGTCGTGTGTGGGCATGTGTGGCCAAGTCTGCTTGTTCGGAAAGTCCAGCGGACCTCTGCTGCAAAGTCTGCCGGATATTCCGATCATGTGTACGTGGCATAAGGGGTACATAGTACTTCTACTCATTCAAAAAAAATTCAACACTACACAGTGTTTGACAAGTCCTTTAATTAGAATAAATATAAGTCCCATGATATACAGTACATCCGCCACCAATCACTACATCCAGTGATGCAAATCCACACCAATCACGATGCCTGACAACCACAGACAAGCAGAAAGAAATAAAAGAGCCGCTCGGCATCATGTGTGGTCTAGGTGATGCCATTGCACATATATGAGCATGAACATATATGGTTAATGATATCACGATGATGCCAATGAGGCTCGCCCCTTTGTAAATAACAGCTGTCGTCCACTAGACCTATCATTTGCTGGGAGTGACGTGGTGGGACCAGATGGATAACAGTAGGCGTCGGACATCATTATGATCACCTTGATTGACAGTGGATGCACACTGTGGAACTTTTTTGTGTTTGTAGGTTTTTTGTGAATGAGTAGGTATATTATGTACTGTAAATACTAGGTATCCCTCCTTCACATGGGGGTGGTATCTGGGGCTATCTTGTTAAAAAAGACTTGCAGATTAAAATTAGCTCCCCAGAGCACACATACTTCTGCAACCACTGGGCCAGGGTTGTAGAAAAAAGGCCTTTGTTCGCTTTAGGAGGGGGTGGGTCCCCCCATGCTGAGAGCATAAGGCCTGGTGTGGTTCAGGATGGGGAGTGAAGACTCATATCCCCCTTTGCTTTATCTTCCATGCTGCTTTCTCTGATTAGGGTCAGGAATGGATTTTTAAGGGGGCGCTCGTCTATATTTTTTCCTTTATTTTTTTCAAGTGGTTCCCCCTAAAATCCACACTAGAGGCATATATAGACTATGGGAGAGACCCTCACATAGTTGTTTTTTATGCTGGGTTCCACCTTAAATTCATACCAGACCAAAAGGGTCTGTAGATAATGGGTACTCCTGTGTCATTTATTTTTTTAACAATCCTGGCTCCCGTGCTTGCATGGCTATTAATTACTGGCTATGTAAGTGAAAGAGGTCGCTGATGGCACAAGTTGTTGAGGTCTCAGTGATTACTGCAACCTCCTGTGTCCTTAACAACCATTGACAGTGGGATGCTGTCAAGTATAATGCAGTAGTAATAATTCTATCATACCTGATGCTCCTGTTGAATAGGTAAATGCTCAGGTATTTGTCTAAATACCTAAACAGTTAAGGTTCAGTCCAAACTTGTGTTTGGACCCAACTTTAAGCTCATCTCTATTCCTGAAGGCAATTGCAATTTACCAAAACACCAGACTACAACTACTTAGATCATCCCCCATGCCGGATTACATTAAACTGGTCTTAAAGACCACTGCTGCTACAATGGAGATTAAGCTATTTTTGAATTTCTGAGGAGCTGTCCCTTTGCGAGGAGTGGGAACTTTTTTCAAGGAAATGTACCCTTTTCTGATACTCTTGTGGTAGAAAACTTTTAAAGCTGAGCTCCAGCCTTACCTTCAGTCTTGCACCTTTGTACATGATCCTCTCCTGTACTGAAATTGCTTGGCTCTAGTTCATTAGAACTCTAGATTTTACTGCAAACTGGGAACTTACAGTGTGCATTAGTAGCTGCAGCAAGTCAGATAGAGTCCACTTTATTCCTGGCTGGGAAACAGCATCATCTATCCTTATCCTTTCCAGCCAGACTCTCCATGGCCTACCACTTTCATTCATTTGATTTTACTTGTTTCAATCATAGAGGCTCAGCATCAAATGTGAGTGTTACCAAAGGGTAATCTAAATGCAAATTTAGCCTGACTAAGAATGGCCCTTCCTCTACATTGACACCCACCCATCAAGGCATTTTGATATTTGCATATTTCCTCCCAAGAGTCATCCCACTATTTGCATCAGGGGTGAGGTCTCTTGAGGTGTACTGAGGCAAAGTGCTATGATGTTTCCAGAAAGCTGCCTGCATTGCATAAAGAAGCACAAAGACACAGTGATGACATCACTAGGTACAAAAAAAGATATGTAATTGTATCTGGGTCCTCACTGGCTCTGTGTGCATTCTCCACCCCCTCATCCTTTCACCCCGCCCCCGCCACATTTTTATTTTGGGCTGAGAGAAGTCCCCTCTACTTTAATTTCCCTGCTGCAGTGGCGGTGAACAAATCAGCAGCAGTGGAGAGCCTGCAAGGAGACAATTTGATGATATGATAGTCACAAAGGATCAGGGGATATGTAGTCTTTAAAAGGGCACTGCATAATACAAGCAAATGATATGTGCCACTACAAGGGACACAAATCTTTGCACACAAATTTAGGAGAGAACTGGCTTTTCCTGGGCAATCCTGTAGTGATCAGGTGGGGAAATCAGTGTGTGGGGTCTGCTGTGCATGCCTATACATGCTGATATTGCTGTGCATGCCTATGCAGAGAGCAGAGCCTGGTGTGTGGGGACTGGAGCTTGGTGTCCTTGCTGTGTTCTTAGAGCAAGAAGACAGAGCCTGTGAGGACAAGAGCAGGAGACAAAACCACAGAAAGAAGCTGTGTCTTGGGACCAGAGCTGGGAAGACCCAGTGCTATGCGTTCACAGCATGGTGTGTGAAGTCATCACCTTATATGGTACAACTGAAATGATGAAAAAGAGGGGGATAGAGACACCCCTTCAGCCTGCGCACCCTGGATCACCTCTAACGTGTTATAAATAAATCTGGGATAAAGCAGCTCATAATAAAGCTCAATGGCATATGTGAAACAACTGTGGTTTCATACCGTGCTTAACACAAACATCAAATACAAAACATATAAATAAGCAATAAGAATAGTAATAATAAAATCAATATAATAATTGTGCAAAGTCCATACACCGCCACCAAAATAAGTACAAAACAAGTGATGGTGATATCTTGTTAACAATGAATCCAACAAGTGTGTAATCACAAGTGATAACAACTGGTCATGCTGAAAAAATTAAATACGAGTGAACCATTCAATATAACTAATATAGGGATGTAACCTAAAAAGAAAAACTGAATGGTAAAGTCCAAAATAGTCCAAATTCAATGTTCCACCAGATGCGACTATTAAAGGAGAATCCTTAACGCTCTATTTACTAGTGACGTAACACAGTAGCACCCAAGAAGCAGTGACAGGATATGATAGGAAAGGTCTTCCACCACCAATAACACTGCCGTTTACCAGACTCAAGGATCTCTTTTTAGGGAGATCTCCAACAGCCTGTGGCTCTTCCCCCAGCCAGGTGGAACATTGAATTTGGACTATTTTGGACTTTACCATTCAGTTTTTATTTTTAGGTTACATCACTATATTAGTTATATTGAATGGTTCACTCGTGTTATTTTTTTCAGCATGACCAGTTGTTATCATATATTTGATATTTTTTTCAGCACAGCTAAAAAAAAAATCCATTGTTTTGTTTAGTGTGTGTATCTCACATATCTTAGTTGCAGCAGATAATACATTTGTTTTTTATTTTGTGGTTTTTCAATCACTTCAGAACACTTTTTGGGACAGCGCAGTATCACACATTTTGTAATCACAAGTACCTTCTTCCATCAGCCCTAGGCAAAACATCCTACTCACCAAAGGTATATGACACCCATGACAGGTAGTCGTTACCATCATGTCAGGCAGAAATCTCCAGGGTACCAGTTCACAAAGTACCACACCTGCCATGTAGCAGTATGGTAAGCCATAGGTTCAAAAAGAAACAAAGGAACTTCTCATAGTGTAGTAGGTTTTTAAAATTGAATGTAAACAGCTAAAATTGCACTTAAGACATAGTAGATCAAGATACGCTTACAGAAAAAAAGCAAGCAGGGACGTTGATCGTGTTCCACCTGTGCTCTAAGAAATTGCAGAAGTGATGTGGCACGTATTACCCGACCCAATAATATGTGCCACATCACTTAGCAACAGTGCTACATGCCTGTGATTTTTTATACCTTTGTGAATAACACTCATTTTTATCTGTATTAAACTCCATACATGCTACACTTAGAAGGCTCTTGTGTTCTCTAATCTCTCCTGTTATTTTCTAGAGCTGCTTCTTGCTCCAACACTGAGCTGCCACTACAGTGAGCATTGTATATGGATTTTAACTGACTTTTTAGGAACTCTTACGGGAACTGTCATCATCCTTATTGAGAACTCTAGGCTCATACTCAGTACCTACATTTTGCGCCAATATTTATTTGTATAAAGTTCTTGTATACATATGTTTTCTTTTTCAAGTGCTTTCTTTTTAATTGTTATAGATGTAATCAATGGATATTTAATCATATTTTTCCCAATGGCATGGGAAGGTCAATCATATTCTATACTGAATTGTCAGATATATACAAATAAAAAAATCAAGGTAGCCTTTAATTTGATTGATTTTTAGGCCTTAAAGGGTGTACGTAGAATTGGAGCACATTTTGTAGTCTCCCCCTGGGTATGCACTTTTTCTAACACATGGCATCATATGTGAATACTAATGGCAACAATGGGGTCTGAATGTTGGAGGCCTTTTCCTCATACATATCAATTTAATGTTTGATGTCATCTCCAGATACTTCCTTTGTCTGATGAAGCAGATTTCAAATTATCAGCAAACACATTGAGACATACCACTATCCACTTGCAAGCACTATAACAACTTTCAAGAAATATGTTATAATTGCATATATTAGCAGTTGTTGGGAAAGGGTAGTCCATATTAATAGGGTATCTGCGATGTGCATGTGTACTTTGTTACTGTACCTAATTTAGCTGCCTACATTTTTTATTTAATCTTTTTTATAAATGTACAATAATAACAAGATTTTTAATAAACTTTAATTTTGTAGTTGTGGTATACTAAATGTAACACTTGAAGTTTCCGTTATGTGTTTAACCAGTAATGAGTAGGGATGAGCTTCGTGTTCGAGTCGAACGTACGTTCGACTCGAACATTGGCTGTTCGTGCGTTCGGCGAATTCCGAACGTTTTGGCCGTTCGCGTCAAAATTCGAGTGCCGCGCGCGCGGACCACAATGCACTGCGTTGGCGCAGTGCATTGCTGTCCGATGATTGGCCAAGCATGCACTGTGACCCCGCATGCTTGGCCAATCGCAGCGCCGGCAGCGAGGAGAGCCATGATTGGCCACAGGCATCCTGCCTGTGGCCAATCATAGCTCAGACTGTGTAGTGCACGCCCCACACTATAAAAGGCCGCCTTTAAGGCGGCCTCCTGTAGTGTGTTACTTTGCATCTGAAGCAGTGGGTGTTCTGTGTACCTTCAACACAGTACACACCAATCGTTTTTGGCTGATTTCCTATCTTGCTGCTGTGTAGTGGTTGTTGTCTGTGCCCTGACTGCAGTATACACCACTATATTCACCTCACCTATATAGCTAGTGATCTAGCTTTAACCACTTAACAACTGCCCATTGCCGATTAACGGCTTCAGGGCGGTTGTTTAACTCAGAGAGGCCGTTAATTAACGGCCTCCCAGAATTCTGCTCTCGCGTGCCCCGAGGTGTGCGCACTCGAGAGCATCCGTGACCGCCGGGTCCATAGGACCCGGCGCATCACGGTAAACGGCCGCTCATAGCGGCCGTTTACCACGTGATTGCTCCGTCAAATGACGGAGTGATCACTTGGAAACAAACCGGCGTCATGTTATGACGCCTGTTCCTCCCTCCCCTTTCTGTACCGATCGGTACAGCGGAGGGGAAAGAGATCGGTGTCAGCAGCGATGTGGGCTGCATCTGCAGTGCCCACATCGCTGCTCACCGAATTTAACCCCTCAATTCCCTGCCAATACTCTGCAATACCAGTGCATACTCTGCAGTATCCTGCCATTACTCTGCAGTACCCCGCCATTACTCTGCAGTACCCCGCCATTACTCTGCAGTGCAGTACCCTGCCATTACTCTGCAGTGCAGTGCCCCGCCATTACTCTGCAGTGCAGTACCCCGCCATTACTCTGCAGTGCAGTACCCCGCCATTACTCTGCAGTGCAGTACCCTGCCATTACTCTGCAGTGCAGTACCCTGCCATTACTCTGCAGTGCAGTACCCTGCCATTACTCTGCAGTACCCTGCCATTACTCTTCAGTACCCCCCATTACTCTGCAGTAACCCCCATTACTCTGCAGTAACCCCCATTACTCTGCAGTACCCCCCAATACTCTGCAGTACCCTGCCATTACTCTGCAGTACCCCGCCATTACTCTGCAGTACCCCCCATTACTCTGCAGTAACCCCCATTACTCTGCAGTACCCCCCACTACTCTGCAGTACCCGTCATTACTCTGCAGTACCCCCAATACTCTGCAGTACCCTGCTATTACTCTGTAGTACCCCGCCAATACCCCGCCAATACTCTGTAATACCCTGCCATAAATTGCCATACCCAGCCATACTCAGAGATACCCAGCCATACTCGGTGATACCCTGAAGTACCCAGCCATAGACGCCCCCCACCCCTCACCGCCCTCTGGTGCTTCTACCAACTCGCCAGTACGATCAAAGCCAGAATCTTTTTTTTAATTTTTTATTTCAGGCTTCCCAGCCTAGAGGTGAGATGTGGGGTCATATTGACCCCCCAGATTTCACTGTAAAGAGGACCTGTCATCCCATATTCCTATTACAAGGGATGTTTACATTTCTTGTAATAGGAATAAAAGTGATCAAAAATATATTTTTGGGAAAAAAAATGTCAAACTAAAATAAAGTAAAATGAACAATAAAAAAATAAAATAAAAATTAAAGCGCCCATGTCCCCATGTGCTCGCATGTGCCACACATGTGAGGTATCGCCGAGAATGTTAGAGCGAGAGCAATAATTCTAGTCCTAGACCTCCTCTGCAACTCAAAACATGTAACCAGTAAAAAAATATTTAAAGCGTCGCCTATGGGGATTTTTTAAGTAGCGACGTTTGGCGCCATTCCACGGGCATGTGCAATTTTGAAGAGTGACATGTTTGATATCTATTTACTCAGCATAACTTCATCTTTCACTTTATGCAAACATTGGGCTAACAAGTGGTTAATAATAGAGCTTGCAGCCAGTAGTGTTAGGCGTGCTGTCTGCGTGCTCTGTACCCAGTACATACCGCTATAATATAGGGCAGGCCCCTACTTTCAAACATCCAACTTACAAACATCTCCTACTTGCAAACGCAAGGAGACAGCAGCAAGTGAGATGAAAAAAGATGGACGACAAAACAAATTATACAGGGGTGATAACCCTTCCCTATGTTTTCCAAAAAGCTTAAAGATAGTTTTTTTGACTGGAGCTACACTTTAAAAATGTACCGGTTGAAAATGACAAACAGATTCAACTTAACACAACAAACCTACACAGTCCCTGTCTTGTTTGCACCGCCTGTATACTGCTGTTCTGAGTATATAGGGCCTGGGGGCCACACGCATTTCCTTTTTTTAATATGGGTACGGGGTTCCCCTTAATATGTGTACAAGACCCAAATAGGCTGGTAATGGGCAGGGAGGGCTACCCATGCCATTTTTCTGAATGATTTTCAACCATATTGCAGGAACCAGATATAACATTAAAACCGCAAGCAGTTTTAAATGGTGTTATTTCCGTTTAATGTCATTTTGTGCAGGGACTGTTCTAAACACGGGAAACACGTGGCACTTCACAGGCATACTATAGACACCCCCCAGGCACCATATTTAAAGGAATATTTCACTTTTTTTTTTTCACTTTAATCGTCATTAAAATCACTGCTCCCGCCAAAACGGTAGTTTTTAAAACTTTTTTTTGCAGTGACCCATGTCCCCTGAGGCAGGAGGCAGGTCGCCAAACCCTTTTTAGCACACTATCTTGCATATTAGCCGTTAAAATTAGCACTTTCCAATTCGAACGTTCGAGTCCCATAGACTTCAATGGGGTTCTAACGTTCGTACCGAACGCGGGGGTCGTTCGCAAGTTCTGGTGCGAACCGAACCGGGGGGTGTTCGGCTCATCCCTAGTAATGAGGAAGTGGTCTAATTGGCATGTGGTTGTCTGGATATTCTGACCACTTTTTACTATTTTTAAAGAATACATAACTAGATTAAAAGGTTATTTTATTTCTATCTATGCTTTAAATTTATATAAAGTGCCAATATGGGTTAACATGATATTGTTAGAGTAGAGCCACATGCCCCGTCCCCCTCAAGGTACCATATACTTTGTCCTTCCTTATTGTCTGCTCTTGTTGTACAGTATATTGAGACTGAGTCTTTGTATTTCTTCTGCTTACTGCATTCTTGTTTCCACTCTGATGTGTGTTCCCATTGTGAATTCTGACACATTTATCTGTTAGCGTATTGTAAGTCCTTGGGCCAGCTCAAAAAAAAGTGGTTTAATATATGAAAAAGCGTATTGAGGTTTTTTGGGGTTATTCTTGCCTCATTTTGACCTCCCCCCCCCCCAACCCACACACACATTCTCTGTCCCAACCACTGAATCTCCTTTTTTGTTCTGAAGATCTTTCATGGTGTTTCTGACTATTTTATGACCAGTGGCTTGTTGTGGTTGCAGAGGACACGTATAATTTAATAACAAAACTTTCAAATGTTTATTTTTTTTAAATGTATATTAATTTTTACCATAAAACAACATAAAGAATAATTTAGATTTTATTGGATATTTTAGAAGATTACATTGCATAACAATATTATAATTGTTAAAGTAATGCTTTTAAATTCAAAGAGGAAGTGATGAAACTTAGCTATGACTCTTATCTATATTTAGCATTGGATAAAAAAAAAAAATCCTACCAGTGTAAACTAACAACGTCTATTCATTTAGTGAAATGAATTGCTCCTCATCCTTATGGAATTCATAATGCTAAATTAAAAAAAAAAAGTCCAGGGCTAACAAAGTTCCTAGTTTGCTGGTCATAGGATGTGTGATATTATTCTAATTACTGCTACAGACTGTTACAGAGTGAGGTCCCACAAGCTTTTAAAGATAGCTAGAGCAAAATGAAACCAGGAATTGTGATCTCTTTGTAGTCAAAGCATCATTAAATTATCAAATAAGGGAGCACAGTAATGCACACTATACAGGGAAAGCAGGCCACACTCAGACCAGAGAGTGGTGCTAGATTTTCCGCTATAAAGTTTAGGGCCTGGATTCATCAACTTATTTATTTTTTCCTAAGCACCAGATTTACTGTTCCCTCTGCTATAAAATGATACTTAACCTTTATTTTTATCTGTCACTGAATCCTACTTAAAAATGTCAATTGTAATGGGTAACTGTTTTGCTTAAAATAGGAGTATCTGAAAGAGGAACCTCCAGCCTAAAGGTAATATGTTTAACTCTTATTTCTTGCAGGTGCTGCTCCAAGCCACAGCTAGAAGAAGCTGAAGGGAAGAAAAGAAATTAATTGCTATTTTTTTCAATACAAAATTCAACCTTCTTGCCCCTTTCGTAAAACAGCATAGGTGGCAACGAATACGATGTGAACATTTCCCACTAGATACATTGGATATATTAAAAGCATCTGACAGAATAACAGAATAAGACAGACATTAACCAGAATTAGACAGACAAACCTAAACTTCCAACAATGCACAAGTGTTTAACCCCCACCTTTATGTCAAAGTATATATATTCCCTGCTGTCCAGTGATGCACATTTATGCACTCATTTTGTATTTTTTGTAACCACTTATGGCTTACAAAAAGATTAACCTTCATCTGTACTATGCTCTGTGTTGAGGGAATGTTGTTTGACACCCGCACTTTTACAGCTAGCAGCCAAAACTGCACACAGCTACTGGCTGCTCCAATCCCCACTAAGGATAGGGAACCAATCAACCTGGTTTCTGATTATGTAATCACTATATCAGCAATGATATAGTGATCACCTGCAAGCTATAAGTATATTCACAAAATAAAGCGTCAGTCTGCAGATGCTACTACAGCCTGGTGATGGCAGTGTGCCTCAGTTTAATACTGTAATTCTCAGATATAGTTACAGCATAAAAAAAATAATAAGAATAGTAATAATGCAATAATTAGGATTTTTTAATTTTTTATAATTTTCACATTATAAACACTGCGTACCATAGTTACATAGTTAGTCAGATTGAAAAAAGACACAGGTCCAGCTAGTTCAACCAAGGGGAAAAAAAAAAAAAAATAAAACATTCAAATCCCATATACACAATCCTTTACCCACAGTTGATCCAGAGGAAGGCAAAACACCCAGCAAACTATAATCCAATTTGCTCCAGCAGGAAGAAAAAATCCCTTCCTGATCCCCCGAGAGGCAATAGGATATTCCTTGGATCTATTTTGCCTATAAACGTACCAAATATAAGCTTTATATTTTCTTTAAAAATATACTAATTATTTAGGCATGTGCATTAGTCAAAGTTTTTGTCATGTCAACTAATGCTAAATTTAGAGTGGACATCTAGATTTTAATGACCTCTAGTTATAAAAAAATTTAATAATAGATTATACTTTAAAATATATATATGTTCAAATTTAACCTTGTCATTTTCCATCACCCTGTATGTAAATACACAAGTTCATATATGAAAAAATGTAAAAAAATCCTACGGCTGTTTTACTACACTAAATCGTATATTTTTTTTTAGATGCATGACAAACAATCTATTATACTCAATGTATTGTTTTGCAATAATAAAAATTCAAGGAAAAGTTAAACAGAAATCAGGATTTACATGCAACTTTGGGTGACAATTAAAATCCCTTTCTTGTTCCAGTGAACAGTAATCTGTGCATAATTACATTCAAATTAGATATTAGCATTTTTTGTACTTACTCTTTGTTAATTGTAGAGTTCACTCACCATGGTGATGCTTTTGATAGAATCAGGCAACCTTAGTGACCTGATGCTGCAAGGCATGTTTGGATATTGTGCTGTAGTTTTCATTTTTTTTTATTTTGGCATTTTGAGGAGTCCTGCTGCTTTTATTACATTCCTGACACTTTTGTTAATAAATCATTGCAGAGTTAATGAAAATTGCACTCAGGCATATCCAAAATAATTGTGTCCTTTGTCATGCTAATAAATTGAAAGATGTTGATCCAATGGGTGAGTGCTTGCCCATTATGAGAAAGTTTGCGTTATGTATGCCTGTTGCATTTATTTTACTTTTAGCTGGGCATATCATTCTGTGTCAGATGTATAAACAGAAAGGTAATATGTTTGATTTTCCCATTTTTCATAATAATAATCTATTAACATTGAAAGGGAGAACAATATTTGTATATCAAATAAGAAATGTATTTCTATTAAAATGTCAGTAATTTCATGCTAAGTGAAAATGCGGCTGAATATAACATAGGCTGTCTTTCTGACCTATTGTAAAATATTGCCAGAAAAAAACCTGAAACACTGATTTTATTTAATGAAATATGTCAGGTTTCTTCTGCCTGTGTTCATTGCAAGCATCCAATCAGGTTAACAGAACAAAAGTGGTACATTTCTGTGTACCACCTCCCACATCACCTCCCCCCCCCCCCAAAGTTACTCTCCCAGGATAACTTATACCAAAAAGAATAGTGATGACTGAAGTAGGTTGAGTATTTAAGTTAATATATTCTATTCGCTAGACTAGAATTTACATAAAAATTCCTAGATCTGAGGATTCTTAGACTAAAGTAGTATTTCACTTTTCAATATACATATATCGGTAGGGTTACATAATATGTAGACATAACATACCAAACAATATTTACAAGACAATGTACACTGTAAAGCTGGCCATACAAATGAGGTGGATGGAGGAATCTCCTCCACCGGGACATTTTATTCTGACAGCAAGGCACTCCACTGTCAGAATACACTGATTAGTGGCTAGAGCCTCTGATCAAAAAATTAGTCAACATAAATTAGTCAAGAAATTTTCTTTGGACCAGCGGGGATGATCACAGAGATGTATGTCAGCTTAAGTATTGTGAGTTATACAATTTTTTCAATACAATGTACAGTATAAGTATGGAGTTAATTTCCTTTTCAGCTTTGTGTCTGTGAATACTGAGTGCTTTTATATCCTCTTTCCTTTCTGTACAGATGGCACAGTAGTGTAAAATTGGCCAGCATCAGGATAAATTTAAGCTAAACCAGACCAAAATTTAAGACAAAGAGTGCAGGCTGGGTTTATTGTACATCAATTAAAAGGATACAGCAGTGTAACATTGGCCAAAATCAGGGCAGTTTTAACCAGACATAATAGGCCTAACTGGATTTGGCCTAACTTTAATTTTATCCATAGGGATAGAGGGTGCGGTGAATGTAGGTGATATAATGTGAGGTGCTTTAGGTGCACAAATTTTTTTTCCTTTCCATAAAATGAAGAACGGTGCTACCAATAAAAGGCAGCCCCATGAACAGATGGTCAATAACAAGTGAATGCTTTTCTTTAAGCACCCCAAACTTAATCAAAGGGCCATATCAACAAAAAAAAATGTAAAAAAAAAACGTAAAAAATAAACACAAAATAAAATCTCTAAATACCAAACAAGTCCACATTTTCAATGACCAATATGTTTTTTAAGAAGTAATCCACAGTAACCACACCCCTTCACCATACCCTTGATCTTCTGTATTATATCACAACCTATACTGTGCAAATAACATTTTATGAAAACACAGCACTAACCTCACTAAATACATATATAATAAGAAAACATGTAATATAAATAATATATAATACAACATAATCCAGTCCAAAAAGGGAAATCACAAAGAAAATAAGTGTTTCTGTACAATGACCAATATGTATTCTTCAGTGGTCACAAACAGCAACCATGCAGGTTTTGTAATATCTATATAGTATTCTCCTTATCCATGTACTAATATAATGGAATCAAAATAGAGTTATTCCAAACAAGATGTCTTTCCAAGGTAAATATTATCAGCCACACGAGTGCTCCATCAATATTGTATAGTACTGTCCTCCGCATGTCACACTACATCTTATGCAGTTCCCTTAAATGGATAAACTAACTGCATGTAATTGAGTTTGTGTTAATTTAAACAAGGGTAAACAAGTGTTATGCCCACAAGATGGGATGTAAGTGATCCCATTATTCTTCCTTTCTCCTTTATCCTCTATATTCTCAAAAGCTCCATAGTGTAAAACCTTAGTTTATTAAAGTTTAAAAACCAGTAAAACACTTATACTCCCATATGCTGGAGTCAGTAATGACCCGAGATCCTCCTGGTCTTCTGAGAGTAAAAGTATGATCCTGATAAACACCTTTGCTTTGGGTAACCTCCGCCCGTTGACCAAGCAAAATAAAAGCGCTAGCACTAAATAGTGTGCTTCCTAACTGGGAGCTGTGGAATTTAAGCAGCTGTATTAAAAGGCTTTAAATGAATAAAAACCACTGAAAACGTCAAAAAAAACATCTACGAGGTAAATGAATGGATCAATTCACCCATAGAAAAAACAGCGCATATTACTCTATAGAAGAAAATTTGTTCTGGTGCAAACTCTTATTCTACGGAAAACATATGTATATACTCCAAAAATTGATCATACAAAATTATTATTGTCCATAATAACTATCCATATGTCCAGTTTATGCTAAATGCTCAAGATAGTTTCAGTGAGAAAAGAACTGAAACAAAGTTATCTATTTCAGTCCATAAGAGGCATAGGAAGCAAAACTGAAACAAAGTTTTCTGTCACAGATCATCACAGATCACAGGGGTATACAATGCAATCCTTCCTTAACGTGATTAGACTTCCAGCAATGCAATGCAGTGTTCCCAAATTTGCTGGGGGGTAATCCCAAGCACGAAGCGACCCCCTTTAGTTTTATTCTTACCGGATCTGCCTGGTTACGCGAGCATTCAGATATCACTCCTCATCGGCTGGATCTCATCCGCTTCATGAGCACCAGGTAATTCGTGATCTCGGAAAAAAGCAATTGCGGAAAACACACATAGCGTAATACTGTCTCGTAAAAACACAATTTATTTAAATGAAAAATATTGCACTCACAAACAACAATCCTTTAGCATAAACTGGACATATGGATGGTTATTATGGACAATAATAATTTTGTATGATCAATTTTTGGAGTATATACATATGTTTTCCGTAGAATAAGAGTTTGCACCAGAACAATTTTTCTTCTATAGAGTAATATGCGCTGTTTTTTCTATGGGTGAATTGATCCATTCATTTACCTCGTAAAAGTATGATCCTATTGAGTGATGGCAACACCAACTCTGCCTGATCTGTTTTGCTGTCAGGACTTTCCTCAAAAGAAATGGAACCTTGCAAAATGCAACCCCTTAAACAAAAGCCCTGAAAAAATAAAAAAAGGAAAAAAAAGAAATCAACGACAAAACAAAATGAAAGACACAAAAGTTCCAAATAATAAGAACAAAAAAGGTGTTGATTGCCTAAAAAGATGTTCATCAAAAGTACAGTTTTCTAGCTGACACTAAACTCTTCAAGTTGTCAGCTTTTGCTATATTTCTCTACACCGGCTTCCAATTTCCTGACACCATAGCTGCTCTGTGCCTCCCCTTTTATAGTAAGGGGGCTGACTTATCCCAAAACTCTCATACTGGCCCTTCAAAGGCCATGCACTAAAATATGGTTTCAAGAAAATCTAGATGAATTTGCACATAAATGTGTCAGCATTATAAATCTCAAACCTGCAGGATTTGCCTCGAACCCATGGTAGCAACGAACCCAAACCTCATCCCCCAATAAAGAAAGTTGATAGGCATCTGGAATCCCTTCCCTAAAGGGTTTAATAAAAGTAAATAAAGAGCTGTGCTATCAAACAGCTATGCAATAAAATAATAAAAAATGAACAAATAATATAGACATAGAAACAAAAGTGAAACAATAATGATATTGTGAAAATGGTTAGTGATATCCTGGATAGTCCATGCTCAAAATAGTCAATGCTCAAAAAATCACAACAAATGCTTGACACATCCACTGAGTCTCCTAAGGGTTTGCTCTCACCATAAAAGTTGACCATCATTACAAAGGCCAAACCAGCATGATCTAATGAATATCTCCAAAAGAATGCCTCTTTAAACACTTCTAAAGGCAATGAGGATATTTTCCCACAGCTTCCAAATAACTTCCAGCATCCAAACAGCCAGCCGTCTGTGAACACAACTTCTCTGCAGCTTTTGGATACCAAGTAGCTGAAATAAAAAAATGCCTAATGGTCCTCAATGTTGAATTTTTTTATTAAACCATAAAAGTGTTAAAATGCACTTGCATTACGTATTAGGATTGCTAACGCATGAGAATGCCACTCAAGGATAGATTCAATTCAAGCAGCCCTCAGTGTCTGTCCCACACTCTCTTGAATCACTGTAATGCCTCCTTCTCCCTACACGTGTCGTCATTGTGATGTCATTGCATATTCTGCAGAAATCAGTGGTGCAGAAACCATCCTCAGGGAACTGAGGTTTAAGAGTAATCAGTCAGTCGACAGGTCTGCCTTATGTTTGATCCTCCACTTTGGAGTCTGCATAATTAATGGCTGACTGGGCACCATTGGAGCCTGAAGCAGCAGTTTTTTCAGCATAAGCTGATATTCTAATGCCACTTTTGTCATTTATGTCATGAGTCAGAAGATTCAGGATAGAGTTGGATGTTTAATAAAGTGACTGATGCATCTGATTACTCATGCTGTACCCAGTACTCAGTCCATTATTGTATAACAGCAGAATAGTCTGCAGTTATATTAGACCTAGCTTAGGCTAACACATTAACCTAAAGTAGTAATAATCCGTCAGTGTTTTTTAGCTTAACCTCATCACGCCAACAGAACATATATATGCTGCCCCATTAGACTGGGCTTTTTTCCACTGGGCTGCATATATACCTGTCTTTGTGCTGGGAGTGTGCAGTGCATACTTCCAGCACAGAGAATGTTTACATGTGGTATCCAATCAGAGGCTATTACAGCAGTCAGGCAACCAGGAACCGGGAGTTCCGGATACGGGACTCGGGGATATCAGCAGGGTGGTAGGTTATGGTAGTAACAAGAAATATACAGCTAAATTAAAATATATATTTTTTTTTACTATTTTGGACCAGTTCCTTTGATAATAAAATAAAATCAGGAGATATGCATTACCATTTACCACCAATTGAAACAATTTGCCCTGAAAAAAAAAAAAAACAAGGTATAATCCACCTGGATGAACAAAGTAGTTGTGATGTACAGTTTCACACATGTCAAAATTGCTAAATTGTGCTTAGGCATTAACATTTCTTTTACCCTTAAGCACGGAGGAGTTAAAACACTAAGCACAATAAAGTAAACATTCTCCAGTAAACTATTTGGTAACATTCTTTACCCAGCACTTGCAGATTATAAAATTCAATGCTGCTGGCTCCTGCTTTTAGTGCTTTTTCCCTGAACTTCCAGTCTTCACAGAAAAAAAAACTAACAGACTGCTTGCCCTGTCTTCCACAGCTTGTAAACTCAGCTAATTTTATTTCCACTTTAAAGCGGAGTTCCACCCAAACTTGGAACTTGTGCTTTAAGCACTCCTCGCCCCCTTACATGCCACATTTGGCATGTAATTTTTTTTGGGGGGGGGAGTGGGTGCGGCCACATCGCTGGACCGCAGGACAGGTGATTGTCTGTTTATTAAAAGTCAGCAGCTACACTTTTTGTAGCTGCTGACTTTTAATAAATGAAAAAAAGCCTGGAACTCTGCTTTAACAATCTTTTTTAACTTAGAGAAGGGACGGAAAAGGAGGAGAGAAGCCATCATAGCCTGTGGAGATATGTGTTTCTATTGATGTACACAGTGTTGGGAGACATAACTCAAGTCCCCGCATGTAAGGGTGACACCACAGTATGCTGCAAGAAAAAGGAGCTACCCTGAAATAGGAAACCTGGGAAAGCAGTCATGGCACCAGCTTAAACTGGAACATAAGCAGGGGTTAAAATATAACGAAGTTGGCTACTCAGTAAGTAATTAAATCAGCTTCTTAAAAGAAATGACGGATTGTTATTGCTTTAATAAAATTTTAGTAGCTAATTCCTTTATTTATATATTTGTTTTCTACTCTAAATTGTAAAGGGTGTAAGCATGTTTTTTTTTAACTTAAAGTGTTAGTAAACCCACAACAGTAAAATGAGTCTGTATGTGCCGTAAAGCATGCTTATTATACTCACAGTGGAACCTAAGGGGTCAGTCCTCTGCATTGTGTAAAAAGGCGGTTTCATTCTATATGCACAGATCCTCCTCTTATTCCACTGACTCCAAAAAAAGTCTGGATAAGACAGAGTTAGCCCCTGTACACACTGTCGGAGATTTCGACAACCAAATCCGTCGGATTTTGTTCATCAGATCTTGTCCGAAACTGTTGCATACACACGGTCGGACTAAGTTGTCGAAAAATCCGATCATTCAGAACGTGATGACATAATTTCATTACAATGGGACTACATTCAGGCTAGTAGCCAATAGCTTTAATGTAGGAATTTGATCTGAGCATGCGTGGCACTTGGTCCGATTAAAATTCTCTACACATGATCGGAGTATGTCCGATCGAACCAGTTAGTCGGGAAATATTTCCAACAAGTTGGAAAATTGGGTCCGACGGATATTCCTATGGAATCAGTCCGATGCATACCACACACAGTCGGATTATCCGACAACACGGTCCGATAGGACACATTCCGACGGATTCTCCGACCGTGGGATTCTCCGACAAGGGCTTACTGGGGTCAGGTTGCACAGTTTGGTGTGTATTGCTAGAGAGTTTTTTTTTCTTTGGAGAGCGTGTGTGATCAACACAGGGCCAATCAGCACTGTCCAGACAGAGGGTCAGGAGTCCTGGATCCTGATAGGACAACCATTCAGTATGAAAACTCCTCCTACTAGCTTTAACCAGTCACTGATAGAAGTTACAAAACTGTTATATACTGCTGATGAGAAAAGGTATTTAGCAGTTTATATTTTATAAAATTATTGCATTTCCATGTTCTGTGTACTGTGAGAGACCTGATATAGTGAATGCAGGGTCCTGGGTTTAGTAACACTTTAACCGCTTCCCGACCGCCTCATGCAGATATAATGCGTCAGAAGGGCAGGTACAGGCATATTAATGTACTTGTACGTTGTCCTTTAAGAGGTGGCTTGTAGACACGCGCGCGTGCCAGCCAGCCGGGAGCTCCGTGAGCTTGCGGTTGCGGGTCCCGCGGACTCGATGTTCATGGGGATAACCGCAATCGTCTCACGGAGAGGAAGAATGGGGAAATGCTAATGTAAACAAGCATTTCTCCATTCTGCTTAATGACACTGAGCACAGCTCCCTGTGATCTGGAGTGGTGATCAGGGTTGTGTTACACACAGCCCCTCCTCCCACAGTTAGAATCACTCCCTAGGACACACCTAACCCCTACAACGTCACCTAGTGGTTAACCCCTTCACTGGCAGTAACATTTACACAGTAATCAATGCATTTTTAATTGCACTGATCTCTGTATAAATGTGAATGGCCCCAAAAGTGTCCGATGTGTCAGCCATAATGTCGCAGTCCTGATCGCCGCCATTACTAGTAAAAAACAAATTAATAATAAAAATGCCATAGAACTATCCCCTATTTTGTAGACGCTATAACGTTTACACAGACCAAGCAATATACTCTTATTGTGATTTTTTTTTTTACCAAAAATATGTAGAAGAATACGTATCACCCTAAACGGAGGAAAATAAATCTTTTTTAATATATTTTTTGGGGATATTTATTATAGCAAAAAGTAAAAAATAATGTGTTTTTTTCAAAATTGTCACAATTTTTTTGTTTATAGCGCAAAAAATAAAAACTCCAGAGGTGATCAAATACCACCAAAACAAATCTCTATTCGTGGGGAAAAAAGGACGTCAATTTTGTTTGAGAGCCATGTCGCATGACCGCGCAATTGTCAGTTAAAGCGACTCAGTGCCGAATCGCAAAAAGTGGTCTGGTCTTTGACCAGCCAACTGGTCCGGGGCTTAAGTGGTTAATTTTATTTATTTACATTTACCCTAACACCTATGTACAACTGTCTTATACATAGGATGTGAAACTCGGTATCATCCCCGCCTTGCCATTTTTACTGGAACAAATGTCCAACCTATCCGATTACATTTTTACTTGATGTTGAAATTTTGAAGGTCTGTTTTGTAAGGGAATGTTCTCAAATAAGCAGCTCAATTGTTGAATGAACCTGATGAAATTGCAGTTATGAAACCTTGAGTATTTTTACGATTTTAAATACTTTAAATCGTTTTCAGTGGGAAGACAGCTTATCAATGTAATGAAGTAAATGCACATGAAGTACATGTACACATGAATACACATGAACAATAAGTGCAAAATTATAACAGTGGTTCCGTCACCTGTACATAACTTAGGATTTTTGTTGTGCTACATAAACGATCTCATCTCCTTGTGTAAATTGCAGGCATGAATTGGTTTCAAATACAACTACTTCATTTAAACAGTACTTCAGATTATTTTCAATAGCATTTTAAGTCAGCTGTGTGTTTTGTTTCTCATGTCAAGCTTTAAGAATGAAGCAACAACAACTCCCCAACAATCTACGGTACACTTGTATTTTGTGTAAGTGTGACCTCTTTAACTAATTTTTTATGCATCAAAGCCATTTGACATTTACCAAAACAAATGCATATGCCTTTGAGAGTCTTTATGACAAAAACACAACTAGTTTGACAGCTTGCTCTATAGGGAAGAGTTATGGTGGGTAGTATCACGGATTTAATGCCTCTAAAGTCCTCTTTCTTTCTTGGTCCCAAGGCAGTTTCTCTGGGCCTGGACTAAATATAATACAACTGTGGCAGCTGGGAGCTTGACAGTGTTTATGAAGAATTGCAACTGATGATCAGTGAATTGTTACATTGTTTATGACAGTGATGGAAATTACTGAGAGGCTAAAAAGAAGTTGCTCTACTGTTCAGACGACAAAAGACAAGAGTGGGAAAAATAGATCAATCTTATAGTTTTAATCATATTCCAAATATTCACATAGTAAAATATGATTGATTTTGATTGCAGAACAACAGACAATCTATTGAAGAACAAAGCACAAATGGATTTTGGTTCTTCTGATTAAACACAAAATATTTTAAAAGTGGCACCTATCAAAAATTCACTCCGAAATATCAATGACACCAAATCTCACACAGCAAATTAACAAAGTCATTTACAACATCACTATTATGTAAAACAAAAGCAAAACACCTGTGTTAATGGGCTCTCATGGAAACATCTATTTCCTAACTCAAGTGCCGCATGCTTGGAGCGGACTTCTGGGACTGGGACACACAAATACATATATTCAGAAATACCTAGACTTCACAGTGCAGTCTTATGCCGCGTACACACGAGCCGAATGTTCGACAGAAAAAGTCACAAGGAAGCTTTTCATTGTATATTCCGATTGTGTGTATGCCTCATCTGACTTTTTTTTTTGAAAATTCTGACGGACCTAGAAATAGAACATGTTTTAAATATTTCCGATGGAAACAATTCCTATCGACAAAACCCATCGTCTGTATGCTGTTCTGACAGACCAAAAACGAGGTATGCTCTGAAGCAAGTACGAGATGGAAGCTATTGGCTACTGGCTATTGAACTTCCTTATTCTAGTCCTGTCGTACGTGCTGTACATCACCGCGTTCTTGATGATTGGACTTAAGTGTAATCGTATGTATGCATGACAGTTTCAGCGGAACTCCATCGGAACTCTGTCGGAAAAACCTTCTGAGTTTATTCCGACTGAAAAAAACAGTTGTGTGTACGCGGCATTAGATGTATTGTGGCATTTACTGACTGGGTCTCTGCAGTTGTCCTTGGATAATTTTTTTAATACACCGAAACAAGGAAGGGAGAGCCTCCCACCATAAGGGCCCTTTCACACGGATGTGTCCATGTATGGACTCCGCTATGCTCAGCAGGGGATCGCTCCGTCGATCCCTGCTGACCAGGCAGATGGCAGGTTGGTCTCTGCAGGGATCAACCTGTCAGAGCGCTGCTCTCCTCTATGGGGGACCGGATGAAGACAGACTGTAGAGTCTGTTTTCATCCATTCAGATGCACAGATGGATGGAAAAATAGGGTTTTCCTCCATCACACTTTTTTGGATCACTCCATAGAGGTCTATGGAGCGTCTGTTCAGGTCCTCCTTAAAAACTGACAGGAGGTCCTGAACAGTCTATCAAGTGCCAGATCAGGGGCACCTGGTACTGATGGGCCATTTGTGCATCATTTGGCTTTAACCACTTAAGGGCCAGCCACCGCCGTTATACTGCAGCAGGTTGGCTCCCCTGGCCAAATCACTGTCATAGTAGGTTGGCCACTTTAAGAGCTGTAGGGGGCCCCCGCAGCGTGACGCCAGAGCTGTTGCACATAGCCAGCCTTGCGAGATCTCCCCTGACAGAGACAGAATGGAGATCTGTCAATGTAAACAGGCAGATCTCTGTTCTGTCAGGGAAGGAGAGACAGATCTGCTGCTGTCAGCGCGAAAAGGCTGGAGTCACAGGGACGCCTCCAGGGTGCTTTTGGCCAATCATGGCTCAAGGGACTAAGTCCACACCCCACAATATGTAAGGCTGCTTACACAGTGGCCGTACTCAGTGTAATGCATGAGAGCAGCAAATGTAATTTAAAATTGCTTGTGGCTGTAATGTATTGTCGGATCCCTGGAATATACATAAAAATCATTGAAAAAAAACTTTATGAGGGTTCCCTCTAAAATCCATACCATGCCCTTCTGGTCTGGTATGGATTTTAAGGTAAACCCCGCCCCCCCCCAAAAAAAATGGCATGGGGGTCCCCCAAAATCCATACCAGACCCTTATCTGAGCACGCAACCTGGCAGGGCACAAGAAAAGGGGAGGGATGAGAGCATGCCCCCCTCCTGAACTATACCAGGCCACATGCCCTTTACATGGGGAGGGTGCTTTGGGGTCCCCGGGCAAGGGTTGTAGGGGTCTGCAGGGGGGGCTTATCATAATCTGGAAGCCCCTTTAACAAGGGGGCCCTCAGATTCCCCCTATGTGAATGAGTATCGGGTACATTGTACCCCTACTCATTCACCAAACAAGTTCCAAAAAAGTCAAAATGACAGGAGACAGTTTTGGGCACTTCCTTTACTAAAAAATAAAAATGTACCGTGATGTAAATCCATCTTCAATCACAACGCAGATGGACCATAAAAAAACAAAAAATGGAAAAACTCTGCCTCAATGGGAGGCTTCCCTGCGACTGCAGCCTTTTCATGATGACAGCTCTTATATAGCGAAGGGTGGGGCCACCTGGTGACGTAAATGGTTGAACCTGCACCCCTCTGAAATCACGTTATGTCATGTGACATCAGAAGGGGCAGGGTCACCCGTAACATCACCGGGTTGTCCCGCCCTTGGCTATATAAGAGCTGTCAGTGCGAAAAGGCTGCAGTCACAGGGAAGCCTCCCATCAAGGTGGAGTTTTTCTGGGGTTTTTTTGTTTTGTTTTTTCTGTTCATCGGCACTAAGCTTGAAGATGGATTTACGTTGTAGGACACTTTTTTTAAAATAAAGGAATTGTCAAAAACTGTCTCCTGTCATTTTTACTTTTTTGAAACTTTTGTTTGGGTGAATGAGTAGGAGTTCAATGTACCCAATACCCATTTACATAGGGGGGACAAGGATCTGGGGGCCCCCTTGTTAAAGGGGGCTTCCAGATTCCATTAAGCCCCCCACCCGCAGACCCCCACTACCACCGGGCAAGAGTTGTGGGGATGAGGCCCTTGTCCCCATCAACAACTAGAAGAAGCTGCCTGGATAAGCAACAAGATATCTTCAACAGAGCAGAACTGGATCTTTCTTTACAGAAAAAGTTGGTCTGTATATCAAAAAGCATACATACAACTAAGCAGTGGTCACCCCTAAATTCTATATCTATAATGATGGACATTAGAAAGCCAAGATACAGTGGGTAAAATAAGTATTGAACATGTCACCTTTTTTCTAAGTAACTATATTTATAAAGGTCCTGTTAACATAAAATTTCCACCATATATCGGTAACAACCCATGAAATCCATACATACAAAGAAACCAAAACAAATTAAGTTATGTGTAATAAAATGGAATGACACAGGGAAAAAGTATTGCACACTCTAACTGAAATTTATTTAATACTTTGTACAAAATCCTTTGGTAATGACAGCTTCAAGACGCCTTCTGTATGGAGAAACTAGTCGCCTGCATTGCTCAAGTGTGATTTTGGCCCATTTTTCCACAGTCTATAAATCTTGAAGGTTCCTTGGGAACTCTGATCTTTAGTTTTTTTTTTCCATAGATTTTCTGTTGGATTCAAGTCAGGTAATTGGCTGGGCCATTCTAGCAGCTTTATTTTCTTTCTTTAAAACCAATTGAGAGTTTCCTTGGCTTTGTGTTTGGGGTCATTGTCTTGCTGAAAGGTCCTCCCTCGTTTCATCTTCATCATCCTGGTAGATAGCAGGAGATTTTTAACAAGAATGTCTTCATCCCTTCTTCAATGATATGAAGTTTTCCAGTACTGTATGCTGAAAAACAGCCCCCCTCTATGATAGTCCCACCTTAAAACTGCACTGTTGGTATGGGATTTTTGGGGTGATGTGCAGTGCCATTTGATCACCAAACATGGTGTGTATTATGGCATCTGGAATGTTCAGTTTTGGTCTCATCTGACCAGACTATATTCTCCCAGTATTTCACAGGCTTGTTTAAATGTTGTGCAGGAAACTTTAAACTAACTTCCACATGCTTTTTCTTCAGCAATGAAGTCTTGCTTGGTAAGTGTGCATACAGACCATGGTGACTGAGTACATTACTTATTGTTTTCTTTGAAACAATTGTACCTGCTAATTCCAGGTCTTTCTGAAGCTCTCCACAAGTGGTCCTTGGGTCTTGGACAACTCTTCTGATAATTATTTTCACTGCTTACATTACATTACACAACTTAATTTCTGAACTTATTTTGGTTTCTTTGTATTTATGGATTGCATGGGTTGTTACTGAGGTGGTGAAAATGTCAAGTCAATAGCACCTTTAAAAATATATTTATCTATAAAAATGGTGATGTGTTCAATACTTATTTTACCTGCTATATATCTGACTTTTTACATTGCATGTTGCCAGTTGACAAAAGCACATATTTGTTTCTTTTGTGGTATTTAAATGCAGTAGAAGGATCAACTAAAGATATTCATTACATTTTAACTGCTGGTGTTAGAAATGTTTATCTTTTAAAAGTAAAGTCTTGTTTCCAGATGATAACACAACTATAATACACTAGTAAAAATATAGGGGATGAAGCAAAATAAGAGAAACACCACATGAAAAAAGGAAAATACCTTTGAAGTAAGTAAACCAGAATTATAAGCACAGGTGCAAAAGTGAGCCATATTAACTTTACTGGCAACTAGCTTTACATGTCAGTTATAAAAGAGTTGTGCCAATTAGCACTTTGTTATGCAAATTTCCAAAGCAACTTGAGGTAACTTAGAGTGTTTCATAGAGGCCAAATAGTTGATGTCTGGATTACAGATGCATTTCTCCGAAAACTGTGAAATTATTTGTTGTGTCAAGGGGATCACTCTCTAACATAATAACACCACATGCCAAACATGAACAAATTCATCATTAAGGAGAAACAGAATCTACAGGTCAAAGCTTACTGGTGGGGAATGACTGACTTTTGACTGGATGGGTGTTGAATACCATACACGATTGAGTTCATAAAGCTGGGACCTTGTATAAAGATATCAAAAG
Source organism: Lithobates pipiens (assembly GCF_037356315.1). Lineage (NCBI taxonomy): Eukaryota > Metazoa > Chordata > Amphibia > Anura > Ranidae > Lithobates > Lithobates pipiens. The sequence goes on from NW_027507758.1 coordinate 119,830,197, forward strand.
ATGGACCCTAAATTTTAGAATGTAATAGCTTTGAGAAATTAGTTTTCATTCTCTTTCTGCATTTGGTGGAGATCATATATTGATAGAAATGTAAACAGTGTTTTCAACCTGCAATATACAGTTTGTTGCCAATTGCTAAATGTAATGTGTGGTTCTGCAATGGTATGTTCAGCCATCCTATTTTTTAGGTTTAATGGTTCCTCTGCATGGTTGTATAATGGCCAAGTACTATTGCACTACTTTTTAGTATCAGTTGCTCCCAGGGGTGTAAACACTATGTCCCCCCAATGTTTCCATACTTCAGAAATTTTATGCCACCAATTAGGTCTACTGGTTCCTCTGCATAATTGTATAATGTCCAAGGACTATTGCACTACTTTAAAGTACCAGTTGCTCCAAACAGTGCAAACAATATTTATATCCACATTGTGTTTCCATGCTCAAGGAGTATATTGTGGCTAAACATTAGTAAACACATTTAAGGTAGGTTTAATGAGCACCATTTAAAATGCCTTTAATGGATTCAAACACCTGCTGTAAATAGTATTTACCTATTATGGAGCGTTCTGGAGCGCTGTATGTAATAGAGTTTCATCTTTTTCAACTGTCAAGCAGTTATAAGATTTTCCTATGAAAAATAGTGAAATGTACCAGTTTAAAATAACTTCTCAAATGAAAGTGTTGTATTTGTCATCCATCCTTTTGCCAATTATGGTACAACCAATGTTTGTCTTATCTGGGTACAACAGACTATTTATTTAATTGATTTTTATTTTTTTTAAAACAGGGATAAGTTGAGTAGGCTATAGCCACTCCATACAGCTCACTATCTGTAGGGTAAAGCTGTACATAGATGGATCAAAATTCATCTGGTTCAGCGGTAATCGGCTGAATTTTGATCAAACTGTTATATAGGCTATAGCCGGCAGCAGTAATCATTGTATTATGATGGCAAGGAAACCTCCTGCTTTCAGAATACAATAGCACAGCAGAAAGGGATTCCCCCATCATTACTAAAATTTATGATGAGGAAATATGAGCAAATTTCTTTGCTTTAACTTTTTGCTGAGAAACAGAAAATTGCTTAATGTATGGCCAGCCTTAAACCTGGTACACACTGCAAGTTTTTTTTTTTAGCTCAACTCAAACTGACAGATCGCCATTACAACACAAGCAATGTTGGTGTGGCGCTCTCCCGCTGTGCTATTGTATTTTGACAAGGAGACTCCTCCCCCCAACAGAATACACTGTTCAGTGCTTGCAGCCTTTGGCTGCAAGTGCTAAGCGGATGCTGGTTTCCAGCATGTCCTTTTGACAAAAGATAGTCATTGGACCAGCTTCTGTTGTAAAGACAACTGTACACACACTGACCAAAAGTCAGCCAGTTACCGAATCTTTAGAGATTTTACAAACAGGATATGCTGCAGAATGGGATGGGTGCCTTTGGGACAAAGGAAATTTCAGCATCAATGAACAATCAGCACCGAAAAACAGGGTTATAACATCATAAAAAGTACATTTTATCCCAATTTTTTAGTACAAAAATTATTAATTCCCTTGACCTCAGCTCCTGACCCTTGAACTAACCCAGCCCCTAAACATATCATTAAAGCTATAATTAAACTGTAACATTTAAAGTATCCCACAAGGCAAATATGTTTTAAAACATTTAGACAGAGTAAGGAATGGTTAAATTCCATGTTTCTTTTTTTTTGCCTATTTGGGACTCTTGTTCTTACTGCTCTATAAACACAAGTGGAGGTCATAGGAAATTTCTCCCAAGTGATGCACATACCCTTAAGTTTTCCCATTAGAAAATTCCTGGTAAATTCCTTCGCCAATCTATTAATTTAACTTGTAATCTGTTAGAAATCTCATGGTCTCTGAACTGTATGTTGTTTACCAGGCACTCCGATTTGACACATTGAGGATCAGATGGACAGATAGTTGAATGGGGCTGGGAAGGCTCCAGTTGTCTTTGTAAACAATGATACAAATGGCAAAGTTAGAGAAGGATGGAGCATTCTTAAAAATGATTTCAGAGACTTAGGGGAGATGTTAAAGAAAAGGACCTCAAAGTAGTATTTTTAGAAATATATCCAGTGCCACAAGCAACACCAGAGAGGCAACAGAACCTTGGAGACCTAAACAAGTGGCTGAGAAACTGATGTAAGAAGGTGGGATTTGGGCCAACTTTTTGCTGAACTACCGACTCTACAATAAGGACAGATTTCTCCTAAATTGACAGTGTGCAGCTCTGTTAAGGGGGGTTTGGTAGGAAGATTTATTAAACTAGGATTTGGGGGGAACGATCAGTGAGGGGTATAGTGAGCAGTAAACAAGGGTCAAAGTGCGCATTGAATGCAGATTTGGGCAAAATTGGGGGGAAAGGGCTCTCAAACCAGATGGAAGAGAAATTACGGTATTCAAAACAAATGCTCGTAGGCTTGATGAAGTTAACTGTAATCCAGGCATAAGAAAAAATAAAATATTGTATGCTAGTACAAAATTTAAATGTATGTACTGTAATGTTCGGGGGACCAGGTAGATCGCAGGACACAGGCTTTTCATACAACAAAGGGTTTATTAACTTAAATAGCTTTACAGCAGCCCAAAAACAAAAGGAAAAAGGTTTGTAGTCTCACCGACTTGCAAAGTCCAGAACAGCTGTCCTTATCAAAACAGAGCTTGATCTTGATGGCAGGTAGCTTCCCCTGCCAGGAGCCTTCCAAACAGGACACTGCTGTCCACTTCAGTTGCTGCAGTCCAAAATAAACACCATCCACCATCCACCATGTCTTCTCCACTCCTCCACACCCATCTACCACTTCCTGTCTTGTTTTTTAAAGACACTTCCTTAACAGGTGGGTTAATCAATTTTATTCCCTTAAAGAGACCACAACCCAAACAGAGGGGAAATATAACGTCCTTCCAGGACCCAGCCACGGCGTCCTGTACATATCCCCCCCCTGTGCCCCAACGCCAAGGAGGTGGAGGCAACAGTGGAGCTCAAACAATGGACTCGGGAGAGGGCATCTGCATTTTGATGCAGTCTCCCGGGCCTATACCTCCACTACAAATTTAAATTCCTGGAGTGCCAGGAACCACCGGGTAACCCTGGCATTAGTCCCTTTTCCCTGTCTCAGCCATGTTAAAGGGGCATGGTCAGAAATCAACCTAAACTTCCTCCCCAAAAGGTAATATCTGAGGGATTCCAGAGCCCACTTAATGGCCAGACACTCTCGTTCAATTATGGCATAGTTTTTCTCCGCTGGTGTTAACTTCCTGCTGAGGAAGACTCGGGTGTTCCTCGCCATGAATAACCTGTGACAACACCGCTCCCAATCCTACATCGGAAGCATCAGTCTGGACAACAAACTCTTTTGAAAAATTAGGTGCTACCAGGACAGGGTGTTGGCACAGCGCCGACTTGAGCTCCAAAAAAGCCTTCTCAGCGTCTGCATTCCACTCCACCATGACCGATTTCCGACCCTTAGTCAGATCGGTCAACGGAGCCGCCAACGTGGCAAAGTTGGGTACAAACCTCCTGTAGTATCCCACCATGCCCAGGAATGCACGCACCTGCTTTTTTGTGAGGGGGCGGGGCCAATTCTGTATAGCCTCTATCTTGTTCACCTGCGGTTTCACTACCCCTCTACCCACGATATAACCCAGGTATTTCACCTCCTCCATTCCCAAAGCACATTTTTCAGGGTTTATTGTAAACCCCTCCTTCCAAAGAGAGTCCAGCACTGCCTGCACTTTGGGCAAATGTGATTCCCAGTCTTTGCTAAAAATGACTATATCGTCCAAGTATACTGAGGCATACTTCCGGTGAGGTCGTAAAATCCTATCCATTGCTCTCTGGAACGTGGCTGGAGCAGTTTCCAATCCAAAAGGCATCCTTCTGTACTGAAAACTCCCCTCTGGGGTAGAAAAAGCAGTTTTCTCTCTAGCAGCCTTGGTCAACGGTATTTGCCAATACCCCTTGGTAAGGTCTAACGTAGTGATATACCTGGCTGGACCTAGTCTCTTGATAAGCTCATCTACCCGGGGCATGGGGTAGGCATCAAACCGGGAAACTTCATTAAGTTTCCGGAAATCATTGCAAAATCGCAGAGTCCCGTTGGGCTTCGGTACCAACACAATCGGGCTCGACCACTCACTCTGTGATTCCTCAATAATCCCTAGGTCTAACATCTTTTTTACTTCCTCTGAAACAGCCTTCCTTTGAGCCTCTGGGATGCGGTAGGGCCGGACAAAAACTTTGACTCCTGGTTCTGTGACAATATCATGCTCTATGACACTAGTGAGCCCTGGCAAGTCTGAAAATTTTTCTTTATTTCTCTGCAAGAACTCCTTTGCCTGCTGACTTTGGGTTTTAGACAGGGTATTTGCTACTTGCACACTCTCCACCCCAACCCGAGGCTCAAGTTTTGTACTAGCCAGGGAGGTCACTGGTTCCCTGTCTGTCCAGGGCTTTAACAAGTTTACATGATATATCTGGAAGGGTTTCCTCTTGCCTGGCTGGTGGACTCTATAATTTACCTCTCCCACTTTTTCTACAACCTCGAAAGGGCCTTGCCATCTGGCCAAGAACTTACTTTCCACAGTGGGAATCAACACTGCTACTCGATCCCCCACTTGGAAGTTCCTAATTTTGGCTGCCCTATTATAGACCCGTCGTTGAGCCTCCTGGGCTTTTTGTAAATGTTCCTTAACTAGCGGCATCACAGTTCGGATCCTCGCCTGCATTTGAGAGACATATTCAAGAACACTTTTTTGCTGAATTGGTTCACTTTCCCATTCTTCTTTAACAAAGTCCAGTAATCCACGAGGTCTCTGCCCATATACCAATTCAAAGGGCGAAAACCCAGTGGAGGCCTGGGGCACTTCTCGGATAGCAAACAGGAGAGCTGATAACAGACAGTCCCAGTCTTTCCCATCCCTTTGTACCACTCTCTTGAGCATAGACTTAAGGGTCTTATTAAAACGTTCTACTAATCCATCTGTTTGGGGATGGTAGACCGATGTGCGCAGCTGTTTAATCCGGAACAGTTTGCATACATCAGCCATAACCTTCGACATAAACGGGGTGCCCTGGTCTGTGAGAATTTCCTTGGGAAAACCTGTCCGTGTAAACAACTGGAATAACTCCCGTGCAATAGCCTAAGAGGAGGTATTCCGCAGGGGTAGCGCCTCAGGATATCGAGTGGCATAGTCGAGGATCACCAATATGTAAGAATGACCTAGAGCCGACTTTACCAAGGGACCCACTATATCCATGGCTATCCTCTCGAATGGGACCTCAATTATGGGCAGAGGGACCAACGGGCTCCGGAAATGGGTCGCCGGAGCGGTCAACTGACAGGTGGGACAAGAGGTACAGTATCTCCTTACCTCTGCTTTCAATCCTGGCCAGTAAAACCGGTCGGCGATCCGTGCCTCCGTCTTTTCAACTCCCAGGTGTCCCCCTAAAACATCATCATGGGCCAGGTCCAGGACCTTGCGTCTATACTGTTGGGGTACCAATAATTGTTCTACCACATTTTCTCTCACTTTAGTGACCCGATAAAGCAATTCATTACATATTGAAAAATGTGGCCACCGCTCATTAGCACCTGGCTCTTGGGGCTCCCCATTTATTACTACAACCTGTTCCCGTGCCCTGGCCAAAGTGGGGTCCTGCATCTGGGCAGTACCAAATTCCCCCTGGGGAACACCCAAATCTGGCAAGTCAGGGGTAGAGGCCATTTCCTCATCCTCTTCCCCCAGCATAACCTGAAGCGGGGAAGGTTCCCCCCCCCCTCAGTGTTCAGGTAGGTCTGAGAACCCCACATATTGACATCCTTAACAGTATCAGCACTATTTTCATCATTATTAACCAAAGTCTTGGCGTTTTTATCAACTGGGTCCATATTACGGACATGTGGCACCTCAGGGTTATTACCCTCAACAACAGGAACAGAGGGACTAGTTTCTTCCCAGTCTCTGGACCTTTCAGATAGTTCTCCTTGTCTCCAAAGTTTTGCAAATAACGGACAGTCACGTCCTATGATAACGTCATGTACCAAGTTCTTTACCACCCCCACCTCTTGAGTACCAGTGCCACATGCTGTGGAGATGGACACCGAGATGAGAGGGTACTCTCTAGTGTCCCCATGAATGCACACAACCCGCCAAATTTTGCTTACCGGACCGATCTTCCCAATTACTCTAGGGTGAACCAGGGTTACCATGCTTCCAGAGTCCAGCAAAGCCTGTGCAGGGTGGTGGTTCACTTGGACTTCACACTCAAACTTCCCCTCTCCAAGGTCAAGATGTGTTGTACACGCTTTATGGGCATAAAAAGACCCCCTCCGAAGAACCCCGCATTCCATGGGTTCTTCCTGCAATGGGCAGTGGGCCCGGGTATGGCCCCAGGCATGGCATTGCCAACATTGTACATCCCCTCCTCTCCGATCAGGAACAGGTCGCTGAGGGGGTAACGGGTGTGACTCTTGGCCTTCCGGGTGTTGGTTCCAGGGCTCCTGGGGACATCCTTTCGAAGGGTGGCAGTTGGTCGGAAAGGCATTGGCAGACTGGGCCCTTGACGCTTGGCGGGGCCAAGCAGATCCTCCACCACTGTATATCGTTCCACCATCTCGACAAGGTGGTTCACGGTTTTGGGGTCTCCAGGGCTGACCCACCGTTGAAGGTCGTCTGGCAGTGACCTTAAGTATCAGTCCAGCACGACCCGCTCCACAATTTGGGGGCCAGACAACACTTCGGGCTGCAGCCATTTTTTTTACAGGTTGCACCAGGTCATGCATTTGAGATCGCGGTGGCCGGTTTGAACGATACTTCCATTGGTGCACTCGTCGGGCCCGAACAGCCGTAGTCACTCCCAACCGAGCCAGTATTTCTGCCTTTAGTTTTTGATAATCTTTAGCATGTTCTGGCGGTAGGTCAAAATAGGCTTTTTGAGGATCTCCGGTGAGGAAAGGAGCAATTAAGCCGGCCCACTGGTCCTGGGGCCACCCTTCTCTCTCTGCCGTCCTCTCAAATGTTGCCAGAAACGCCTCTACGTCATCACTCAGGGACAACTTCTGCAAAAAATGGCTTGCCCTTATGGTCACCTGGTTGCCAGGGGCAACGGCCACTTGTTCACGGCCCTGAGGAAGCTGCTGCACTGCTTCTTTTAAGGCCGCCATCTGAGCCTGCATAACCCCTTGTTGGGTCGCTAGCTGGGCTGCTAACTGGGCCACCAACTCGTTGTGGTGCGTTTTTTGTACCTCCAGCTCGGTTGCTAAGCGCTGATTAGCTTCCTCATGGCGAGTCTGCGCTTGTATATTAGCTAAGGACAGCTGTTTAATTAGCTCCTCCATTGTTTCAGCTTTCAACAGTTGTGCAGCTTTAACCCAGGACATAAATGCACTGTACTGTCTCTTTAAATGTCAGTTCAAATCTAATGCAAAAAAAAAAAAAAATTGCAAGAAAAACGCCTGTTACTTTGTCCTGCCCGCATTCGAGCACCACTTGTAATGTTCGGGGGACCAGGTAGATCGCAGGACACAGGCTTTTCATACAACAAAGGGTTTATTAACTTAAATAGCTTTACAGCAGCCCAAAAACAAAAGGAAAAAGGTTTGTAGTCTCACCGAATTGCAAAGTCCAGAACAGCTGTCCTTATCAAAACAGAGCTTGATCTTGATGGCAGGTAGCTTCCCCTGCCAGGAGCCTTCCAAACAGGACACTGCTGTCCACTTCAGTTGCTGCAGTCCAAAATAAACACCATCCACCATCCACCATGTCTTCTCCACTCCTCCACACCCATCTACCACTTCCTGTCTTGTTTTTTAAAGACACTTCCTTAACAGGTGGGTTAATCAATTTTATTCCCTTAAAGAGACCACAACCCAAACAGAGGGGAAATATAGCGTCCTTCCAGGACCCAGCCACGGCGTCCTGTACAGTACATAAATGCTAGATGTCTGGTCAGCAATATTGAAGAGCTAGAACTTCAGGTACTTGAGAAGATATTGACTTTGTGGGAGTAAAGGAAACCTGGTTAGACAACTCACTTGACTAGGCTGTGAATGTCCAAGGGTATGCCCTATTTCAGAGGGACAGAGTAGGCAGAAGAGGGGAAGGGGTGTGCCTGTATGTCAAGAATGATGTGACAGTGAATGTGGGATGTCACCAAGTAGAGTGTGGAGTTTTTATGTGTGGAGTTTCAAAGTTAAAAAACAAATAGTAAGTTTATTATGGGTGTTTGCTCTAGGCCTCTAACCTCAAGGATGAACATAAGATACATCTAATTTCACAGTTAGAAATCCCAGGAAAGCAGGACTATGTTATTAATATGGGTGCCTTCAACTGTCCTGATATTGACTGGGCAGAAGGAACTGCACACCCAACTAGGGCTTGTCATTTATGGAATGTATTTTTAGGACAATTTTATGGATCAAATGGTGGAAGTCTCAACTAAAAATAATGCCCTGTTGGATCTATTCATTTCAAACAACACAGAGATGAGCGCAGATAACTTTAACAGATTAACAGTGATAACAGAGTACTTATCTTTGCCCTAAATTCCAGGAAGGACTCCACACCATCATGTGGGTAGGGCAATTTCAAAAGAGCCAACATTAGGTAGTGCTCCTTACTATACTATATATTACTATATTTGCGGTACCGCACCAATTCCCCAAAAAATGTTTCTGTACTACCTTTGCAATTTCAATAGACATCTGTGCAGAAACCCACACAGATGTCCCTGAAATCGCCCCCCAAGTCGGGACTGACATGCGGGAATGAAATCGTGCGAGTTCAGCTGAAGTTGCACAACTTCAGTCATGCTGTCAGTGTGAGCCTGAAAGATATAAAATTAAAGGGTTACCACTGGCATTCCACAGCTACAAAGAAGGCAATAAAGAATGCAAAAGTGTGATAAGGACAGCTAAAATAGTTTATGAGAAATATATTGCTGAAGAAAAAAAAATCTCTAAATGTGTCAACAGTAAAACGATTATGACAGAACATGTAAGCCCCTCATCAAAAGATGAGCAGGGCAAATTGCAACGCATTCTCTTCTTCTTTAGAATGCTAGAAGAATGAAGTTGTTTTGCTGCTCATATTCACACAGAGTTCTCACAAACTTCTTTCTTTATTATTTTTCTTGATCTCATGAATAATATATATATATATATATATATATATATATATATATGTATATATATATATATATATATATATATTTAAAGCCAGATTTTCATAATAATGTTTAGAATAAATTTTTTATTTTTTTAATCAAGATCTCCTGTTGTTTTTTTTGACAAATTATTTTATAGTGATCTTCCATTTTTTTCCATTGTTTCCACAACACCATTATTATCTTGTATTTGTAAATCTCAAGGAGGTTGTTTGGTGTTGGTGTCCCTTGTTAATTTGACATTGTATTTTTGAAATGTATCTGCCTACTCACAAACAAACTGTCCTTTTTGAAGAAAAACACATAGGCAAGTATTTCAGAAAACAAAATAGCCATTTATTTTGGGTCATAACAAAATAAAGAGGAAGGCAACGCTGGATAAACTGGTGAAATTTGCGAAACCTTTGTACCCCAGGGCAGACATCAATTAATCTACAGTCTAAATTGGTGGCCTGAGGAACCCTTATAATAGTGAGCACAATCCGGTCCAGGACTACAAGAGATCAGGAACAGCAGCAGATGACATATCTGTCCCCAGGCTGTGGTCATACAACAGCCTTCATCTTTTGTCAGACTAGACTGAACCTAGGCCATCACACTCTGGTATTCCTTAGACGCTTTCTTCCAGGCTGTGGCTCTGGTATTGGAGGTGTGGCAAGAGGTGGAGGAGGAGGACCATGGTTCAACTCACAAATGTGGGTTTGTCTTGTGAGTTGGCCCCTCAATGCCTTATTTAGGGATTGCAAGATGACTTCCTCACATAAGAGGTGTTGGCCCTCCTCCATTTCCAGCATTTTGCATGCTATAATGTAGGCAAAGTTGTCAGGGAACCTCCACACCAGGCAGGTGAATCCCGGATCTAATATGCGCATTTGCGCACCTTTTCTGAATATATGTGCGCATCAGCGCATCATATGTAATAGATATGCGCATTGGCGCACAGATGTGTGCATCGGCACATTTTTGTGGAACGGACATGCACAATGTGCATGTTCTTGTGCGCATGCGCGCACGCCGGCGAATCACGCCGCACGGCGCCCTATTTAAACAAGCAGCCACTTAGCATCAGTGCTGGATTGTCTCAGCTCGTTCCTGTATACCTGCTACTACTTTGTCGGACTTCCCTGGATCTTGAACACCCATCTCTTCCTGACCACCCCCTTGGAATACCCTTGCAACCTTGTCTGCCTTGTTTACCTGCACCGACCCCAGCTTGAACCTCTGACTTCGGCTTTGTCTCCTGATTCCGTACTCCGCTGCCAGTCCTGTTGCTGACCTCTGCCTGTCCCCGACCACGAGCCTGCCTGCCATCTGTGTACCTCTCTGCCAGCCCGTTGCCGTCTCCTGCTTGACCTTTGACCTGCTACCTGCTTGTCTTCAGGCACCTGCACCCATCCGCTGCCCTAGAAGTTCCTGTCTCCACCTCCAGGGGTGCTAGGACTGGGACCATGCAAGAGGCCACCCTCGTCATTTCGGACTCCACTGTAAGGTACGTGACAAAAGTCCTGTGTGGGGGGTTGTGGGGGCCACAGTAGCCTTCAGAAATAGGCCAATTGCAGCCTCCTTCATGTGACTCCTCTTCCTGTCACTTTTTTGTGGAAGGCGGAGGGGAGGGACCTGTGATCCTGGCAGGCTACTGGGCCCGACCACCTCCTGGCTGCCACTTTCCTCATCCTGGCTGAGGCTTTCCCGTGTATAAAAAAGGAACCTCGTTTTAGTTTTTGGTCATCAATCACACACAATTTTCATTTCATGACTGTTGCAAATTGAATGTTCATAAATAGAAATGACTATTTTTCTGACCCCATTTTTCATTCTTGTCTCAATCATTTGTGGTCACTACTGTCTATTGATATGTAAAACACTTTGTGAAATCAGAAATTAGTGATCAAAACTAACATATATTTAACATCATTAATTTGACACACAGAAATATTTTTAAGAATGCTATACATGACTCAAGCTGGGCCCCTCCACATGTTGCTGCTTGGTTGGTTGGTCGTCGGAAGCCTCAGCTGGGGGGGAAGGAAGCCTTGAAGCAAGACTGGAGAGTGCTGGCCTGGGTTCAGTCTGGCCTGCCAGAAAGTGATAGTACCACAGCCTGGGGACATAAATGTCATCTGCTGCAGCTCCTGATCTCAGGGAATCCTGGACCTTCGTGTGCTCCCTATTATAAGTGCTCCTCAGGCCACCAATTAGGGACTTCAAATAGGGGATGTCTGCCGTGGTGGTCACAAATTCCACCAATTGATCCAGTGCTGCCTTCCTCTTTGCTTTATTGTTATAAAAGGGGTGGTTTACCTGCCACAGACAGGGCAGCTCCCTGTACATATCAATGAATATGGGCATAAAGTCCTCATCCTTGAATAGATCCATTTTCTCTAAAAGACACAACACAACACAAACCGTAATGTCAGGCGAAACTTTCTCAATCTTGACCCAATATAGGCCTCAATCTATAAGCAGTATAGGCCACTGAGGCACCAACTTCAAATTGTACCTTCCTTATAACGATCATCGCTCCCATTACGTTGTCCTGTCCCTGACAGATCGTACATACGACACATGCATGTTAGGCTTTATATACACTGCACATGAATGAAACTCTGCCCGCGGCGCCCGCCCCTGACGTTCTTTCTAGAATATTCCCCACCCCTTTTCTTTCTTTGCAGTGGGAGACGACATGGCGGAGACACAGCAGGTGCTTAATAGCAGTAACGTGGAGGAGGAGGTAAGCCCGGACCAAGAAACGTTCCGATCCCGGAGGAGAAGATTTAAGGCCACAAATACGTCCTTTGAAGAGATGGTGGAGATGGTGGGCATATTGAAGAGGGCCGACTATGATGGGAAGTATGGACCGTACCCAAACCCAAATTTGAGAAAGGCCAAGATCATGATTAAAGTTGTGAAGAGTCTGTGGCGGAATTTTGGGGTACGACGATCCAAGGAGCAATTGAGGAAATGCTGGTCAGACCTGAAATCAAGGGAGCAGTATCAGTACAGAAGAATCAAGAAAGTTCTTCTAAAAAGTAAGTACTTGTCATGTGTCCCTATTATTATTATTACCTGCATGCTGCGCCATGTGCTTTTCTTTACTGTTGTACAGTTTAAAATAGCTACTTTCCTGTTTGTAGGCGGCACAGTAATCGTTTGTAGTAAACATCGCTCGTTTGCCAACTAAATATCATGTTTTTGCCAGATACAGGGTTAACTACATTTGCTCATTATAATTGCTATTTAAAAAAAGTTTATGACATTATTGTCTAGATGTGTTTAAAACTAGAAGGAATAGCAAACTAGATTCAGTGGAATGTAAGGAGAGGACACTCAGCAGCTGTTTACCCATCTGGACTCAGGAGCACTAGTGTGGGACACCAGAGCACATTTTTTATGGTGTCCCACACAGGTGTGTACATGTGTGAAACTTGTCCAAAAAAGGTAAGTATTCCAGCTTGGTTAAGGGAATTAATCATGTTTTTAACTTGGAACTCTGCCCAAACAGACAATTGTACCCCCCTTCCAAGCAATGTTTCATATTCTTAATTCTGGCCTTGAATATTTGTGTGCTAAGTATACCTTTTGTTTCAGTCTCATAGAGGAGCAATGACTTGGGATGTCTCAGCACACCAGGGACCCCCCCTCCCCCACCTCCTGAAGAAGGGGAACAGAGGTCACAACCTGAGGATGTGGAGGAAGGAGACGTGGTCGAGATTGTCACCACAACAGGTGAGTGTCTGACACTACAGATTCAGGTAAGAGATGTATGCCTGCATATTTATAGTACATGGTGTGTATTTTTATTTTTAGGTGATGTACAGGTTGTGGAAGAACAATCTCATCATTTCACCAGTGACAGTGTCCACAGGCTAATCCAGGACATAATGTGGTGTAGTCGGGATTTAGACTTGATAAAACAAAAAACTCTGGAGATTGAACAAAAACTTAAGAACATGATTGATGTCCTCAGAAGAATCTAATTTCCCAAAAAACTGCACCATTTTTTGTTTAATTTTTTGAAAATTTTAAAAGCCAAATTTTGAAGATGCACACAGTGTGTCAACATGTGCTATCTGCCATCAGGGGATATCAATGTACGCATTTTGTGGCTGCAACTCCTTCCTCAAAACTCAAGTAGGAAAGAGGAAGTGGTTGCACCCCCAAAACACATCCATTAATCCCCCATAATGGGAGATAGCACATGTTGACATTATGCATGGGATCGGGATGGAAATCCCCTGTTTGACTCCCAATTTGTATGCATCTTCAAAATGTGGCTTTTACAGGGGTGACATCACCCCATCTGTTGAAGGCAAGATCCACACATTTTGGACAATATAATGTCTGATCTTGCCTTAAGTTTTTCAATGTTGAACTTTGTAATTTCCAGAGTTGTGTACATTATGTTTTGAAAGATGGCTGTTTATGTAGCCTTAAAAAAAAAAAAATTATTTTGATAACTGAAAATATTTTACTTAACCACTTGAGATCCGCGCTATAGTCAAATGACGGCTACAGCGCGGATCTCGATTTCCGGGACTACGTCTATTGACGTCGTCCCCTTTAAGAGTTCCCCGCGCGCTCCCGGGAGCGCGCATCGGGGAAAATCTGTGTTGGCCGTGTCCCCTGGACACAGCCAATCACAGATCGCTGTAAACGGCCAATTACAGCAGCCGTTTACAGTGAGATCGCCTCCTCCAATGGGTGATGATCTCAAATGTAAACAAATGAGATCATCACCCATTGCCGAATGTGTCTCCTCACACAGCGATAGCGTGTGAGGAGACAGCTAGCAGTGAGTGAGTGTTCTCTACGTGCCAGTGCTAACATAAACGTGCCAGTCCTAATATAAACCCTGCCAGTGCCCAGATCTACCCTGCCAGTGCCCAGATATACCCCACCTGTGCCCAGATCTACCCCACCTGTGTCCAGATCTACCCCACCTGTGCCCACCTGTGCCCACCTGTGCCCACCTGTGCCCACCTGTGCCCACCTGTGCACCGCCAGTGCCCACCTGTGCACCACCAGTGCTCCATCTGTGCACCACCAGTGCCCGCCAGTGCCCATCTGTGCACCGCCAGTGCCCGCCAGTGCCCGCCAGTGCCCGCCAGTGCCAATCGGTGCCCATCTGTACCAATCGGTGCCCATCTGTGCCTCAGCAGTGCCCATCTGTGCCGCCTCAGCAGTGCCCATCTGTGCCGCCTCAGCAGTGCCCACCTGTGCCCATCTGCTGCCTTATCAGTGCACATCCCTGCAATAAATCAGTGCACATCTGTGCTGACCCATCAGTGCCCATCTGCCGACTCAGCAGTGCCCATCTGTGCTGACTCAGCAGTGCCCATCTGTGCCGACTCAGCAGTGCCCATCTGCCGCCTCCGCAGTGCCCATCTGCTGCCTCAGCAGTGCCCATCTGCCGCCTCATCAGTGCACATCCGTGCAATAAATCAGTGCACATCTGTGCCGACCCATCAGTGCCCATCTGCCGCCTCAGCAGTGCCCATCTGTGCCGCCTCAGCAGTGCCCATCTGCCGCCTCAGCAGTGCCCATCTGCTGCCTCAGCAGTGCCCATCTGCCGCCTCAGCAGTGCCCATCTGCTGCCTCATCAGTGCACATCCGTGCAATAAATCTGCACATCTGTGCAATAAATCAGTGCACATCTGTGCCGACCCATCAGTGCCCATTTGTGCCACCTCAAAAGCGCCCATCTGTGCAACCTCAAAAGCGCCCATCTGTGCCACCTCATCAGTGCCCATCAGTGCTACCATGGCTAAACGTGTCTTTTCCGCTGAGGAGGCGTACCAAATTATTTCCACGGCCGACGAGAGCAACGGGGAGCTCTGCTCTTCAGATTCCTTTTCGGATTCGGATTCTGAAGCCGACGTAAATTATGAGCCAGTCCTCAGCAGTGAAACACTGACTGATGAATCCGAGGAGGAAGATATCCGGCCCATCAAGCGAAGGCGTTCTAGTGAGGCAGTGCCGTCCACCAGCACCGAAGTGCCATCCACCAGCACCGCAGTGCCGTCCACCAGCACCGCAGTGCCGTCCACCAGCACCCCAGTGCCTTCCACCAGCACCGCAATGCCCCAGCAAGAAAGGCCAAGTACCAGTGGGGTGTCATCTCAGCCCCAAAGGGTTAGGAGCCATGCTGGCCTTCCCTATGCCCTTCAGAACCCCTTGTGGCTTCCTCCTAATTCAGGAGAGGCCAATGTTCCCCCTTTCACCGCCCAGCCAGGAGTCCAGGTGGACACGGAGAATTTTAGCCCTATAGATTTTTTTAATTACATTTTTACGGAGGACATGTTGGCGTCAATTGTGGCCCAGTGCAACCTGTATGCACAACAATTTATTTTTCAAAATCCGACCTCCTATTATGCCCGTCCCTACGAATGGAGAGACCTAACGGTGGAGGAGTTCAAGCTTTTTTTAGGCCTCACATTTAATATGGGACTCAACAAAAAAAATCAATTACGTACCTACTGGTCAACCCACCCCCTCCACCACTCACCGCTCTTCTAATGCCCAGAACCAGATATCAGATGATCCTGAGGTTCTTACATTTCAGTGACAATTCCCAGTGCCTTCCACGAAATGATCCAAATTATGACCGCCTTTACAAAATTCGACCAATACTAAATTATTTTTCAGAAATATTCCCCAAATTGTTTACCCCGGACCAACACATATGTGTGGATGAGTCCCTTATTAAATTTAGTGGCAGGCTTAGAATGAAGCAATTTATGCCCAGCAAAAGGGCCCGCTATGGGGTGAAGGTCTACAAATTATGTGACCGAGCCACAGGGTACACATATTCCTTCAAGGTGTACGAAGGGAAGGACACCCAGCTACAGCCCCCTAATTGTCTGGACTACTTGGGATCCAGCGGAAAAATTGTTTGGGACCTCATATACCCCCTACTGGATAAAGGCTACCACCTCTATGTAGATAACTTCTACACATCTCTGCCCCTGTTCCACAACCTTCACCGGAAGAAGACGCCAGCATGTGGCACTGTAAAAAAGAATCGGAAGGGCTTTCCTCAAAGTCTGGTGAACAAGAAGCTGCGGAAAGGAGAAACCACAAGTCTAAGAAACAAGGAGGTTCTGGCAGTGAAGTGGAGGGACAGAAGGGATGTATACATGTTATCTTCTATCCACAACGATACCTTCGTGGAAATCCCCAGAAGGAATGGCCCCGTAAAGAAACCCAAATGCATTTCCGAATATAATTTGTTCATGGGAGGAGTCGACTTCAACGACCAAATGATGGAACCATATCTGGTCACAAGACGGACATACCATTGGTACAAAAAAGTAGCAATTTATTTTTTTCAATTGGCCATTTATAATTCATATGTCATTTACCGCAAAGCCACCCAAAACCCCAAACGTTTCTTTGGCTACCAGGAGGAAGTTTTCACAGCCCTTATTTTCCCAAACGGCCCACCAGAAAATATCAGATCAGACGTTGTTAGTCGACTCTCCGAGCGCCACTTTCCGGATAAAATCCCCCCCACACCAACAGGCAAAAGACGCCAAAAAAGATGTAAGGTGTGTACCAGAGCAGGAGTCAGAAGAGACACATCTTATTATTGTGCACAATGTCCTTCCCAACCAGGCCTCTGTATAGGTGACTGTTTTCAGCGTTACCATACTTCAATAAATTTTTAGTGAAGTATGGTAAACATAATCCTCAGTTCCTGCCTTCATACACCTTCACACCCCTTATGCCACTGCCTGCTCTGTAACTGACCCTGGCTTGTTATTTGACCACTCTTATGCCTGCCGATTCTGTACATACCGCTGCCTGATCTGGAACTGACCCTGGACTGTTATTCGACCATGCTTCTGCCTAACGATTCTGTACATACCTCTGCCTGATCTGGAACTGACCCTGGACTGTTATTCGACCATGCTTCTGTCTAACGATTCTGTACATATCTCTGCCTGATCTGGAACTGACCTTGGACTGTTTGACCACGATATTTGCCTGTCTCTTGGACTGATCTTGTATTCTGCAACTGGACTAGTGGGATTCAACACAGGGTCTCACATATGTGAGGGGCTCCAGTATAGTTTTTCTGGAAGAAGAAAACAATTTTCTTTGTTTTCTTATTCCTAGATTAGGGTCTGGAGACTCGGAGGCTTCAAATAGATTTGGGAGGGAGAAGCCTCTACCCCTATCCCCATTCTGTCCTGAACGAGGCTCTACTTCTGTCTGCTGCCTGTAGGACTTACTGCCATCATGCCGCACTGACCACACCACAAGGACCTGCCTACTACCAGGACCAATATTTTTGGCACTGCTGACATCTCTGCACTAACCCTGGACTGTAATATGGACAGTATCCCTGCCTGCTGCCTAAAAAACTGTGTTCGCTGTTGCTGACCAAGTCCCTGCCTGCTGCCTGGACCAGTGATATCCTCCTGTGGACAACTGCGCTTCTAAAACCACAGGTAATCTTTTCTTTACCCTTTGCTCAGCATAATGTATTTGGGGGTGTAATTCTTGGTATGTGCAGGCTATGTGTCCCAGGAACGCCGACGGTGTTTCTTGCATGTTGCGCCTCTGTATGTGGCCAGGCTGTGTAAACGTCTCACACATGTGGTATCGTTATACTCAGGAGGAGTAGTAGAATGTATTTTGGGGTGTTATTTTTGCTATGTAAATGCTATGTGTTGGAAATATCTTATAAACGGACAACTTTGTGTAAAAAAAAATGCGTTTTCATTTTTTTCCACATTTTCCAAAAACTTCTGGAAAAAAATGAACCATTGAAAAGACTCATTATGCCTCATAGATTATACGTTGGGGTGTTAGCTTTCCAAAATAGGGTCATTTTCTGGACGTTTCCATTGCCCTGGTGTTCCAGGGCCTTCAAAACTGTAATAGGTGGTTGAGAAATGAAATGTGTAATTTATGCTCCTAGAATGCCTGAAGGTGCTACTTCAAAATTAGGCCTCTGTATGTGGTCAGGCTGTGTAAAAGTCTCACACATGTGGTATCGTTATACTCAGGAGGAGTAGTAGAACGTATTTTGGGGTGTTATTTTTGCTATGTAAATGCTATGCGTTGGAAATATCTTATAAACGGACAACTTTGTGTAAAAAAAAATGCGTTTTCATTTTTTTCCACATGTTCCGAAAACTTCTGGAAAAAATGAACCATTGAAAAGACTCATTATGCATCATAGATTATACGTTGGGGTGTTAGCTTTCCAAAATGGGGTCATTTTCTGGACGTTTCCATTGCCCTGGTGTTCCAGGGCCTTCAAAACTGTAATAGGTGGTTGAGAAATGAAATGTGTAATTTATGCTCCTAGAATGCCTGAAGGTGCTACTTCAAAATTAGGCCTCTGTATGTGGTCAGGCTGTGTAAAAGTCTCACACATGTGGTATTGTTATACTCAGGAGGAGTAGTAGAACGTATTTTGGGGTGTTATTTTTGCTATGTAAATGCTATGCGTTGGAAATATCTTATAAACGGACAACTTTGTGTAAAAAAAAATGCGTTTTCATTTTTTTCCACATTTTCCGAAAACTTCTGGAAAAAAATGAACCATTGAAAAGACTCATTATGCCTCATAGATTATACGTTGGGGTGTTAGCTTTCCAAAATGGGGTCATTTTCTGGACGTTTCCATTGCCCTGGTGTTCCAGGGCCTTCAAAACTGTAATAGGTGGTTGAGAAATGAAATGTGTAATTTATGCTCCTAGAATGCCTGAAGGTGCTACTTCAAAATTAGGCCTCTGTATGTGGTCAGGCTGTGTAAAAGTCTCACACATGTGGTATCGTTATACTCAGGAGGAGTAGTAGAACGTATTTTGGGGTGTTATTTTTGCTATGTAAATGCTATGCGTTGGAAATATCTTATAAACGAACAACTTTGTGTAAAAAAAAATGCGTTTTCATTTTTTTCCACATTTTCCGAAAACTTCTGGAAAAAAATGAACCATTGAAAAGACTCATTATGCCTCATAGATTATACGTTGGGCTGTTAGCTTTCCAAAATGGGGTCATTTTCTGGACGTTTCCATTGCCCTGGTGTTCCAGGGCCTTCAAAACTGTAATAGGTGGTTGAGAAATTAAATGTGTAATTTATGCTCCTAGAATGCCTGAAGGTGCTACTTCAAAATTAGGCCTCTGTATGTGGTCAGGCTGTGCGAAAGTCTCACACATGTGGTATCGTTATACTCAGGAGGAGTAGGAGAATGTATTTTGGGGTGTTATTTGTGGTATGCACATTCCGTGTGGGAGAAATAAGCTATTACAATGAAAATTTTGTGGAAAAAAAAACAAAAATCGTAATTTTGCAAAGAATTGTGGGAAAAAATGACAACTTAAAATAACTAACCATGCCTCTTACTAAATACATTGGAATGTCTATTTTCCAAAAAGGGGTCATTTGGGGGGCATTTGTACTTTCCTGGCTTGTTAGGGTCTCAAGAATGGAGATAGGCCTTAGTACATCAGATGTGATCTTTTTTTGCAAATCTTTATGATTTGCACCATAGCTTGTAGACTCTATAAATTTCACACAGATCATATAATATGCAAAAATTTGGGTTATTTTTACCAAAGATGTGTAGTAGTATAAATTGTGGCCAAAATTTATGAAGAAAAATTGCTAATTTGCTAAATTTTGTCACAGAAACGAAGAAAAATTCATTTTTTTTCAAAATTTTCGGTCTTTTTTCATTTATAGCGCAGAAAATAAAAAACCGAGAGGTGATCAAATACCACCAAAAGAAAGCTCTATTGGTATGAAGAAAAGGACAAAAAAATCATTTGGTTACAGTGTTGCATGACTGAGTAATTGTCATTCAAAATGTGAGAGCACTGAAAGCTGAAAATTGGTCTGGGACTGAGGGGGGTTTAAGTGCCCAGTAAGCAAGTGGTTAAAAAAAAAAGGGTTTTACAATGCACATGTGAATGTGTACAGAATAAAATATTTTATACTCAACGATGTGTGGCTTCTTCTTTCAATGATCAATACCAGTTTTTGTGTTGAAGTTGGTGTTTACAGTGACAATGGGTGTTATTTAATAAGGGAAAAACCACTTGGCACTACAAGTGCACTAGGAGAATCTAGGAGATAGCTAAAAGAAACACAAGCAGTAAATCCAAAACAAGATTTTTGCTGATTAAATATAAAATGTATTCCAAATGTACTGGCAAAGCAATGGCCCCCCCTACCCAAAAAATAGTCCAAATAATTTTGACACACTTCACAGGCGCTTTGGGGGGGGGGGGGGCAAGCCAGGATGGGCCGCCTTAAGGGCCACCATTGTTTCCTGAAGTCCAGCCTCAGGCATAACTGAGGCAACATAATTCTGATTATTGTGTTTTAAAAAGTTGTGCAGGATGCAGCAAGATAACACAATGTGATTAAGTTTGTACTCCGCCATATTTATGGCCACTTGAAAGAGGCAGAACCGTCTGGCCAGGTTCCCAAACGTGTTCTCCATGACTCTTCTGGCTCTTGCCAGCCTGTAATTAAAAACCCTCTTCTCCGAGCTGAGGGTCCTCTGGGGGAATGGCCTCATGACATGGTTGCCTAGACCGAATGCCTAATCTTAGATGAGGATAAATAGAAGTACTTCTACATTCTCCTCTGGGGGTGGCAATCCCAAGCCACCACTCTTGAGACATAGAACTCGGTCTGGGAAAATACTCCTCCATCCGACAACGGGGAGCTCTGCTCTTCAGATTCCTTTTCGGATTCGGATTCTGAAGCCGACGTAAATTATGAGCCAGTCCTCAGCAGTGAAACACTGACTGATGAATCCGAAGAGGAAGATATCCGGCCCATCAAGCGAAGGCGTTCTAGTGAGGCAGTGCCGTCCACCAGCACCGCAGTGCCGTCCACCAGCACCGCAGTGCCGTCCACCAGCACCGCAGTGCCGTCCACCAGCACCCCAGTGCCTTCCACCAGCACCGCAATGCCCCAGCAAGAAAGGCCAAGTACCAGTGGGGTGTCATCTCAGCCCCAAAGGGTTAGGAGCCATGCTGGCCTTCCCTATGCCCTTCAGAACCCCTTGTGGCTTCCTCCTAATTCAGGAGAGGCCAATGTTCCCCCTTTCACTGCCCAGCCAGGAGTCCAGGTGGACACGGAGAATTTTAGCCCTATAGATTTTTTTAATTACATTTTTACGGAGGACATGTTGGCGTCAATTGTGGCCCAGTGCAACCTGTATGCACAACAATTTATTTTTCAAAATCCGACCTCCTATTATGCCCGTCCCTACGAATGGAGAGACCTAACGGTGGAGGAGTTCAAGCTTTTTTTAGGCCTCACATTTAATATGGGACTCAACAAAAAAAATCAATTACGTACCTACTGGTCAACCCACCCCCTCCACCACTCACCGCTCTTCTAATGCCCAGAACCAGATATCAGATGATCCTGAGGTTCTTACATTTCAGTGACAATTCCCAGTGCCTTCCACGAAATGATCCAAATTATGACCGCCTTTACAAAATTCGACCAATACTAAATTATTTTTCAGAAATATTCCCCAAATTGTTTACCCCGGACCAACACATATGTGTGGATGAGTCCCTTATTAAATTTAGTGGCAGGCTTAGAATGAAGCAATTTATGCCCAGCAAAAGGGCCCGCTATGGGGTGAAGGTCTACAAATTATGTGACCGAGCCACAGGGTACACATATTCCTTCAAGGTGTACGAAGGGAAGGACACCCAGCTACAGCCCCCTAATTGTCTGGACTACTTGGGATCCAGCGGAAAAATTGTTTGGGACCTCATATACCCCCTACTGGATAAAGGCTACCACCTCTATGTAGATAACTTCTACACATCTCTGCCCCTGTTCCACAACCTTCACCGGAAGAAGACGCCAGCATGTGGCACTGTAAAAAAGAATCGGAAGGGCTTTCCTCAAAGTCTGGTGAACAAGAAGCTGCGGAAAGGAGAAACCGCAAGTCTAAGAAACAAGGAGGTTCTGGCAGTGAAGTGGAGGGACAGAAGGGATGTATACATGTTATCTTCTATCCACAACGATACCTTCGTGGAAATCCCCAGAAGGAATGGCCCCGTAAAGAAACCCAAATGCATTTCCGAATATAATTTGTTCATGGGAGGAGTCGACTTCAACGACCAAATGATGGAACCATATCTGGTCACAAGACGGACATACCATTGGTACAAAAAAGTAGCAATTTATTTTTTTCAATTGGCCATTTATAATTCATATGTCATTTACCGCAAAGTCACCCAAAACCCCAAACGTTTCTTTGGCTACCAGGAGGAAGTTTTCACAGCCCTTATTTTCCCAAACGGCCCACCAGAAAATATCAGATCAGACGTTGTTAGTCGACTCTCCGAGCGCCACTTTCCGGATAAAATCCCCCCCACACCAACAGGCAAAAGACGCCAAAAAAGATGTAAGGTGTGTACCAGAGCAGGAGTCAGAAGAGACACATCTTATTATTGTGCACAATGTCCTTCCCAACCAGGCCTCTGTATAGGTGACTGTTTTCAGCGTTACCATACTTCAATAAATTTTTAGTGAAGTATGGTAAACATAATCCTCAGTTCCTGCCTTCATACACCTTCACACCCCTTATGCCACTGCCTGCTCTGTAACTGACCCTGGCTTGTTATTTGACCACTCTTATGCCTGCCGATTCTGTACATACCGCTGCCTGATCTGGAACTGACCCTGGACTGTTATTCGACCATGCTTCTGCCTAACGATTCTGTACATACCTCTGCCTGATCTGGAACTGACCCTGGACTGTTATTCGACCATGCTTCTGTCTAACGATTCTGTACATATCTCTGCCTGATCTGGAACTGACCTTGGACTGTTTGACCACGATATTTGCCTGTCTCTTGGACTGATCTTGTATTCTGCAACTGGACTAGTGGGATTCAACACAGGGTCTCACATATGTGAGGGGCCCCAGTATAGTTTTTCTGGAAGAAGAAAACAATTTTCTTTGTTTTCTTATTCCTAGATTAGGGTCTGGAGACTCGGAGGCTTCAAATAGATTTGGGAGGGAGAAGCCTCTACCCCTATCCCCATTCTGTCCTGAACGAGGCTCTACTTCTGTCTGCTGCCTGTAGGACTTACTGCCATCATGCCGCACTGACCACACCACAAGGACCTGCCTACTACCAGGACCAATATTTTTGGCACTGCTGACATCTCTGCACTAACCCTGGACTGTAATATGGACAGTATCCCTGCCTGCTGCCTAAAAAACTGTGTTCGCTGTTGCTGACCAAGTCCCTGCCTGCTGCCTGGACCAGTGATATCCTCCTGTGGACAACTGCACTTCTAAAACCACAGGTAATCTTTTCTTTACCCTTTTCTCAGCATAATGTATTTGGGGGTGTAATTCTTGGTATGTGCAGGCTATGTGTCCCTGGAACGCCGACGGTGTTTCTTGCATGTTGCGCCTCTGTATGTGGCCAGGCTGTGTAAACGTCTCACACATGTGGTATCATTATACTCAGGAGGAGTAGTAGAATGTATTTTGGGGTGTTATTTTTGCTATGTAAATGCTATGTGTTGGAAATATCTTATAAACGGACAACTTTGTGTAAAAAAAAATGCGTTTTCATTTTTTTCCACATTTTCCAAAAACTTCTGGAAAAAAATGAACCATTGAAAAGACTCATTATGCCTCATAGATTATACGTTGGGGTGTTAGCTTTCCAAAATAGGGTCATTTTCTGGACGTTTCCATTGCCCTGGTGTTCCAGGGCCTTCAAAACTGTAATAGGTGGTTGAGAAATGAAATGTGTAATTTATGCTCCTAGAATGCCTGAAGGTGCTACTTCAAAATTAGGCCTCTGTATGTGGTCAGGCTGTGTAAAAGTCTCACACATGTGGTATCGTTATACTCAGGAGGAGTAGTAGAACGTATTTTGGGGTGTTATTTTTGCTATGTAAATGCTATGCGTTGGAAATATCTTATAAACGGACAACTTTGTGTAAAAAAAAATGCGTTTTCATTTTTTTCCACATTTTCCGAAAACTTCTGGAAAAAATGAACCATTGAAAAGACTCATTATGCCTCATAGATTATACGTTGGGGTGTTAGCTTTCCAAAATGGGGTCATTTTCTGGACGTTTCCATTGCCCTGGTGTTCCAGGGCCTTCAAAACTGTAATAGGTGGTTGAGAAATGAAATGTGTAATTTATGCTCCTAGAATGCCTGAAGGTGCTACTTCAAAATTAGGCCTCTGTATGTGGTCAGGCTGTGTAAAAGTCTCACACATGTGGTATCGTTATACTCAGGAGGAGTAGTAGAACGTATTTTGGGGTGTTATTTTTGCTATGTAAATGCTATGCGTTGGAAATATCTTATAAACGGACAACTTTGTGTAAAAAAAAATGCGTTTTCATTTTTTTCCACATTTTCCGAAAACTTCTGGAAAAAAATGAACCATTGAAAAGACTCATTATGCCTCATAGATTATACGTTGGGGTGTTAGCTTTCCAAAATGGGGTCATTTTCTGGACGTTTCCATTGCCCTGGTGTTCCAGGGCCTTCAAAACTGTAATAGGTGGTTGAGAAATGAAATGTGTAATTTATGCTCCTAGAATGCCTGAAGGTGCTACTTCAAAATTAGGCCTCTGTATGTGGTCAGGCTGTGTAAAAGTCTCACACATGTGGTATCGTTATACTCAGGAGGAGTAGTAGAACGTATTTTGGGGTGTTATTTTTGCTATGTAAATGCTATGCGTTGGAAATATCTTATAAACGAACAACTTTGTGTAAAAAAAAAATGCGTTTTCATTTTTTTCCACATTTTCCGAAAACTTCTGGAAAAAAATGAACCATTGAAAAGACTCATTATGCCTCATAGATTATACGTTGGGCTGTTAGCTTTCCAAAATGGGGTCATTTTCTGGACGTTTCCATTGCCCTGGTGTTCCAGGGCCTTCAAAACTGTAATAGGTGGTTGAGAAATTAAATGTGTAATTTATGCTCCTAGAATGCCTGAAGGTGCTACTTCAAAATTAGGCCTCTGTATGTGGTCAGGCTGTGCGAAAGTCTCACACATGTGGTATCGTTATACTCAGGAGGAGTAGGAGAATGTATTTTGGGGTGTTATTTGTGGTATGCACATTCCGTGTGGGAGAAATAAGCTATTACAATGAAAATTTTGTGGAAAAAAAAACAAAAATCGTAATTTTGCAAAGAATTGTGGGAAAAAATGACAACTTAAAATAACTAACCATGCCTCTTACTAAATACATTGGAATGTCTATTTTCCAAAAAGGGGTCATTTGGGGGGCATTTGTACTTTCCTGGCTTGTTAGGGTCTCAAGAATGGAGATAGGCCTTAGTACATCAGATGTGATCTTTTTTTGCAAATCTTTATGATTTGCACCATAGCTTGTAGACTCTATAAATTTCACACAGATCATATAATATGCAAAAATTTGGGTTATTTTTACCAAAGATGTGTAGTAGTATAAATTGTGGCCAAAATTTATGAAGAAAAATTGCTAATTTGCTAAATTTTGTCACAGAAACGAAGAAAAATTCATTTTTTTTCAAAATTTTCGGTCTTTTTTCATTTATAGCGCAGAAAATAAAAAACCGAGAGGTGATCAAATACCACCAAAAGAAAGCTCTATTGGTATGAAGAAAAGGACAAAAAAATCATTTGGTTACAGTGTTGCATGACTGAGTAATTGTCATTCAAAATGTGAGAGCACTGAAAGCTGAAAATTGGTCTGGGACTGAGGGGGGTTTAAGTGCCCAGTAAGCAAGTGGTTAAAAAAAAAAGGGTTTTACAATGCACATGTGAATGTGTACAGAATAAAATATTTTATACTCAACGATGTGTGGCTTCTTCTTTCAATGATCAATACCAGTTTTTGTGTTGAAGTTGGTGTTTACAGTGACAATGGGTGTTATTTAATAAGGGAAAAACCACTTGGCACTACAAGTGCACTAGGAGAATCTAGGAGATAGCTAAAAGAAACACAAGCAGTAAATCCAAAACAAGATTTTTGCTGATTAAATATAAAATGTATTCCAAATGTACTGGCAAAGCAATGGCCCCCCCTACCCAAAAAATAGTCCAAATAATTTTGACACACTTCACAGGCGCTTTGGGGGGGGGGGGGGCAAGCCAGGATGGGCCGCCTTAAGGGCCACCATTGTTTCCTGAAGTCCAGCCTCAGGCATAACTGAGGCAACATAATTCTGATTATTTTGTTTTAAAAAGTTGTGCAGGATGCAGCAAGATAACACAATGTGATTAAGTTTGTACTCCGCCATATTTATGGCCACTTGAAAGAGGCAGAACCGTCTGGCCAGGTTCCCAAACGTGTTCTCCATGACTCTTCTGGCTCTTGCCAGCCTGTAATTAAAAACCCTCTTCTCCGAGCTGAGGGTCCTCTGGGGGAATGGCCTCATGACATGGTTGCCTAGACCGAATGCCTAATCTTAGATGAGGATAAATAGAAGTACTTCTACATTCTCCTCTGGGGGTGGCAATCCCAAGCCACCCCTCTTGAGACATAGAACTCGGTCTGGGAAAATACTCCTCCATCCGACATCCGGACATTCCTTCCCACGTCCACATACAGAAACTCGTATGTCGCCGACACCACTGCCATCAACACGATACTATGAAATTCTTATAATTAAAATAGTATGACCCGGAATGGGGTGTTGGGATGCTGTGGACGTGCTTCCCATTGATTGCCCCTCCGTCGTTAGGAAAGCCCACCTCTGGGCAAATTGGGAAGCCACAGTCTGCCATTCCTGTGGTGTTGAAGGAAACTGTGGAGCCAAACAAAAATCAAATTAGTAATTTTGCACATAAACATTGTAAGCAGAGTAAACACAAACATTCTTGGCCAACATCAGTAAGCTTTTATTGTAAAGAGTATTTAAAGGCTAAAATATAAGTCCCACTTATCAGATTCCTCCCCCCCTTCTGATGGCCCCTTGGAAATATTTTAGGAGGGGGGGTCGGGGTATGTTTTGGACAGGTAACCCTCTCCACTAAGTAATGGAGTAACAAAGTAATGTGTGTTACTTTGGCCAGCCCTTCCTTAATTACACTATTGGCAGCCCACTGGACAGGTAAGAAGTGGCATAATAAAACAACAAAAAAAAATGGAAGCTCATTTTTAAATTCTGCAATTACCTATCAAGATAATAGGAGAACAAAACTTTAAACAGTACCATTTGAAAGTATTCAGGTAGGCCCTTGCACTACATGCTTTGGTGAATTCATCCATAAATATGACCACAAAAGAGGTAGAAGGTATAATGTGTATGGGTTTGGCAAGGTCAGCAGATAGGGGATTAGTATCAGCTGACTTAGTGGTTGGGGGGGAGGGAGGGTTCCAAATGATTTTGGGCACCAAAAAAAAAGCTTCTGGTACTCTGTGTGAATTTAAGGACAACAATAACAGTTGTACACATTTTAGGGGGTGTTTATGGTAAGCACTACAATGGAGCCGACACTATACATTGTTAAGTGACTAGACTAGGTGTACATAGGCCAAGGAGAGCATGCTGGGGAGGTTAGTGAAGGCAAATATGCATGAAGGACAAAAAAGGAGCATCAAAAAAACCCAACATGCATGAGGATAAAGGGGACATTCACAGCATATTGCAATCATGGTAATTAGGTAATGATGAAATAAATACAATACATTAGCATACATTACATACATAGAATGCAGAGAAATCTTGCCTTCATATAGTACTTCTGTAGGACCTGAATGATGGCAGAACAGGTCTCTCCCAGTCGCCAAGTACCGCAATGTGGTGACTAGCCTCTGCTCCAGAGTGATGGCTTGCCTCATGCAGGTATCCTTCCTGCTGATATAAGGGGTCAGCAAAGCCAACAGATGGTGAAAAATGGTGTCCATCATCCTGAAATAATTCCTGAAATCAACAGGATTATTCTCCTGCATCTCACGAAGCAAAGGCATGTGCGAGAATTGGTCATGTTGGAGCAACCAATTCTTGGTCCATGAACTCCTCCTCACCCTGTTCATGGACTGGGCTTGTGTCAAAGCTAGAAGCCCAACACCAAGCCCCCGCACAGCACGAACTCTACGATGAGCACATACCCACAACATGGCTTCAAAATGATCGGCTGGTCAGAACGAACTAAACAGAAAGCACTGAAAAACAGCAAGTCCTGAAAGAACGAGCTGAAAATCAGAAACGAGCGGACAAGAATGCACCGAGGATCAAATACGGTACTACTATAAATAGCATGCACTGACAAACAAATGCGAACTGACTACATGCACTGAAAACCAGATACGAACCCACAAGCACAAACTGAAGAGCAGAAACTGAAAAGTACGAAAGCTGAAAAGCGCGAATTGTCTCTCACCGAACTTCTACTAACACAAGATAAACACGAGATTAGCAGAAGGAGCCCAAAGGGTGACCCACTGGCTATTGAACTTCCCTTTTATAGTTGTGTCATATGTGGTGTACGTCACCGCGTTCTTGGCGGTCGGAATTTTGTGTGACCATGTGTAGGCAAGACAGCTTGAGCAGAATTCCATTGGGAAAGCCATCAGACCTTTTTCCGACCATAATTCCGATCGTGTGTACACGGCATGAGTCCTCAAAGAACTTAACCCTACTATAGTCAGACCATTGTAGGACACAGACTATAGTGTTTCACACGGTGCAAAAACTAAAGGAAGTCTTGAAGACATCTCAGATCAGTGACATCTGGGTAGGTAAAAAAAGAAAGATGGGTACTCTTACCGAAACACAAGGTCATACAGGCATATACAGATGGATGAATCCTCGCAGGTCTGTCTGCCGCTGGAATGATTACGGATCCTCTGATCAAAGAAGGAGTAATTTGTATCCTCCACGGAATTCCAATTCTTCAGGGGCGTGGTAGTCATGTTCCCTGTATTGCCTTTTTTACTATGTGATCACGTTTTTATTTAATCTTTTTATTTAATCTTTCTATTTTTGTATTCGCTGATTTTATGCCAATAAACAGCTACCTTTATATTTTCATCTACACTATGGGAAGCTGTTTTTCTTTTTTGTCTTATATGTGATCCCCTGCATGAGTTCGGTCTCGTTAGCCATTCCGTTTTCTGGATTTGAGTTGATTCTTCCTGTGCATTCCACTGTGACCCCTGAAGAATTGGAATTCCATGGAGGATACAGATTACTCCTTTGATCAGAGGATCCGTAATCATTCCAGCGGCAGACAGACCTGCGAGGATTCATCCATCTGTATATGCCTGTATGACCTTGTGTTTCGGTAAGAGTACCCATCTTTTTTTTACCTACCCAGATGTCACTGATCTGAGATGTCTTCAAGACTTCCTTTAGTTTTTGCACCGTGTGAAACACTATAGTCTGTGTCCTACGAGGACTCCAAGGCCTTTTGTATTCATTTAATCATCTGGACTTTATTGTTTTCCCTTTTAAGGTGTTTGTTAAACGTATTTTCACAGCATCTTTTGTAGCGCTACATTTTATTGTTTAATTTATTTATGAATTTGGACATTTTCGTATGTAGCTGCTTTTGTTCACTTTTTTGGTTAGCGCGATATTTCTTTTTATAGTCAGACCATTGTTCTTAATTTTTAGGGACACCTTCCTAACTGGAAAGGTACCAAGCAAATGTGGTACCAATTTTCAAAATTATATAAATGCCAGACAACTACACACAAGTCAGCCTAACATCAATAGTACTGTATGTAAAGTTTTTCAAGGAATGTCCAAGAATTTGCATGGAAAGGGGTATCATTATAAGTAGCCAACATGGATTTATGTAGAACTGTTTTTCCCCACCAACCTTTTAAAATTCTATGAGGTAGTGAGTAGTCCTAGAATTTACTAAAGAATTTATACAGTATCCCACAAAAGCTTCAATTAAATTGTATGTACATGGATAGAAAACTGGTTACAGGCACACACCCAGAGGTGGGGATAAGTGATTAATTTTCTGAGTTAGTCTAGAGTTATAAGTGGTGTGTCTGTTTATTACAAAAAGTCAAAAAAATTGTATTTACGGTTACTTTAAATTGTTTATAAAAAATAATTATAGTTATATAGTTGGTAAGGTTGAATAAAGACAACAGTCCATCCAGTTCAACCTGTGTGGGTGTAGGTGTGTGTGTGTGTTTATAGCAATGCCATTACCCATATCTATGTATATTGCATTCACTTAGATGATGATTTAGGCCCATTTCACACTTGTGCGACCTGAAAGTCACCTGATTTTGCTGTGATTTTTGATGCAACTTTAAAGTGATTTTTCCATGACTTTGATGCAACTTGAAGCAATGCCTGTGTATACGGTTGAGCGAACCCGACCTGGGTTTTTGGTACCCGGACCCAAACCCGAACAATTTACTGTATGTTTGGGTTCGAGTTCGGTGTTCGGCAATGTAATGGCGCATTTTAAAAAGCTGCAGGGCAGCCAATCAACATTCGTTTACTCGTGTGTCCTTAGAAGCCCTCACAGCCATGCCTACTAATGGCATGGCTGTGATTGGCCAGTGCAGCATGTGACCTAGCCTCTATAAAAGCTAGAGGCACATAGCACAGCACGTCACTCTGCTTTAGATGCAGGGAAAGGTTGCTGCTGCTGCTTTGAGGGAGAGAATTAGATAGGAGTCCTGATTCAGAAATCAAATTACTCAGCAATCTACCTTGATTTTCTTGTGTGGATGCAGTGCACAATCTTTTTTCACTGCCCTGAGCCCAGTGCCAGAGAAAAGATAACTTTTTTCTGTCTGTTAGTTAGGTTGGCGTCGGCGGGCATTTTATGCAAGCTCAGTGCACCAGCACTGCATATGTTACTGTGAGATACACCCTTTAGATACCGTTGGTCTATTCTGCTATTCTAAAAAACACTCATTTAGGGCCCAAAAAATATTTTGCAGTGTTTCTTGCATATCTGTATGTGTGAGATACACACTTTGGATACTGTTCTTCTATTGTGCTATTCAAAAAAATAATAATTTAGGTCGAAAAACATTTTTTTTTAATAGCATTTTCTGCAGATCTGTACATGTGAGATACACCCTTTAGATACTGTTGCTCTATTCTGCTATTCTAAAAACACCCATTTAGGGCCATGAAAAATATTTTACAGTGTTTCCTGCATATCTGTACGTGTGAGATACACACTTTAGATACTGTTCTTCTATTCTGCTATTCAAAAAACACCCATTTAGGGCAAGATCCTAAATTTGAGAAATATGAGGATAACGTCAAAGAAGGGACATGGCCCCGGTCGTGATGCTGCTGGAGGAGCTCCTGTTGCAGGGAGAGGACGTGGCCGATCTGTGCCAGCTACACGCACAAGTGAAACACCTTCCTCAGGTGCAAGTAGGCGACAGAGCCTGCAGCGGTATTTGGTCGGGCCTAATGCAGCTCTACGAATGTTGAGGCCAGGACAAGTACAGGCGATAGTAGATTGGGTTGCTGACAGTGCCTCCAGTACCTTAACATTGTCTCCCACCAAGTCTCCTGCTGAAGGATCAGAGTTGGCACCTGCAGCCGATGTCCATCAGTCTTTCACCTCACCTCCTTGCAAATCAGCCAAGCAGTCTGAGCCCCAAATCATGCAGTAGTCTCTTCTGCTTTTTGATGACTCTGTTAGCAGGGTTTCCCAGGGGCATCCACCTAGCCCTGCCCCAGAAGTGGAAGAGATTGTGTGCACCAATGCCCAACCACTTATGTTTCAAGATGAGTACATGGGAGGACCATCACAGCACGTCTCGGATGATGACGAAGCACAGGTGCCAACTGCTGCTGCTTTCGCAATTGTGCAGACTGACAAGGAGGGCAGGGGTGAAGACTGGGTGAAAGATGATGTGGAGGACAATGAGGTCCTCGACCCCACATGGAATCAACGTCATGCAGGTGACCTGTGTAGTTCAGAGGAAGAGACAGTGGTTGCACAGAGCCACCAGCACAGCAGAAGAGGGAGCAGGGTGCAAAAGCGAAGTGTCTGTCCCCTAGACAGTACATCTGCTACTGCCCAATGCAGCAAGGGACTGAGCACACCAAAGCCAGGTCCAAGGAGTTCCCTACCGTGGCAGTTCTTCAGACAATGTGCTGATGACAAGACACGAGTGGTTTGCACGCTGTGCAATCAGAGCCTGAAGCGAGGCATAAACATTCTCAACCTGAGCACAACCTGCATGACCAGGCATCTAAGTGCAAAGCACGAGCTGCAGGGAAGTAGACACCTCAAAAACTAAGAAAGGTCTCTGGCTCCTCCTGCTTCCTCTTCTGCTGCAGTCTCGGTCTCTTCATCCACCTCTGTAGTGACAGTGGCACCTGCTAACCCACAGAGGATCTGCCAGCAACACT
Organism: Lithobates pipiens; assembly: GCF_037356315.1. Classification (NCBI taxonomy): domain Eukaryota; kingdom Metazoa; phylum Chordata; class Amphibia; order Anura; family Ranidae; genus Lithobates; species Lithobates pipiens. Next base: position 119,862,717 of record NW_027507758.1, read on the forward strand.
ACCACCTGGGTCACTAACCATCTCCCCAATGTCCCATGGAAGAGTTCATCTCTCTATTTCCCAAACTTGAGCGGAGGAAGTACCCCCTCTACCCACCCACGATCCCTAGCCCTGAATGCCAACATTTCAAAATTATTGGCCTTTGAAATGCTGTCATTCTGTCTGGTGGAGACGCAGAGTTTTAAAAGCCTGATGGCATTGGCTGTCCCACAGTATGTCATGTCCAGCCGCTACTACTTTTCCAGGCAAGCCATCCCTTCCCTGCACAACCAAGTGGGGGACAAAATCAGGTGTGCACTGCGCAACACCATCTGTGGCAAGGTCCCCCTAACTACAGATATGTATAAGCACGGTCAGGGTAAATGCAGTGGCGGCTGGGCCTGAGGCGGATAGCAGTTTGGCGCATGTCCTTCCACCACCGAGGATTGCAGGGAGCTTCAGCTTGCCACCTGTTGCTAACTCCTCCTACTCCGCTTCCTCATCCTCTACCGCCTCCTCATCCGGTCAGCGTAACACCTTCACCACCAACTTCAGCACAGCCAGGAATAAATGACAGCAGGCAGTTTTAAAACTTTCCTGTTTGGGGGGAAAAACCCCACATCGCGCAGGAGTTGTGGAGGGACATGGAACAACAGACTGATGAGTGGTTGGTGGCAGTGAGCCTCAAGCCCGGCCTGGTGGTGTGCTATAATGGGCGAGATCTCGTAGCAGCTCTGGGCCTAGCCAGTTTGACGCACATCCCTTGCCTGGTGCATGTGCTGAACTTGGTGGTCCAGAGGTTTCTTAAAAATTACCCCGATATGCCAGAGCTGCTGCAGAAAGTGTGGACCTTCTGTGTGCACTTTCTGCGTTCTCACCCTGCTGCTCACCTGTCAGCGCTGCAGCATAACTTCAGCCGTCCCGCTCACCGCCTCATATGTGATGTGCCCACAAGGTGGCCAGACTGTGCGAGCAGCAGCAGGCGATAGTGCAGTTTCAGCTGCAGCACACACGCGTGAGTCCCTCTGCGGAACAGCACCACTTCACCACCAATAACTGGGCCTCCATGCGAGACCTGTGTGCCTTGTTGCGCTGTTTTGAGTACTCCACATGGCCAGTGCCGATGATGCGTTACTATTCCAGTTCTATGCCTCCTTGAAAAAACGCTTCAGGTGATGATGGAAGCGGATGTGGCACAGGAGGAGGAGGAGGAAGAGGGATAATTTCCAAGGCTTTCAGGGCAGTCATTCACAAGTGGCTACGAGGGTGGGTTCCTGCACCAACAAACGCCAGGTACACAATTTTCCAGCAAGGGCACAGTTCTGGAGGATGACGAGGTGGAGGATGAGGAGGCGGAGATGGAGGAGGAGGAACCATGTTCACAGCAGGGTGCCACCCAGACCAGCTCATGGCCATCATTGCTGTGTGGCTGGGGGGATACAGAGGACACAGACGATAGACCTCCCACAGAGGGTAGCTTTTTGTTGCCTCGGGCAGCCTGGCACACATGAGTGATTACATGCTGCAGTGTCTCCGCAATGACTGCAGAGTTGCCCACATTCTAACTGGTGCTGATTACTGGGTGACCACGCTGCTGGATCCTCGTTACAAGGACAATGTACAATCCTTAATTCCCTCACTGGAGCATGATCGTAAGATGCGCGAGTACAAGCGCACGCTGGTAGACGCGCTGCTGGTGGCATTCCCACCTGACAGCGGGGGCATGGTGGAAGCACAAGGCAAAGTCAGAGGAGGAGAAAGAGGTCACCAACGCAGCCAGGGCACCACCAGCACTTCAGAAGGCAGGGTTTGCATGGCCGAAATGTGGAAAAGCTTTGTCAGCACACCACAACAACCAGCAGTACTAGCTGAGATGGAACGTCTTAGCAGGAGGCAGCATTTCACCAACATGGTGGAGCAGTATGTGTGCACACACCTACACGTATGAATGACGGGTCTGCCCCCTTCAACTTCTGGGTCTCTAAATTGGTCACATGGCCTGAGCTTGCCCTTTACGCCTTGGAGGTGCTGGCCTGCCCTGCAGCCGGTGTATTATCTGAACGTGTATTTAGCATGGCAGGGGACGTTATCACAGACAAGCGCAGCCGCCTGTCCAGAGCCAATGTGGACAAGCTCACGTTCATTAAAATGAACCAGGCATGGATCCCACAGGACTTGTCCGTACCTTGTGTGGAATAGACATGTATACTGGTGTTCTGACAAAAACTGTCCGGCCATCGGATAGTGTCCACCCCGTACTGCACAGGCGCAGTGCTTGTGCAGTATGGAGGACAAGAAGATTCCGAAAATCTCTGAAGATGAACGGCACCTGAGCAGTGAGTGCAGGTTCAAGCCCCACCATCCAAGTGGAGTAAATTACTGACATTTGGGATATTCTGGCTGCCAAATAGTATTTGTGTAGGTGGGGTAATCCTAGACCCCCTCTTATCTTATGTAAATAAAGAGTCTGTTGTGGAATTCTATAGCCTGCTTTCCCCCAGGTGAATTTGAGGACTTTGGTTTGAAATGATTTGATATGGTCTTTTAGAATAGAGATTGGAAGGGAGTGAAACAGGTAAAGGAGTCTGGGAAGCAGGGTCATCTTAACATAATTAACCCTCCCGATCCATAATAGGTTGTGTTTAGACCATGTTGCGAGATCTAGCTCGAGTTTCCGGTACATGGGGGGGGGGGGGTAATTGCTGTGATAGAGGTCTTCTGTTTTTGCTGTGAGGTTGATTCCCAGGTATTTAATGAAAGAGGTACTCCATTGGAAATTAAAGTTCTTTTGTAAGCCCCTGTATACACGGTCGGAAACTCAGACGGAAAAGGTCCGATCGGACCATGTTGTCGGATAATCTGACCGTGTGTGGGCTACATCGGACTTTTTCCATCTGAATGTCTGACCAACAAAGTTTGAGAGCTGGATATAAAATTTTCCGAAAACATGATCTGATCGTTTGTAGAGAATTCCGATCGGACAAAGTGCCACGCATGCTCAGATCAAATTAGGAGACAAAAGCTATTGGCTACTAGCCTCTACGTAGTCCTGTCATACGCAATGAACGTCATCACTTTCCGAACGATCGGACCGTGTGTATGCAACAGCAGTTTCGGACAAAATCCTTCTGAAAAGATCTGATGGATTTTGTTGTCAGAATGTCCAACCGTGTGTACAAGGGCTTAAAGAGGAAGTAAACCCTGATGGGTTTACTTCCTCTTTGTCTCCCTGCAAAGGTAAAGCATAATGGGCTACTATGCATTGCATAGTAGTCCATTATGTGTCTCTTACCTGACACAGGAGCCAGCGATGTTGCCGCTGTCCCCTGTAGTCCGGAGCATCCATCTTCTTCCGGGTATCGCTGCTCCGGAGCATCACAGCGCCGGAGCAGCGATGACGTCCCTCCAGCACATGTGCACGGGAGCCGCCACTAACGGCATATCGCCGTTAGCAGCGGAATGCTGCAAACGGCAATAGTGTGCACAGCTGTCCTCCTTGTATTTTGGGGTCCCGGCGAATGGAAATGGCGAGTGTCTCAATTGCTATTTCAAAGATTAGCAGAGATAAAGGACAGCCTTGTCTGGTGCCTTTGGCTATATGTATTGGTTTGGAGTAGTGGCCTTGAAGCCTAATATAGGCTTTAGGATTTGAATAAAGAGCTCGGATCAGGCCCATAAACTTGTCGCCAAAGCCCCAACATTCAAGGATTGTAAAGATGTATGGCCAGGAGACCGAATCTAAGGCCTTTTGAAGGTCCAGTGATAAAAGCATGCCTGATTGTTTTGGACCTCCTGGCCAATTTGTCTAAAGGATGGAGACTATGTCTGTGGCTCTTCTGATCTGATCAGGGTCCTGTCTGCCTGGGATGAACCCCACTTGAGCCTTATGAACGTATCGATTAATGAAGGAAGCTAGACGATTTGCAAGGAGTTTGGTAAGGATTTTACTGACTTCTTCTGGGTTTTTATCCTGTTTCGGTATTACTGCAATGTAGGCTGTGTTTAGGTGTGGATCAAGTGGGGTTCCCTGCGTCTTTGTGTTAAAATATTTTGTCAAATGTGGAGTCAGGGTGGTGGTAAATGTCTTGTAATAGGGGTTAGGGAGACCATCGGGGCCTAGAGCAGAACCTGATTTGAGGTTCTTAATGACTTCCTGTACCTCTTCTTCTGAGAAGGGGGCCTCCAGCATATTCTTTTTCATTTTTATGTATTTTATGTTATTTTAAGTTATTTCCCTATCCACATTTGTTTGTAGAGCACCTGCCGTGCTCTTAACAATATTTTGCTGCCATTTGCAGCTGTCTAGCCCTTTCCATTACTTTTTTAGAGCCATTTTAGTCCTCAAAAGTTTGGGTCCCCATTGACTTCAATGGGGTTGGGGTTCGGGGTCAAGTTCGGGTCCCGAACTCAAACTTTTTTGTGAAGTTCGGCTGAACCCGTCGAACCAGAACATCCAGGTGTCCTCTCAACTCTACCTGTGTAATCTTGAGGTCTATGGACCTCAAGTCACATCAAAGTCAGGTCAAAGTAGTGCAGGAACTACTTTAAAGTTGCTGCAACCTGAAGTCGCACAGATATGAATGTTACTTATTGGAAATCATAGGGTATCCCTTGCCATGCAACTTTGCAGTCCCAAGTTGCAGGAAAAGTCACACTTGTAAAAGGGGCTTTAAGAGGTTTTTTTAACCACTTGACCTTTGTAAGATTTACTCCCCTTCATGAGTGGGCCATTTTTTGCTTTTTGGCACTGTGTTACTTTAACTGACAATTGTGCGATCATGCAACACTGTACACAAATGAAACTGATGATAATTTTTCCCACAAATAGAGATTTCTTTTGGTGGTATTTGATTACCACTGTATTTTTTATTTTTTTTTGCGCTATAAACCAAAAAAGATTTTTAAAAAAAAGTTTGAAAAAAGACCAATGTTTTACTTTCTGCTATAAAACATATCCAATAAAAATGAGAATTTCTTCATAAATTTAACCCATTTAATTTTAATTATGCTACATATTTTTGGTAACAAAAATCCCAATAAGTGTATATTGATTGGTTTGCATGAAAGTAATAGTGTCTACAACTTACGGTATATACTGGAATTTTTATTTATTTTATTATTAAAAATGGAGGTGATCAGCAACTTAGAGTGGGACTGTGATAGTATCGCGAGAAATCCAACACTAATTGGCACTCTTGACACTTTTTAGGAACCTGTGACACTAATATAGTGTATAATATATCAGTGATAAAAAATATACACTGTCACTTTTTAAAAATTTTTTGGGCATTTTCCCGTGTTTAGAACAATACCACAGCAAAATTCAATTTCTAAAGCAAAAAAGTAATTTAAAACTGCTCGCGTCCGTAATGAATTGTCAGACCCCAGCAATATAGATAAAAATAATTGAAAAAATGGCATGGGTTCCCCCCAGTCCATTACCAGGCCCTTCGGGTCTGGTATGGATTTTAAGGGGAACCCTGTGCCAAAATTAAAAAAGAATGGTGTAGGGCCCCGCCAAAATCTGTCCCTTATCTGAGCACACAAACTTGCAGGCCGCAGGAAAAAGGGAGTTGAGAGAGCGCCCCACCCAAACCGTACCAGGCCGCATGCCCTCAACATGGGGAGGATGCTTTGGGGTCTACCCCACAACCCTTGCCCAGTGGTTGTGGGGGTCTGTGGGTGGGGGGCTTATCGGAGTCTGAAAGCCCCCTTTAACAAGGGGAAAGGGGACCCCCAGATCTAGGCCCCCCATGTGAATGGGTTTCGGGTACATTGTACCCCAACACATTCACCAAAAAAGTGTCAATATGGAAAAAATTACAGTAGACAATTTGAGATAAGTCCTTTATTTTAAAAAAAACTGTCCCACGATGTCCGTTCATCTTTGATCACAGCATCTGACTCCCCCCCCCAAAAAAAAGAACAACTCCACCTCCATGGGAGGATCCCGCTGACTGAGGCCTCTACGCGATGGCAGCTGTTATATAGCTGAGGGCAGGGCCACCCAGCGACTTAAACAGGTGACCCACACCCTCTCCGACACCATGTGACGTCAGAGTAAGGTGAGTTCATCCGATATCCGATACGGGCTCATCCACATTCTTACTGCTATGAAGGTAAAGAACACCCTATGCAGTGTAGGTTTAAACTGCTTCTTATCCAACTTCATTGAGTGGCTGCGTGCTTTCTTAAGCGCTCTGAGACTAAATAGTTTCCTTCCTTTGTATTTCACTGTCATATCCCCTCTTAAGAGTCTCTTCTCCAGGGAGAATACTTTTTATGCTTGTAGTCATCTCTCGTAACTGAGGTCCTCCAGTCCCTTTATTAGTTTTGTTGCTCCTTCTCTGGACTCTCTCTAGTTTCAGCACATCTTTTCTGAGGACTCGTGAATAGAACTTGACACCATGCTCAAGATGTGTTTGGATCAGAGCTTTGTAAAGTGGTAGAATTATAATCTTATCTTTTTGGTAAATACCCTGTTCAATGCATGCTAATTGTCTGCTAGCTTTGCTTGCTGCAGCTTGGCATTGCATGCTATTGCTGAGCCTGTGATCTACTAGGACCCTCAGATCTTTTTACATCCAGGATTTCCCCAAAATTATGCCTCCTAGGGAGTAGTTTGTGTTCATGTTTAATTCCATTGGTAGTTGGGTGATAATACTCATGTGGCAGGTACATTTTCCAATGAGTTGTGCCAGTTCAAACTATATTTTAGTGTATGGCAGCCCACTTTTATTGACTCCTGGCTGGGGCTTCTCTGGCCCCTAACGAAGACCTTCTGTCTCCAATATGGGAGCTGTCTCCAAACTGGGAGCCCTGAGCTTTCCTTAGACTTGAGTATATAATGACCCTGCACACCTGTGTGCTCAACACAGGCTGCTGGCACCTGGTAAAACCCATACACAGGATTGAAAGTTCCATCCTAGGCTATACACTTTGGAACCTAAAAAGCTCCAGACCCTGATCCAAGACTACAGCATATGGAAAAAAAAAAAAAAAAAAAAAACATAGTCCTCTCTTGAACTTCTCATTACCTCTTAATGCAAATTCTGTCACTTTTTCTTCTGCATTTTCAAAGTGGTGGGATCTTGCACTGTCACACCCCAAATGCATTATTTTAAAATGTTCAACAATAAACCATATTTGCCATGTAGATGCCAATACCTTTATTTTCTAATAAAGTTTCTATATCCTGTTTTTATTGCTGTTACCGCCCTGCTTACCTTTGTATCATCAGCAAACATTGAACTTGAACTATTTATACCAACCTTTATATCATTTATTTATGAATAAATTAAACAGAATTTGTCCCATGAGAGAGCCTTGGGTAACCTCGCTCACAAATCCAGACTATTCTGAGTACAAAGTACTTATCACCACCCTTTGGATACACCCCTGTAACCAGTTTTCTATCCAGGTACCTACATTATCGTTCATGCCAATAAACCTCAGTTTTAAAATTCAGCATTTATGGGGGATTGTATTGAATGCTTTGACAAAATCCAGATAGAGGCTTTACTCTAGCTAGAAGAATGCTCACTTCTTTATAAAATGTTAACAGATTGGTCTGGCAAGAACAATCTTTCATAAATCCATGCTGGCTATTACTAATGATGCTTTTTTTATAAGCAAATTCTTGGATATAGATACTTATCATCCTCTCCAATAGGGATGAGCTTCGTGTTCGAGTCGAACATACGTTCGACTCAAACATCGGCTGTTCGCCCGTTCGGCGAATTCCGAATGTTATGGGCCATTCGCGCAAAATTCGTGTGGCGCTCACTGCTCACAATGCACTGCGATGGCGCAGTGCATTGTTGGCTCATGATTGACCAAGCATGCACTGTGACCCCACATGCTTGGCCAATCACAGCGCCGGCAGCGAGGAGAGCCATGATTGGCCACAGGCAGGATGCCTGTGGCCAATCATAGCTCAGGCTGTGTAGTACACGCCCCACACTATATAAGGCCGCCAGCGCGGCGGCCTTGTGTAGTGTGTTGGCGTCTGAAGCAGTTAGTGGGTGTTCTGTGTACCTTCAACACAGTATACACCGATCGTTATCGGCCGATTTTTCAATCTTGCTCTTCTGTAGTGGTTGTTGTCTGCGTGCCCTGACCGCAGTATACACCGCTATATTCACCTCACCTATATAGCTAGCGATATATCTATCTTTTATAATAGAGCTTGCAGTCAGTGTTAGGAGTAGGGATGAGCTTCGTGTTCGAGTCGAACATACGTTCGACTTGAACATTGGCTGTTCGTCCGTTCGGCGAAGTCCGAACATTTTGGTCCGTTCGCGCCAAATTCGTGTGGCGCTCACGGCCCACAATGCACTGCGATGGCGCAGTGCATTGCTGGCTCATGATTGGCCAAGCATGCACTGTGACCCCGCATGCTTGGCCAATCGCAGCGCCAGCAGCGAGGAGAGCCATGATTGGCCACAGGCAGGATGCCTGTGGCCAATCATAGCTCAGGCTGTGTAGTGCACGCCCCACACTATATAAGGCCGCCAGCGCGGCGGCCTTGTGTAGTGTGTTGGCGTCTGAAGCAGTGGGTGTTCTGTGTACCTTCAACACAGTACACACCGATCGTTTTCGGCCGATTTTCGATCTTGCTGTTGTGTAGTGGTTATTGTCTGTGTGCCCTGACCGCAGTATACACCGCTATATTCACCTCACCTATATAGCTAGTGATCTATCTTTTATAGTAGAGCTTGCAGTCAGTAGTGTTAGGAGTGCAGGAGTTAGTGGGTGTTGCGTGCCTCTAGCACAATATACACTACCCAACTGCGTTTTTACCCAACTCCCTTCAGGCCATTACCATGTCTGGAAGGCCAGCAAGGAGAGGCAGACAGGCGCGAGCCGATAAAAGAGGGCAAGCAGGCTCTGTGTCTAGAGACAACAGTGCTGGTCGTGGACGCGGTGCATTGTCATCAGCACGTGGCCATGGGACACGCTTGTCCTTCTTTTCTGCAGCTGGACATGTTGAACCGCAACATGCCAACGACTTGGTAGAGTGGATGACCAAGCCCTCTTCATCCTCCTCATCCTCTCTCACCCAGTCTCAGGGTACTAGCAAAGCAGATGCCAACGCATCGTCTTCCCTCCTCTCAATGTCATCATCAGTGACTCCTTCCCTAGACCCACCACGTCCTCCTGAGGAGTCTCCTGAACTCTTTGAGCACAGTGTTGGGTACATGCTCCAGGAGGATGCCCAGTGTTTTGTGGGCTCTGATGATGACACTCAGCTAGAGGAAGGCAGTAGCGTGAGCGCAGAGAGAGGGGATGCTCAAGAAGGACAGCAATCTGGCAGTCATGTTCCACAAGCTGCAGCATACTGCCAGGTTTGCTACAGCGATGAAGAGGGAGGGGATGATGAGGGCAGTGACTCCACGTTGGTTCCCTCAAAGGAGAGAGGAGGAGGAGGCACATGTCCAACGAGGCAGGATTCCCTCCGGGGGCCAGCTTAGGGGCCGCACACCGACTGAATCACACCGCAGAGCTCCGCCTGTGCAGAGCGCTGCCTCTGCGCCTTATTCTAAAAGTTCTTTGGTGTGGACCTTTTTTGAGACGAGTGCATCAGATCGCACCGCTGCTATTTGCAACATATGTCTCAAGCGTATCTCACGTGGCCAAAACATCAGCCGCTTGGGCACCACATGCTTGACCAGACATATGTTGACCTGCCATGCAGCTCGTTGGCAAGCGTACCTCAAAGACCCACACCAAAGAACAAAGCGGACCTCTCCTTGCTCCTCATCAGCTGGCATCTCCAACCCCACTAGACCTTCAGTCCTCTCTGAAACCTGCTCTGAGAGGAATGAAGGTGTAGAATTAGGTGTGTCACAGCCAAGTGCTTCCGGGAACTCTGCTAGCGGTACACCCACGTCCGATTATAGCAGGCAAATGTCCCTGCCCCAGCTGCTGGACCGGCGAAAGAAGTTCACTCCCAGCCATCCACATGCCCAGCGGTTGAATGCTAGCTTGGCTAAATTGCTAGCACTTCAACTGCTGCCTTTTCAGTTGGTAGACTCGGCCCCCTTCTGTGAGTTTGTACAATGTGCGGTTCCTCAGTGGCAGGTCCCCAAACGCCACTTTTTCTCACGGAAGGCGATTCCGGCTCTCTACCGGCATGTGGAAGGCAATGTCCTTGCCTCGCTGGACAGGGCGGTCAGCGGTAAGGTGCATATTACCGCTGACTCATGGTCCAGCAGGCATGGACAGGGACGTTACCTGTCTTTCACGGCCCAATGGGTCACTCTTCTGGCAGCTGGGAAGGATGCAGGACAAGGTGCAGTAGTGTTGGAGGTTGTTCCGCCACCACGCCTCCAAAATGCTACTATTGGTTGTGACACACCTCTCTCCTCCACCCCCTCCTCTTCTTCTTCCTCCATGGCTTCTTCCAGTGCTCTGTCCTCAGAACCAGCGGTGCTTCGTAGGCGTTCCAGGGGCTATGCAAGTACGCAGGCAAAACGATGCCATGCCGTGCTTGCGCTGGTTTGTTTGGAGGACAGGAGCCACACTGGGGCGGATGTTTTGTCAGCTCTGCAGGGGCAGGCCGAGAGGTGGTTGACGCCATGCCAGCTCAAGCCAGGAATGGTGGTTTGTGACAATGGCACCAACCTCCTCTCCGCCCTCCGACAGGGACAACTGACCCATGTGCCCTGTGTAGCTCACGTCCTTAACCTGGTGGTGCAGCGGTTCTTGGGCAGGTACCCCGGCTTACAGGATGTCCTGAAGCAGGCCAGGAAAGTCTGTGTGCATTTCCGCCGATCATTTAATGCCTGTGCTCGGCTGGCTGAGCTCCAAAAGGAGTTGAACCTGCCCAAGAACCGCCTTATATGTGACATGCCCACCAGATGGAACTCAACATTGGCCATGCTGCAGCGGCTGCACACGCAGCAGAGGGCCATCAATGAGTACCTGTGCGACTACGGCACCAGGACAGGGTCAGGGGAGCTCGGTTTTTTCTCACCACGCCAGTGGGGCATGATCAGGGATGCATGCACTGTCCTATCACCGTTTGAGGAGGCCACAAGGATGGTGAGCAGTGACAGTGCATGCATCAGTGACACTGTACCTCTTGTCCACCTCTTGGAGCATACGCTGCATGGAATAATGGACAGGGCACTTGAGGCAGAACAGAGGCAGGAAGAGGAGGACTTCCTTGCCTCTCAAGGCCCCCTTTATCCAGACAGTGTTCCTGCTGTGCCACCCATCACACAGGAAGAGGATGAGGAGGAGGAAGAGGAGGAGGAGGATGATTGTGTCAGCATGGAGGTGGAGGCTGGCACTCAGCATCAGCATCAGCATCAGCAGCAGCAGTCTTGTAGGGATGATTTACAGTCCCAAGAAACACGTGGACTTGTACGTGGCTGGGAGGAGGTAGCTGCGGATCATGTTGTCCTTAGTGACCCAGAGGACTCTGGACCGAATGCCTCAGCTAACCTACGCTGCATGGCCTCCCTGATCCTGCAAAGCCTGCGGAAGGATCCTCGTATTCTTCGGATCAAGGAGAGGGACCATTACTGGCTGGCCACTCTCCTTGATCCACGGTACAAGGGTAAGGTTGCCGACCTTATCTTGCCATCGCAGAGGGAGCAGAGGATGAGACATCTCCGGGAGGCCTTGCAGAAAGGTCTGTGCAACGCGTTCCCAGAGACTGGGAGGTTACAAACTCCTGGTTCTGGACAACGTGTTGCTGAGGCATCGGTCAGAAGGAGCGGTGGAGAAGGTGGCCTTCTGACTGATGCTTTCAGACAATTTTTTAGTCCGCAGCCCTAAGGTATGATCGGTTCCAGCACCCATCGCCAGAGTCTGATTTACATGGTGCAGGAATACCTAGGGGCAAGGTCAGACTTGGACACCTTTCCCACCGAAAATCCTCTGGCTTACTGGGTCTTGAGGATGGATCACTGGCCAGAGCTTGCACAGTATGCAATTGAGCTACTGGCCTGTCCTGCATCCAGTGTTCTTTCGGAACGCACCTTCAGTGCTGCTGGTGGCTTTGTTACCGATCACAGGGTGCGCCTGTCCACCGAATCAGTTGATCGACTGACCTTCATCAAGATGAATCAGTCTTGGATCACCCACAGCTACCAAGCACCTGAAGCTGATGTAACAGAATCATTTTTTTTGAAATATCACATCCCTTCAAGACTGCCTATGCTGATGCTGAGTGACTGTCCTGTTATGTTGATTATCTATCCTCTTCCTCCTCCGCTGATATGTTGGAAGAACATTTCTGGTTCTGGTTGATGCCATCAGCCCAATTTTTCTGCCCCTGTTTAACAGGGGCGTTTAAGTACAATTTTTGATGCAATGCTTTGCAGCAGGGCTAATTCCTGCAATCAAACAAGAGTATATGGGAGAGGTTGCAGTGTGGTGGCACCAGCACCAGTGCCTAAGGCCCAATTTTTCTGCCCCTGTTTAACAGGGGCGTTTAATTACAATTTTTGATGCAATGCTTTGCAGCAGGGCTAATTCCTGCAATAAAAGTAGAGTATATGGCAGAGGTTGCAGTGTGGTGGCACCAGCACCAGTGCCTAAGGCCCAATTTTTCTGCCCCTGTTTAACAGGGGCGTTTAATTACAATTTTTGATGCAATGCTTTGCAGCAGGGCTAATTCCTGCAATAAAACTAGAGTATATGGCAGAGGTTGCAGTGTGGTGGCACCAGCACCAGTGCCTAAGGCCCAATTTTTCTGCCCCTGTTTAACAGGGACATGTAATTACAATTCTTGATATAATATTTCACCGGAGGGCCCCTTCCTGTGCCCACCCAGAGTAACGGTGAGGACTTATAGTGTTGTGGCACCAGCACCACAACCACCAAAGGTCAATTTTTCTACCACTGTTCAACAATGGCATGTAATTACAATTCTTGATATAATCGTTCACAGCAGGGCGCTCCAGCGCCCACCAAGAGTCACTTTGAGGGCTTACAATGTTGTGGCAAAACCAACACCTTGTTCCGCCATTTCTGCAGAGCATATAGGGCAGGCCCCTACTTTCAAACATCCAATTTACAAACATCTCCTACTTGCAAACGGATGGAGACAACAGCAAGTGAGATGAAAAAAGATGGACGACAAAACAAATTATACAGGGGTGATAACCCTTCCCTATGTTTTCCAAAAAGCTTAAAAATAGTTTTTTTGACTGGAGCTACACTTTAAAAACGTACCAGTTGAAAATTACAAACAGATTCAACTTAACACAACAAACCTGCATAGTCCCTGTCTTGTTTGCACCGCCTGTATACTGCTGTTCTGAGTATATAGGGCCTGGGGGCCACACGCATTTCCTTTTTTTAATATGGGTACGGGGTTCCCCTTAATATGCGTACAAGACCTAAAGGGGCTGGTAATGGGCAGGGAGGGCTACCCATACCATTTTTCTCAATGATTTTCAACCATATTGCAGGAACCAGATATAACATTAAAACCGCAAGCAGTTTTAAATGGTGTTATTTCCGTTTAATGTCATTTTGTGCAGGGACTGTTCTAAACATGGGAAACACGTGGCACTTCACAGGCATACTACAGACACCCCCCAGGCACCATATTTAAAGGAATATTTCACTTTTTTTTTCACTTTAATCGTCATTAAAATCAGTGCTCCCGCCAAAACGGCCATTTTTAAAAACATTTTAGGCATTGACCCATGTCCCCTGGGGCAGGAGCCAGGCCCCCAAACCATTTTTAGGACAGTATCTTGCATATTAGCCGTTAAAATTAGCACTTTTCATTTCGAACGTTCGAGTCCCATAGACTTCAATGGGGTTCTAAAGTTCGTACGAATTTGGGGTCCGTTCGAAAGTTCTGGTGCGAACTGAACCGGGGGGTGTTCGGCTCATCCCTAGAGGGGAGTAAGGGCCCTAAGATAAGGGTAATCCATCTGCAGTCTCTGATTATCTCCTGTAATCTGTCTGCAGTCTCTGATTATCTCCTGTAGTCAGTCCACAGTCTCTAATTATCTCCTGTATTCTCTCCGCAGTCTCTAATTATCTCCTGTGGTCTGTCCGCAATCTCTGGTTATCTCCTGTAGTCAGTCTGCAGTCTCTAATAATCTCCTATAGTCAGTCCGCAGTCTCTAATTATCTCCTGTAGTCTGTCTGCAATCTCTGGTTCTCTCAAATAGTCTGTTTGCAGTCTCTGATTATCTCCTGTTGTCAGTCCGCAATCTCATGTTATTTCCTGTATTCTGTCCGCATTCTCTGATTATCTCCTGTTGTCAGTCTGCAGTCTCTAATCATCTCCTGTAGTCTGTCCTCAGTCTCTAATTATCTCCTGTAGTCTGTCCACAGTCTCTAATTATCTCCTGTAGTGTGTCTGCAGGCTCTAATTATCTCCTGTAGTCTGTCTGCAGTCTATGGTTATCTCCTGTAGTCTGTCCGCAGTCTCTCATTATCTCCTGTTGTCAGTCCGCAGTCTCTGATTATCTCCTGTAGTCTGTCCGAAGTCTCTAATTATCTCCTGTGGTCTGTTTGCAGTCTCTCATTATCTCCTGTTGTCAGTCCACAGTTTCTGATTATCTCCTGTTGTCCATTCGCAGTCTCTGATTATCTCCTGTTGTCAGTCAACAGTCTCTGATTATCTCCTGTAATCTGTCTGCAGTCTCTGATCATCTCCTGTAGTCTGCCCGCAGTCCCTCATTATCTCCTGTTATCAGTCTGTAGTCTCTCATTATCTCCTGTAATCCATCAGCAGCCTCTGGCCATCTCCTATAGCCTGTCCTCAGTTTCCAATTATCTTCTGTTGTCTGTCCGCAGTCTCTGATTATCTCCTGTAATCCATCCACAGTCTATGATTATCTCCTGTAATCCATCTGCAGTCTCTGATTATCTCCTGTTGTCTATCCGTAGTCTCTAATTATTTCCTGTAATCCGTCTGCAGTCTCTGATTAGCTAATGCTGTCTGTCCGCAGTCTCTGATTATTTCCTGTAATCCATTCACAGTCTGATTATCCCTTGTTGTCCTTCCCCAGTTTTTGATTATCTTCTGTAATCCATCCACAGTCTCTCCCCAACTGCCTTTAAGCCCCTCGGACAAATTGCTTTGCCACACCCACTTTTTTCCACAGGCCCTTCTCTCCCTGGCATACCCCTCATTCTCTTTCTTTTTGTTTTGTATGTATGAACTGTGCACAGTACCCCTTCTCTTGTCTGGTATACCGGGATAACAAAAAAATTGTGATTGTGCTACCTTCCACAAGATGGTGCCCTTTGCACCTGCCCAGTAAGATTGGCTATTACAATGCACCACCCTGTGATAGCCACTCCGATGGCTAAGAGCACTGACAGTTGTATTCTGGTGGGGCATCCCGTGTCAGAACACAATAGCACAGCTTGGGAGATCGCTGTACTAACACTGCATTTTTTCGTTCAGCCCAGCGTGTGACAGTATGTACCAGGCCTTAGACTGGACAATAGCCAACCTCACTGCAATGTTCATAAAAACTGGAAGAAGGCAAAACTGAAATCATGTTCAATTTTCAGGATGATCTGAGAAAATAGAATTAAGGATGTGAATGATTGCTTACAATGAACAAAACATACATTTTAGTAGGTGAGGTTGAAAAAAGACACAAGTCCATCAAGTCCAACCTATGTGTGTGATTATATATTAGTATTACATTGTATATCCCTGAATGTTGTGGTCGTTCAGGTGCTTATCTAATCTTTCTTGAAACTATTGATGCTCCATTTTTTTGGGGGAGGGGGCAGCAAACAAACCCACCCACCTGCCCGCACTCCAGTCAAGCACTTACCTTATCCTGGTTGCAGGTGGCTTCCCTGGCTTCTCCTCCTGGTCAATCCAGTCTCAGGGCCCACTTTCTGTTCTGATTGGCTGGTAGGAGAAGCAGGAAGACAAAGGGGCCGGCACATAGAGATTATGGGGGCGGCGCCCCTGCCCCCCTTTTGGATGGCCCACTGATGGTACATTGACAGCTGAGTCCACTCCAGCCCCATCCAACAATCTGTCCATCCTATCTGCAATGTGTCAAACCTGAGCAACCAGTAAACAACTTACTTTTCTGTGATCACTATCTTTGTGAAAGAGTGTCCTATTTGTCTTTCTAATAATTGAGTCAACTACCACCAGTATCTGCCTATCCTTTCTTGTGACCTTACTCCAATGGCTTTATTTTTTGTATGAAGTTTTTGGTTGAGAGCTGAACTGGCACCTGCAATTTGGGCAGATAACAGTGGACTGGTATTATATTTATGCATGCAAGAGACTTGTTGGGGGAGGGGGCTCTGGGGGAATTGAGGATGGAAAAGGATCTGTTGGTCCTTGTAGACAACAGATTCTGCAATAGTATGCTATGCTAAGCTGCAGTAAGCAAGGCTAGCAGAATACTAATTCTTGAGTATGGTCACCAGTTTATGCTTTAACTATAGGCCAATTGCCCTACTAAATTCTGACCTAAAGATTGTTACCAAACTACTAGCAATTACATTGAACAGGATCATTTCCTTGGTAATCCGTGAAGACCAAGTTGCGCTTTTGATCTCATCAAAGTGGGTAATGAAAACCTACAGCTAAGCCCTACTACTCAGCCTTTGATTCAGAAAAAAAGCCTTTGATAGGCTCAGTTGCCCATTCTTATTTATTTAAATATTTGGGAATTAGAGGTGTTCTTCTAAGCATCTATACTTCAACCCTACAGCTTTGATAAGAACACCTTATTCCGCTCCCCTCCCAACCACTATAAATAACAGTACAAGACAAGGCTACCCTCTTTCCCCGCCTCCCTTTAACCCTATGCATTGAACCCTTGGCTCTTTAGATCGGGGTAATTTTATATGTGACTTTCACATTTTTACATGCTTTCTCTTCCATATTCCTATTATTGCACATGTAACAATTTTCAAATTTTACAAATAATCTGTGTTTTGTTTGTCAACAGGAAGTGAGGGGAAATCACTAAAATGTGAGGTGGACTTTCATCACTGCTAATTGTTACCTTAATAGATCTCCTCATTGAAAAAACATTTATGTATATTTGATTTTTTTTTATTGATTAGGTTGACTCTTTTGCCGCGTACACACGATCGGAATTCTCGTCGGAAAAAGCTTTGATGGTTTTCCAGACGGAATTCCGATGGAATTTGGCTCAAGCTGTCTTGCCTGCACATGGTCACACCAAATTCTGATTATAACGCGGTGACGTACAACACATACAACACGACTAGAAAAAGGAAGTTCAATAGCCAGTAGCCAATAGCTCGTAGTTGAATCTGAGCATGCATGATTTTTGGCGTGTCGGAATTGCATACACACACTTTACCGATAGAAAGTTTTTCCGTCAGGAAAATTAGGAACATGCTATCAATTTTTGGCTGGTGGGAATTTGGACAGCTAAAGCATACACACGGTCGCATTTTCTGATGAAAAGCTCTCATGGGTCTTTTTCTGGCCGGAATTCTGATCGTGTATACGCAACATTAGGCTTCCATTGTAGGAAAGCAGAATTATTGTGTTGCATTGGAGAGCAAAGAGCAGAGCCTGCATTTGTAATATACAAATACGGATGCCTACATGTACCTATATAATTACAAAGTGTTCATATAGGTAAGGTTTTTGTTCCTTACACACTGATAATATTATTGGCATGGGAGCTCATATACATGTAGATCTTAAAATCTTTGAAAATACCATACATTCCCTTTACACAATGTTATAACTAGACAGGTGCAAGAGGTATCCTTTCTACACAATTTGGAATAATGTGTCCCAAAAATAGTAAATGCGACAGCAAGCCGGGGGTCTGGGACCTGTAGCAGCCCAAGAATCCCAGTGCCCCAGAGGAATATCTGTCATATTTTTAAATACCAGTTTTGAGTGTACTTACTCATTACACTTGAATAATGTTCAATAATATTTCTACATTTTAGTAGAAAATCTAGAAGTAGTATAATATATGCACAAACTCCCTCTCCTCTATTTAATTATTTAATAATCTGTTGCTTACAGAATGAATGCTCATGTGGGATCTGATTTGTTTTGCCAAATCCTGCTCCTTGCACATTGTCTTTACATATTTAGCATTGTTCTCTCCACGTGTCAGGAATACTCTATACCTGGAAGCCTGAGGTATCATTTTTCAGTTAGTAACTGTATCTATTAGCATATGCTTTTCCCATGGTTTGTGTACTTATTCCAAGCTTGTGCTTTTTTACAATGCAGAACACAAGAGACTTGTTTTGTAAGATTAATGAAGGTCACCAAAATTCTCAAAAGTATTCTGATAATTAAGGCTTTGTTTATCAAAAACAAGTTACATTAAGAGCAAAAAGATTCATGGTAATTATTCATAATCTTAACAATTCAAGTGTAGCCACCTCATTTGTGCATTTAATTCTTCTTGTTAATGTTTTGCATAAATCTGCATAATTACTTGAGTTGCCTGTTGTAATTTTGACAGCTATTGAGTTCATGTGCACTAAACTATATCAAAAGCTTGGCGTGCTGAATATTTATAATTTCACTAATGTTCCTGGGATAACATTTTGCTAACAATATTTTAGTTTTCATAAAGTTGACAGAGTATACTTGGAGTTATTACCAAATCCAGTTCTTATTAGGTGATAATATATAACAAAAATGATCTGGATGATACATATGTGGGCTTTCAGTATGAAACATCCCGTGAGAGTATCTAACATTAATATAAAACAAATGTCTACTGTTAAAAAGTAGTTTAAAAAATAAAATGAACACACAGATATTATTATATAAATATATTTAGTAAATGTTTGAGCCATCAAGCTTAAACTGAATTCCAGAAAACCTAAAAATTCTTATTTGCAGTAGAGCTGTTCCTGCACTGCAGGGTTTAACCTCTCATTAGATGTGTAAGGATTTTGAAAAGTACATTTATTTTCCTAGTCTTCCATTCTTGTAGGCTCCTCTGCAGTGCCAGACTGATCCCTGCAGCCTCTTCTTACACATGATAAAATGGTGTAAGGGCTTCTGACTTCATCAAGACCTATACAGAGTGCATAGGCTGACATTGGATGTGAGGATGCTGATGGACAGTCCACCGCTGGAGCATGTGGAAACACTAGAGGGGAGAATTAAGTGAGAAAAACTACTTTTACTGTACCTTAGACTAATTAAGCAGTTAACTCTTGGAGTGTAAGGACAGAGAGAGAGCGAGAGAGAGAGAGAGAGAGAGAGAGAGAGAGAGAGAGAGAAGAAGCTCCTCTAAGTGTAGAAATTCCAAGAATAAGAACATATTACACAAAGTAGAAAACCCACATGGGAGAGTAAAAAAACAGGCACATCTGTGAGGATACTGGCATCGGTCAACTGATGGATTGTGGGGGCCACTGGTCCCAGCTGCTGCTCTGTCAAAGCTCGGAATCCAGCCAAGAGATGGTAGCATGGTGGAGCCGAGGCTTGGATTGCAGGCGGCCCACATGATGACGTCACTGGAGAACCTGCAACACGTTTTTGAGCATGAGCACTGTAGAATAACAGTCACACTCCTTTCTGAAACAATATGCTAGGGGTGATGTGGTTTGATATTAATAGGGGACGTAATATGGATTGATTTGTATCCATAGCACATCCACTACAAATGTCAGGCCAGATTTTCCCCTAGCAGAATG
Source organism: Lithobates pipiens (assembly GCF_037356315.1). Classification (NCBI taxonomy): domain Eukaryota; kingdom Metazoa; phylum Chordata; class Amphibia; order Anura; family Ranidae; genus Lithobates; species Lithobates pipiens. The sequence continues at coordinate 119,882,319 of NW_027507758.1, forward strand.
CTTGAGAAAGGAGCACAACTGTTATTCTACAGTGCGCATGCTCGGAAACGCGTAGCAAATTCTCTGGTGATGTCATCATGTTTGGCGCTGTGTGCCACGTGCACTCCAAGCCTCGGTTCCATCATACTACCATCTCTTGGCTGGATTCCAGGCTCTGACAGATCAGCGGCAGTGACCAGTGGCCCCCATGTTCCATCAGATGGCTGATGCCGGTATCCTCACAGATGTGCCTGTCTTTTTACTATCCCATGTGAGTTTTTTATTTTGTGCAATAAATTCTTCCTCTGAATTTCTACACTTAGATGAGCTTCTCCTCTAAGGTACAGCAAAGACCAAAAAAAAAAAAAAATTATATTTCAAAAAGGTACTTTAACATAGGGTGATACTATGAAAGTACCGATAACAGAGTGTCATCGTCCCGGAAATTGTTTAATTAGAGGTTGAAACACGAAATAAAGTGGACTTTATAGGCACACGAGTAATAGATCTAGAAGAACGTTAATACTATATATCTTGTTTTATTAAAAAAGCTATGGTATATAAGGTATGTAAAAAGTGCCACACAGCCTGAGTAAATGCACAGGATTTTCAGCATGGGAATAGGCAACAACATAACCTCAAAACAAAGAAGCTGGACTTCAAAAAAACCTCAGTAAGAAAGATGTCCGTCAGGATAAGTAATATGTCCTGTCGATATATTAAAGGCAGGCTAGGAGAGGGAAAAAAAACATCCAAAGATGAAATGCCTTGTAAGTAAATAGCATCCCAGCACAGCATTAAAAATTTGATATACCCGGACCTAGATTTGGACAGGCAATTTATTGGATATTTACAACAGGCAATAATTCAAGAACCTATATGGTTCAATGTCATGCATGTGGTTATAATAGCTATTATGTGATGTCATTTTCTATATGCGTAGGGTATATTAACAGTTAATTTTATTCTTGTGTTATATATTTTTGTAGTTTTTGTAGCTGGTTCATACACAGGTGCACGCAGATGCACCGGTGGTGTTCGTATTCTTCGGGCGCCATCTTGGATATTGGCTAGCCATTCCTGACACAAGCCCAGTCCATGAACAGGGTGAGGAGAGTTCATGGACCAAGAATTGGTTGCTCCAGCGTGACCAATTCTCTCATATGCCTTTGCTGCGTGAGATCCAGGAGAATAATCCTGATGATTTCAGGAATTATCTCAGGATGATGGACCCAGTTTTTCACCGTCTGTTGGCTTTGCTGACCCCTTATATCAGATGTCAGGATACCTCTATGCAGCAAGCCATCACTCCGGAGCAGAGGCTAATTGCCATGTTGCGGTACTTGGTGACAGGGAGAAGCCTTCAGGACCTCAAGTTCTCGACAGCCATCTCCCCCCAGGCTCTGGGGATCATTATCCCAGAGACCTGTTCTGCCATCATCCAGGTCCTGCAGAAGGAATATATGAGGGTAAGTTGTATCCTTTAACATCACATTATATTTATTCACTGTTTACTAATGTATTGTATTTCTTTCATCATTCTATAATTAACATAATTGTAATAAGCTGGGAATTTCCTCTTTGTCCTCATGCATGTTGGATTCTTGGATGCTCCTTTTTTGTCCTTCATGCATATTTGCCTTCACTAACTACCCCCCAGCATGCTATCCGAGGCCCATATACTCCTAGTCTAGTCAATTAACAATGTATTTTGTCAGCTCCATTATAATGCTTTACCCTAAAGACCCCCTAAAATCTGTACAAATGTTATTGTTGTCCTTAAATTCATGCAGAGTGCCAGAGGCTTTTTTTGGGGGGTCCAAAATCATTTGGAACCCCCCCTCCCCCTAACCGCTAAGTCAGCTGATAGCAATCCTCTATCTGCTGACTTTGCCAAACCCATACACACTATACCTTCTTCCTTTGTGGTCAGATTTATGGATGAATTTCTCAAAACATGTAGTGCAAGGGCCTGCCTCAATACTTTCAAATGCTGCTGTTTACATTTTTCTTCTCCTATTATTATCTTGATAGGTAATTGCAGAATCTACAAATGTGCTTCCATTTATTAATTTGCTTTGATGCCACTTCTTATTACCTGTCCAGTGGGCTGCCAATAGTGTAATTAAGGAGGGGCTGGCCAAAGTAACACACATTACTTTGTTACTCCATTACGTAGTGGAGAGGGTGGTTACCTGTCCAAAACATACCCCCCCTAAAATATTTACAAGGGGCCATCAGAGGGGGTGATTAATCTGATAAGTATCTTGTCTTCAACAGATGGGGTGAAGTGACCGATGTAAAAGCCTAATTTTGAAGATGCACACAAATTGGGAGCCAAACTGGGGATTTACATCCTGATCCCATGCCTAATGTCAACATGTGCTATCTCCCATCATGGGGGATAAATGGATGTGTTTTGTGGGTGCAACTCCTTCCTCTCACCTACTTGAGTTTCGAGGAAGGGGTTGCAGGCACAAAACGCGTACATTGATATCCCCTGATGGCAGATATCACATGTTAACATACTGTGTGTATCTTCAAAATTAGGCTTTTTAAATGTTGTCAAAATGTAACAAAACACAAAACAAAATGGTGCCAATTTTTTTGTAAATTAAATTCTTCCAAGGACATCAATCATGTTCTTAAGTTTTACTTCAGTATCCATAGGTTTTTGTTTTATAATGTCTAAATCCTGACTACACCACATGATGTCCTGGATTAGCCTTTGGGCACTGGTGAAATGATCTGATTGTTCTTCCACAACCTGTACATCACCGAAAAAAACAAAAACAAAACACCATGTATTATAAATATGCATTATAAATATGCAAGCATACATCTATTACCTGAAGCTGGGGTGTCAGACACTCACCTGTTGTGGTCTCAATCTCGACCACCTCTCCTTCCTCCACATGCTCTGGTTGTGACCTCTGTTCACCTTGTTCAGGAGGTGAGGGGTCCCTGGTGACCTCATATTTCCCGATTTGTTGCTCCCCTATAAGAATGAAACAAAAAGTATATTTAGCACACAGATATTTGAGGCAACAAATATGAATGATAAACATTGCTTGGAAGTGGGGTACAAAATTGTCTGTTTGGGCAGAATTCCAAGCTGAAGACATGATTTATTCCCTTACTAAAGCTGGAATACTTACCTTTTTTGGACAAGTTTCCCACCTGGAGACCCCCCAATTATCCAATGGAGCACCTGTGTTTGACACCCTAAAAAGTTTGTTCTTGTGTCCCACACTAGTGCACCTGAGTCCAGATGTGTAAACAGCTGCTGAGTGTTCTCTACATACATTAGACTGAATCTAGTTTGCTATTCCTTCTAGGTTCAAACACATCTAGACAACAATGTCCTAAACCTCTTTTATTAAATTAAAAATTAGCATGAACAAATGTATTTTATCAGGTATCTGGGAAAACATTGTATTTATTTGGGAAACGAATGATGCTTACTACGACCGATTACTGTGCGTATGAACATGAAAGTAGCCATTTTTAAATGTACAACACCATAAAGAAAAACACATGGTGCAGCATGCAATATTAATAATAATAGGAACACATGACAAATACTTACTTTTTCGAAGAACTTTCTTGATCTTTCTATATTGATCCTGCTCCCTTAATTTGAGGTCTGACCAGTGTTTCCTCAGCTTAACACGTGTGTGTCGTAACTATGTTCCGTGTGCAGAGGAAGGAGGAATGGAAGGGACGGACGTTATAACAAAGGTACGATTTTAACTTTGGTGACATGAGAGGACTATACTGAATCTAGATTGATGCCTATATTGGGTTAAAAGATTATCCTGAGATGACTGTTTTTGTCTTTTGTTTGGTCTTGCAGAGAAAATGTATCCATTTAAAGACAAAGAATTCCTGAGAGAATTCCTGGATAAATTTTGTGATATGCGCAATTTATGGGAGGTGAAAAATCTGATTTATCACAATAAAGCAACTAGGAAGGCAAAGCTGGAGAAGCTGCTTGTATTTGTAAAGACCCGGGCCCCCAATGCAGACATGAGGGCTCTGGAAAAGAAAATTGGTAGCTTGAGAAGCACCTATAGGAAGGAGTATCAGAAGGTCCAGCAGTCCCTGAGGTCAGGAGCAGCAGCAGATAAGGTGTATGTACCCAGTATGTGGTACTACAACAGGATGCGTTTTCTTGATGACCAGCTTGAGGGCAGGGAATTGCTTTCAACTCTTCTGGCACCCCTTCCCTCCAGCCTTCCATCCAGGAAGAGATTGAGGAGCCCAGTTGGAGCCAGGTATAGGATTTTTGAACATATTTTTTATGTGAAAATGATTGTTGGTAACTAGATGTTATTATTGAGAATAAAGGAATGATTGAACAAAACGTGTTTCACATATCAATAGACAGTAGTGGTCAAAGATTGGGGTAAGAATGAAAAATGCTGGGCTCAGAATGATAGTCTTTTCTATTTAGTGACATTAAATTTGCAACAGTCATGAGCTGAAAATTGTGTGTGTTTGATGAACAAAAAACTAAAACTTTGTCCCCTTTTCATACACAGGTAGACCTCAGCCAGGAAGAGGCTCTGGCAAGTAGCACACAGGAGGTGGCGGGGGAAGGTGTCAGCCAGGAGGTAGCAGGGCCCAGTAACACCCAATTTCAGGTGTCTTCCCTCTGCCTTCCATACAAAAGGCCCAGGAAGGGGTCCTCATCAAGGAGGCTAATGATGCCCTGAAATCCCCCCTCGATGCTGTAGAGACCTATACAAGAAGAAGAAGAAGGCTGCGGCGACAGCAACAAGCGACAGCGACAAGACCCGGCCAATGCTAGTGAAGGAGCTGTAAGAAGATAGTGGAGGCCCGGCAGAAGAAGCGAAGAGCAGGACAAGACCCCCGAAGTCGGAAGAAGACCCCGGGGTGGCAGCGGCGATGAAGGAGAAAGCCAGGCTCCTCTGCTAGTAAAAGAGCTAGCAGTAAAAGAGCAGAAGAAAGCAGAGGAGCCCGGCGAGAAGACTCCGAAGTCAGAAGGAGACCCCCGGAGCTGTCTAATAAAATACTTTAAAAAACTGTGTTGTGTTTTTTTTTATTAACACTTTTTTCCCCAGGTGAATGGGTAGGGGTACATCGTACTCCATACTCATTCACATAGGGTAGGGGGTCGGAATTATTAAAGGGGGCTCCTGGATTCTGATAAGCCCCCCACCCGCAGACCCCAACAACCAATGGCCAGGGTTGTCGGGAAGAGGCCCTTGTCCTCATCAACATGGGGACAAGGTGCATTGGGGTGGGGGGCCGCAGGGCCCCCCCTTCCCCAAAGTACCCCCCATGTTGAGGGCACATGGCCTGGTTCAGTTCAGGAGGGGGGATGCTCGCTCATCCCCACCCCCTTTCCTGACCAGCTGGGCTGTGTGCTCGGATAAGGGTCTGCTATGGACCTTGGTGGAACCCCTCGCAGTTTTTTTGGCATAGGGGTTCCCCTTTAAATCCATACCATGCGACGGGGCTCGCGAGGTGTCAGTCTCACCGATGGAGGCAGCGACATTGACTTCCTTCGCTAGTATAGAATATTAAAAAAAAGTCACAGTTACTTTGCTGAGTAACTAATTACTTTTCCAATGTAGTAACCGAGTTGCTAACGCAATTACTTTTTGGGAGAAGTGATTTGTAACTAAACTAATTACTTTTTTAACGTAAGATGACCAACACTGCATATATGTCATCTGCTGCTATTCCTGTTCTCTGGGATTCCTGGACCAGATTGACCTCCTTTCTATATGGACTTCTCAAGCTACCAAGTTTTTGAGCCACAAAGTTGATGTGGGCATTGGGGGCCAAAAGCTTTGCAAATTCAAGTACTTTCTCCAGCGTTGCCTTCATCTTTATTTTGTTATTATGATGGAAAATAAATTGTGATTTTTTTTTTCCAGAAAATACTTGCCTATGTGTTTTTCTTCAAATAGCAAATATAAAAAATGTTGGGTGAGTAGGCAGCTACATTTCAAAAATACAATGTCAAAATTAACAAGGGAAACCAACACCAAACAGGTTTACAAATACAACATAATAATGGTGTTGTGGAAACGTGACATAAAAAAAAAAAGGAGAGCAGGAGAAAATAATACAATAATCCAAAAATGTATATTAAAGAAAAAAAAGGACTTTAAAAGAAAAACATATATATTATGTAGATCTGGCTTAAATTCAAATAAAGATTATTCAGGCGATACCTAGAAACAATAAAGAAATACATTTGTGATAACTCTGTGTGAATATGAGCAGCAAAACAACTACATTTTTTTAGCATTATAAAGAAGAGAATGCGCTGCATTGAACAATTAAAAAATTTGCAGCGTGAAGAATCTGCTATCTCCATTACGAATGATAGTTTTACCAGATCGAGCGGTTCCGTCTCGTACTGGATTCTGAGCATGCATGATTTTTGGCGTGTCGGAGTTGCATACACATGATTGGAATTTCCGATAGAAAGTTTTTCCGTCTGGAAAATTGAGAACATGCTATCAATTTTTGGCTGGTGGGAATTGAGGCAGCTAAATTCCGATGGAGCATACACACGGTGGCATTTTCCGATGAAAAGCTCTCATCGGTCTTTTTCTGGCCAGAATTCCGATCGTGTGTACGTGGCATTACTGGAGCTTTTTTTTTCCACACTACAAGTCATGGCAGGATGCATGCTAATGCATAGCACTATTCTTTTGATGCCTTTGAGGTATCCCTCCTAACCATGCAAGCACACCTCCTTCGCCTTTTTTTTAAATCTGTTTATTTTGTCTTCATATCTGGCTTCACACCATAATGTCTGCCTCTTGTTCCAAAAATGTATGATTTGTTGATTGAGGGTATGTTAGTAATGGGTGGAGTTATGGGGGAGGTCACTGTGGCTGAATGTTCATGCTGTAGACTTGCAGAGCTCATGCTGTAGACTTACAGAGCTCTTGCTGTAGACTTAACTAGAACTTGTGCTTCAAGTGCTCTGTATGTGTATAACTTGCCAGTGAAAATGTGCAACAAATTAACAGACTTACCCCTTGTACACGTGGTCCGAAATTCCGACGGAAAATGTCAGATCGGACCGTGTTGTCGGATAATACGACCGTGTGTGGGCTTCATCTGACTTTTTCCGTCTGAATGTCTGACCAACAAAGTTTGAGAGCTGGATATAAAAATTTTCCGACAACATGATCCGATCAGACTTTGTCCGATCGTTTGTAGAGAATTCCGATCAGACAAAGTGCCACGCATGCTCAGATAAAATTACGAGACCAAAGCTATTGACTACTAGCCTGGACGTAGCCCCGTCATAATGAACGGACGTCATTACGTTCCGAACGGTCATATTTTCTGACAACTTTGTCCAACCGTGTGCATGCAACACCAGTTTTGGACAAAATCCGTCGGAAAAAATCCAACGGATTTTGTTGTCGGAATGTCCCACCGTGTGTACAAGGGCTTACAATTCAACACTGCCACAAATTTGTGACAACAAATTTGTGACAAGTTATCCTTGCTATCTGGGATAAACTCTTCACTTATCCACCTCATATATCCCCTAGCACTCTCTGGGTGGCTCAGAAGGCGGCTCTGAAGGGCCGACTCATTAGCATAGCCTCTAGAAAGAATAGAGAACAATGGAAACAAATGTACACACTGACCACAGAACTAGACAAATTATACAAATTTCAAACAGGGAACTCGACATTAGCCAATGCACAAGCGGTAGCGCAGAAATGTCTTGAGTTAGATACCCTCTTGTCTTCGAAAACGGAGAAGGCCTTTCGTTGGTCCAAAGCTAAATTCCTTTTACATAGTAATTCAGCTTCCTCCATGTTTGCTCATGAATTGAATCACACGATACATCCTCCTCATCTATACCAACTGCGTAATGCCTCCTGTCATATGGTCCCCCACTCTAAATAAGTCCTGACTGTATTTGAACATTTTTATTCCAACTTGCTTTCCCACCCCCTTCCTTCCCAGCACAAACATCCCATGACTGGCTATCCTCACTACCACTACCCTCTTTTACTTTCAAAAGATTTTATTTTACGATAAAGGCACTTACATACATATACCAGAATATAAACAATCTGCAGCAGGGAGGGCCCGCTGACACAATGTAAGTAATGAAAACAGGAGACATTAGTGAAAAACAGACAATATCAAAAGGGTACAGTCGGCATGCCCCTCCTCAGCGAGGGGCTAAACAAAAAGAGAGGTAAACAAATGGTGACCCCTCAGGGAGAGCCCACCCAATAGAACCGTTAGGGGTAGCACCCAGGAGCCCCCATCCCGACACCCCTAATAGGGAACTTGCTGTGCCAGGATGGGGGAGTATCCTCCCAGGCCCCCCCCTCTCAGAGGGACAAAGAAGTTGATGGACCGTCCGCAGTGGGCACCGCAACGTTAAATTGGACTGTACGGTGAACCTGTCAATTACAGCTCTGTTGAGCAAACCAAAAACTTAGAACGTCTAGAAGGACAGAGGAAAGAAGAGAGGAGGAGAAGAGGAGGACAGAGGGGTAAGGGGATGTAAGCTATGTCCTAAAAGGGTGTAAGGTTATAGCGTGAGAATGTTTAGCATTCAATGTAAGAGGGGGCGCTTTAGGGGTGAGGTCTGGTCACTAGGGGAGAGCCTGGGGGTACCCCAGGCAGCAGAGAGATTCCCATGTAACGGGCCCAAGGGTCCCACACCTTTCGGAATTTAGGTGTGGTATCTGACAGAATACCTGACAGTTTTTCTTGGGACATTATCCACGATATCTTCCTCTTAACTGCGAGGAAGGAGGGTCTGGGTTGCTTCCATGCGGAGGCAATCGCAATTTTGGCTCCTAATAGGATAAAATAAGTTAGTTTCTGAGTGTTACCAGACAGCAAAGGAACAGGGGCATTGAGTAACGCAACCTCTGGAGTTCTCGGAACCCGGCAGCCTGTGACTAAGTAAATCAAGTTAAAGATTTTAGTCCAGAACGATCGAAGCCTAGGGCATTCCCACCAGATGTGGATAATGGAGCCACGAAGTTGGCACCCCCTAAAACATAAGGGGTTAGCCGTGGGGTATATTTTGGCTAGCCTGACTGGAGTGAGGTACCACCTGGTTATCAATTTGATGCTAGCCTCCATTAGTGAGGTGTTTTGGATCCCACGAAAGGATCTGGCTAGGGCCAGCTGCCAGGTTTCAAGACTGCCAGAGGTCTGGAGATCAGATTCCCATGCCGTCATATAGGGGGATTTGCCCGTTGGGGAAGTGAGAGCCGCATAGATCACTGAAATACCACCCCTCTGCTCCTCGATCCTACCACACCAGGCTTCATATTCAGTAAAGGGAGGAGGAAGGGGTTTGTTTTTCCAAAGTGAGTTCAAGAAGTGAGATATTTGTTGGAAGCGGAACCTCTCTGAGTCTGGTAGCTCTAAGTGTTCAATACAATAAGCCAGGGAAATCGGGCCCCTTGAATTGAAAAAGTGACCTATCCGGTAAAGTCCCTTGTCCAACCACCATCTGAAGGCCTCAATGTCCAGACCAGGGGGGAAGTCGTGATTACGGAACATGTGAGCAAGGGGTCTTAAAGTGGAGACTAGGGAAGGCTCTTTGCGAAGACCGTCCCATAGGGCGCAGGAGTGAGATAGGGATGGGGACATGATGGGCGGCCTAGCTTTGGGCGGGCACCACAATAGAAAATCTAGTGTAAAAGAGGGTACGGAACAGCGTTCTATGGACTGCCAATCCGGTTTCTCATATTTGGAGTAAATTGAGGATAGTTGGGCTAGGCGAGCTGCAAGGTAGTATTTGTGAAGGTTAGGTAAGCCCAGCCCCCCCCTGCGTCTGTGCAGGAAGAGCGTGTTTTGCGGTATACGGTACCCCTTATTACCCCAAATATATTTCAGTATTTTGCTTTGCAGAGAGCATAGGTGGTCCTTCCGCACTGGTATTGGGAGGGCTCTAAAATAGTAGAGGATTTTGGGGAGAAGGGTCATTTTTATGGAGTTAATCCGGCCAAGCCAGGATAGTTCGTGTTTAGACCATGAGGAGAGATCAGTTTCCAGCTGTCTGTATAATTTGGGGTAATTGTGGGCATACAACATCTCTATTTTAGGTGTAAGGGAGATACCCAAGTATTGGATGGCAGTGTCACTCCATTGGAACGGAAAGGATTGTTTGAGTGAGAGGACTTGGTGGGTGGGAAGAGAAACATTCAAAGCCACAGACTTGGAGTAATTAACCCGCAAGCCTGAGACCTTGGCAAAGTCGTCTAGTACCCGGGATAAGTTGGGCAGGGTTGTGAGGGGGGAAGTGAGGAATAACAGTATGTCGTCCGCGAAGAGTCCGCACTTGTGCGTTTGACTACCGCACTGGACACCTCCAATGTCTATGTTGTGGCGGACTGCGATCGCCAGTGTTTCAATGGCTATTGCAAATATGAGGGGGGATAGGGGGCACCCCTGTCTGGTCCCCCTGGTGATGGGAATTGGAGCGGAGAGGTATCCCTGCATTCGAATTTGGGCCCTCGGCTGGGAGTATAAGGCCCGTAATAAGCCCAGGAAACGAGCCCCAAATCCCCACCTGTCAAAGAGCTGGAAGATGTACTGCCATGAGACCGAGTCGAAAGCCTTCTGAATATCTAAGGAAAGGAGGAAGCCAGATTGTTTGGGTCCCCCTTCCCAATTAGACTGCAGAATGGATATAATATCGATCGCCCTCCGAATTTGATCAGGTCCCTGTCTGCCGGGGATAAAACCAACTTGGTCCTTGTGGACGTAGCGTCCGATGAAGGAGGCTAGCCTATTGGCCATAACTTTCGTGAGAATTTTGAGGTCATTATTAATAAGGGAAATCGGTCTGTAGTTGCTGACATCTTCCAAGTTCTTGCCAGGTTTGGGGATGACCGTGATATACGCCGTGTTAAGGTGGGGATCCAGGGGGCCTCCATTAGCTTTATGATTACCGAGATTGGCCAGGTGCGGGGCTAGCGTGTTGGCAAAGGCTTTATAGTAAGGGATCGAAAGACCGTCGGGTCCAGGGGCGGAGCTTTTTTTAAGATCCTTTATGACTCCCAGTATCTCCTCTACCTGGAAGGGGCCTTCCATGACTTGTTTGTGAACATCCGATAAGGCAGGGATGGGGAGTCCCTCCAAGAACTTTGGAAGGAGGTTATCCTTGGGAGGTGGGGGGCTACTGTAGAGAGAGGTGTAAAAGTTCTGAAAGGCATTCAGAACTGTGACCGGATTAGACGTGGGCGGGTGTCCTGCGCTTCTGATCCGAGGGAGGGTGCTTAGCTTGGTTCTAGGGGAGAGTCTATTAGCCAGGAGTGTGCCTATTTTGTCCGCCTGTAAAACTTGTGGCCAGACCACCTAACCGATTTTTCTGCTTTCGTGGTGAGGGCGAGATTGAGTTCTAAGCGAGTCTTGTCTAGTATGGAGGTGGGGGTGCGGGGGGGGTCCTTTTTGTGAAGAGCTCTGAGTTTAGAGTATTCCTCTTCTAGCTTCAGGATGGTTGATTGCCTTTCCCGTTTTATTTGAGAACCTAAATGCATGAGTTTTCCCCTAATAAACGCTTTGTGCGCCGCCCACAGGGTTTCGGGGGAGACATCAGGAGTCGCATTAATAGAGAAATATTCCTGCAGTGCTTTGTCGAGATCCATAACTCGTGATGGCTCTGAAAGGAGAGATTCATTTAACCTCCAATGCCTGGGGTGTCTCCCACTCGAACCCCCTAGGGCCGTCACAATTACCAGCGAGTGATCCGAGATCACTGTGTCAGTGATGGAGGCTTTGAGCATCCTGGGAAGGAGCGAGGAGGGGACAAGTATGTGGTCTATCCGTGCATATGATTGGTGTGGCGCTGAGAAGTGAGTGTAGTCACTCTTTGTGGGGTTTAATTCCCGCCAGACATCGGATAAACCATGAGCGTGAAGCAATTTGGCGATCCGTAGGCTTGCCTTCGTGGGCCTGGTTAAGCGGGAATGTGAGGGGGAGGATTTATCAAGTCCTTTATCAAAGGCGACGTTAGAGTCCCCTCCGACAATAACCGTTCCCTCTAAAAGAGGCGCTAAGGTGCGTAACAGGGATTCAAAGAATTTGGCCTGACCCGTGTTCGGGGAGTAGTAGGAGACCAAGGAGTAAAGTTGGTCCCCCACCGTGCCCTTTACAAGTAAAAACCTGCCCTCCGGATCCGCTTTTTCAAAACTTTTATTGAATTTGCATGTTTTAGCAATCAAAATGGCCACCCCCCTGGTCTTGGATTCCGCGTTGGCTAAGTAGAACTGAGGGAAGTGGGCATGTAGGAACTTGGGACTATACCGGATAGGAAGGTGCGTTTCCTGAAGTAGAATTATATCTAGTTTCAGGGATTTGTAGTAATCAAGGGCTTTTCTCCGTTTGATGGGGGAATTAAGACCCTGAATGTTATGGGTGGCTATCTTAAGCCTAACAGCCTGTGGATCAGCCATGGAGCAGAGGGGGAGCCCAGCTTCTGAAAGCGTCCTCACTTACCCAATCCATAGCGGGGTTCTCGGTAAGAGCGTTGGGATCGGTGGCCCGTGGTTGTTTCCCAGGATACCATGCCGACTGGGTTAACTCAGCCAAACCTGAGGAGAAAAAAAGTAGTGTCACGTAAACATTCAACAGGGGTAGCTTACCATCAAGGGGGGAGAGAGGGGGAGAAAGGGCAAGGAAAGAAAGCGTTCCTGAGAAGAGAAAGAGGAGATCAGGGCAGGAGACACCCCCCGAAATCCCTAGAAAGAACAATGTAGACAACCGACCCATAAGGTCAGAAGTCCCGACCCTCTGGCGCCTGGGAAAGGCCGAGGGAGGGAGAGTTACACATGTGGTCCCTCGCGGAACTGGAGACCCCTAGTCGGGTAACTACCCGAACTGTTAAATCAACATTAAATAACATTAGAAGATAAGCAGCAATAAGAAAAAAAAAAGAAAAAAAAAAAAAAACTTAAGGCACGGCTAAACATAATGATTAGAAGACACTGGGGCTAAACAATGAATGCTGGTCATTAGGCAAAAGGTAGGATGGTATATCCAGGGAGGGTGCTGGGGAATACAGCCCCCTGAAGGGTCCTCAAAGCAGCCCTAGGGCCCATTTCGAGGGGGCACAAATAATATGAGGGGTTACGGGCAGTCCAGTAGATGGACGAAGTACTGCATAGCGTCCCGGGATATTGCAGGCAATGGGGAAAAGGGTAGCACAAGTCCTAGGCAAGGGGAGGGCAAAAAAGGGTGGAGGGCCAAACTTTCAACGTTTGGGGAGCAGTCCTCCGGCCCTCTCCAGGACCTCGGACGGTCAGTCACAGAATGGAGAGTCTGAAAAGGGGTCTGAATGTTGCTCAGGTGGGTGCATTATCCTTGACCTTCTTGGCTCTTCCGGAGGTCCACAACGGGGATTGTGGGCTGTTAGGAGTGGGCCGTTTGTTGGAGCTTTGGCTAGGGTTAGAAGTGTCCATATCAGCTTCTTGAGAAATGATTTTCAGCCTGGTGAGGAGCTTTTCCCCCTCGGGGAAAGTGGAGAAAGCAAAAGACTTCCCTTTGTCCGTGAACCTGACCGCAAATGGGAATGCCCATTTGTATTTTATGTCTTTTTGCGACATTGCAAGCAAGAGGGGTTTCAGAGCTCTCCGTCTCTGTATAGTGGAGGGGGAGAGGTCCGCAAAGATCTGAACCTGGTGGCCCTGGTATGTGACGTGTTGCAGGGATCTGGCTCTCTTCATAACTTCTTCTTTCACCGAAAAGTGATGTGGCTTGGCCAGAACATCGCGCGGAGTGCCATCCTTCCTAGGGGGGCCGAGGGTTCTATGGACCCGGTCAAGTTCAAGCTTAGTAGCTGGGATGTCAGGGATTAGCTGTTGAATGAGGTCTTGCACCGCCCTGGACACATCAGTTATTGATTCTGGAAGCCCGCGAATTCTGATGTTATATCTGCGTGACCTATTTTCGAGGTCATCGATACGGGCCATGGCTAGGTCTAATTGCTCCTGTACTGAATAAATGTGCCTGGAGTTTTGGATGGATCTGGCTATGGTATCCTCCATTTTATGTTCGATCGTTTCGATCCGGGAGCCTAGGTTAATAAAGTCAGCTTTCAATTCCCCCGTGATTTGCAAGGCAGTTTGGGATAGGCCCCTTTCTAATAGTTCAGAAAATTTGCCAAATAGGGCATCCATGTGGGAGACTGGGTCTGCATGAGCAGCCTCATGGGAGGCCATGGCGGCCTGAGTAGCCCTGTAAGTCCCCGCTGGGGAGGGGGAGAACTCCTGGAGGGTGCGTTCCAGCAGCGAGACCGTGGAGGCCGGGGACGGTGTGGCTTCCTTGGGGAGACCCCTGGGGTTGCCTGGGGTGGCGTGGAGAGGAGGAAAGTCTGTATCTGACCTGAAATCCACTGTGCCTGCGGATCTGTGATCCTGAGATAGGAGCTGTGCTGCGGTGGCCATCTTGGATTTCTCCCACACGTCCAATGAAGCGAACAGCGGGCCCAGATTGCGTTTAGCCAGTCCACCGGTCATTCGGTAATGTGCCCCAACTCTTCGGGAGTCCGTCCCTATAGCTCGGGAAGCGGAAGGGTAGCCGTGTCGTGCGGTAGGGGTTCCGTCGTTCCGCGAGGCAGCGGGGCTTTAGATGATCGCGGCCATCTTGGAAGCCTCGCGCATGCGCACCACCACTACCCTCTTTAACGCCCTCTCAAATAGAAGCCCTGAATGTGCCTTTTACAGAAGAAGAGCTACTGAATGTAATTAAATCCCTGAAACAGTCGGTCGCCCCGGGCCCCGACGGTTTCACGGCCAGTTATTATAAACACTATGCCTCCATCCTAACCCCACGATTAACCACCCTGTTTAACAACATCCTCAAGGGAGAACACTTCCCAAATTAACTGACCTTAGCCAATATGTCCCTGTTACCAAAACCCCTTAGGGCAATTCTCTCCCACAGAATTACAGGCCGATTTCGGTCATTAACAAGGAATTTAAAATCTTCAGTCGCACTCTGGCAGATAGATTAGCCAGCATCATTGAAAATTTGACCTCTGCTGATCAATCAGGCTTCATCCCAAATAGGCTTATCACAGATAGTATTTGCCTAGCCCTGAATATTCTGCAAGATGCTAATCTACACAAAAAGCAGGTCCTTCTTCTGAGCCTTGACATCAATAAGGCATTTGATAGTGTACTCTGGCATTATTTGATTTCATTCCTACAACAGATAGATTTCAGGGATAAATTTCTCAGTGGGGTGCAGGCCCTTTATCATCAACTCAAAACTAGAATTAAGTTACCCGGGTGCCCCTTATCTCCCTTATTATTCACTCTAGCATTAGAACCCCTTGCAATCGCCATTAGACCCCTGGATTCTTCCCATTTTAAACTCTGTATTTATGCAGAGGACTTTATGATATTTCTGATTCTGACCCAACCCCATATCTCTCTTCCTAACTTATTCACTATATTGAGTAAATTTGCCTCTATCTCTGGACTTACAGTAAATATGACTAAATCCACAGCTCTCCCCATTGCCCCCTGCCCAGTGTGAAACCCTCCGAGGATCTTTCCCATTCCAATGGTCAAACGACAAAATCCCATATCTTGGCATCTTCATCACACCTCAATTCTCATCCATCTTCGCTGCTAACTATCCAACATGTGTGTCCCGACTACGAAGCCTGCTTAAAACTTGGAGTTCTTACCGCATAGCATTCTTGGGCAGAGTCAAGGCTGTTAAAATGACCCTGTTACGGAAGCTTTTGTTTCTTTTCCATTCCCTCCCTATCAATATCCCAAGAGCCTATATTGACAAGCTACAACGGATGTTAACAGATTTATTTGGCAGAATAAACACCCCAGATTTTCAAAACACATTTTGTATAAATCCCAACCCACTGGAGGTCTGGGTCTACCCAACCTTTGGTTCTATTTCTTGGCTGCCCGATTTTCCCAAAAAGCGCAGTGGAATATCCCTGAATCAAAAGTATCCTGGGTTAGGTTTGAATCCGACTTTATTTGACTTTATTGCCTCTTGTCCATACTGTGGTCACCCTCTAACATTATGCATACGCTTACTCCCCTCAATTCAATCATCTCCCATTTTCTCACACTCTGGCACCGTTATAAAAATAAACTTAGATTTATTTCACCAGCCTCTCCAGGCTCATCCTTCCAGGGGGAACCAATGTTTACCCCAGCATTTAAGCACCCTGAGAATTTTTCTTGGTTGAAATCCAACTTCTTGACTACCTTAGCAGATCTCCAACTTGGAGATACTTTTGCCACATTTGATCTCCTCCACACACAAAAACAAATTCCACTTCTATATTTCCCATTATAATCTTACCCCTTCCTTCCCCTCCACCTCCTACGAACAAATCTGCTGAGAGGCCCCTAGAGGTAAAGATCTAATTTATTTTCTCTATAAAACTGCATTGGCTTCGGTCTTTTCAGGCGACCCTCCATATAAGACCAAATGGGAAACTGACTGTGATGAACAAACCTTCGGAAAGCCACCACTAAAGCACTAACGGTTAGAAAGACAGCCTATAAAGTCCTGACCAGATGGTACTAAACTCTTTCCAGACTCCAAATAATGTTCCCAGGAACATCGGGATTGTGCTTCAGAGGCTGCCAGCTGCTGGGCACATTCAGACACATATTTTGGGATTGTGAGCTCCTTGCCCTGATATAAGGTAGTGTGACTGCTGCTACCACTGCAATCTCTGGAACCTCTCTGAAGCTTGCGATCCCAATGTGTTTACTTGGAGCAACGATCCCAAGTATCCTCCATAGGGAGGAATGTCTCATACACACTATATGTATACCCACTCTCTGGGTCATTGCTCTTCCCTGGAAGTCCCCTGTTGTCCCCCTTGCCTCCATCCAAGACATAATTGATATGGTGATGATTATGGAGAGGATACTATATACTCTACAGGACAGGATAGACCTGTTCGATCGTAGATGGGAACCTTGGAAAACCCATAGCCACATTTTGTTGGCACAAAGCTAATGGTCGTGTGAGATGGTTAGACCATAAACAAATAATACCTTCATGTGTACGTTTTTTATATCTTTTTCTGTATGCTTTGGAATTGCTCCTTATTTCAATTTTTTCATGTTATGCTTTGGATATCAATTTAATGATGTACACTGTTACATGACTGTATGTATTATTCTTTTTTTTAATTTCTCTAAAACAATTTAAAAAAATGTATAATAAAAAAATTAAAAATAAAAGAGGGTCAGCTGTGTGAACTGTTTTCAGCCCTCTGCTTAAGGGGTGTATGCTTATATGGCACAATGAACTCTAAATGCAGTGGGTAGGAGGACTGACCAATTCTCTCAAATACTGTAATGTAACTGTAAACAAGTAGACATGACATTTTCCATTGAGTTATTACTGTGATAACGATTTTATGCCAATAGTAAGAGGCTAAAAATTAAATTAAACTTCACAGTGCATGTGTACAAGAGTTACATTATCATAGGTTACCCAAAAAATAAAAAGCTGGTCTGGAAGAAGCATTCAAAAGATGACAGTAGAGTTGATGAGGAACATGGGACTGCCATTGTTGAAGGAGGGGCAGTTGAATGGAAAGTCTTGTACATTATGGCAAATGTTCCTCCACCCCCTCAATAGTTCACTTCTACTTTAAAAAAAATAGGCACTGAGTCAAGAGTTGAGAAATAATAACTACTACACAATTGTGTACATCTTGTAGTTGATATTGTAACAAAAATAGCAACATTAGTAAAACAAAAACATTTTTTGTTAGGATCCCCATTCACAAAAGTATGAACATACTTTATTTGTCAATGACAGGGTTTGATACATTGCTTGTTTTCTTGGCGCTGACAATGCAAATTGTTGCTGCTGTTTTGAAGGGTGTACATTTGATGATTGGCTAACTTCCATCTTCAAAATATTCTTATATAGATAGTTACACATTTTCTTTTTTCAAGGATATACATTATGAAATGTATTTTTTCAAGGCTATACAAACCTCTTTGTGTTAAGAGACATTCACATAAATACCCTGCTAGATTGATATACTTTTAGTTTAACATCTATATGAGAATTTGTGATACATGTACAAAGTGCTCTGCTGCTCTTAATTGTACCAAAGTGCAATGTGCTAATCAAGAATAAAACATAAATAATACAATCAATGTGACAAAATAAAAGCTCAGTGATAATAACTCATAATTTTAAAATGATGCTCAATTAATATACCAAATAAATATGTACATCATGAATTAATTGCAATATATAGTGATTAAAAATGATAAAAAGTCCATATACTCTTATTGCATCCACAAATTATACAAAGATTTTGCAGTGTATTGAAAATATGCTGTACCCTTCACCTTTCAGGATCATGTTGAACTAAACCCCGCTACACACCACATTTTTGTTATAGGCTTCCAGAACTCTCACCTTAAATATTTAAGGTGAGAGTTCTGGGTTTTCTGGATTTTATTTTGTCACATTGATTGTATTATTTATGTTTTATTCTTGATTAGCACATTGCACTTTGGCACAATTAAGAGCAGTGGAGCATTTTGTACATTAATCACCAATTCTCATATAGATGTTAAACTAAAAGCAAATGTATATTAATCTAGCGGGGCATTCATGTGAACGTCTCCTAACACAAAGAGGTTTGTATATCCTTGAAAAAAGAAATTGCATAAAGAATATCCAGGAACAGTACATTACATTCTTTCCATTCATTCAGAGAGGGGGTTGTTCCATGATATACAGCCCTCAGCTCATTTACTTTTGTGGGAGATCAGAGGAATATTTGAAGTCTTAGTTCTTCCCTTTGACCTGTGCTGAGATGAGCTGGTCGCTAGGGTAAGTGCTGCAATAAATACCTAATCACTGCTATGAGTATCTATAACAGAACCTCCCCCCAAAAATTCACCTCCCTACTGTTGAATACAGGTGAGGCTGACACTTCAAACAGTTCTTTGCTCTCAACTAAAAGCTAATAAGCTGAGGCTTTTTAAATCACAGGTGTGAATAAGTGAGAAAAGTTTAACTGTTTCCTGGGGAACAGCTTTATTGTTGTTATTTTGCACGAAATCCTGCATTTTTGACATCAGTGATTTTAAACATGTTTTGTAATAATATTCTATTTAGAACTGAGAATAAAAAAAACAGTCCAAAAAACATAAAAGTAGTCCTGTATGTATCAAAATAGCAAACAATTGTATTAGTTAAACCAGAAATGTGTGTTTATGTTTAAAACAATGACTTACAGACACAAACAAACTTGCTTGTTAATATACACAAGCCAAATCTACCTCTTTCAGACCCATGAATAAGACCAAGATGGCAGCGGGATGTGGCAATTGTGAAAAAATAAATCTATTATTGAGGATTACACCCTCCAGTCCACAAAACCTCTTAAAGTGGTTGTAAACTCTCTAAAAACAAAAAAGCAAACAAACTGCAAGAAAAAAGGCATAATGAGTTAGTATGCATCGCTGTTATTGGCCGGAGCCACGATGATGTCACTCTGGCGCATTTGCGTGGGTGCCGCAGGTCACGGCACAGCTACTGAAGAAATGGCATGAGCGTGCAGAAACAATGAATATCTCCTATATGATGCAAGTTTAGGAGATATTCACAGTACCTACAGGTAAGCCTTATTATAAGCTTACATGTAGGTAAAAGTGGTAGTAAAGGGTTTAAAACCACTTTAAGAATGAATAGCTTGTGCACCTATGGAGTCCAAGATATATAAACTGTCAATGCTCATGGGGTAAAAAAGTGTATATCCCCAATGCCCATCTGCTGCAAAGTTGGATCCAGCAGTAATGAGGATTACTGGCCACAAATAAACAAATAGTGCTGACAATCTCCTGATGGTGTTTGGACGACCCAAAATAGGGAAAACTTTTACATTGGTCTAGAGCAGGGGTCTCCAAACTATGGCCCTCCAGTTGTTCAGGAACTAAAATTCCCACCATGCCTAGTCATGTCTGTGAGACAGGATGGTTGTGTACAAACAGGGTAGAAAAAATATAAATAAAATAAAACCACCTATAGGTATAATACTGAAAACCTTCGCCACATCCCAGTACAAAAGAGAAAATTGCATAAGGGGGTGCCCGGGGATTTTATGGGCAAAGGATGTTAACCAGTAAAGGGAGTAACAAGCATATGCTAAAACCACCCAGTGGCTTATCCACTCCTGTATGGCCTCCCTCACATTGTGGCATATGGCTGCAGAAAGCAAAATGATAGTCCTAATCCCCTAGGGACCATTTGTAATCCAAAGATTGTATATAAAGTATTGCATAGCTCCCAAGTTCTTGGGGTGTAAGATATACTTATCAGATCCAGAAATGTGGCCAACTCCTTGATGGTGCAGCGATCGGTATTCCATTGCAGGGTGCATACAAAGCACTGATAAGTGGGTGCCTTCACAGTGTCAATTGGGTCATGAGGATGAGACTGCAGCAAGGCCTGACCAGTTTCGCCGGTCACTGCTGGCTGCATCAGAGGCTCAAATTGAGTGCACATTCCATCGCATGGCTTGGCTATTCAAGCAGCTGCAGCCCACGAACCCATTCTGGATGAAGATGGAAGCTTCTACAGTGGTGACAGCACTCAAGGGTTTTGTTTCAAGGTAAGTCTTTCATAATGTGCTAGTATGCAATGCAGGGAAAAATATATTTATTTGGTAGTAGAAAAGCTTACTACCGCTTTAAAACTCCCAGTGACTATGGTTAATCTTTTACACCTCTATATAGAAGATTTACATAGGAAAGCACTGTGTGCACCCTTCTTTTACCATCAAGAGAGAACTGGAGTCAGTCCCATTCATCCAAAGACTCACTGGAAAATGGGCAAATATCTCCTTACCCATTTATCAAAAGCAGGCAGAGTTAATGTTGTAGGATGTCTTATCTGTCTAAATTTCCTATTAAAGAAGGAGATGAGTTGTATGTTTAGCACCTTCTAGTGTACAGTTTAGTTAGGTAAATGTATGCTGGCTCACAGTAGTTAAGTGAATCTGGGCAATTGCAGTGGGTTCAATTTAAGGTCAGGCTAGAAGATGCAGAATAGGCCTCTATCGCCTCCCTCTGGTTCTGGAGGTCCATGGAAACTTCTAAAAACTAGTGGGCAAATGTACAGAGGCAAGTATCTGAATATTTATGGGAGTCTGATCAATCCCCAGGCAGGAGGCCTGGCAGGGTGGTACGATGGGCCGATAAAGCTTGAAGAGCCTCACCAGAAGGTTGTTGCTGGGTGGAATATGGAGTGCTCAGGTTGATGTTGTGAGGCACGGGAGGGGAGGGGACCCTGGAGGTGGGGGACTCCGCCTCCAGGCTGCAGCTGAGGAAGGAAGGAAGGAGAGGAAGCTGAGGAGAGAGACCTTCACTACCCTTTAGTCTCATCCAGGAGACACCCTGCCTAGCATGAGAAGATCTGTCCAGCAGAAGGTCTGAACAGCAGTCTTTGCAAGGCAGCAAGATTCAAGGGACAGGGTTTTACAAGGGAGAAGGCTGCCAGATGTAATATCCAGCATGCTTTCATTGGAAGAGTATCATAGCTAACCTTAATCCCTTGCTATGGGACATTTTCCAAGACAATCAGGTGGACTGGTATTTTTCACTAAGGGGACACAGAGCTCCCACATACAGTTGAGATCTTGCTATTTTCTACTGAGGAGACACAGAGCTCCTAAATACAGTTGAGACTTTGGTATTTTCTACTGAGGGGACAGTGCTCCTGCCAAAATATTTGCTATTGATCCATGAACCAATTAAGTACAGAGCCTCTTTTTGAGATTTGATGTTTACAAGTTAAAAACATTTTTTTTTGCTAGAAAATTACTTAGAACCCCCAAACATTATACATTTTTTATAACAACCTAGAGAATAAAATGGTGGTCATTGCAATATTTTCTGTCACACCATATTGGCGCAGCGATCTTAAAAGAGCACTTTTTTTGCAAAAAATACACTTTTTTTAATTAAAAAGTAAGACAACAGTAAAGTTAGCACAATTTTGTTTTATATTGTGAAAGATAAGGTTACGCCAAATAAATTGATACCCGACATGTCACACTTCAAAAGTGCGCCCGCTCGTGGAATTGCGACAAACTTTTACCCTTAAAAATCTCCTGTTTTTCTACAGGTTGCATGTTTTGAGTTACAGAGGAGGTCTAGGGCTAGAATTATTTCTCTCGTTTTACCAATCGTGGCGATACCTCACATATGTGGTTTGAACACTGTTTTCATATGCGGGCGCTACTTACGTATGCGTTTGCTTCTGCACGTGAGCTCAGCAGGACAGGGAGGGTTTAAAGATTTTTTAAAATTTATTTTACCTTTTATTTTCTATTTTGACACTGTTCTTTAAAAAAAAAAAAAAAAAAGTGTCACTTTTATTCCTATTACAAGGAATGTCCCTTTTAATAGCAAAAAAGCATGACAGGACCTCTTAAATATGAGATATGGGGTCAAAAAGACCTCAGATCTCATATTTACACAAAATTCAATAAAAAAAATTGATAAAAATGTCATTTAAAATAAAAATAAAAAAAAGGGCCTTTAAGAGCTATGGGCGGAAGTGACGTTTTGATGTTGCTTCTGCCCTGCAATGGTATGGAGACGGGTGGGGGCCATCTTCCCCTCACTCATCTCAATACTCACCGGATCCTGATGGGAAGGGCCCCCGCCGCTGATAAAAGTGATCTGGGGCGAATCCGCCGCAGAGACCACTCTTATCTAAAAGCGAACCGCCAGACGAAGAAGAGGATACCGGGGTTATGGCAGCTAGCTGCTGCCATAACAATGATATTCATCTTCAAAGTTAGGACATTTATCGGCGTGCGGTGGTCCGTAAGTGGTTAAGGACTCACATTATTCTGGAGGGAGTACAGTCTGTGATCCATTTTGTCACAAGTTGTACATAGAGAAGTTGTCTTCCAAGTTGTTGCTGAACTCAGTTTGGGCGTCCCATAACCCCTCATCACTATCCAAGTTATAGTCCTTCAATTCCCTCTAGGGGGTAGCGCTACAAATGTTTATTGGCAAGGTTTCTAACTAAACCAGTCAGGTTTTAAATCAATACACATTTATGCCAATTCATGTTACCTACTTCCTAGACCACAAATGTTAGCAATCATTCAAACACATAGATCACAGAAATGTTAAATCAGAGCAAAACACCTTAATTCTCAAATCAGTCAAATCAAAGTATGAACAAAATGCATACACTGTTTCTGTATATAAATCTGCTAATGAAACCTATATGATGGGATATGGCATTGGAGGTGTAATTCAGACATTTTTTTTTTCTGGGGTGAGGAAGCCTATTACAGGGGAGTGACTATCAAATGTTCCATAAGAACACAATGACACAAATGGCTCAGAAAGTGCTGCAGTGCTGTGATATCCTTGAACTGAATGCCAGAGAGGATCACATTTCCTGTTCATAGTGGAGAACAGACATCAGACATGGAAAAAAAGAGAATTGGAGAACATTAGAGACAGAAGACTGACAAATATACTATAACAGGATGCATAATGAACATGTGCACTATTAAAAAATTATTTTGTTTTTATTTTATTTGTTTTTAATTTTTTTTTTGTTTTTCTGGTCATTCGTTATCACAATTCGTAAATTTGTATATTCATAAAGTTGTAAATTTGTGAAATCATAAATTAGAAAATCCGAAAACCCAAAAATAAGAAAGTAAATCTGAAAATTCAGAAAAATAACTAACTAATAATAACTAACTATTAAATTATAGGTTTGGAATTTCCTTTCAAATATGGCTGTTAGTGAACGTAACAAATACAAATTTATCTGAAGTTACTAATTATCTGAAATAATGAATGCCGCATCTAAACAAATGGAAAAGAACAAATTAATAATACATAATAATAATAATAAAACGTTTTTATTATTATTATTATTTATTATTATTAATTTGTTACATTCCATTTGTTTAGATACAGCATTTGCTATTTTGGATAATTCATAACTTAAGATAAATTTGTATTCGTTACATTCACTAACAGCCAAATTTGAAGGGAAACTCCAATATTTATAATTTAATAGTTAATAATAGTTAAGTTATTATTAGTTAGTTACTATTTCAGATTTTCACATTTTTAGGCTTTCTGATTTCTGAATTTTCTAATTTATGAATTTATGAATATTCGGAAAAATGTGTTAAACAAATTCAGAACAAAACAAATCGCACATGTCTAATGCGTAACTGGCTGAATGATCAGACAAGGGGTAACTGTAACTTGCAGTTTACTAAAGAGGATCAAAGCAGAAGCAACAGCAGGGCCAGAGTGGCAAAGACCATGTGTACACTTCAGAATAATGCAAAACATATGAAAGCTACACAAACATTTTTAACTGCACAACTTTTTATAGTATTGACTCTGTGGTTTAATCAAGGTAACTTGTAAATGCTTTGCATTGTCACTTTAAGACTCTGTAACAACAGAGATTTTAAAATCACTACTTCAGTAAAACAGTACAGAACATAGCTACTTGCAATTATTATCACGCACAATGTTCCTCTCAGTGAAGCCTAGGGTAGCTCCAGGGCCATCTTTAATATTGATTGGACCGTGGGAAAACATTTTCTTTGCCCCCCCCCCCCCGCTTCAATCAAGCCCCCTTACTAGACTCAAAATCTGGTCAGGCAGCAATTGCGATTGGTTGCCAGAGGTTACAGGATATCATTACTGCTCATTAAGTGGATGCTAGAGGTTACAGCACACATTATGACTCATTGATTAGTTGCTAGAGGTTACAGCACATCGTTTCTGCTAACCCATTGGTTACTAGAAGTTACTGCACATCCTTACCACTCACTGATTGTTTGTAAGAGGTTACTGCACATTATTACTGCTCAGTGATTGGTTGCTAGAGGTTACTGTGCATCATTACCACTTACTTATTGGTTGCTAGAGGTTACTGTGCATCATTACCACTTACTTATTGATTGCTAGTGCTCACAGCACATCAATACAGCTCACTAATTGGTTGCTGAAGGATACAGCACATCATCTTCTCACTGCCTTCACACCATGGACTGAGGAGGTGAGGGGACTACCAAATAGACAGAAAACTCCTATAACTTGTTATTAGCAATAAGCAGAGCAAAGCACACTCATCTTTTAAGGTTAACTGAGTGCAGCTAGGAACAGAGCTCAATAGGAGCAGTATCACTGAGGACAGGCTGCCATAAATAAATGATTAGTCATGCCACCTGCAGTAGAGCAGTGTGGAGGGGTGAGCTGTGTACAGTACAGAGTGCAGGATTAAGGGGTGTGCTATGTATGGGGTGAAGGATTGAGGGGTGAGCTATGTATGGAGTGCTGGATTGAGGGGTGAGGTGTGTATGGAGCGCAGAGTTTATGGGTGAGCTGTGTATGGAGTGTGGGATTGAGGGGTGAGCAGTGTACATAGTGAAGGATTGAGGGGTGAGCTGTGTGCAGAGTGCAGGATTGAGGGGCGAGCTATGTACCGAGTGCAGGATTGAGGGGTGAGGTGTATATGGAGCGCAGGGTTTAGGGGTGAGCTGTGTACGGAGTGCAGGGTTTAGCAGTGAGCTTTGTATGGAGTACAGGGTTTAGGGGTGAGCTGTGTACGGATCACATGGTTTAGGGGTGCGCTGTGTATGTAGTGCAGGATTGAGGGGTGAGCTGTGTACGTAGCGCAAGATTGAGGAGTGAGCTGTGTACGGAGTGCAGGATTTAGGGGTGAGCTGTGTATGGACTGCAGGGTTTAGGGGTGAGCTGTGTACTTAGTGCAGGATTGAGAGGTGAGCTGTGTACGTAGTGAGGGATTGAGGGGTAACCTGTGTATGGAGTGCAGAGTTTAGAGGTGAGCTGTGTACGGAGTTAAGGATTGAGGGGTGAGCTGTGTACGGAGTGTATTGTTTGGGGTGAGCTGTGTATGTAGTGCAGGATTGAGGGGTGTGCTGTGTACGTAGTGCAGGATTGAGGGGTGAGCTGTGTATGTAGTGCAGGATTGAGGGGTGAGCTGTGTACAGAGTGCAGAGTTTAGGAGTGAGCTGTGTACGGAGTGCATGAATGAGGGCTGAGCTGTGTACGGAGTGCAAGGGTTTAGGGGTGAGCTGTGTACTTAGTGCAGGATTGAGATATGAGCTGTGTACGTAGTGAGGGATTGAGGGGTAAGCTGTGTATGGAGTACAGAGTTTAGAGGTGAGCTGTGTATGGAGTTAAGGATTGAGGGTTAAGCTGGGTATGGAGTGTATTGTTTAGGGGTGAGCTGTGTGTGGAGTGCAGGATTAAGGGGTGTGATGTGTACATAGTGCAGGATTGAGGGGTGAGCTGTGTATGTAGTGCAGGATTGAGGGGTGAGCTGTGTACAGAGGGCAGAATTTAGGAGTGAGCTGTGTACGGAGTGCATGAATGAGGACTGAGCTGTGTATGGCGTGCAGGATTGAGGGGTGAGCTGTGTACGTAGTGCAGGTTTGAGGGGTGAGCTGTGTACAAAGTGCAGGATTGATGGGTGAGCTGTGTACGGATTACAGGATTCAGGGGTAAGCTGTGTACGTAGTGCATGATTGAGGAGTGAGCTGTGTACAGAGTGCAGGATTGAGGGTTGAGCTGTGTATGGAGTGTAGAGTTTAGGGGTGAGCTGTGTATGGAGTGCAGGATTGAGGGGTGAGCTGTGTACCTAGTGCAGGATTGAGGAGTGAGCTGTGTACGTAGTGCAGGATTGAGGGTTGATGTCAGGGTAACACCTGTAGGATGGGTACTTTCGCAGTTTCCATCATGGTTGCACCGGGCAAATCTTACATCTAAGTCCCTCCCCCCCAAGTACAGAGCTCTCCTCTCCCCAGATTCCAGTTTGGAGCTCACCCCTGTAAACACAGAGCATTCCTCTGGCATCAATCCCCCCTTCTCCCCCTTCCATTACTGAGCATTCCGACCACCTATATAACATCAGAGTGAGGCTGCAGAAGAGAAGCTGTAACTTACTACATGTCCAGGACTTGGAGCAGCTTTTGCCTGTGTACATCCCCCGCCCCCTCCCCCTCTGCTCTCTCTCTCTGCTATTACATAGAGATAGATAGACGAGTTGGTATGCAGAGCAGGGAGGGTTCTAAATGGCTTCTGGGAGGAGAGCGCTGTGTATTTACAAGTGACTGTAGCGAGAAGCTCAGCAGCCAGCGCCGGGTCACTGTTGTGGAGGAACGCAGCTGAAAAAAGACAGCGGGCAACGCGGGCTCCAGAGGCAGCTGCTTCGGCCCCTAACAATGGCAGGGCCATGGGCATATGCCCCATTTGCCCTGCGTTATAGACGGCCCTGGGTAGCTCTGGTAACACAGTTAACCAGCTTGGGGAAATTCAAGGACCTGCAAGAGCTACTCCACTGGAACTGGAGGGCTTCTCACCTGCCTACAGAGTACAGATGATTTGCCCAGCTAACTCTGTCTCTCTGAGCTCTGGTGAAAGGGCAGTAGAAAAACCTATCTTTTCTGTTCATGTACAGAAACCCAGAAAGTTGAGGAAAAATAAGTTAATGGAGCCTGCACCTGCATCTGAAAACGGTAAATAAATAGGCATTCCGCTACAGTGCTGTAGGGGAAAAACTTGTTTTGCTTTTGAAACCACACTTCAAGACCATGCCAGATATTCCTGCAAGGGTAAAGCGATGGTATATGCTAATGAGCTGGAATGACTGTCAGTCATACATATGTACCTAATTGGATGCAGCATCGGTCTGATGCTGCATCTGTTCCCTACTGCCTCTAAGATTGAGAACTGAACGATCAAAGGCGAATGATTGCTCAGTTCTAGCTCTCGCTCTCGCTCTTCAGTGAGCAGAGATCATTGAAATTTCAGTCATCAGCTCTCTGCTCTGCCACTCCAGCGCTCACTGGAGCGCCAGGCTGTGGAGAGGGCGGGAGCAGGTAGCTCGGTATCCCAGCAGGCTGAGAGGCAGATCCCAACATTAAATTTGAGATCTCTCCGGAGTCTGGACTGGCTCAGTGATGTCTGTTGACTGAACACAAGTCACAGAAGTTCAGAACTTAGTGCACTCATGTGATTACCAAACTTCTCGTTTAATTCAACGTTTCTGTATTTGGGAAATGGAATTAATTTCTATAGATATTCTTCACTAAACTGTGAAATGTCATCTGGCAGCCTGGGCTTATGTTGTGTTACTATTTTACCTTGTAAACTGCTGGTAGTATATCTGTTAATCTTACCTATGCACATATCACTCCAGTGGGGTACCCATCACAACACTGACCTTCCATCACTGACCTGAGGAAGCTTAGGTAAGTGAAATTTAATTTCTGACCAGTAACACCTAGTTTAAAGTCAGAAAGTCCCCCATAATACCTTTTCAGTGGTGGATTTTGTAACGTCTTTTGAAGAACCATACAAAAAAGTTGAAATTCAGAGATCAAATATTCATCAGTTTGGAGATTACCTTATGAATTGTATTAGGCCGCGTACACACGCGGGGACTGTTCGCCCAACTTTGTCCGTCAAACAGTTTCAGCAAACAGTCCGCTCAAAATTAGCATGGACGGACATGGCCACACACGACGAACGAACAGTTTGCTGAAACCGTGCGCGATGACGTGTACAGCACGTACGACGGGACTAGAAAACGACGTCCTATACACTGCAATGCAAACTTCGGCGTGTAAATCCTTTCTGAGCATGCGCGGAACTTAGTTTGACGAACAAGCCTACACACGAGGGGACTGTTCGCTGAAACAAAGTTTCAGCGGACAGTTTTTCGGAATTTCCGAAAAACCTTGTTCAGCGGACTGTTTGCTGAAACTGTCCGCTGAAAGCCCACACACGAGCGGACTGTCCGCCGAAACACTGTTCAGCGGACAAAGTTGGGCGAACAGTCCCCGCGTGTGTACGCGGCCTTATACTTTATGGTTTCTCTTATTATTCTTGAGCTGAACATAATGTGAGAGTTAAAGTGATGGTTTATTTTTGTTTAAAAATAAGAAACATATTATACTTACCTGTTCTCTCCTCTTCTGGGATCCCTCGCCGACATTCCTGGCCTCTCCTCCAGTGCCGAGTGACTCCACAGCAAGCAGCTTGCCATGGGGGCACCCGAGCCGAGCTGCTGCACTGTGTGTCCATTCAGACATGGAGCTGCAGCTCGGTCCGCTCCCCCCTCTCCCCACTGGCTCACTGACTTTGATTAACAGCAGTGGTAGCCAATGGCGTCCGCTGCTATGTCTCAGCCAATGAGGAGGGAGAGTCCCGGACAGCCGAGACTCTTGTGCAGCATCGCTGGATGGAGATGGGGCTCAGGTAAATATTAAGGGGGCTGTTGCACACAGAACATTTTTTTTTTATCTTAATACATAGAATGCATTAAGATAAAAAGACCTTCTGCCTTTTGAACCACTTTAATCATAAAAGAGAGAGAGACACTGAAACAGGGCTGGCCCAAGACATTGTGCTGCCTGTGTACAAGAATGAAATACTGTCCCCCCCCCAAAAAAAAAAGAAATCACGCCCCCCAAAAGGCCACCATAGCCATTATTTTATATCATGATAATTAAAACACAAATTTAATTTATCAGGAAGTCAAATTTACATGACATACCTTATATGACATACCACCATGTTATCTCTCCCCCATCTTGGCGCCCTAGGGCATCCATGGGTGCAATGTGTGTCAGCACCCCTCAGGGTCCGTGTGCAGTGAACGCATTGCACCCATTGATGATATGCCACTGGGATAGGGCTGTATTGGGGTGGGCAGTATATTTACAGTTTAGGGTAGTATATAGACTAGGTTAATGTAGTGTATGCACAGGCTAGGGTCCATCAGTGCCACTTCATCAGTGCCCATCAGTGTCCATCAGTTCCACCTTATCAATCCCCATCAGTGTCTATCAGTGCCCACCAGTGCAGCCTATCTGTGCCCATTAATGTCCATCAGTGCCCACCAGTGCAGCATATCAGTGCCCATCAGTGCCACCTCATCAGTGCTCATCAGTGCAGCCTATCAGTGCCCATCAGTGTCCATCAGTTCCATCTCATCAGTGCCCACCAGTGTAGACTATCAGTGTCCATCAGTACCACCTCATCAGTTCAGCTTATCAGTACCAATCGGTGCCACCTCATCAGTGCCCACCCTTGCAGCCTCATCAGTGTCCATCAGTGCCACCCCATCAGTGTCCACCAGTGCAGCGTATCAGTGCCCATCAGTGTCCATCAGTGCCAACCAGTGCAGCCTATCAGTGCCCATCATTGTCCATCAGTGCCACCTCATCAGCACCCACCAGTGCAGCCTATCAATGTCCATCAGTGCCACCTCATCAGTGCCCATCAGTGCAGCTTATCGGGGCTCATCAGTGCCACTTAATCAGTGCAGCCTATCAGTGTCCATCAGTGCCACCTCATCAGTGCTCATCAGTGCCACCGTTTCAGTGCCCACCATTTCAGCCTCATCAGTGCCCACCAGTGAAGCCTATCAGTGCCCATCAGTGTCCATCAGTACCACTTCATCAGTGCCCATCAGTGTCCATCAGTGCCACTTCATCAGGGCCCATCAGGTCAGTTTATCAGTGCCCACCAATGCACCCTATCAGTGCCCATCAGTGTCCATCAGTGCCACCTCATCAGTACCCATCAGTGCAGCTTATTAGTGTCCATCAGTTCTACCTCATCAGTGCAGCCTATCAGTGTCCATCAGTTCCACCTCATCAGTGCCCACCAGTGCAGCCTCATCAGTTTCCATCAGTGCCACTTCATCAGAGCCCACCAGCGCAGCCTATCAATGTCCATCAGTGCCACCTCATCAGTACAGTGCCCATCAGTGCAACTTATCAATGTACATCAGTGCCACCTCAGCAGTGCCCATCAGTGCAACCTATCAGTGCTCATCAGTGCCACCTCATCAGTGCCCACCAGTGCAGCCTATCAGTGTCCATCAGTGCAGCCTATCAGTGCCCATTAGTGCCACCTCATCAATGCGCTTCATTGCAGTCTATCAGTGCCCATCAGTGCAGCCTATCAGTACCCACCAGTTCAGCTTCGTCAGACAATCTACAAGCAGCCAGGACTACACATCACATTGGTGAGAAGGACATATCTGCCAGAAAGCTCACTCCACATCCTATCCGTGTTCCAGGGATCTCAGCACTGCCTGTCTTGGTCTAAGCAATTTACTTAGCTACACCTGCAGCCTTGGCCTTCTGATCCAACCATACAGATTGCATTGAGGTGGGGTCTGGGAGTCAGTGATGCTCCTGGTCCCGCCCCCTCCCTCGCTCTCTGTGGACTACAGCTGCCTTAAAGCCAGTGGCATCATGGGCAGAAGGGCAGCCCCCAATGTGTAGACAGCGTGAGCTCCAGGGGCAGCTGTTTTGGGCCCCAGAACAGTGACTGAGACCGGGGCATTTGCCCCACGTTAAAGATGGCCCTGGCACCACCCCTCTTAATGGACCCAGTTGGACCCATGCCAGCCCTGCACAGAAAAGCCACTTGGCTCAATAGTGTCAGATTCAGGGCTTTTTCATGCAGACTGTTATTTGCCTATTATTAGCAACAGAAAATAAGTCTTTTTTTTATGCAGGAGTTTAACAAAGCTAAAAAAAAAAAATACTAGGCTGATGCTCTTTCCTGTCCAAAACACTAACCTTTATAATTTCTGGCTTGATGCATACACTGTCTTGTTGTGGTGTCCAGGGATACCACCCTCGTTCTCTCTGGTCAGGCTCCAGAACCAAAAGCAGACCAAATCTAGACTCCTGTCATACAAACTTCTTATGGCATCTTTTTAAGAAGGCAAAAACCTGGTTGGCAGATACATCCGGTTCCACAACATCGCCTGGGCCATCTTGAGCTGATTTTCACAATATATTTAATACATTCATACACATGGTTGTCTGGTCTTTGAAATATACAATATACAGTATAGAGTAAAATATTTTTAACACATAAAGATCTGTCAACAGCAGTAAGTAACAGAGGAAGCTTGTGTCTTATACAAATTTTTTGTTCTTAGTGATTGTTTTCAAATGGAAAAATGCCTTTAGTATCATAAGCATCAAGTTACCCATATTTCAGTATATTGATCTATTTCCTAGTAATGCAAACCTGCAAAAATACATCAATACAAAATAAAACTTTATTCCCTGTAGAATATGGCTTCTTCTTACATTGAGGTAAACACCATACCAGGTGGTGTGGCCAGAAAGGGCTGCCTGCATTACTATATTGGAGCCCATCAGGGGAAAACAGGTATTTTATCAGTTATGAGAACATGCAGACAGGCCACTGCAGTTTGGAAGCTTAACTGTTCATTTATGACATAGATGGGCCTGTGAGTACTGCATCTATCATGAGTGGAGTCAGTGATGTCAGTGAGGACCAAGCTACTGCATATGCATTTGTAAAAGAAAGGACAATGTACATAAGGGGAAGAGAATGGAGAGATGTGGCAGCACAGTGACAAGGGATGAGATCCTACCAAGAGTGCACATTGGTGGAAGATGATAGTCAATAGACCTTTAATTGGCCCCTAAAATGACATTAAACCCAATAAACAATACTCATATTCAGTACCTTATTTGAAAGCTAATTTTGCCCCTTAAAATAGCAGTGTAGGTCAGCACATCACCAAAAATAACTTTAAACCATGCACAATTGCAATTTCCTTTCTGAGGATTGCTATGTTCACTGTAGGTTGTCCCCACTGTTTGTGGGACTGTACTCACCCTCCTTTTCTTGCTCCTCACAAATACCACAGTAATGAAGGCATCAGCAAATACCAAAAACAAAGTCCATGGACATTAGTTACAGTAGGGAATGCAACAATGGAGACGCATGCGCAGTACATTACCTGGGTGCATTGATAGATGGGAAATGTAGGTTTAATGTAGGTTTAACAGAGTTTAACAGAGTGGTGCACATGAAGGCAATAGACATGCTCTGCCTGGAGCCACCAAAAGGAGAAAAAGGCTCTGTCAGGTGTGCACGGAGTGGTAATTTAAAAGATAAAGTGACGTGTGTAAGAAATGTTATCATTTTACAAAAATGCCAGAACTTTGTACTGGTGTGATTAGAGCCTCAGCTTCTAATTACGTGCTTCGGGAAAAAAAAACACATAGAAATCCATGCGTCCGGTGGTCTACATGTAGATTAGGGTCCGGGCGCATGGATTGGGGTAGCGGTGCCCCTGCAACCCTAATGGAGCCACCACTGCTTTGTACCCTTTTGTTTTGTACATCTTTCCTATCTTCTGAAGGCAATGGGAAGAGTGAACAAAAAAAGTGAAAGGAAATTAAGGCAGTATTAAACTCGAAGCCAAAAAGGTACTACTGTATATTGCAGCTTACCAATCGTTAGATAGAGTAGCTGTATTTGTGTTCTTATTTTAGTCTTTCTTCTTTCTGTTTTCACCTGGTGATCCTACCAGTAACACACCTTCTGTATTAGAGTGCCTACACTCTGGATTATGGAACAACAGAGACACCTTTGGATAGCAGCAGTGTCAGTCTGAGCAGGAGATGAGTGTCTGACGACAAAATCCGTCTGATTTTTTCAGACGGATTTTGGCCCAAACTTGTCTTGCATATACACGGTTGCACAAAGTTGTTGGAAAATCCAAAAACATATGACGGGACTATAAACGGACCAGTAGCCAATAGCTTTCATCTTGTAATTTATTATGAGCATGCATGGCACTTTGTGCGTCGGATTTGTCTACACATGATCGAATTTAAATGATCGGATTTTGTTGTCGGAAAATTTTAGATCCAGCTCTCAAACTTTGTGGGTCGGACATTCAGACAGATAAAAAGTCAGATGGAGTCCACACACGATCAGAATTTCACAAAACTCTATCGCACACTTTCCGTCGGAAAGTCTGACCTTGTGTACGGGCCATTAGATGTACTAGCAAATTTGGATACACTAACACATTAAAGCTGAACTCCATCTAAACCTTTTTTATCAGTTAGAGCAACAGATTTTTTTTCATTTTGGGATGAAGGTTTTACATAAATGAATGAAAGCTGATAGTTGTAACCATCCCTGTTAATGTTAAATGTTTTTTCCTCAACCTTTTCACGGTTACATCTTGGGGACAACTTAGTCTGTTGAAAAACAATAGTTCTGGTGACATCAAGGCATTATGAATTTCCTATCACTTTCTGTCAGTGGTCACAGGACAAATAAGGAAGGTTATTGTTCCCAATAGGGACATAGATTCATTCCTGACATAGTTTCCCTGCTTTGTCCAAAACTGAGAAAAAGCTTTGTCTTTCCCATTGCTGAAAGGTAATCTGTAATCTATGCCCAACATAGAGTTTGCACACTTAAAAGTTGCATATTATGAAGTATAACTGAAATCTTTCTACAGTGTGCCAAACATCTTTTGCATGCTGTTCTCAATGTTGGTGCAAGTATCCAATGATGCAATAAAAACAACCAACAGATGGCATGTTTTATTCCATTGCTGCTGGTGTTTTTTATAATACCAACTACTGTCTGTACTAACTTAATTTATACTAATGCTTTATTTTACTGTGTCTACACAAACAGCAAAATCTTTAGGAAAACACACTGTGCAATTTGATGCTAGTCTAAAGTACAGGTTAAGGAGTCTGGGAGTCAGACTAATGGAAACAGATATCCATAATGCTTTGAATATTTGTTATGTTATGGAATTTGTTTTGTATAGGTAGTAACATGTATTATTTGAACTGTGAAAATAAAGCACAGAATTAACTTGCAATAAATCTTCATACTGCCTCTAGTTATTGTATGGTCAAGTCTAGGTACAGTTTCATTACATGATGGGTAATTAAAATTCAGTTGGTCTTTCCTAAGCGATACCATTAATTAGATTTCTAAGTAATCTGATATGCAGATACCAACATCTTGTAACGATCTTTCATAATTAACCTTTTTTGCATATTTTAGATGTCTAGGAGAAATAATTCATTATGCGAAAACAGAACAATATAGGGGAGATCTCAACTACTTGGTTGTCATTGTATATGTTTGTATATGTAGTAGAGAGCTAAAATGATGAAAGTGCAGACGTTTGCAATGTGGTTACTTGTAAATTAGACAAAGTGTTAGCACAAAATTAAAATTACAACTTGACAAATGAGAGGGCAGAACAACATGAGCATTGTTACACAAAGTAGACTACTCTTGTAATATAACTTTTAACAACTGCTTTACAGTAAGTGGGAATTGAAGTGTTACTAAAGCCAGGACCCTGCATTCACTATATCTGGTCTCCCACAGTACAGAACATGGAAATGCAATCATTTTAGTAAATATAATCTTCTAAATACCTTTTCTCATGAGCAGTATATAGTAGTCGTGTGATCTCTATCAGTGCCCGGTTAAAGCTTGTAAGAGGAGTTTTCATACTGCACTGGCTGTCCTATCAGGATACAGAACCCCTAACCCTCTGTCTGGACAGTTCTGATTGGACCTGTGCTGATCACAGGCACTTTCCAAAGAAAAAAAACCTCTCTAGCAATACACACCAAACTAAGCATGTGCAGCCTGACCCCACTAACTCATGTTAATGTTTTGGAGTCAGTGTAAGAAGAGGAGGATCTGTACATACAGGATCAAACAGCTTTGTTTACACAATGCAGATGATTAACCTCTTAGGTTCCACAATGAATATAGCAAGCATGCTTTACTGCATATACAGCCTGATTTTACTTTTGTGGGTTTAGTAACACTTTAAATAGAGTTTATGTTACCAAAATCAGATGAGTAACACCACGGTGTAATGCCTGACATTTCTTTTCTTCTGGTATCATTAGTGATATGACAGAGATTCTGGTCTAGACACCACCTGTGGTTTAGGCAGATAAGAGGTTTGGCCTCTAAAAGGTATTTGTCAACTTGTTAGCTCTATAAATAAACATTAGGACTATGGATAAACAAAATGATTCCCGGGGAATCAGGTCACTTCATTACTGTAGCTCCCAACTGTCCCTGATTTTGAGGGACTATCCCTAATTTGGAACAAAGTTCCTCTGTCCCTTTTTTCTCTTAATTTGTCCCTCATTTTGGTCTGGTCTATATAGTTACAGTATCGGTGTATAACACGCACCCCAATTTTAGGAGGGAAGTTTAAGAAAATTGCCAAACAATTCACCTTGCTCAGTGCCCATCTGCAGCCATTAAATTGTCCAACAATGCAGCCTGTTCAGTGCCCATCTACAGTCATTAAATTACCTAACAATGCAGCCTGTTCGTTGCCCACCTGTAGCCTATAAATTGACCAACAATGCAGCCTGTTCAGTGCTCATCTGCAAACTATAATTTGGCCAACAATGTAGCCTGTTCAGTGCCCATCTGCAGCCTATAAATTGACCAACAATGCAGCCTGTTCAGTGCCCATCTGCAGCCTCACCTTTCCCATCATTGCAGCCTCGCCAGTGTTGGATTATCCCTGCAGTCTCCAAGGAAAGAGGAGGAGCGAGTGCCGCTGAATTACACAGAGCCAATCTCCTGTGAACCCGTCGCTTCATCATCACTCACAGCCATGCCTCCTGGCCCGGCTCATATGATAGACAGAACAGTGGCCCAATGCGGGGCCAGGAGGTGTGGCTGTGATTGATGGAGCGCCGGGTACACAGGAGATTGTGGCTCTATGTAATTAAGCGGTGCTCACTCCTCTTCCCTCAGAGACAGGAGGGATCGGTGTATAACATACACCCACGATTTCCCCCTGATTTTAAGGAAAAAAAAGTGTGTGTTATACGCCGATAAATACGGTATATATAAAATGCATGTTTCCCTGTGATAAACCTTTTATCCAATTTCTAAATTGTTTCATTGGTAAGATTCAAAATACTGTATAAATACTGTATAAAGGAAAAGTAGTGGTAAAAAAAAGCCCTTGTGGGCTATGATTTTTTTTGGTATTATTCTCCTTTAAGGGGGCATGGCAGGGGGTGTGTCCTATAACTGCATACTTATGCTAATAGGTGTCCCTCGCTCTCATCTCAAAAAGTTGGGAGGTATGCATTAGAGGAGGGGCATTTTGCTGTCAGGTGTTATAGTAAACTTGATGGACTGCTTTTTTCCTCCCTAGCATGTCCCCTGACCCAGGAAATAACCTGTTGTGCATCTCCAATAGGCAATCAGTAAGGGTGAAGTAAATGGGCACTCCCACATATAAAAAAAACCTCAGCATGCACGGAAAAGGTTGCAATCTTGTTTTTGGTGAACAGTGTGAAAGGTAGGAGAGTGTAGAATGCTGTTAGAGACTTTGTAAAATTTAGCAACAGTTACAGCAAAAGGGACTTGGGGAGAGACTGCTTTTGTACTGTTCTCAGTGTTTGATAAGCTGCAGGTGATTTTCACACTAAGAGTTACAACGCACAACGTGAAAAGGAGACTGTTGTACTGCTTTCAGTGTCATTTCTGTTTTATGATCTAATCATGAAGTCCTTTGGAATGGTGTCAGTGCCTTATGCATCAGAATTCTGAGTTGGCTCGTTACAGCTCTGTGTATACTCTCTGTCCATATTGGAAAGCTTAGTCTTAAGATTTAGTCAGATAAAGGAGGCTTCAATTCAATTAGCAACTTTTTTTTATTTTTTTTAGCTAACACATGTAACAGTGCATGTGGAATCCTCGGTCATGCATCACATTTTTAGGTCTAAAAGAAGCATTTTATACATAAGATAAATAAGCTATAGAAACTTTAAAAATTGTGTGTGCTTTAATTATTTAAATAAAATGTCCAAAAACCATTACGGCTTTAATTTCTAAGCAAGAAAAACTTGCAACAATGGCTCCAACCCATTGCACCTATACCATATGCTGTAAAAGTGTCTTTCTATATACCAGAGGGGTATATAAACCTTGACATTTGTTGTTCAGTAAGTTAATTGTGATTTGGCTCAAAGTTATGTGTCTGCCTAGGTTACCCAGGATTTTTAAAACTAATGTCTGGACATGCCTTAGGTCAGAGTTATTCTCTGAGACATAATTAGGTGTTCTGGATGTATGCATATATGATGTTAACAGGCTCACTTTAATGTCTGTCATTCCCTGTAATGTTTCTAATATGTTTATTTCCTATGATCCTCAGCTTCATCCAGTGGCCATAATGTGTCTTCCATACTGAGGTTTAGAAGGAAAATGCTGCATTATGGCCACTAGATGGATCTGACGATGAAGGCAAATAATCATACAGTATCAAAAAATAAACGTGATATTCATAATGGCTGTGTGAATGCTCAGACATTCACACAGTAAAATGTTATAAAAAGACCCCCTAAATGCCTCTTCATATTTAATAAATATAATCAACCTATGTTTTAAAAGTTACATGTGACTTTTTGTAATAGTTCTATATGTCAAAATATAATGCACGGGTATCTGTAACTAATGAAAAAATAACCTTAGTTTCTGCATAGTAAAAATTAAGCCTGGTACACACTAGAAGATTTTTTTCTTTCAACGCAGCGGGCTGAATGAAAAAAAAATAATTATGAACTGAAATACTGGCATAGGTACATCGATGATATATTTATGATTTGGACTGGAACACAGGAAGGATTGGATGTATTTATGTCCTGGCTCCAATTAAAATGAGTCACTTAGTGTACT
This sequence comes from Lithobates pipiens, assembly GCF_037356315.1. Classification (NCBI taxonomy): domain Eukaryota; kingdom Metazoa; phylum Chordata; class Amphibia; order Anura; family Ranidae; genus Lithobates; species Lithobates pipiens. The sequence goes on from NW_027507758.1 coordinate 119,920,901, forward strand.
GGTAATGACTACTGATCAATTACAGTTGTAGTGTTTTATTTGCCCTTTCATGCCAGTTTTCTCTCAATTGAGAACTATCTGAATTTATCACCTGTGTCAGTAATGGTACTAAAACCAATGCAAATGCTTGTCTTAATCAGACACAGAAAACTACCACCTGAAATGTCTGATTACAGCTTTATTGAATTTGAATGACTGTGATGTCATGTCAAATAAGAAGGTAGGAGCACTTTATACTATATCAATAAATATTATTCGGTACTTGAAGCATGTTGAAAAGGATGAAACATGGGAAAATATGCATTATATATATATATATATATATATATATATATATATATATATATGTTAGTCTTTAAGGCTTTACAGGAGTTTTATTTCTTTGTGGTTTGGGAACATTTTATTCCAGGTTTCCCTGATTATATATTGTGGGGCTGAACTAACCTGACACTATGGTTGACAAAAAACGTATTGAAGATCTTAGTAATTTAGTCATATTTACTTTTTTATTGAAAGAGACAGAACATTGCAGATTAAAATTGATCAAGCGCAGCACTCTATCCAGCACTCTATCCAGCAGCACAAGATCCTGATAACCCAGGGAATTTATATGCAAATTATGCAAGTACATTATTAAGGATGTTATGATGGCCAAGATGCACTTTAAGCCATGCTTCCTTTTCATTGGGATTTGCCTAAACTTCTACTTGGGTTTGTCAAGATGCACCTGTGTAGTAGGGTCTGACTTGTAGGAGGAGGCCTAGCTTACAGCCCTGGCTCAAGAGCCACTGGAGTGGGAACAGTAGACTCGAGAGCGCAGTGAGGTAGGAGTGCCTGTGAGTATTGTGGTGTAGGCACGGATGGATGGACAATGAACCACAAGTTAGGTCTGAATGCCGGTGTCAGCTGAGGGAGATGCAGGTCAGTGACCTGGAAGCTGGCAGGTACAGACTGGAGCAGAGTGAGACAAGCTGGGTAAGACACAGGTCATCAAATAGAGCAGATCAGTAGGCTGGAGCAGGGTGAGACAAGCTGGGTCAAACACAGGAATTTAGGCAGAGAAGGCTGTAAGCTGAAGCAGAGTCAGATGAACAAGCAGAGCTCGGCAAGCAGCATCCAATGCACGTGCACACACATCCGACGCATGCCCCCGTGCACACACACATGTTTCCGGCTCACACCCTCCCGCACATGCCACCGTCCAGCTTGTTGTACTGGCACCCATGTGTGCATGTGCACATGCATGCACCTCTGTCTTGCCAGAGCAGGTCCCTGACAGCTGCCTTCACCCTCTCCTGGAAGAGTTGTGTATGATGGATTCAGGTTCCAAGCTTCCCATGCCATTAGGAAGAGATATAGCTGTAGTGACCTCCCCCCTCCCCCTTCCTTCAGTTTATACAATCACAAACTTTAGGCTGCATATCAGAATATTCTTGGCAGATCCTTGAGAGAACACATGCAGACCCTCTATTATCCAAATCCACATTTCAGTTTGGATGCCCTCATAAAACCATCAAATTTGCAATCCGGAAAAGGAACAGATATTCTGCCAGATCATCCCATCATAAATACCTTAGGTGGAGTCTTTAGCAAAACACAATTCTCTCTTGATAGTATCATTACCTTTAGGGTATTTTTATAACTCATAAAATAATAACTGTACAGCCATAAAAAAGACATATATACCTCCATCAGTTAATTAGTAAAGTTTCAGTTCAAATAGTGCTATCTTAGATGATATGGGGAGCCAACAAGACACATTAACCCTCCTAGGTAAGATACACACCCAAAACCATATTTATATCCATTCTAATGGTAATTGCATGTTGGACCATAATATACAAGTTAGCAGACTGTAGCATGCAGGTATTCAAAAATATTACTACTTTTAAAACGAAATCTGTGCCATGAGCTAATTTAGTCAACTAAACCCAGTGACAATCACTCTCAGTCTTTTGGCACTTAGATTGTGGTCCTGTAGGCTGGAAAATATTTGTGCAGGCTGAGAGCGTCATTGTTGCATATCAGTGTGTTGTGAGTTTGACCAGTCATTTGTCAGAAGTTTGTGAAGGTGACGTTCATCTAACCAGCGTTTGTCACAGCACTCACTCCCTATACTGGAGCATTATCCTATGAGGATTCTCTTGATGGAGGAAGGAGGTTCAGCAGCTTTGCTATCACTCAAATCCCTCCCGGGAGCAAGTAGTCGTATATTGTTAAATATTTTTGCTACTGTTTTCTTGTTTCTTTGTTATCTTCTCTGCTGGTTGGGCCTCTTCCAGGCTAAATGTTAATTCACCAAATTCAGCAATATGGCTCACTTACAGATACTTATAATAGAGGAATACGAGAAACAAACTGTAGTTGGATATTAGGTGTTTATACTCTCAGGTTGCAATGATTCAGAAAACAAACTGTTTGCCCTCCTCTGCCCTTAAACTGTACACATACACAATTTATGCATTGTATAGAGACAGCAGTGGGAGCCAATGGCAATCACAGCCATTGAGGAGGGAGCTGAGGCAGAGCTGAACCATGCTCTGTGTGTCAATGGACACACAGAACTGGCTTGGGAGCGAACATGCATGAGTGCCCCGATAGTAAGCAGCTTGCTATGGTGGACAATTGGTGGGGGTAGGAGCCAGGAGCACTTCCAGGATATCCGAAAAGTGGAGGATCGAGCTGCTCTGTGCAAAACCATTGCACAGAGCTGGTAAATTTTACATTTTTGTTATTAAATAAAATAAAAATATATTTCTTCATTTTATAAGTATATAGGACTGCATAGGTCCTTTTAATCTTTTGCTATGAGATCTAAGAATAGTAATGTAAGAATAGTAGTGTAAAGCAATAGGAAAACTTTGCCAGCTGCCTGTGGTGAGTATGCTGTGCTGCTTCTGAGGACTAGTGTCACGCACCTGGTAGAAGAGCCTGATATGATAAGGAAGGCACAAGGGCTGGACATTATCTCCCAGTCAAGCAACAGATGGTCATCAGTAAATCACAGCCGGCAGAAGTGCTGCACAACTGCCAATAAGCAGTAGTCAGTTGAACCACAGGTTGGTAGTAGGCAGATGAAGAGCAGGCAACTAGTGGATAAGGCAAATGCTAGCAGCTTGGAAATTCAGTGGGGACTGGAACGTAGACAGGGTCAGATGAGCTGGATCATACACTGGCAAACAGATCTGGTACAGATGCAGAAGTAGGAGTAAAGTCACAGTACAGGCCAGGTTAGAAATAATTCAGCAAGGTAGCAGTAATGTACACAGGCAGAATTGAAGGTCAGGGGCAAGCCAGGTTGGTGCAGGTGGAGTTCAGGAGTAGTCAAGGCAAGCCAGATCAATGACTGGAGACAGATGCAGGTTATCACTTGAGTGCTGTAGGCAAGATAGCGCTGATCCCATGCACTGGCCATTTGGCGCCAACATCTGTCATGGAGTGGCATGAGCACATGCGCATCACCTACGTGCACATAAATAGCCCTGAAAAGGAATCTGCACAAGGCAACCATCTTGTCTGCTAGCATGCCCTTCCTGACAACTAGTGATGAGGAGGGTAGTTCTGCAGCAATAAGTTTGAGCACTGTCTCATATGTAACCAGCAGCAATCACCAGGCTTTTTTGTATTTTTCCAAATATTTTTTTCCAGTTGACACTGCCACTACTACTTGCCTGCTAAAAAAGCCAGGGGCCGGGGAGAAGATCACAAGATGTGCTAAGTATCATGGATTCCAAACATCCAGACACCTTACAGGTCAGTGTGAAAATAGTGCAGAACCTAAACTTCCCTGAAAGTGCTATTGTTTGTCTCAACCCCTGTTACTGTCACTTCTGCTTAACAACGTGGTCCACATGTAGTGGTAGAGAAAACCTAAATAAAGGAATGCACATTTTTAAAAATGTATTCATTTCTCATCCCTCTCTAACCTCTCTGTTGCTCAGTTCTTGTATAGTTTTAACTAAAAAGAAAATTGTAAATAAAAAGTATTGTATATTAAATATACTATTGCATAAAAAATAGACCAAAAAAGAGTGTATATGGACTTTGGATTAATTAATTTGTCTAATAGTACCAACATCTAGAGAATAAACAATATATAGGAGAAACAAATAACAAGCACCTCAAGTGCTCTTCCAGGCACTTATTTTGAGTGGACTAATCAGAGCTGATTACACTTCCTTTATATGTAGATCTTTGGGGTAGTGCGCCCCTGGCAGCACCTATTCTTTTTTTCCTGCCTTGCTACTGCTGATCTCTACATGATTGCACATGGATGGTTTTTATCATGTTTATTATTTACCCACCATTAGCTTCTGAAGAATTTGGAAATCAATGAAATGCGTAGGGTTTATGTGATTATGCTATAAATGGATCTTTAGAAGACAGCATTCCCATTATTTAGAATAATAGACAGGCAATATGGAAAATATGAGCATAGTGGTGCAGTATTTTACTATATGAGTCTTGAGAATGTACTATACTTGAGTATGTACTATTTTATGATTGTCTAAATAAAAACTAAATTGTTATTATACAGTATGCACTTTATTACTCTTTCTGGTACCTTAATATTCCTTAATTTTTTCCCTTTTATGTTGTATAAGAAAACTGAAAACACAAACCTACTTGAGGGGCAGTGATGTCATAACACACAACATCCTGATACGGTCCGGACAATCCAGGAAGATGCCTTTGCTGGTATTGATTTTTTATTTCTTGTTGATTTCTTATTTCACATGTGAGGGGTTTTAATCTTTATTTAAATGCATCATTTTTGCAGTATCACACTATTGCCAATTTTCTGTTTTCTGAGTGAGCACCTTGGCGTGGGTGGCAAAACAAGTCAAAGTCATTGGTGGAGATTGAACACCGAATGAGCTTTATAAACATCCTCACCATGACCACCCTTTAATAGGGGATAATTGATATCTGGTAAGCGTTCGCCCTTAAGGGTTCACCACTGTGGAAGTGGTGGCACCTATTATGGTTTTATGTTCTTCAATGATCTTTTTTACTCTTGATATTGGATTTTCTGATATATGGACTTTACGCTGGACAATTTGGGACTGTATACATATCAACATTATGATATATTTTTTTAAATCACTTTTTGCATATTTTGAATAAGGTCACATGATAGTTAATTTTATTTAATAGAATTGTTATATATGTCTGGAAAGAAATGGCAAGGGGGTCCATATTCAGTAATGGCACCTCATCCCAAGATTAAATTGATAAACAGGTAAAACATTTTGTAAGAGAAAGGATTATTGCGGTGCCTGTCAATCAAATCAGTACACTGTGTCTGATAAGCCCTTTAAAAGCTTACCTTATCCAAACAAAGGTTATGGGTCTATGCTGGATTGAGATGATCCAGCAATATCCAAAATAATATCAGTATAGAAAAAGTGGGAGTCAATCACTTAATGCGCCTTATAGTTATAAATTCCTATGTTGAAAATAAAAGAAAAAGAGAGAGAAGACAACCCAAATTAGAATCCACCGGGCAAGCTGGGAGAATGTGGACCGGACCCTTCATGCACCGCAAACTAACCTTGTTGTAACAGAGAAAACACATCGGCATCCCCGCAGAGCCAGCACTGAGTGTCTGGCTCAAGTCACTTAAATGCCCCCCACTCATTCGGCGTGCATGCTTCATCGCCGAGTGAGAGCGGACAGACGGCGACACTGCGCATGTGCCCAGTGCACAATACAGGCCTGCACTCCTCAGAATGCTATGCGCCATGTCGTGCGCGTCACCATGGCAGCAACAAAGCAGCCGAGGGTGCAGGCGGAGACAGGCACATAGTCCAATAGAAGGGAAAGGGTATAAAGATACCCAAGGAGAGAAGTGGATACAGATTGTGTAGTGGGAAACGGTGTGCTAGCGCGATGTCGACATAAACGGGCATAGTCTCCACAACACTAGACCCTGGGTTTTCACCCAGGCACAGGTGGTAAGGGGGCCTCCCCATCCGCGGAGCCGGCCCCTAATACATCAACACAATGGAAAGGGAAGGCTGGAGAAGGACGAACCACCCGACCTGATAGAGGAGGGAGAGGAGAAAAGGGAGAGAAAATCAAACTAACAATAGTAATATACCCATACAGGGAAAGGGTCTGAGCTTGGAATTCCCAATCTTTCCAAACCATTAACCTTAATATTACTTGTTGAATAAAGCCATGCAGCCATGCAAGCCCAAATACTCAAAAAAGGGTAATGACAATAGATTCAATATGCATGCATAATTTATAATGAAGAATACAAAAATCAATATGTCTTTATCTGTTGTAGGAGATTTGCATAAGTTGTTATTAAACAGATAATTAAAGATTATTAATATCACAATATGAAATTATTTTAAAGGATCTCAATTAAAGTCACATCCATAGAGCATAGAGAAACAAAAAAATAAAAAATCCAAATTAATATATAGTGAATAATTAACAGTAATGTATAGACATATTGAGTAGGTTATAAGAGTGCCTGACAAGTATCCATATAGGAATAGGTTAAGATGTAAACCTGAAACTCACAGATACAATGGGTAGCTTTGGCATGCAGTTCTGTAGAGGAAACACGAGGGAAGCAAAGGGAAGAATTTACAAAAAAGTTTTAAGGCTAATGTATTAGTTTAATCCTGAGTATTTAGTCGCATCTAAGTTATGTATCCATCTTGTTTCAAGTTGTAGTAAGGTGGAATCAATCTCACCACCTCGGACATGTATGGGTACATGCTCGAGTGCAGAGAATCACACCATACTTGGATCGAAGTCTTGTTGATGACCGATATGTCTGTTAAGAGCAGTTTTGCATAAGCATTTAAATACTGGCATCATATGATCTCTGATTCGCTTAAAAAAAGGACGTTTTGTTTTGCAGATGTAGAAATGTCCACAACGGCAAGTAGCAAGGTAAACCACCCCTATGGTTTTACATGTAACATTGTGTTTAATAGTGTATTGGAGGCCATTGGGTAAAGCAGTATGGGTGGAATTTGAAATAAATGGACAGATGTCACAAGATTCACAGGGAAAAGTGCCTCTTTTAGATAATTTAGTAATATTATTGGACGCAAAATGGCTTGTTACAAGACGATCTTTCATAGACGGTGATCTGCGATATGTCAGTGACGGATAAGATTTTATATATTTCTGAATCGTTTGATCAACCAGTAGTAATGGCCAATATTTCATGAGAATGCCTTTCATTTGGGAGTGTTGTCGTGAATATTGATTGATAATGCTGATTGGTTGATCAATAGGAGGGGATTTTTTAGAATAGATGAGATCATTCCTGTTTAATTTAGCGACTTTGTTGAATGTTCTTTTTAAAAGTGATTTACTGTAGCCTCGCTGGTGTAGACTAACATATAGGTCATTCTCTGCCATTTGAAAATCAGCATCTAAGGTACAATTGCCTCTAAGACGCAAGTATTGGCTATATGTAATACTGTCAAGTAGTGGCTGAGGGTGTGCACTCCTGGCATGCAAAATTGTTCACTCTCCTTTATTTTTACCAATCAACACTGATTCCGGCATCCCCGTCTTATATATCTGTCTCATTAACCATCTTAGTATGTATGGAGGCCATGTTTGCCCCAATTTATTACTCCTTCCATAGGGATGTTTACCTACCTGTGTCATTTGAATGTGTTATTGTCCCCTGTTTCTTTTTGATTTTAGGGCTATTGGCTGCCTTTCTTGCCCCCTGCAGTCACTACAAGGTGGTTCTTAGAGTGGGGTGCCTTCCATCCTGGGGGGGTTGCTCCGTTCATCTCACATTAAGGGTGAGGTCTGGGGTATGTATGCACCTATTTGATTTGATGTTGACATACTATCTAATTGGGAGATAGAGAAATTTGGGATGAGCCTGCTTTTTTGATAATTTTCACCTGATTGCCTTTATATAATAGCCATGCAGCACTTAACCCAAATTCACTAACACGTTGTTTGTTATTCTTTTTAGCTCTTTTTTGCCTTTTTATCGGTCAAGTTTTAGTTCCTCCTAAGAAGCCATTGTAATGGTGAAACATGTAGGGATGATTTGACCATACAGCACCTTTAAGGCTGCCACCATCTTTGGCCCTACTCAACATATATTATGTGTGATTCCCATATTGCATTTTAAACATTTTGTTTTGCTTTTTGTCTTACTGTATTTTGAATGTAATACATTGTTACCACGTTGTAATAAAAATTCCTATATATTTCCTTTTTTATAAGCATTTGTCTACTGCATCCCAATAATCCCTCCTCTTCCAAAATGTTCTAGCTGTTTATCATGTTATATATGTCTATTTACCAGGGCATAAGGTTGGCTGAGTTTTTTCCTAATTCCTATTTTTTTATTTGGATTTTATTTCTCACAAGCGCAGTCCTTTTTAGGTATTTTAGTTAAACTTGCTGGACGTGACACCCGTTTGGGCTTCATTAAAAAAAATAATAATAAAATGAATGTACGCACTAATTCTATTCTCACAAGTATTAACTATGTACAGTTATGAGAAAACAATATTCTTCTGACAGTGGTCCTAATCCTTTATAACAGATAACCTTGATGAAGAATTCAATGCATGGTGACCATTGAAGAGACTTCTAGGAATGTAATGAGAGCTAAGCTGCACAAGAAATATGTTGTTTGCAACAGGTCTCTATTAGCACATCTTATGTGCTAATAATTGACAGCGTGAAAGTAACGCAGTTTTGCATTTTCTCACTTAAAGGGTAATTTTAGCTTCAGGTGGCATCTGATGACACCTTTTGCATTTTTTTTTTGTTATCTTAATTATCAAGTGGTGAGATCTTATTTCTAAAGTTCCAGACTTTTTCCTAACCATTTTTAAGTCTCAGTACATCTGCTTTTGCAGAAGTGTTCCCACGCCCCTGTCATATTCTTTTTAATATTATATAGGGGAAAATGGAGCGAAAAACAATGAGGGAGTGGGACCTCCTTGTAATAGTATCAGCTGGTTAGTAGGCCCAGAAACATAAGAAAAAATACATAAGCACCCCAGTACCCTATACATATGGCACACGTATGGATGACAAAGCTGCTTCTCCATAGATACAATACAGGGAATGAGTGTTATCATTAGGACAGGAAGTACGTTCCTGGCAGAATCACCAGTAAGGATGAGCTCAAGCGTGTTCGCAGTTCCACTTGCCCGCACCTACATGGAAGTTGACACTCCGCAGCATTAATCACAGGCAGTGAAACATTTCCCGGTCTGTGCAGCCGCGGATCAGGAAATGTCTCACTGCCTGTAATTATCACTGCAGAGTGTCAGCTTCAGACACATTTTCAGTTTTTGGAAATTCAGATGTATTTGAATTTTCAAATTACAATAGTACCGAATTTAAACGAATCCGATATAGCGAAAAAAATTGTATGAAATTCAACCTGATTCGAATAGTTTTCAAATCAATTTCGAATCGTTTTCAAATTGTTTTCCAATTTCCAATGAAAATAAAATAGAATAGAAAATAAAGAAATAGAATAGAAAAAATTGAATAATATCATCTTCTGAAATTCGAATGTCAAATAGAATACATTTGAATTTGAATATATAATAAAAGAATATAATAGAAAAAAATAATAGAATATAATGGAATAGAAAAGAATAGAATTCAAAGAATAATCTAATAGAATAGAATAGAATCGAAAAACTTTTTCTAAAATTAAATTATAATCAATTTGAATTTGAATAAAATAGAAAAGAATAGAATAGAATAGAATAGAATAGAAAATAACAGAATAGTATAGAAAAAAACAAAAATAGAATGGAATAGAACAAACATAACCATCTTCCAAAATTCAAGTTTTGAAAAGAATAGAATAGAATAGAAAAGAATAGAATATAATAAACAAATAGAAAAAAGAATAGAATTAAAAAAGAATAGAATAGAATGGAAAGAATATAACCATTTCTCAAAATACAAACAGAATTAATTCAGATTTGAACATAATAGAAAAGAATAGCTTATAATAGGAAGATGGTTATATTATTGCTATTCTATTCTATGCTGTTGTTTTCTTCTATATGATTTTGTTATTTTCTATTCTATTCTAATCTATTATTTTCTATTCTATTCATATTCAGATTGAATATGTTTGAATTTTGGGAAATGGTTATATTCTATTCTATTGTTTTTTTTTATTCTATTATTTTGTATTCTATTCTTTTCTATTAGAATTTCAGAAGATGGTTATATTCTTTCTATTGTATTCATTTTTTATTCTATTCTATTTGTTTCTATTCTGTTCCTTTATTTTCTGTTCTATTTTGTTCTGTTTTTGTCTATTATATTCTATTCTTTCATTTTCTGTTCTCGAATCAATTAGAATAAGAATAAACGAAACAAAGCCCGAAAACCAATTAAACTGATTAACCAAATTTATTCAAATCTATAATGAATCAAAACTAAACAAATGTTTTCGTTCTACACGTGTCTACACCCTAACCTCTTCACACCGTGCGTACGTAATATGTGGCCTCACTGGACTGGGCTATTTCCCGTGGGGTACATATTTGCATGTATCCATTTGTGTTGGGAGCGCGCTGCTCCCATGATCGGGACCTGGGACTCCCAATTCCAGGTCATCAGATCACTGTGATAGCACTATTGTTTTTGGGCTGTACTACGTTGGGCTGACTAACATACAGATATGTGGTATCACTGCGATCATCAGCAGCAGGAAACTTTAACTTGAGTTGTTCTTTCCTGGAAGGTTATGGTAGTAGCAAGTAATATACAGCTAAACTTAAAAAGAATATTTTATTTTTTACTATTTTTGGCTAGTTTTCCTTTGATAATAATACAAAAAAAATAAGGAGATATCATTACCATTTACCACCAAATGAAAGCCCAATTTGTCCTGAAAAAAATGACATGAGGTGGTGGTGTGGGGATACAGTCACCTGGCTTAGTAGGGATGAGCCAAACATCCCCCCCTCCATTCGGTTCGCAGCAGAACATGCGAACAGGCAAAAAATTTGTTTGAACACGCAAACATCGTTAAAGTCTATGGGACACAAACACAAATAATCAAAAGTGCTAATTTTAAAGGCTTATATGCCTTTATCCAAGGGACGTGTATCAATGCAAAAAAAATGTTTTGTTTTTCGGGAGCAGTGATTTTAATAATGCTTAAAGTGAAACAATAAAAGTGTAATATTCCGAGGATCTTCAACTTAATTTTTAGGGTAACGGGTATTCAGGTCCCTAGAACCTCGGTTGTGGCTCTCCTAAATAGTCCCATCCCCCGAATTGGCAAATTTACTAGCATTCTGATACACTACATGTTACTAGGTGCCAAGGTCCACCATAGCTAAAGCATGGAAACAGCCCAAAGTCTCCATTCGTGCAGCCAAAAGTAAGATCTCTTGGATCATGACTCAGGAAAAAGTTACGAGCGTTTTACTAGATTACAGAGATAAGTTTGAATCTATCTGGGAGCCGTGGGCCCAACACGTGGGCATTTCCCTCGTTGCGGGCGTTCCGCCAACTTGAACTGGTTCGGCGTTTGTTGTCCGGGTTCGGTCCTGTCGCCTGGCTCTTCCCCCCCCTTCCCTAGCTCCCTGCCGGCCCATAATTTGAGCATCCCCTATAGGTAGTCCTAAACCGCTGGCTCTCTTACCTTGGGTCTGGTCTGGTTCCTTCTGTCCCCCCTCGCTCCCCTTGTCGACCCTTTTCCTCCCTAATGTGTCTCTTCCTATCTAGAATCCCCCACCCCCTTTCTTTCTTCTTTCTCTTTTTCTTTTCTCTTTTCTCCAAGTTTAGTTGTTTGTGTTGACATATTTGTAACTCGGTCTCATAGTTTATCTAGAGGGGACCGAATGCTTCTCAGCTAGACTGTACAGTTGATTCGAGGGTTATCCCCTTGAAGCTCTAGCCTTAGTCACATAAATCTTCACCACTCTGGGACCTCCCTGGATCTTCAACGGGAGCGGGTTCTTGGTGGCTTGGGTGGAGAAAGCCTGGCACAGCGAGCTCCCATTAGGGGTGTTGGGCTGATCCCCTAAGACCCTTGAACCTTCTCTTTTTTTTCTTGGATATTTGAAGGCATGCCGCTTCCCAGGGTTACATCTTGATGGATCAGATTATTTGCCTCTAGAGGTCTCAGGGGTTTGTAATGTTACACCTGTATTTGTAATATTCAGTCGGCCGACTAATCTCGGATGTATTTTATGATCCTATGTCTGCACCCGTTATATATTTGTATTTTGTCTTTTGAAAACAAATAAAATCTTTGAAATTTAAAAGTGTAATATTCCTTTAAATTTCATACCTGGTGGGTGTCTATAGTATGCCTGTAAAGTGGCACGTGTTTCCTGTGTTTACAACAGTCCCTGCACAAAATGACATTTCTAAAGGAAAAAAAGTAATTTAAAAGTACTTTTGGCTATAATGAATTGTCGGTCCCGGCAATACACATAAAAGTCATTGACAAAAAACGGCATTCCCCACAGTCCATTTGGGTTTGGTATGAATATTAAGGAGAGCCCCGAACAAAAATTAACAAAAAAAATGCATCCCCCCCCCCCCCAAATTCCATACCAGGCCCTACAGGTCTGGTATGGATATTAAAGGGAACCCTGTGCCAAAATAAAAAAAAAATGCCACAGGGTTAACCTCAAAATCCATACCAGACCCTTCAGTTTAATTGTAATTCTAATAACACACATTATGCAAATAATAAAAAAAATATAGAATAATCAGTCATTGCAATATCACGTCAAAAAAGTCCATATAAAACACAAATCTTGACTGATGTGATTTTCTATCACCACTGTGCTTTTCTTTAACCACTTGCCGACCAATGCACACTGATATACAGTGGTGTGAAAAAGTGTTTGCCCCCTTCCTCATTTCCTGTTCCTTTGCATGTTTGTCACACTTAAGTGTTTCGGAACATCAAACCAATTTAAACAATAGTCAAGGACAACACAAGTAAACACAAAATGCAATTTGTAAATGAAGGTGTTTATTATTAAAGGTGAAAAAAAATCCAAACCATCATGGTCCTGTGTGAAAAAGTGATTGCCCCCTAAACCTAATAACTGGTTGGGCCACCCTTAGCAGCAACAACTGCAACCAAGCGTTTGCGATAACGTGCAATGAGGCTTTTACAGCGTCCTGGAGGAATTTTGGCCCACTCATCTTTGCAGAATTGTCCTAATTCAGTTACATTAGAGGGTTTTCGAGCATGAACGGCCTTTTTAAGGTCATACCACAACATCTCAATAGGATTCAGGTCAGGACTTTGGCTAGGCCACTCCAAAGTCTTAATTTTGTTTTTCTTCAGCCATTCGGTGGTGGACTTGCTGGTGTGTTTAGGATCATTGTCCTGCTGCAGAACCCAAGTTCGTTTCAGCTTGAGTACACGAACAGATGGTCGGACATTTTCCTTCAGGATCTCTTGGTAGACAGCAGAATTCATAGTTCCTTTTATCACGGCAAGTCTTCCAGGTCCTGAAGCAGCAAAACAGCCCCAGACCATCACACTACCACCACCATATTTTACTGTTGGTATAATGTTCTTTTTATGAAATGCAGTGTTCCTTCTACGCCAGATATACTTGGACACACACCTTCCAAAGAGTTCCACTTTTGTCTCATCGGTCCACAGAATGTTGTCCCAAAAGTCTTGGGGATCATCAAGATGTGTTGTGGAGAAATTGAGACGAGCTTTGATGTTCTTTTTGCTCAGCAGTGGTTTTCTCCTTGGAACTCTGCCATGCAGGCCATTTTTGCCCAGTCTTTTCCTGATGGTGGAGGCATGAACGCTGACCTTAACTGAGGCAAGTGAGGCCTGCAGTTCCTTGGACGTTGTTGTGGGGTCTTTTGTGACCTCTTGGATGAGTCGTCGCTGCGCTCTTGGGGTAATTTTGGGCGGCCGGCCACTCCTGGGAAGGTTCACCACTGTTCCATTTGTGGATAATGGCTCTCACTGTGGATTTGTGGATAATGGCTCTCACTGGCTCTCACTGTGGTTCGCTGGATTCCCAAAGCTTTGGAAATGGCTTTATAACCCTTTCCAGACTGATAGATCTCAATTACTTTCTTTCTCAATTGTTCCTGAATTTCTTTGGGTCTCGGCATGATGTGTAGCTTTTAAGGATCTTCTGGTGGACCTTACTGTGTCAAGCAGCTCCTATTTAAGTGATGCCTTGATTGTGAACAGGTGTGGCAATAATCAGGCCTGGGTGTGGCTAGAGAAATTGAACTCAGGTGTGGACAACCACAGTTATAGTAAGTTTTAACAAGGGGGGCAATCACTTTTTCACACAGGGCCATGATGGTTTGGATTTTTTTTCACCTTTAATAATAAACACCTTCATTTACAAATTGCATTTTGTGTTTACTTGTGTTGTCCTTGACTATTGTTTAAATTGGTTTGATGTTCCGAAACACTTAAGTGTGACAAACATGCAAAGGAACAGGAAATGAGGAAGGGGGCAAACACTTTTTCACACCACTGTACGTAGGCACAATGGCAGCAGTGAGCAAACAGGTGTACCTGTACGACTCCTTCAAGAGGCAGGGATAGCAGGCGTGAGCGTGACTGTGCCCGTGGGACTGGTGGACTCTCTCGGCAATTGTGTCACAGAGCCGCAGAATGGGGAAGTGCCTATGTAAAAAAGGCATTTCCCCGTTCTGCCTTGTGTCATGACAGCCCCTTCATCGCCCCCTAGTGGTTAATCCCTTCCATGCCAGTGTCATTTACACAGTAATCAGTGCATTTTTATAACACTGATCGCTGTATAAATGACAATGGTCCCAAAATAGTGTCAAAAGTGTCCGATGTGTCCACCATAATGTTTTAGTCTGGATAAAAAACCTCAGATCGCTGCCATTACTAATACAAAAAAAATTGTAATAAAAATGCCATAAAACTATCCCCTATTTTGTAGACGCTATAACTTTTGCGCAAACCAATCAATATAAGCTTATTGCGATTATTTTTACCAAAAATATGTAGAAGAATACATATTGGCCTAAACTGAGGAAAACATTGTTTTTTTATATGTTTTTGGGGGATATTTATTATAGCAAAAGTAAAAAATATTGCATTTTTTTTAAATATTCGCTCTTTTTTTGTTTATATCGCAAAAAAATAAAACAGCAGAGGTGATAAAATACCACCAAAAGAAATTTCTATTTGTGGGGAAAAAAGGACGTCAATTTTGTTTGGGTGCAATGTTGTACGATCGTGCAAACGTTGCATGATCGCGCTGAAGCGGTTAAATGCTGTATACTTGTGCACACTTCCACCAGCTATTTTACCTGCTCACCTCAAGAATGAGTGAGACTCAGGCAGACTCAAACACAGCTTTTGCCTTTGATTCTTCAAAAAACTCTCCTTTCTACTCTGGATCAGATGTTCGCCTTCCACCCTCTTGTAGATTCAGCTACTCCCACTGTGCTTTGCATTGGTAATTGGTAAAGGGTTGATCTCTCTTACAAACAGCCTTTCTCCTTAGACTCTTTTCCAGTGACATGTCATTACAAACACAGCAGACATAATGCTCTCTGTTTCTCAAATTTATTAAAAATCCTGCTTAAAAAAGACACTAAGGCTGCTTTCACACTGGGGCGGTATTCAGGCGTTACAGCGCTAAAAATAGCGCCTGTGTAGCGCCGGAAAAAACCGGCCCCTTTCCCTCCAGTGTGAAAGCCGAAGGGCTTTCACACTGGAGCGATGCGCTGGCAGGACGGTGAAAAAAGTCCTGCTAGCCGCATCTTTGGAGCGGTGAAGGAGCGGTGTATTCACCGCTCCTATACCGCTCCTACCCATTGAAATCAATGGGACACCGCGGCAATACCGCCGGCAAAGTGCCGCTGCAGCGGCGCTTTGCGGGCGGGTTTAACCCTTTTTCGCCCGCTAGCGGGGGTTAAAACCGCCGCTAAAACGACGGTAAAGCGCCGCTAAAAATAGCGGCGCTTTACCGCCGACGCCGCTCCCGCCCCAGTGTGAAAGCAGCCTTAGACCCCTTTCATACTGGAGCGTTTTGCAGGCGCTATAGCATTAAAAATAGCGCCTGCAAATTGCCCCAAAACAGCTTTTCCATTTACTCCAGTGTGAAAACCCGAGGGCTTTCACACTGGAGTGTTGCACTGGCAGGACATTAGAAAAAGTCCTGCTAGCAGCTTCTTTGGAGCGTTGAACTCAAAGCTCCTCCACCGCTCCTCCACATTGAAATCAATGAGGTATTGCTGAGATAGCGCTGGCAAAATGCCGCTCCGGGCAGATTTAACCCCTTTTTGGCCGCTACCGGGGGGGGCTGCTAAGACGATGGTAAAGCGGCGCTGAAAATAGCACCGCTTTACTGCTGACGCCGGTGGCAGCTTAGTGTGAAAGGGGTCTTACAAGATATAAAACAAACACTCGCATATACAGTATAATAAGAGCATCCGCTCACTCACCACCGTGGCTATGTGACGTTATAGGCTCAGTTCCTCCCCTCTGCATGCGTATCAACCTCTAATTGGTCTTCTTCAGCAGTTGTTTAAAGAAAAGCAAGTTGTGATAGAAAATCACATCAAGATTTGTGTTTTATATGGACTTTTTTAATATGTAATATTGCAATGACTTTTTTATTATGTGATGTGCAATGAATGATTATTCTATATTATTTTATTATTTGCATAAGGTGTGGTATTAAAGTTACCATTATAGTAGCGCTGCACTATATATATTTATATACACTATTTAATTGAAAGTGAAGTGAATCCACTTAGAGTGTACAGCAGCTGCGGTATTTGATTACACATATGGGGTTATACTATTTTAGCACTTTAGCAATAATTAGGGTGGCACTGACTGTCATACTCATATAATGTATTTTTTCAATGCTTTACCGAATAAGCATTTGTTTCTTTTCAATAAAAGGATTTTATTTAGTGTAATTTACCACCTTCTCTGTATAAAAAATGAAATTAAATATATACTTTTTTATATTGGTCATGTGTCTGATTTTGCTGTATATGAAATATTCAGAAAATAATTCATGAAGGAAAATGCGTTGTTCTTTTTAATGTTATTGCAACAAACATTCATTCCTTTAGTTTATATACAGTATTTTTTATTTTATTTCATCTAACAGTATTTTTATTTATCTAGAGTATATCTGTCTTACAGACATAAGACTCAATAGATATCATGAGTGGCATCGATATGAGTCTTGAAGACAGTCTAACAAATAAAACCTGCTATTCAAATTGCTGGTCGTATACTGCATATGACTCTGTTTTACTGAAAAATTAAAAAGAAATATTATCATGTCTTTGTAACACAATATAGTGATATGAGCAAAGATTGCACATTGTAAAAGATACTCGCAAGTCTATATTTTTTAAATGCTGATCCTCTGCTGGATGCTGGTAGTTATTAACTATTTGGGATGAGGTTCGGGTTTGTCGCTACCATGGTTAATGGTGGATCCGTTATATTCAAACTTCGCAGTCACAGCATATTAATGTGGAAATTCACCAGACTGATTTTTTTTTTAACTGTGGTCAGCAGGGTTACATTGGCCAATGTGGATTCCTAGCATCTTTTGCAATTGTTTGTTGAAGTCGTTTAGGGAGAGAAGACAGGTTGTGTAGCTAGTGTTTCTGACTCTTTGTTAGGAGCGCCCCTCCTCTCCTCCCAGCTCATGTGTCCTGTACAGAGACCCTACACACAGCTCAACCACTTACCGGAGAGCACGGAGCACTTAGAGCCCAAAGCCAGCATCGGGACTCTGCCCACTGACATGATCCACTGTGAGCTGGAGGTGAGTGCTTTACTTGCAGCCCCATGTGCCTGGGCACTGATAGGAGTATAAGGCTTAGATCTGATTTCACAAGGGATGGCCAGAGACTGCTATTTCATGTACAGGAAGTCAGGAGAACTAGAAAAGACATCCCTGAGTATTACACATTCAAGACATCAGCCTGGGGAGCAGCACAGTGATATCATTTACTGCTATGAATGAATGAATGAATTAAAAACTTGTATAGCGCACAATGCGAACTGAATCGCCTCTAGGCGCTGTGGCGAGCTTTGATCATCTGCTAAAAGAGGAAGGTCTTGAGTTTTTTCCTAAAAGCCAGGTGATTTTCTTCCTGGCGGATGTTGATTGGTAGAGCATTCCATAGCCGAGGCCCTTGGACAGCGAATCTCCGATCACCCTTGTATTTATACCGGGCTTTGGGCACGAGGAGGAGGTTTTTGTTGGCTGATCGAAGACTGCGGTTTGGTGTGTAATGATTTATTTTCTCCATTAGGTATTGCGGAGCTTATCTATGCACGCATTTGTAGATGAGGCACAGGGTCTTGAACGTGATCCGATTTTTTACGGTTAGCCAATGTAAGCTCCTCAGTGAAGGAGAGATGGATTCCCAGGGTTTTTTTCCTGTTATCAGCCTTGCCGCCGTGTTTTGGATCAGTTGTAATCGCGCAAGTTGATATTGTGGTAATCCTATGTAAAGCGAATTTGCATAGTCAAGTCGTGAATTAATGATTGTTCCAACTACCACTGCTTTGTCATTCTTTGGGATAAAAGGGATGAGTCTGCGAAGCATGCGCAGCAGATGGTGAGATCGACTGACTACAGATCCTATTTGCGCATCCATTGACATTTGTGCGTCTAAAATAACCCCGAGACTCTTCGCTTTGGTCTTTGGGGAGATAGTCTGCCCAAAGACGGTTGGTGGAGACCAGGAGGCTATGTACAGTATATCACAAATATGAGTATACCCCTCACATTTTTGTAAATATTTTACTATATCTTTTTATGTGACAACACTGAAGAAATTACACTTTGCTACAATGTAAAGTAGTGAGTGTATAGCTTCTATAACGGCGTAATTTGCTGTCCCCTCAAAATAACTCAACACGCAGCCATTAATGGCTAAACCGCTGGCAGCAAAAGTGAGTACACCCCTAAACCCCTAAAAGAAAATGTCAAAATTAGGATCAATTAGCCATTTCCCCTTCCTGGTGTCATGTGACTTGTTAGTGTTATAAGGTCTCAGGTGTGAATTGGGAGCAGGTGTGTTAACTTTGGTGTAATTGCTCTCACTCTCTCATATTGGTCACTGGAAGTCCAACATGGCAACTCATGGCAAAGAACTCTGAGGATCTAAAAAAAAATAATTGTTGCTCTATATAAAGATGGCCTAGGCTATAAGAAGATTGCCAAGTCCCCGAAACTGAGCTGCAGCACAGTAGCCAAGACCATACAGTGGTTTAACAGGACAAGTTCCACTGCCTACAGTCAAGTATGGTGGTGGGAGTGTCATGGTCTGGGGCTGCATGAGTGCTGCCAGAACTGGGGAGCTACAGTTCATTGAAGGAACCATGAATACCAACATGTACTGTGACATACTGATACAGAGCATGATCCCCTCCCTTCGGAGACTGGGCCACAGGGCAGTATTCCAACACGATAGTGACCTCAAACACACCTCCAAGATGACCACTGCTTTGCTAAAGAAGCTGAGGGTAAAGGTGATGGACTGGCCAAGCATGTCTCCATACCTAAACCCTATTGAGCATCTGTGAGGTATCCTCAAACGGAAGGTATAGGAGCGCAAAGTCTCTAACATCCACCAGCTCCATGATGTCGTCATGGAGGAGTGGAAGAGGACTCCAGTGGCAACTTGTGAACCTCTGACAAACTCTATGCCCAAGAGGGTTAAGGAACTGCTGGAAAAAAAAAATGGCAATTTGGGCCCAATTTAGACATTTTAACTTTAGGCCCCTTTCACACATGCGGATGGTATGTCCGTATTTCATCCATCCGTTTGCGGATGAAATACGGACATCCATTCATCCCTATGGGATAGCGGGTGTCTGCGGATGAGCATCCGCAGACACCCGCTATTGTCCGCCTCCGCAAATGTCCGATTCTGCAGACGGAGGAAAATCCTATTTTTCTGTCCGTCTGCAGAGCGGATCGGATGAACACGGACACACGGTCCGTGCTCGTCCGATCCCCATAGAGGAGAGCGGAGAGCTGACAGGGCGGTCCCCGCACAGTGTGCGGAGACCGCCCTGTCCGCAGCCGGCTCAGCGGGGACAACGGAGCGATCCCCGCTGAGCGAGCGGATCATCACGGGGCGGATCATTACTGATCCGCCCCGTGTGAAAGGGGCCTAAGCCCCATACACACTATCAGATTGTCTGCTGATTTTTTCCTTCAGGTTTACCAAAACCATGTGATACAAGGGCCTGCCTGATTGCATACACATTGAAACCCCTAAGGTTTGACCTCATATTATATGGTTTTGGTAAATCTGATGGAAAAAATCAGCAGACAATCTGATAGTGTGTATGGGGCTTTAGGGTTGTACTCACTTTTGTTACCAGCAGTTTAGACATTAATGGCTGTGTGTTGAGTTATTTTGAGGGAACAGCAAATTTACACTGTTATACAAGCTGTACACTCACTACTTTACATTATTGCAAAATGTTGTATCTTCAGTGTTGACACATGAAAAGATATAATAACATATTTACAAAAATAAGGAGTGTACACACTTTTGTGAGATGCTGTAGATAACATGGACTGAGGGGGCTCTGATGTCTTATAGTGATGAAGGTGGCAGAGGTAGGTAGCCTAATATCTTTTAGCACTGCCTTGTGATGAGAATGACCATGTAAATGGTGTCACTGTTAGGTACCTCAGTATCTGGTAGCATAATGTCCTCATGTTCTTGATAGCTAATGTCCTTTAGCTTTGGCCTGTGACAGGGATGACACTGTGTAAGATGTAATTGGTAGGTATCCTGGAGTCTGATAGTGTTGCCATGTGATAAGGATGGTAGACATCCTAATGTCTGGTAGCATCACCATTAGCTATAGCTGGCTGTGGTAGGTACCCTAATGTCATATATCATTGGCATGTGATGAAGATGACCATGTGTATGATGGCAGTGGTAGTCACCCTGAAGTATTTTGGCATTGGTGTGACGGAACCGATCCCACACTTTGATTGAGTGCTTCCGTCAGTATACTGCTTCCTAAGTCTCAATATAGATATCAGATATTCCAACCGCTCACAAGCACAAAACAAGATGACACTTGCTTAGCTGCTCAACATGGACTGATTTATTAGAAACAAAAAGACAAGTATTTATAATACAGTAGAAAACTAAAACCTAACCTAATTAGCATGAGCTAATTATCTAATCATTGACCCAGACTAGTTGTCTGCGAGATAAGACTTTTCAGGGTAAGACTTTGTCTCCTAGCTCACTGACTGACTATTCAATACACATTACCATAAACATAAACACAGGGTTAATTAGCACAACCAACAATGTGTGGAATATTCTTACAAGCCAGACAAGACTCATTTACACAACAGACAGGTGGCTGGCGTTGATGACATTAGCATCTAACAATTTGTGTCCCAACAGTTTGATTCAGTCTATTGCTAATATGGCAAATACAAATCCAGAGTCTGTGTGTCTTGGGGGGGGGGCATGGATCTGAATCCAAGTAACACCACCTCAGGGGTCCCCAGGCATACAGCTCACAAAGAGTACTGTTCCCCCAAATGTGAGGGCCCATAATCGCAAGGCAAGAGGCTCGCATTCTGTCCCCTCCAACAGCCTCTGTCCCGGCTAGGTCTGTCACAATTGGCATATAGTCAGGGCTGGTGCTACCACTAGGCAAACTAGGCAGCAGCCCAGGGCGTACTTCTGCCTAGGGCGTCTGGCCACTGGAGTTTCTACTCTCTTATCTCTGCAGCAAGCAACTAAGTTTTCAGCATCAGCAGGCAGCCGCTGTTCCATTTGCACATAGTGTCAGAGGCGCAGTGGTGGCAGGGGACTGTGTATCTGTCCGGACTCCCAAATAATGGAAACAAGCAAACATTCATTGATGGGCGCTGGTGAGGCTGCATTGATGGGTGCTGATGAGGCTGCATTTGATGGACACTGGTGAGGCTGCATTGAGGGACACTGGTGGGCTGCATTTGATGGGCACTTTATTAAAAAGGTGGGGTATACATGGGCAGGGCAGGGCATGGGGAGTGGAGTCAGAGGTGGAGCCAATGGGGAGAGGGGCGGCTAAATAGGTTTCGCCTAGGGTGTCCAAAATCCTTGCACCAGCCCTGGGCAGAGCAGATCTCTCTTTTCTATCTCTGAGTGGACATGCTATACATGCATGGACATGATATACAGCCACTGTACACACAGAAGGTAGTTTTGAGGCTGACCATGCCTTCACCTTCTTCTTCTTCCTCCTCCTCCTCTTCCTCTTCTGCTAATCCAGCCAAGCCCTGCACATTGGCAATGAGAAATTCCATTGCATGATTACTGACCTGCTGCAAAAGGATTATGTTCATCATTTACAAGCATTCCTCCTTTCAGATATTGATGATAGGATAGTGCAATGACTATAGTGGGAGAGGACATAGGCAGGGAGCCGCAAGAGGCATTAATGCTCCAGGAGCTGGAGTTGCTGCAAAGTGGGCTTTAGCCATGGGGAACAAAGATGTGGCAAACCATCTGTGGGTGTCACTGATTGGAGAGGAAGAAAGTTCTGTTGGAGAGGCAGAACAGTAGTGGAAGAAGGCTTTTTACAGGTACAGGAGCAGATGCAGAGGATTGGATGAAGCAGCCACCTTAATCCATCTGGTGACACTTCTTAACAGGGGTGAGCTACTTCTATCCCCATGACAGTCCAAAGATCTCCTTAGTGTGGGCTTTTTAATGTATCTGCTGTCAATAAGTGGCCCAGTAAGCTTGGGCAGGGATGCTGCATATCCTTCACTCCATACTGGGTCATTCTTCTGGCAGCTATAAAGAATGCAGGATGGGGTACACCGCTGGTGGTGCCCCCATATGCCTTGTTTGATGGTTACGGCATGATCACCTGCACCTCCCCCCGCCACTGACTTCATCCTCCAAATTCTCAGAACCTGCAGCCCCCCCCCCCCCCCCTCCAAGCACCTCACAGTATATGCAACATCCCAGGCTAAATGCTCCTATTCATTTTTGCAGCTTGTGTGCTCTGGGGACAGGCAAGGTCATTTGCACTAATGTGCAAATGTGCTTGCTGCCATTCACATGGGAAAAAAACAAATGTTTGTTGCTTAGCAGTGGCACATGTTCTTGACCTGATGGTGAAGCATCATAAAGAATCGTGGCTTCCAGGAGGTTTGTGGCTACTTTATGTGGGTATACCCATCCATGACTTGTTAGGCAAATATACAGCACCAACATGAACTGATTGCTAACCACTGACACTGAAACACACTGAAACTTAACATTGGCCATGCTGTGGAAGCAGCATGTGTGCGATCAACAAGTACATGTGTGATTGTGGTGCCGGAAGCATTTTGGCACTTTTTTGAGGAGGAAAATAAAAATGGTGGCTGTACCAAGGTAGGGATTAGTGATGGAATCTGTAATGTGTTTCTGTGGAGGACACATTTTATGATCTGAAAGACTGGGCACTGGAAGCAAAGAAACAGGAAGAAGAGATGGGATTTCTGCTGTCTTGAGGCCAATAAGATCCATTGCCTTCTGCCTCCATCATTGTGAGGCAGAGGCAACAGGAGACAGGGAGAAATACAAGGAGTGAAAATAAAACTGAATGGGACACAAAAAGAGAAAACAGCTTCATGATGAAATTAATTAGACTTTATTGATGAAAAAGATGCACACCCAATGATAGGGAAATATAAAAGGCAACACTATGTTCTATATAGAAAGAAGAAGAACTGCGCTAGCCACAAAATACCCAATATGATTAGGGTATATGAAAGTACCAGACCCACACTGTGGGTCTTAGTATCTAGTGTCTCAAAGGACCACCTCCAAAGTGTGGTATAAACCATATACGGATAAGTGCAATTAAATTCAAAAAACAAAAAAGTAAATGTGTATCAATAATGTGAATTCCCCAAACACAATATATGTGTATCAGACTCTGTGTATAAACCCCTAAACCATAAAGGTAAGAATGAAAAAAATATATATTCGCTATTAAGCATAAATGACCTATCAAGAAAATAATAAATCTGTGTTCAGAGACACTCTATATAATGTCCATACAGTCATATATCAAAAAAATGAAAAAATAAAATAAAAATAAATGTCCATATAGTGAATGAGCACCAGTGAAACAAAACTTCAAATGAGGTACGGCAGTGAAGAAAAGTTCCAAACGGCTGGATTGCAAATACACAAATTGAAAATCTTCTCCAAAGATGTGGTGTGCTTATCCCATCACCGAAATAAATGAATCAGCTCCTTACCAGATCCAAGCGACCCCCCGTTACAGAGGGTCACCACAAGCAGCAGCAGTCAAAGGGTATCCGGATAGCGCCTCCTCCTCAGATGGTCATGAATCTTCCACGCGATGGGGTTATGGCTGTTACTCACTCCCAACTCGACGTGGTGTCACATAAGGGAAAACATAGGCTCCAGATAGTGTAAAACCAAATGACTTTAATTCTTAAAAGCGAACGTAAACACTTACATAAAAGACTTTAAAAGCAGGTTCAAAACAAAGACGTGCACCGGCCGGATACACGCAACGCAGAGACCAACCCGTCCTTCCTGGTCCACAGAAACGAACACGACTGGGGTGACGTCGACACGTTCGCACCGCCCTACGCGTTTCGTAATAATTTACGTCGTCCAGGGGCACGGGCGGCGTGCGACGTCACCCCTTTTATAACCATATACTTAACCAAGCCTCACTTTGGGTCAGCGGCCATCTTAGATGTCACAAACATTAGTGATCAAAAAACGTAGGCCAAGCCTCACTATCACTCACGAACGTCAGATGTGCGTATCCGCAACGAACGTCCTATGGTTGCGGGCCATACCTCGTTTTCATACGAACGTCATAGGATCATAAGCCAAGCCTCGCTTCCAGGTATTAACCCTATCGGCAGAGTGACGTGGCAAATACCTTCACCTTAAGGTGCGCCTCCTGAACCCCGAAACAGGGTACAGTGTAGATCACCAAAAAAGGGGGTAAAATAGATTAAGAATCAATAAGGTAAAAAGGATGATAATAATGAATTAAAAAAGTTGAATAAAATATCACAAATAGGGACAAAAATGCATCAGAAATTCTACGCTTCCTGGTGCATTCATACGGCCATCAAGTCCAATTACGTGTGGGCAAATAGGTGTAGAGGTATCTCAAAAATAGTGCGTTTACCCGGTGTATTTATATAGCAATCAAATTCAGTTTAGGAAATGAGATTACTGTAGACATGTGTTTCAAGTGCCTTGTTGTCTCGCGCATTCCCCAGGGATTATTCTGGAACGCCCCAAACAATGTCGAGGGATAGACCTAACGGTGACCTAAAGGGCCGCCAGACCCAAAGCCAGGCCTATCACACAAGAATATGCTCTACAGTGATATACACCAAAATAAACAGCAAGAAAAAATAATACAATCGAGTGGTTTTTCACAATAACTAATACAGTAAAAACGTTGTAGGGAAGCATTACATCAAACAGGTCACCTCAAGAGTTATTAATGAAGGCATTTACATCGGTGTCCACATTAAGGCCAAACGGAGCATATGTTTTTAATTTATGAATCCAGGCCATTTCGAGCTTGGATATCTCCCTAACCAAGGACCCTCCCCTCCAGTGGGGCCTATATTTGTCTAGGCCAACAAATAGGGTACCTGATGGGTCTCTCTTGTGTGTCTGGTCGTAATGCCTGGACACAGGGTGTTTGTCAAACCCCCGTCTGATATTGCCAATGTGCTCGTTCACCCTGACACGAAGTGCCCTCTTGGTCCGCCCAATATACTGGAGGCCACAGGGGCACTGTAAAAGGTAAACCACAGCCTCCGAGGAGCAAGTAATAAAGGACTCTATATCATATGTCCTAGAAGTGCTCGAAGATACGATACTAGAAATCTTAGAGCCCCTATGCGAATTCAGGGTACAGACCTGACAGTTCTTACATTTATAGTAGCCAACTAGATTTTGAAAAAAACATCTATTGGCCTTAGGCGGGTCTTGTACACTGGGGGCAATCTTGTTTCCCAGTGAAGAGGCCCCTTTGAAAATTATTTGGGGTTTAGCAGGCAGAACTGGATTCAAAACATGGTCACTAGTAAGTAAGTGCCAATGTTTCTGAATCAGATTTCTCACACCACGATGCTGGACTGAGAAAGTCGTGACAAACGGTACACCACCCTGTGTGCCAGCCCTGGCACTTTGTCTGTCTGCCAGTAGTGAGGGTCTGTCTCTAGTCCGGGCAATCTCCATAGTTTCAACAAGGGAAACGGGATCATATCCCTTTTCCAGAAATCTACCTGCCAAAATCGCTGCCTGTTCATCATATTTTACAATATCCGAACAGTTCCGTCTGAGGCGTAGAAATTGCCCCAGGGGAACAGCTTTTAGCCAAGGTTGAAAATGGCAACTATCGGTAGGGATGTACGAGTTCCTGTCTGTTGATTTGAAATATGTAGATGTAATAAACTCATTACCAACCCTCCTGATGTTAAGATCAAGAAAGTTGACCTCGTCCTGGCTAGCCTCAAAGCTAAATTTAATTCCTCTATTGTTTTCGTTTAGACCAGCCATGAACGACCGCAAGTCTGACTCTGTTCCTTCCCAAAGGAGGAGGACATCATCGATATACCTCGCCCACAGGACTATCTCAGACCTTCTAGGGGCATCGATGATGTCCTCCTCCCATTTGGCCATGAAAAGGTTGGCCAAGCTGGGGGCATATTTGGCCCCCATGGCCACACCCCTATCCTGGCGATAAAATTGCTGGTCAAACCAGAAATAGTTGTGTCCGGCCGCATATTCCAACAGTTCTATTAGAAAGTCAATCTGAGGTAAAGGAAGGCCTGATCCCCTCTCTAGGAATAATCTCACTGCCTCGACCCCTAGGGAATGGGGGATGATGGTATACAGTGAATTCACGTCTGCCGTGACCAACCAAAGGCCATCTCCAGGGGTGATACCGGACAGGAGATTGATTACGTGTTTAGTGTCCTTGACATAAGACGGAACCTTTTGGACCAAAGGTTGCAGATAATGATCTATATACTTGCCCACCCGGGACGTAACCGAGTCGATGCCACTGACTATGGGTCGTCCCGGGGGGCAAGATTGGTTCTTATGAAGCTTCGGGAGGTAGTAAATAACAGGTGTACGGGGGGCACAAGGTATCAAAAAAAGTTTTTCTTTATCATTTAGAATGCCCCTCCGATGACCTCCCTCCACGATCCTGCCCAGTTCCTTCTTATACTTGTCCACTGGATCCCGATTCAGGATAGTGTATGTTTCCCTATCTTCCAAGATGCGATACATCTCTTTCATGTAGTCACAACGGTCTAGTACCACAATCCCCCCCCCTTTATCGGCAGGTCTAATGACCAGGGACTTGTTGTTACACAAGGTGTCTAGGCCCATCTCCAGATCTCTCCGCATTTTAACTTTCTTTACCCTAATATCCTCCAGGTCGCGTAGTACCACATCCCTGAACACCTTAATACTGGGTGCAAGGGATCCTGGAGGGTTAAAAAGGGAAGCATTTGAGAGGTTGGAGTGTTGAAACTCCGTAATTCTCGTAGTACTCTCTCTGATGGGATTACCCAGCATATATCGTTTTATATTTAACTTGCGGACGAATTTGTGTACGTCCATATAAGTTTGAAACTTGCTCAGGCATCTGGGCGGAGCAAATTTCAAACCTTTGTCAAGTACTTTGGTTTCAGAGGTCGTGAGTTCCTGTTTGCTAAGGTTAAAGATTCCAGTTCCTATGGCCTCTTTCTTTTTTGTTGATTGGGCTCGCCTCCCCCCTCTAACCCCTCTCTTTGTTCGACGGACCTTTTCAGGCCTCTGCTGTCCCTGGGAAAAAAATGTTGGTTATTATTTCCGCTAGTGTGGGGCCCTTCCTCATAGGCGGGCTGTTGGTGTCCCTGTCTAAATCCTGGGCTCCCCTGAAAATGGGAATCCGGATGGCGTCTATGGTCCGCCCTCCAATTCCCCCCTACTCGGCCCGATCCCCTGGGGGTCTCAGAATCAGAGAGGGGAAAAAAGCGATTTTGAGTGGGGACGTTATAGTTATAATTCCTATCATCTCTGTTGTGATAGGGGAGGTTCCCTTGGTAGGGGCCCTGAGTCCATTCTGGGGGCCCATAGGTCCCTGACTGGCTGGGTCGTCCTGTTCTCGGAGAGAAAGGCACTCGATAAGGGTGTGGCCCATTTGGCTTGGGACCTTTTTTGGGGATTCTCTGTTGGGGAGCTCCCACATATTGATTCCTAGACTGGTTTGGAGTTTTATGATTGTTCACAGGTCTCCTAAACCCATAACTGGTACCGGGATTAGGTTGGGTGCTGTTCGGGGGTGGTTGTGCGGGGTTACCTCCCACTGCGCCCAATAAATTCAGTTGTTGTGATGTGTCCATCTGGACCTCCACCACCTCTTCCAAATCTAAATCCCTCTGCCAGGAGAATACCATCCCCGTATTGTAATCCTCCTTATCTCTATTATATTTCCGTTTTTTCTTAATTTTCTGATCTCTTTCTTCTTTTTCAAGCACCTTCAACAGGTTCTTGGAACATTCCCTATATTCCTCACTATCCCTGAGAGGTAGTAGGGAATCCCTAATGGCCTTAATCTCTATATCTAATCGGGCTGCTTTCTCGCTCTTTTTTTGAGTTAAGAAGCGTAGTAAGCTCACACCTGATTCATTAAAATATCTGTACCAGCCTTCTAAATCCGGTTCCCCTTGTTGGGGACTGACATTCCACCTCAGACTCCTAGGGACCATTGCCTCCCTGATATAAGTCTCCAGGAAGGCAATGTCCCATTGGAGGTGGATCTCGGATGTGGTCAAATTCTTAAGTCGTAAGAAAAGACCACTCGTGTCGGAGACCACTGACGGTGGGGTAGAGTCAAAAACCCCAGTTGTGTCTACAACCCTTTTTGCCCGAAATTCAAAGATATCCATGATCTTAAACTTGGTATGACCCAAAACAACCGAAGCAGCAATTAAACTATTTGGAAAGTAAACAAAACAGGAAAAAGAGGGGAAAAACTGCGCTACGGGAAAAAAAACAAATAGTGTTGAACGGAAGCTGCAATTCAAATGTATACCAAAAATACACCAAACAAAAATAGAAAGAAGAAGAACTGCGCTAGCCACAAAATACCCAATATGATTAGGGTATATGAAAGTACCAGACCCACACTGTGGGTCTTAGTATCTAGTGTCTCAAAGGACCACCTCCAAAGTGTGGTATAAACCATATACGGATAAGTGCAATTAAATTCAAAAAACAAAAAAGTAAATGTGTATCAATAATGTGAATTCCCCAAACACAATATATGTGTATCAGACTCTGTGTATAAACCCCTAAACCATAAAGGTAAGAATGAAAAAAATATATATTCGCTATTAAGCATAAATGACCTATCAAGAAAATAATAAATCTGTGTTTAGAGACACTCTATATAATGTCCATACAGTCATATATCAAAAAAATGAAAAAATAAAATAAAAATAAATGTCCATATAGTGAATGAACACCAGTGAAACAAAACTTCAAATGAGGTACGGCAGTGAAGAAAAGTTCCAAACGGCTGGATTGCAAAGT
Source organism: Lithobates pipiens (assembly GCF_037356315.1). Taxonomy (NCBI): domain Eukaryota; kingdom Metazoa; phylum Chordata; class Amphibia; order Anura; family Ranidae; genus Lithobates; species Lithobates pipiens. The sequence continues at coordinate 119,950,502 of NW_027507758.1, forward strand.
GAGGCTTGGTTAAGTATATGGTTATAAAAGGGGTGACGTCGCACGCCGCCCGTGCCCCTGGACGACGTAAATTATTACGAAACGCGTAGGGCGGTGCGAACGTGTCGACGTCACCCCAGTCGTGTTCGTTTCTGTGGACCAGGAAGGACGGGTTGGTCTCTGCGTTGGCGTGTATCCGGCCGGTGCACGTCTTTGTTTTGAACCTGCTTTTAAAGTCTTTTATGTAAGTGTTTACGTTCGCTTTTAAGAATTAAAGTCATTTGGTTTTACACTATCTGGAGCCTATGTTTTCCCTTATGTGACACCACGTCGAGTTGGGAGTGAGTAACAGCCATAACCCCATCGCGTGGAAGATTCATGACCATCTGAGGAGGAGGCGCTATCCGGATACCCTTTGACTGCTGCTGCTTGTGGTGACCCTCTGTAACGGGGGGTCGCTTGGATCTGGTAAGGAGCTGATTCATTTATTTCGGTGATGGGATAAGCACACCACATCTTTGGAGAAGATTTTCAATTTGTGTATTTGCAATCCAGCCGTTTGGAACTTTTCTTCACTGCCGTACCTCATTTGAAGTTTTGTTTCACTGGTGTTCATTCACTATATGGACATTTATTTTTATTTTATTTTTTCATTTTTTTGATATATGACTGTATGGACATTATATAGAGTGTCTCTGAACACAGATTTATTATTTTCTTGATAGGTCATTTATGCTTAATAGCGAATATATATTTTTTTCATTCTTACCTTTATGGTTTAGGGGTTTATACACAGAGTCTGATACACATATATTGTGTTTGGGGAATTCACATTATTGATACACATTTACTTTTTTGTTTTTTGAATTTAATTGCACTTATCCGTATATGGTTTATACCACACTTTGGAGGTGGTCCTTTGAGACACTAGATACTAGACATGTGCATTCGTTTTCGTCCGAATGCATTTTCGTCCGAATTTCAGCTATTTTCGTTTTCGTTTTGACAAACGATAACGAAAGCACAAAATCCGAAAAACGAAAGATCCGACATAAATAAATGCTTTATTTTCGTTTTCATTGTTACAACAGTTCGATATAGAATAGGAGATTCGACATGACTCTGACGATAACAATCTGTCTATAGAACCTGTGGTCGAATGTGCTTAACCTTACCTCTATTAGTCCAAGATTATATAGAGAAAATATTCGACAGAGAAAAAAGATTTGACAGAGAGAAAAGATTCTGCAAGTTACTGTCCTAAAAAGTGTTTGGGGACCCGGGTCCTGCCCCAGGGGACATGTATCAATGCAAAAAAAAGTTTTAAAAACGGCCGTTTTTTCGGGAGCAGTGATTTTAATAATGATTAAAGTGAAACAATAAAAGTGTAATATTCCTTTAAATTTCGTAGGGGGGGGTTGTCTATAGTATGCCTGTGAAGGGGCGCATGTTTCCCGTGCTTAGAATTGTCCCTGCACAAAGTGTCATTTATGCAGGAAAAAAAGTCCTTTAAAATCACTCGCAGCTATTATGAATTGTCGGCTCCCGTAATACAGAGAACACTCATTGAAAGTCATTGATAAAAAAATAAATAAATAAATAAATAAAAAAGCGTGGGGGTCCCCCAAATTCAATTTCCAGGCCCTTCAGGTCTGGTATGGATATTAAGGGGAACCCTGCCTCAAATTTAAGAAAAAATTTGACGTGGGGTTCCCCCTAAATATCCATAACCAGACCCTTCAGGTCTGGTATGGATATTAAGGGGAACCCCGCATCAAATTTAAAAAAAATTTGACATGGGGTTCCCCCTAAAAATCCATACCAGACCCTTTATCCGAGCACGCAACCTGGCAGGCCGCAGGAAAAGAGGGGGGGACGAGAGAGCGGCCCCCCCTCCCTCCTGAACCGTACCAGGCCACATGCCCTCAACATTGGGAGGATGCTTTGGGGGTCCGTGACCCCTCAAAGCACCTTGTCCCCATGTTGATGAGGACAAGGGCCTCATCCCCACAACCCTGGCCGGTGGTTGTGGAGGTCTGCGGGCGGGGGGCTTATCAGAATCTGGAAGCCCCCTTTAACAAGGGGACCCCCAGATCCCGGCCCCCCCCCCTGTTTGAAATGGTAAGGGGGTACAAAAGTACCCCTACCATTTCACAAAGAAAGTGTAAAAAATGGTTAAATAAAACAAACACACTTTTGAAAAATTCCTTTATTAAAAATAAAAAAAAGATTCAAGCGGCGGTAATCCACTCTTGCTATCCAGCGACGGACGGTCAGCTCTCCATCGATGTCTAATGTCATCCAGCGCAGCGCAGCATCCTTCTTCTGTCTCCGTGGAGGAGACACTACAGACATTCCGACGGCTTGACGTTTCTTATATAGGGTGGGCGGGGCCACCCGTCACCTGACCCCGCCCCCCTCTGACGCAAGGGGAAACCCGGGGTTCCCTGTGACGTAGGGGTGACCCGCACCCCTCTGATGTAACACAGGCAGGTTTCCGTTACATCAGAGGGGGGCGGGGTCACCCATACGTCACGGGGAACCCCGGGTTTCCCCTTGCGTCAGAGGGGGGCGGGGTCAGGTGACGGGTGGCCCCGCCCTCCGTATATAAGAAACGTCAGCGCCGGAATGCCTCCAGTGTCTCCGTGGAGGAGACAGAAGAAGGATGCTGCGCTGCGCTGGATGACATTAGACATCGATGGAGAGCTGACCGTCCGTCGCTGGATAGCAAGAGTGGATTACCGCCGCTGGAATCTTTTTTTTATTTTTAATAAAGGAATTTTTAAAAAGTGTGTTTGTTTTATTTAAACATTTTTTACACTTTCTTTGTGAAATGGTAGGGGTACTTTTGTACCCCCTTACCATTTCAAACAGGGGGGGGGCCGGGATCTGGGGGTCCCCTTGTTAAAGGGGGCTTCCAGATTCTGATAAGCCCCCCGCCCGCAGACCTCCACAACCACCGGCCAGGGTTGTGGGGATGAGGCCCTTGTCCTCATCAACATGGGGACAAGGTGCTTTGAGGGGTCACGGACCCCCAAAGCATCCTCCCAATGTTGAGGGCATGTGGCCTGGTACGGTTCAGGAGGGAGGGGGGGCCGCTCTCTTGTCCCCCCCTCTTTTCCTGCGGCCTGCCAGGTTGCGTGCTCGGATAAAGGGTCTGGTATGGATTTTTAGGGGGAACCCCACGTCAATTTTTTTTTTAATTTGACGCGGGGTTCCCCTTAATATCCATACCAGACCTGAAGGGTCTGGTTATGGATATTTAGGGGGAACCCCACGTCAAATTTTTTCTTAAATTTGAGGCAGGGTTCTCCTTAATATCCATACCAGACCTGAAGGGCCTGGTAATTGAATTTGGGGGACCCCCACGCTTTTTTTTTTATTTATTTATTTATTTATTTTTTTATCAATGACTTTCAATGAGTGTTCTCTGTATTACGGGAGCCGACAATTCATTATAGCTGCGAGTGATTTTAAAGGACTTTTTTTCCTGCATAAATGACACTTTGTGCAGGGACAATTCTAAGCACGGGAAACATGCGCCCCTTCACAGGCATACTATAGACAACCCCCCCCTACGAAATTTAAAGGAATATTACACTTTTATTGTTTCACTTTAATCATTATTAAAATCACTGCTCCCGAAAAAACGGCCGTTTTTAAAACTTTTTTTTGCATTGATACATGTCCCCTGGGGCAGGACCCGGGTCCCCAAACACTTTTTAGGACAGTAACTTGCAAATTAGCCTTTAAAATTAGCACTTTAGATTTTGAACGTTGGAGTCCCATAGACTTTAATAGGGTTCTAAAGTATGCTATATAGTTAGCTCCGTCGAATCTTCTTTATACATTCGACAGACACCATAAGCCTTCCAAGACAGATTCGACCGTAATTCATGTGGATTTTCGGACGAATGCAATTTTTGAACGAAAAACGAAATAAATAAAAACGAATTTCGGGAGTAACTAAATAAATTAAGTTTTCAGACGAAAACGAAATTCCGAAACGAAATTTTTTACTCTGCACATGTCTACTAGATACTAAGACCCACAGTGTGGGTCTGGTACTTTCATATACCCTAATCATATTGGGTATTTTGTGGCTAGCGCAGTTCTTCTTCTTTCTATTTTTGTTTGGTGTATTTTTGGTATACATTTGAATTGCAGCTTCCGTTCAACACTATTTGTTTTTTTTCCCGTAGCGCAGTTTTTCCCCTCTTTTTCCTGTTTTGTTTACTTTCCAAATAGTTTAATTGCTGCTTCGGTTGTTTTGGGTCATACCAAGTTTAAGATCATGGATATCTTTGAATTTCGGGCAAAAAGGGTTGTAGACACAACTGGGGTTTTTGACTCTACCCCACCGTCAGTGGTCTCCGACACGAGTGGTCTTTTCTTACGACTTAAGAATTTGACCACATCCGAGATCCACCTCCAATGGGACATTGCCTTCCTGGAGACTTATATCAGGGAGGCAATGGTCCCTAGGAGTCTGAGGTGGAATGTCAGTCCCCAACAAGGGGAACCGGATTTAGAAGGCTGGTACAGATATTTTAATGAATCAGGTGTGAGCTTACTACGCTTCTTAACTCAAAAAAAGAGCGAGAAAGCAGCCCGATTAGATATAGAGATTAAGGCCATTAGGGATTCCCTACTACCTCTCAGGGATAGTGAGGAATATAGGGAATGTTCCAAGAACCTGTTGAAGGTGCTTGAAAAAGAAGAAAGAGATCAGAAAATTAAGAAAAAACGGAAATATAATAGAGATAAGGAGGATTACAATACGGGGATGGTATTCTCCTGGCAGAGGGATTTAGATTTGGAAGAGGTGGTGGAGGTCCAGATGGACACATCACAACAACTGAATTTATTGGGCGCAGTGGGAGGTAACCCCGCACAACCACCCCCGAACAGCACCCAACCTAATCCCGGTACCAGTTATGGGTTTAGGAGACCTGTGAACAATCATAAAACTCCAAACCAGTCTAGGAATCAATATGTGGGAGCTCCCCAACAGAGAATCCCCAAAAAAGGTCCCAAGCCAAATGGGCCACACCCTTATCGAGTGCCTTTCTCTCCGAGAACAGGACGACCCAGCCAGTCAGGGACCTATGGGCCCCCAGAATGGACTCAGGGCCCCTACCAAGGGAACCTCCCCTATCACAACAGAGATGATAGGAATTATAACTATAACGTCCCCACTCAAAATCGCTTTTTTCCCCTCTCTGATTCTGAGACCCCCAGGGGATCGGGCCGAGTAGGGGGGAATTGGAGGGCGGACCATAGACGCCATCCGGATTCCCATTTTCAGGGGAGCCCAGGATTTAGACAGGGACACCAACAGCCCGCCTATGAGGAAGGGCCCCACACTAGCGGAAATAATAACCAACATTTTTTTCCCAGGGACAGCAGAGGCCTGAAAAGGTCCGTCGAACAAAGAGAGGGGTTAGAGGGGGGAGGCGAGCCCAATCAACAAAAAAGAAAGAGGCCATAGGAACTGGAATCTTTAACCTTAGCAAACAGGAACTCACGACCTCTGAAACCAAAGTACTTGACAAAGGTTTGAAATTTGCTCCGCCCAGATGCCTGAGCAAGTTTCAAACTTATATGGACGTACACAAATTCGTCCGCAAGTTAAATATAAAACGATATATGCTGGGTAATCCCATCAGAGAGAGTACTACGAGAATTACGGAGTTTCAACACTCCAACCTCTCAAATGCTTCCCTTTTTAACCCTCCAGGATCCCTTGCACCCAGTATTAAGGTGTTCAGGGATGTGGTACTACGCGACCTGGAGGATATTAGGGTAAAGAAAGTTAAAATGCGGAGAGATCTGGAGATGGGCCTAGACACCTTGTGTAACAACAAGTCCCTGGTCATTAGACCTGCCGATAAAGGGGGGGGGGATTGTGGTACTAGACCGTTGTGACTACATGAAAGAGATGTATCGCATCTTGGAAGATAGGGAAACATACACTATCCTGAATCGGGATCCAGTGGACAAGTATAAGAAGGAACTGGGCAGGATCGTGGAGGGAGGTCATCGGAGGGGCATTCTAAATGATAAAGAAAAACTTTTTTTGATACCTTGTGCCCCCCGTACACCTGTTATTTACTACCTCCCGAAGCTTCATAAGAACCAATCTTGCCCCCCGGGACGACCCATAGTCAGTGGCATCGACTCGGTTACGTCCCGGGTGGGCAAGTATATAGATCATTATCTGCAACCTTTGGTCCAAAAGGTTCCGTCTTATGTCAAGGACACTAAACACGTAATCAATCTCCTGTCCGGTATCACCCCTGGAGATGGCCTTTGGTTGGTCACGGCAGACGTGAATTCACTGTATACCATCATCCCCCATTCCCTAGGGGTCGAGGCAGTGAGATTATTCCTAGAGAGGGGATCAGGCCTTCCTTTACCTCAGATTGACTTTCTAATAGAACTGTTGGAATATGCGGCCGGACACAACTATTTCTGGTTTGACCAGCAATTTTATCGCCAGGATAGGGGTGTGGCCATGGGGGCCAAATATGCCCCCAGCTTGGCCAACCTTTTCATGGCCAAATGGGAGGAGGACATCATCGATGCCCCTAGAAGGTCTGAGATAGTCCTGTGGGCGAGGTATATCGATGATGTCCTCCTCCTTTGGGAAGGAACAGAGTCAGACTTGCGGTCGTTCATGGCTGGTCTAAACGAAAACAATAGAGGAATTAAATTTAGCTTTGAGGCTAGCCAGGACGAGGTCAACTTTCTTGATCTTAACATCAGGAGGGTTGGTAATGAGTTTATTACATCTACATATTTCAAATCAACAGACAGGAACTCGTACATCCCTACCGATAGTTGCCATTTTCAACCTTGGCTAAAAGCTGTTCCCCTGGGGCAATTTCTACGCCTCAGACGGAACTGTTCGGATATTGTAAAATATGATGAACAGGCAGCGATTTTGGCAGGTAGATTTCTGGAAAAGGGATATGATCCCGTTTCCCTTGTTGAAACTATGGAGATTGCCCGGACTAGAGACAGACCCTCACTACTGGCAGACAGACAAAGTGCCAGGGCTGGCACACAGGGTGGTGTACCGTTTGTCACGACTTTCTCAGTCCAGCATCGTGGTGTGAGAAATCTGATTCAGAAATATTGGCACTTACTTACTAGTGACCATGTTTTGAATCCAGTTCTGCCTGCTAAACCCCAAATAATTTTCAAAGGGGCCTCTTCACTGGGAAACAAGATTGCCCCCAGTGTACAAGACCCGCCTAAGGCCAATAGATGTTTTTTTCAAAATCTAGTTGGCTACTATAAATGTAAGAACTGTCAGGTCTGTACCCTGAATTCGCATAGGGGCTCTAAGATTTCTAGTATCGTATCTTCGAGCACTTCTAGGACATATGATATAGAGTCCTTTATTACTTGCTCCTCGGAGGCTGTGGTTTACCTTTTACAGTGCCCCTGTGGCCTCCAGTATATTGGGCGGACCAAGAGGGCACTTCGTGTCAGGGTGAACGAGCACATTGGCAATATCAGACGGGGGTTTGACAAACACCCTGTGTCCAGGCATTACGACCAGACACACAAGAGAGACCCATCAGGTACCCTATTTGTTAGCCTAGACAAATATAGGCCCCACTGGAGGGGAGGGTCCTTGGTTAGGGAGATATCCAAGCTCGAAATGGCCTGGATTCATAAATTAAAAACATATGCTCCGTTTGGCCTTAATGTGGACACCGATGTAAATGCCTTCATTAATAACTCTTGAGGTGACCTGTTTGATGTAATGCTTCCCTACAACGTTTTTACTGTATTAGTTATTGTGAAAAACCACTCGATTGTATTATTTTTTCTTGCTGTTTTTTTTGGTGTATATCACTGTAGAGCATATTCTTGTGTGATAGGCCTGGCTTTGGGTCTGGCGGCCCTTTAGGTCACCGTTAGGTCTATCCCTCGACATTGTTTGGGGCGTTCCAGAATAATCCCTGGGGAATGCGCGAGACAACAAGGCACTTGAAACACATGTCTACAGTAATCTCATTTCCTAAACTGAATTTGATTGCTATATAAATACACCGGGTAAACGCACTATTTTTGAGATACCTCTACACCTATTTGCCCACACGTAATTGGACTTGATGGCCGTATGAATGCACCAGGAAGAGTAGAATTTCTGATGCATTTTTGTCCCTATTTGTGATATTTTATTCAACTTTTTAAATTCATTATTATCATCCTTTTTACCTTATTGATTCTTAATCTATTTTACCCCCTTTTTTGGTGATCTACACTGTACCCTGTTTCGGGGTTCAGGAGGCGCACCTTAAGGTGAAGGTATTTGCCACGTCACTCTGCCGATAGGGTTAATACCTGGAAGCGAGGCTTGGCTTATGATCCTATGACGTTCGTATGAAAACGAGGTATGGCCCGCAACCATAGGACGTTCGTTGCGGATACGCACATCTGACGTTCGTGAGTGATAGTGAGGCTTGGCCTACGTTTTTTGATCACTAATGTTTGTGACATCTAAGATGGCCGCTGACCCAAAGTGAGGCTTGGTTAAGTATATGGTTATAAAAGGGGTGACGTCGCACGCCGCCCGTGCCCCTGGACGACGTAAATTATTACAAAACGCGTAGGGCGGTGCGAACGTGTCGACGTCACCCCAGTCGTGTTCGTTTCTGTGGACCAGGAAGGACGGGTTGGTCTCTGCGTTGGCGTGTATCCGGCCGGTGCACGTCTTTGTTTTGAACCTGCTTTTAAAGTCTTTTATGTAAGTGTTTACGTTCGCTTTTAAGAATTAAAGTCATTTGGTTTTACACTATCTGGAGCCTATGTTTTCCCTTATGTGACACCACGTCGAGTTGGGAGTGAGTAACAGCCATAACCCCATCGCGTGGAAGATTCATGACCATCTGAGGAGGAGGCGCTATCCGGATACCCTTTGACTGCTGCTGCTTGTGGTGACCCTCTGTAACGGGGGGTCGCTTGGATCTGGTAAGGAGCTGATTCATTTATTTCGGTGATGGGATAAGCACACCACATCTTTGGAGAAGATTTTCAATTTGTGTATTTGCAATCCAGCCGTTTGGAACTTTTCTTCACTGCCGTACCTCATTTGAAGTTTTGTTTCACTGGTGTTCATTCACTATATGGACATTTATTTTTATTTTATTTTTTCATTTTTTTGATATATGACTGTATGGACATTATATAGAGTGTCTCTGAACACAGATTTATTATTTTCTTGATAGGTCATTTATGCTTAATAGCGAATATATATTTTTTTCATTCTTACCTTTATGGTTTAGGGGTTTATACACAGAGTCTGATACACATATATTGTGTTTGGGGAATTCACATTATTGATACACATTTACTTTTTTGTTTTTTGAATTTAATTGCACTTATCCGTATATGGTTTATACCACACTTTGGAGGTGGTCCTTTGAGACACTAGATACTAAGACCCACAGTGTGGGTCTGGTACTTTCATATACCCTAATCATATTGGGTATTTTGTGGCTAGCGCAGTTCTTCTTCTTTCTATTTTTGTTTGGTGTATTTTTGGTATACATTTGAATTGCAGCTTCCGTTCAACACTATTTGTTTTTTTTCCCGTAGCGCAGTTTTTCCCCTCTTTTTCCTATGTTCTATATAGAGCTGCACATCTCACGATACTCAATCACAATGATAAAAACATTCTGCAGTTAGCAATAATGTAATTATAAAAAACAGACACAGAGCACTGTAAATACTACCACCTCAAACCATCAGTCTCCTTTCTCTAGGTGAAAGTAGAGCATGAAACTCCCAATAAAGATGTCTTCTTGGTATTGGAACCTCCAAATTGCCTTATTGTTAAAGTATCATGTAGCCGTATAGAGATATTAGCATAGTTCTCTCCACAATGGGAAAGAAGTTGATACAATAAGGAGGAGATAACTTAGCTTATTCTCTTGAACGTGGGAGCAAACAGCCACAACAGTCCCTCTTTGAATGTCAGTCATTAAAGACAAATAGTGCTGTAAGTTCAGAAGGCTCAGATTATCGCAGTTCCCTTTGATTAAGCATATATTTCACATAAATTGGCACATAATGGATCCAGTATATTAGCCAGGGATCTCCATTTCTGAGTGTGACTAGGCAGTAATCAGAGCCAACAGCATGCATAAAGAATTATATGTGCCTCACAAATCTCACAAGTCACATAGACCTCCACAGCCCACAAAAGGAACAGATGAATAAGGACAGGAGCGGTTCAGACGAAGTTACCCATCAGGGCTCTTGCCGCTCGGATCGATCATCAACTCAGCCAAAGTAAGTTTCTGTTTCTATGGTCTCTCCACATGGAGGCCGTTTGGAATGAACTGTGATAGCTCTGAATTGCATGTTGGTAATGGTTGCCAGCTGTTCAATAATCCTGGAGATATTCAGTTACATGATTTGTCAGATGATGTTTGGAACACAGCTTTAGTTGTTGCAAGGTAGGCTATTTCATTTAGATGTTGAAGATTGTAACAGAAAAACCCTTACATTTCTGGATAAGGAGACATGTTTGAGCTTGGTGTCGTGCTCTGCAGCGAGTACATCAACATGTTTCGTGCACATCAGTGAACTTCGTCAGGACAATAGACCCAAGCAAGAGTCATCCTTATATAGGGAACACTGTCCAATCAGCTTAGCTTGTGTCATATTAACCACTTACAGACCGGACCATTTTGCTGGTCAAAGACCAGACCACTTTTTGCGATTCGGCACTGCGTCGTTTTAACTGACAATTGCACGGTCGTGCAACGTGGCTCCCAAAACAATTTTGACGTCTTTTTTTTCCCACCAATAGAGCTTTCTTTTGGTGGTATTTGATCTCCCCTGCGGTTTTTATTTTTTGCGCTATAAACAAAAATACAGTGACAATTTTGAAAAAAACGCATTATTTTTTACTTTTTGTCATAATAAATATCCCCCAAAAATATATAAAAAAAAAAAATTTTTTTCCCTTCTGTTTAGGCCGATACGTATTCTTCTACATATTTTTGGTAAAAAAAATCGCAATAAGCGATTATTGATTGGTTTGCGCAAAAGTTATAGCGTTTACAAAATAGGGATAGTTTTATGGCATTTTTATTAATAATTTTTTATTATTTTTTTTTTTTACTAGTAATGGTGGCAATCAGCAATTTTTTATTGTGACTGTGACATTGCGGCGGACACATCGGACATTTTTGACACATTTTTGGGACCATTGTCATTTACAGTAATCACTGCTATATAAATGCAGTGATTCCTGTGTAAATGACACTGGCAGTGAAGGGGTTAACCAGTTGGTGGCAGTGAAGGGGTTAAGTGTTCCTAGGGGTGTGTTACTAACTGTGTGGGGGCTGGGCTTTCATTTAGTGAACACTGATCTCTGCTCCAATCACATGGAGCAGAGATGAGCGTCACTAGTTGCTAGGCAGAATGGTTTCCTCCATTCAGCAGCCCCGTGAGATGATCGCGGGTATGCCCGCGGCGATCGAGTCCGCGGGACCCGCGACCGGACTCACGGGGGCCCCGACCGGCATGCGAGTGCGCCGCCGGTGGCATGCTCGCGATGGCAGGGTGGCATTGAAGATTGGATGTACCTGTACGCCAATGTGCCTGCCCGTGAAATTCTGCCGACGTACATCGGCGTACGCCGGTCGGGAACTGGTTAAGTACTCATTGCCATCTTGTGGTAACACTGCTATGTACAGTTCTTAAAAGATAGGCATTTGAGTACCTCAAGACAATACATAAATCAAACAATATAAAGTTTAATCCTTAGTTCTACTAGTTTTCAGTCTATATATAAGTACATCTTTCTTTTACTCTTCACAGGGGAATAGCTAAATGTATCTCAAAAGAAAAAAAAAGTAGTTCTGTAGGGGTACCTGACCATACCATCAGGACATCGTCGATGTACCTTTAGCCATATGCATGCATGGCTAAGGTATATCTACGAGGCATACACTGCTTCCTCTTCCCACCATCCCAAATGTAGGCACCCATAGGCAGATGCCCACGGTGCCCCCATGGAGGTGCCATAAAGTTGCTGGTAATTAACTCCTGAGAACTGAAAAAAATATGCTTCAATGCAAGTTCAAGAAGTTCAATGATGATAAATTAATTTTGTGCTCACATTTCTGGGAAATATTTTTTAAGGAAGTGGTATACTGCGGAGATAACCCACTCATGCGGAACTGACATGTATAATGCCTCCACATTATTACTGACAAGGAGGGTACCCACCGAGAGGACTGAGTCCATGATTTTACTCAGCACATCACCTGTATCTCATACATAGGAGGTCAGTGATTTCACTATGTCCCTAATCAGACCTTCTATGTATTTACCAACCCTCTCTAAGGGGCCCCTAATTGTAGAAACTATAGGTCTTCTCGGGGGGCTCTCCTTATTTTTATGTATCTTTGGGATTATGTATAATGTTGGTTTATTGAAATCAATAACCCTCAAATAATCCAGTTCTTTCTTTGATATCAGATCTGCTTCAAAGGCCAATTGCAATTTCTCATTAACGAGTATTACCAAAGGTTCGAAGGGATCATAGTCCAATCTCCTATAGGTAGACTCATCACTGAGTAGGCGTCGTAACTCCCCTTCCTATTGGTCTACTGAAAGGAGAACCACCTTTACGATATAGAGGTCTCATCTCACAACTATATAGCCTTTTAAACTCCATCTCTATACCGGAAAAATCTGCCCCAATGTTACACTGGGAAGAGGAATTAAACTGTACTTTTACTCCTGAGTTATGGAACGATATGATTTGCAATCTCCGAAAAAGTAATAGGGCGATTGCGTTTAGAGAATCCCCTCTCAAACTATTCTCAAGATGGTATATGACTCATACCAAAATTCACTCCTTTTACCCTGAAGCATCCCCTGATTGCTTTAGAGGATGCACAGAACAAGGCACATTTACACACATCTTTTGGAGCTGCAACCATCTCAAACCCATCTGGCAAGCAGCTACTGCCAGATTGGAATTATCCTCCAAACACAAAATCTCCCTTACACCACAAATATGTATCTTATATGCCAATGCTCCAAACACTCCAATACCCTGCACCAGACTGCTTCATTATTTGATTAGCTCGATCCAATGGATGATAGCACTCAATTGGAGAACTAATACTCTATCATGGCTGCAGGTTCTGAATCGGATGGAGATGCTTAAAATCTCAGAAAGGATCCATCACACTCTTCATGATAGCATACATATCTTTAATAATAAATGGAAATACTGGTCCTTACCCTAATTACTTATTATCAATCCACTTTAATATTGCCTAATGTGGGTTAACACATGTATTCTGAACATCCTCTCTTGATACCCATCATCGATTCGCAAATCTCTCAACTGTAACACCATATCTACTTCATTTAAGAACTGTACCATTCGCTCTTCATTTGAATCCCAGATTGCACTGTTTTTTTTTCTCTGTTCATCTCGAAACTTTATCTATTGCATTATATTTGTATATTCTAACTGTCAAATAAAACTTTTGTAAACAAAAAAAAAGAAAGGAGAACCACATTCCCCACTTATCTCTTTTCTTGATAATAATTTGCTCAGCTTGCCGGAGTTCTTTTAGTGCCCTTCTTTCTTCTTTCTTTCTTTGTGAGGTTATCCCCAGGGATGGATTCCCAAACTAGGAATACAAGGAGGAGGGAGGGTGGCAGTCAGGAGAAAGAGGAAATAGGCAAGCTTTAAAGGAGATATTTTACAGCTCCCAAACCCTGGGAGATGCAGGTGGGTGTGGGGAGGTTGTTGATGACAGTACTGCCTTCGGATGACCATTCGGATTTCCCACAAATTCACAATTTGTGGAGAATGTGATCTTTATGTTCAAATGCCTTCCTAAGGGTCCAAGAATTTGGCTCACAAAAAGAGAGAGTCCATTATTAGATCCTTTTAGATCCCAGATATATCCAAAAAATTTAAATATAACATACTTGCAATATACAATAGTTGCTTTCCTATACCAGCGCTAATATGAACATATTCCTAAATAAAGCATATCAAACAAGGCAGCACTTTAAAATGGGTAGCTGAATTTCAGTTCTAATATTTATACTAAGCAATAAATCAATAAATCTAAAAAAAAACAAAAAAAAAAACATTGTGCTAAATGTCTCAAAGTGCAATAAATTCATAAAACATCAGAGTGTGCATCAATTATCGTGCAAAAGTCTGCAAAAAATAAAGTGATGAAAAAATAAAGTGCATATACAAAGTCTCTGTGCTTCTTCAATAAATATTCTACACATGCCACTCTGTGCTTAACACATGTAGTAAAGGTGCTCTCATTGCTCTCCCCAGTGAAGCAACACAATCGCCAGAGGTAATGGACCTTTTTAATCAAAAAAGGTCTTATGGTGCTTGGTTTAGGCCTCCTGAGGATGTCTGGCATTGAACGAAACATGTAGAAGCATGGCTATTGCACGTCTCTTCTGATTTTCAGCTTTTTGGGCAATGGGACGCAGGTCAGCTGTGGGGACAATCTGAGCAGAGCAGCGGTGCTCTTAAACATACAATTGATCTGTATCGCACCTAGAGAGCCCGCCACCTTAATAAGTGAGTCTTTATTTTTAATGCTGTTTTTAACAAACATAAAATAATAAGTACCTAATAATAAAATAATATAATAAAATAAATAAAAATAATAAAAAACAGCATGCACATACACACAACACATAAAAACGCAAACGTGTGCATAGTGTGTATACCAGCAATTGCACCACACATGTGAGGTATTACTGTCAAGGTTGGATTGAGAACGCAAAATTACTTCTAAATTGTCCTTTTCTTATGGACAATATGGGGTACAAAGGTTTTATTGCCATTTCACAGGCATGAGATTTGCCATGTTTGGTTTCTATTTACTTGAATAATCATCATTTACTGTATATTTTACCAAAAATTGGTTATTGTGCTTGTATGTACTAAAATAATGTGAAAATATCATGCAACATAAAAAATTTCAAGTAGCCCCATTTTATTCTACTGGGCCTTTGCTTTCATAAAAAAGTCACCTCTTCAGCCCCTTCGTGACCAGTGACATTTTCACAGTGATCAGTGCTAAACAATATGCACTGTTACTGTACTAATGACACTGGAAGGGAAGGGGTTAACATCAGGGTCAGTTAAAGGGTTAAATGTGTTCCCTGGGAGTGCTTTCTAACTGTGGGGGGGGGGTGCTTTGACTGGGGGAAGACAGAGATCTGTGTTCCTGTTTGCCGAAACACAAGATCTCCATCTTCGCCTCTGACAAAATGACAATCTGCCTTGTTCCCTCTCTCGTTAACGATCGTGGGGTGCCGGTGAACCTCGGGTCCACCGAACACGCTGTATTCAATAATACACAGCGGGTCGCTGAACTAGAATTATGTACAGGTACGTGATTTGGCCTAGGAGGGCTTAGGAGGGCCACCCTGCTGTAGTATATCTGCGTGGGCAGTCCAAAAGAGGTTAAAAGGTCATTATGTATGGCATTTTATTTAACAAGCAATAGTTATTTTTGACAATGTAATATAAGCTTTCTCGAAAAATTTCCTTCCATGTTGAATGCTGGTCATTCCACAACTTCCTGGACAACCTGCATGCTTTTCAGCTTATTCTCTGGTGTTTACTCTATTTATCAGGACCACATATTCCATTCTACCTTGCTGCCTGTAAGCAATGATTCATGTACTGACTCTTCCCCCAGAAATTAATTCTCTCAGCATATCTGTGGTTCAGTAGGCAGCAGTGGTGGGCCATCCATTAGGGGCACATGGGCGTCACCCCCCATCCATATGGCCAACCCCCTGATCTACATACAGTGTGCTGGACCATGGATTCCAATGGGGGCGGTGTTTTTTTGAAGCATGTGATTTGAGTCTGAGGCTCTACTAGGCTTAAAAAAAGGGTGGGATCCAGGCGCAGAATACTGCCCCCAAAGGCCACCCAGATGTGTGAGATAGCGAATGAATATTCGCTATTTTCACACTAAATATCCTCCCCGCCAATCAGGAAGTGGGTCTGTTTCCCAATTGGCCAAAACGTCAGGCGATCCTATTGGACGCCTAGCGCTTAGGAGGAAAAGAGTGGAGATGTGCAGCGGAAGCTGCTGGAGGAGCAGACACTGGAGCCGCTGCACGCACTTCACCACTCGCCACCTAGATGGGGCTTGCCCGCTGTACTGGAGAAGACACTAGAGCCGCTGCCTGCACCTCACCACCTAGATGGGCCCCATCTGCCTTGCTGAAGGGGACACTGGAGTCTCTGCCCACAGCTCACCACCTAGATGGGGTAAGGATCAACTGGCAGACAGCAGGGGGGTGTTCGCTAGTGCCGCACCACTGGGGGGGGGTTGATAGGCAAGCCACTGGTAGGCAGGCCACTGGCAGGCAGGCTCTTTGAATTCTGTGACACAGCAGTGCCTACTCAAAAGACATAGTGCATAAGTGTCAAGTAATTCAAGGAAGTAAATATGTGGGGATCTTTATAGTGTAAGTCTACAAATTCCAAGGTCATTCAGAATAATAAGAGTAGACTAGTAATATATGTAATATGGTGTGTAAATGAATATATGATTGTATATGTTGATCTGCTTTAAATGTAACTGAATTGTTTTTTGTTTTGTTTTTTACAGTCATTTTATGTATAATTAAATTGAATTGTACATGTAAACAAATAATGTAATTCAAACCTCCACACATTTCTGTATGTCTCTGTGATTATGTGTGTTGTACCTTTTCAAAGCAATTATATTTACCCTATGCACCATGTCTAACACACTAGTCACACATTGTTCAAGTAGCTCTATAGTGACAAGCATTGACAAGCACAAAAGCATGGTATTAAAATAAGGCATAATTATAAATCAGTTAAACCTTTACACTTCAAATTCTAAACTCTAAAAAAAACAGACTGTTGATATACTACTATTGCAATAAAATGTTAATTTAACTAAGGAATATTTAAGGAGTGGATAACTTTAAATATTGTCTAGTAATGTATAAAAAACACATTTTAAATGAAAGAATTGTATTGCTAAATAATTTAGCAGTGAACGATTTAAATTGTGAATTCTGAGGGTTTCAAATTAGTAAGAGAAAAATATAATTCTAAATTAATTAGAAGTTTGTTAAACCAAATCTTTAAAAGAAAAAAAAAAACTTATATAATTGTGTTTACCCAAAAGTCTTTTCTTTCTAATTTAAATAGCATAAACATCTGGACTAACGCAATCATAGAATCATGGCAGTAGTCAAGCAAATCTTGTGGAAAATAATGAAATTAGATCCCTGGTGTTGTGACAGAGTAAGGGCAGGATACATCAGTTCGATGTTAATAAAATTTCCATGAGTGACTGAATACAATTAAGAAATTGTCAGTTGCGGCAATGAACTTTTGTAGCTCACGGATGTTTGCATCATTTGATTATGCTGGCAATTTCAAATTGTTTATTAGTGTCTGTGTTGGGATATTAATTATGACCTTTATTACAGCCCACAATTAAACCAGTCACAAGGCAACAAGCAGCAAAAGAGTTGAACTGCATGAAAGGTGGTTTGTTTTTCTTAGATCATCCCCATTACAGTTTCAAGGCAGAAATGGGACAATGAAGCAGCACAGCTTTTGAAACTACTTAATAAGATTGGCACTCATTGTTAATTAGTCATGTGACCGAATTGGTGAGATCTGCATGCAAATTAAAATATCACATTTTCAGTAGGTACTGACCATGCTATATTTTTAAGAACAATGAGTATACAGTTTGTAAAAAAGTTAACCACATGACATTCCAAAAAATAGAAGATAGTTACAAAAATATACATCTAGTTGGAACAATGAAAAAAATGTTGTATCATATGCAGGAAACAGTGATTAATTCAAAAGGTAAGCATGACATGTCAACATATACTGTATTAGTGTGGATAAGAAAATGAAATGTAAGCTTTATAGTGCTGAGACAATACATGTTGGTCATAATCATCTGCTTACTTCTGAATAAATCAAACAGTATTTGGATGTCATGTACATTTTAAAGGAAGGGGTTATTATCCATTATTATACAGTATATATATATATATACAGTGGTGTGAAAAAGTGTTTGCCCCCTTCCTCATTTCCTGTTCCTTTGCATGTTTGTCACACTTAAGTGTTTCGGAACATCAAACCAATTTAAACAATAGTCAAGGACAACACAAGTAAACACAAAATGCAATTTGTAAATGAAGGTGTTTATTATTAAAGGTGAAAAAAAATCCAAACCATCATGGCCCTGTGTGAAAAAGTGATTGCCCCCTAAACCTAATAACTGGTTGGGCCACCCTTAGCAGCAACAACTGCAACCAAGCGTTTGCGATAACGTGCAATGAGGCTTTTACAGCGTCCTGGAGGAATTTTGGCCCACTCATCTTTGCAGAATTGTCCTAATTCAGTTACATTAGAGGGTTTTCGAGCATGAACGGCCTTTTTAAGGTCATACCACAACATCTCAATAGGATTCAGGTCAGGACTTTGGCTAGGCCACTCCAAAGTCTTCATTTTGTTTTTCTTCAGCCATTCGGTGGTAGACTTGCTGGTGTGTTTAGGATCATTGTCCTGCTGCAGAACCCAAGTTCGTTTCAGCTTGAGTACACGAACAGATGGTCGGACATTCTCCTTCAGGATCTCTTGGTAGACAGCAGAATTCATAGTTCCTTTTATCACGGCAAGTCTTCCAGGTCCTGAAGCAGCAAAACAGCCCCAGACCATCACACTACCACCACCATATTTTACTGTTGGTATAATGTTCTTTTTATGAAATGCAGTGTTCCTTCTACGCCAGATATACTTGGACACACACCTTCCAAAGAGTTCCACTTTTGTCTCATCGGTCCACAGAATGTTGTCCCAAAAGTCTTGGGGATCATCAAGATGTGTTGTGGAGAAATTGAGACGAGCTTTGATGTTCTTTTTGCTCAGCAGTGGTTTTCTCCTTGGAACTCTGCCATGCAGGCCATTTTTGCCCAGTCTTTTCCTGATGGTGGAGGCATGAACGCTGACCTTAACTGAGGCAAGTGAGGCCTGCAGTTCCTTGGACGTTGTTGTGGGGTCTTTTGTGACCTCTTGGATGAGTCGTCGCTGCGCTCTTGGGGTAATTTTGGGCGGCCGGCCACTCCTGGGAAGGTTCACCACTGTTCCATGTCTTCGCCATTTGTGAATAATGGCTCTCACTGTGGTTCGCTGGATTCCCAAAGCTTTGGAAATGGCTTTATAACCCTTTCCAGACTGATAGATCTCAATTACTTTCTTTCTCAATTGTTCCTGAATTTCTTTGGGTCTCGGCATGATGTGTAGCTTTTAAGGATCTTCTGGTGGACCTTACTGTGTCAAGCAGCTCCTATTTAAGTGATGCCTTGATTGTGAACAGGTGTGGCAATAATCAGGCCTGGGTGTGGCTAGAGAAATTGAACTCAGGTGTGGACAACCACAGTTATAGTATGTTTTAACAAGGGGGGCAATCACTTTTTCACACAGGGCCATGATGGTTTGGATTTTTTTTCACCTTTAATAATAAACACCTTCATTTACAAATTGCATTTTGTGTTTACTTGTGTTGTCCTTGACTATTCTTTAAATTGGTTTGATGTTCCAAAACATTTAAGTGTGACAAACATGCAAAGGAACAGGAAATGAGGAAGGGGGCAAACACTTTTTCACACCACTGTATATATATATATATATATATATAATCTTAGCAATTCAAGTATCATTGTTGGCAATCTGGCCATATAGTGGTGGGGTTTGAAGTATTTTCAATAATTTGGAAAATATTATTTGTACAAAAAGGTTTTCAAACTTTCTGACCAATCTCTCGGAGTTGAGCAGTTAGGCCTCTTTCACACGGCCAATCCGTTCAGGTCCACCTGTCAGGCCGCGTACACACGCGGGGACTGTTCGCTCAACTTTGTCCGTCAAACAGTTTCAGCGAACAGTCCGCTCAAAATTAGCATGGACGGACTTGCCCACACACGACGAACGAACAGTTTGCTGAAACCGTGCGCGATGACGTGAACGGCACGTACGACGGGACGGAAAATACGACGTCCTATACACTGCATTACAACTTTCGGCGTGTAAATCCTTTCTGAGCATGCGCGGAACTTAGTTTGACGAACAAGCCTACACACGAGGGGACTGTTCGCTGAAACCAAGTTTCAGCGGACAGTTTTTCGGAATTTCCGAAAAACTTTGTTCAGCAGACTGTTCGCTGAAACTGTCCGCTGAAAGCCCACACACGGGCGGACTGTCCGCCGAAACACTGTTCAGCGGACAAAGTTGGGCGAACAGTCCCCGCGTGTGTACGCGGCCTCAGTTTTTCAGGCGGACCTGAACGGTTGCTCCATAGAGGTCTATGGAGCGTCGGATGTCAGCGGTGACATGTCCACTGACATCCGACCAGCTCCGATCCAAAAAAGTGTGACGGAGGAAAAACCTACTTTTCCACCCGTAATCGAATCGGATCGGGTGACGACGGACTCTACAGTCCATCTCATCCAATGTCCTATAGGGGAGAGCGGCGTTCTGACAGGTCCGTCCCTGGGCAGTGTGCAGAGATGGACCTGTCATCTTCCTGGTCAGCGGGGATTGACGGAGCGATCCCCGCTGAGCAAGCGGATATCCATGGGGCGGATCATCACTGATCCACCCCATGTGAAATAGGCCTTAATGTTATTCTTTTCAGTGGAGGAAAGGTAATAAAGTTTTCCCCACATGAGCATGCATGTCCTGCAGATATCTGCCAACTGGATTGATAGGAGGATCAAGTTTTATCCTGATGCTCCCTGAGTTTCTTGAGTAGAAGTAAATGGCTAATTTCTAGTTCTTCAGGTGAGACATTTGTCCCAGTCTATGACCATCATCAAAGGGATTCTAATAAATAATACATATGTTTTTACCATTATATGAAAAAGAGATAATCCACGCAATACAAAATTAATGTGAATCAATAAAATAAAATAAACATTCGGTGTATTAGCCTACTAATAGGCTTAATGTGATTGCCGCCAACACCTCTCAGAGTGTATCCACATGAAATACTTGCAAACAAAATATAGTGTAGCAAAATCAAAAAACAATAAATCAAGTCCACATATTATAATAATTCCACCATTGTGCAACTTTCAGTGACAGTTCTTAATATTCAGTGACTTCAGTGACCACCACCTCTAGCTGGAATGCCTTCTCACTTCCAAAAATTTACCCCACTACAGAGTCACACACGACTGGCTTTATATCTCTCAGGATACCTCAGGAAAATGAATCCTCCTCCTGGTTTTCCTGGACAACACAGACCTCCTCACAGGTTCTCCTGATGTTGACCCCACTACAGAGTCACACCTGCTTGGTGTTATATCTTACAGGATACCTGGGGAACACAAATCCTCCTCCTAGTGCCCCTGGGCAGCACAGACTTCCTCCTGTGATCTCATTCAGCCATGTGTGACACAGGCAAACCATAGTGCTCTCTGTTAATAACATTTATTAAAAACTTAACTCAGGGATTAAAATAATCACATAAAAATGTGTAAAACATATTTAGTTTAACAAATAAAATAAAATGTGTAAAATATGTATATCATCAACTTTGATGTAAACAGAGAATAAAAAATCTTGACTGACGGCACCTCACCTATACGTTACGCTCTCTCTGATGAACTTCTTTACCTGCTGAAGAAGCTCATCAGAGATCGTAATGCGTACAGGTGTGAGGTGCCCCCATTCAGGACGTTTTTTTTCTCTGTATACATCAAAGTTGATGATATGAATGTTTTACACATTTTTATGTGAGTATTTTAATCCTTAGTTAAGTTTTAAATAAATGTTATTAGCAGAGAGCACTATGATTTCCCTTTGTTATTATGTACACATGACTTAACAAGATCCTGGGAGGATGTCTGAACTGCCTAGGGCCACTAGGAGGAGGATTTGTGTTCCCGAGGTATCCTGAGAGATATAAGACCAGACGTGTGTCACTCTGTAGTGAGGTCAATTTTTGGAGGTGAGCAGGCATTCCAGCTAGAGTTGGTGGTCACTAAAGTCACTGGATATTAGGAGCTGTCACTGAAAGTTTTTATAATATGTGGACTTGATTTATTGTTTTTAGGTTGCGCTACACTACATTTTTACCTTTGTATTTTTTTGAACAGTCTGTTTTACATTTTCTAAACTGTAATCTGATCTCTTTGTTTCTTTTTTTTTTTTTAAAAAGACGTGAGGCTGTAGGGAGTGTATAGCATGCAAACAGGGAAGGTTTGTCACTGTAGTCTCTCTATTAATGTGCTAACCATGATTAACTATCATGGTGATTGCTAGCCCTTTTTTGCAGTGCCTTTGGATGATAATAGTTTGATCCTGCAGTGGCATTCTTCTACTGAACCACACAGCCACAATGTAGAAAAAAGTGCTACTGTTTAGTTACCATAGAGATTTTTCTGGGAGAATATACCATAGTTAGGTCATATGTAGACAGACTTTTGCTTATATCAGAATTGGAGACAAGTCTATAGAAAAATCTTGAAGCACATAAAATACAAGTCATAGTGGGGTTAACGGCACCTGTCAAATAATTCTGAATCATCTTAGAATGGTCTCAAAATTAAGTCAAAAGCTAGCAACATTTACCCATTGAAACTAGTCCTAAGTTCATTGACACAGGTCTATATAGAAATTGTTTGAATCCATAAGGGGTTGTAAAGAATTTGGCATTGGCAGTTACCAGATCTGTAATCTCACAGGTCTTCCTTGTTGTACAATTCAGTAGTTTACATGCCCTGTCTGATCTGAATTTGTTAAAACAATGTCTGAATTTCCTGATTCATCCTAACTGTGGAGAGTTAACAGTTACTGTTAGGAGAGTTAACGTGATACTAAAGGTATATATATATTTTTAAATAACAAGCATGTCATACTTACCTGCCTTTGCAATGGTTTTGCACAGAGCAGCCCCAAGCAGGCCAGGAGGTCTTGGCTTCTCCCCTCTGCCGAGTGCCACCAATAGCGGACCTCCTGCTATGGGGGCACTCAAGCAGACTCACTCCTGAGCTGCACTCACATGAATGGACATTGTTCATTCACACACAGAGGGTGGCTTCTCCCCTCCCCCATTCTCTTTTCATCGGCCCACTGGCTGTGATTGAGAGCCATTGGCTTCTGCTGCTGTGTGAGACAATGAGGAGAGAGATGCTCTGGAGAGTTGCTGCTCTAATGCACATCGTTGGATCAAGATGGGGCTCAGGTAAGTATAAGAGGGGACGTGGGGGGAGAGAGCTGGACCCAGAAGGTTTTTTACCTTAATGCATAAAATGCATTAACATACAACACCTTCTGCCTTTAGATCCACTTTAAGAGCAAACCTTTTTGAATTATTGAGAATTCAGCGTGGGCATTCTAAATTCTTTTACTGAGGTTTTGCTTACTCAGCCTGTCTATTTCTGCCTGGATAGATGGGGAATGTTTAATAGGTAGGTTAGTGAAATTCCAGTGAAGAAATCTCTGTCAACCAGAGTACCCAAGAGTTAAAATAGTTTGTTGAATTACTAAACCCACCAGCAAATTCTATGTATCCTTATATCACATCAACTTTAGGTGTAGTTTGACTGTAGCTCATTTATTAAGAAGTAATCGAAAGCATATTTTATTTTTATTTTTCTGATAAAAAATTAAATAGACATATTTGTGTACCACCAAAACACATTTTTCTGTGCCCAATAATCTGAGTCACAGAATCAAATGAATCAGTTTGCCTTAAGGTCTTAAGAGGCCTCTAATTAAATATTTATTCTATTAGATGACAGTCACCTTCAGAGAGCAAAAATACAATGTAACATTTTGTCTGCAGAGTTATTTTAATGTTTCTGTACTAATCATAGAGAAAAAAAGGGTATTCTGACCTCCCAGATCATTATATATCAGTCTTTGTCAAAATAGCTTGAAGATGATGCCTACTATATTAAAACAATTTACGCTTTAAGCAATTATTATGGAAAGGAAGTCCTGGTTACTGCTGAGGAATCAATTAACAACTAGATAAGCTCTGCAGAAAATAAATGTAGATGATTTGACACTACATTGACTTGATATTTATTATAATGAGAGGTATGAATAGTTATACACAGTGAGCAGTGTCAGGAAAAGGTGTGATATATTCATTAGTTCGAAATTAATAAAAAATTATTCTAAGCTCATTTTAATGGTATATTTAAAAAATAGATACATGTTCAAAGTTTCCTGTTGCAATTTTTAGGTGGAATGGCACTTTACTACATCATTTGAAATATAATGAATACATATCTGGGATATCTAGTTTTTATCTGTTTAATATGACCCAGAGGCTGTTGGTGACACTTTGTGTGCACAATAAAAATTTCTGCTAGACTTCTTACATACGTCCGAAGTAACAGCTGTTATAATTAGCTCATATATATGTAACCTGGTGTGTATACTGTTTGTTTGAGCCAGTGGGCTTGATTTACAAATAGGCTATTCACGTTGCAAAATTATTTGCACTTTATAAGGGAATTTTCCCCAGAACTTAGGGAAAGTGGTGACACTTCACTTTGCAAAGAATGCCCAATAATGTGCAAACATAAAAAGGAATAAATTAAAAGCAGCATTTTGCTTGCACAGTATTGGACAATGGAAGTTAGCAAATCATCACCTCATTCACTAGCTCTGGCGAAAATTCGCAAAGTGAAACTTTCTTTACAAAATGAACAGTCTATGTGCTTTTAGTGGTGCATTTTATGTTACATTTTACCACCCCCCCCACCCCCCCCAAGCATGGCATTACACTTTCACTGAAGGCCATTGTAGAATCTTCCCAAAAAAAACACTGAGCATCACAAATATGTCTCTTAGGCTATTTTGGGGTTCAATTACTGCTACAGAGTCCCATGTCAGTGAATACAACTTCCACAGAACCAGTTTTATATGGGTGGGAAAGCCTGCCATCTTTGTTTGCAGTAGTATCTATGCAGTGTAATCTGGACTGAAAATGTAGATACCAACATGTCTATTCATATGGATGAAAATGGTTACCTGCAGAGAGTTTCTCCCTCCTTCATCCAATGCACACTGAAGGAGCTTTTTTAGTTGCTATGCTGCTCTTGTTATGTGAATGCAGTTGTGCTTCTTGGTGATTACATCTGAATTACTGAATACCTTATTGTATTACAGGCACTCCCCGAGTTACAAACACCCGACTTACATACGGCTCATAGTTACAAATGGAGGGAGATAACAGGAAGTGAGAGGAAATATACCCCTAGCAAGGGAAATTTGCTCCTGTAAGAGTTATTATGGGAAAAAGGTGTCTCCAAGCTTCATCACCAATCCTTGTTCTCACAACAACCTAACATTTTCAAAATCCAATTGTCACAGGGACAGAAAGCAAGGTAACGTCTTCTGGACAGGAGCACAGACAGCAAAACAATTGTCACAGGGGTGTTAACCCTTCCTTATGCTATCCAAAAAAGTTAAACTTTTTTTGGCTAGAGTTACACTTATGCCGTGTACACACGATCGGACTATCCGCGGACTTAGTCCAGTGGACAATCCGACGGACTTTGCAGCTGAGGTCCGCCGGACTTTGAAGCGAACGGACTTGGCCACACACGATCACTCCAAAATTCTGGCGGATTCGAACGTGATGACGTAGAATAAGGAAGTTCATAGCCAGTAGCCAATAGCTGCCCTAGCGTCGGTTTTAGTCCACCGGACTAGCACACAGACGCACGGATTGTCCGCTAAAAGCCGAGTCCGGCGGACAATTTTGAAGCAAGTCTTCTTTCTAAGTCCACCGGACTTTGGGAAGAAAAAGTCCGCTGGAGCCCACACGATCGAATTGTCCAGTGGACCAGAGTCCGAACGTGTGTACGCGGCATTAAAAAATGTACCTGTCCCAACTTACATACAAATTCAACTTAAGAACAAACCTACAAACCTAAAACCCTATCTTGTTCATAACCCAGGGACTGGCTGTAATTGATAAAGTGTGTTGCATTATTCACTTGTACAGGAGCAGTTTTGAATGGTAGCTCAGACTAGTGACCTATGTTGTGCAATGTGATCTGGACTGCAAGCACATGTAACATCCAGCATCTGGTTTACTGTCTTGTAGACATGTGAATTTGTTTTTGTCCAAATGCATTTTTCTCCGAATTTCAGCTATTTTCGTTATCGTTTTAAGAAACGATAATGAAAGTGCAGAATCCGAAAAATGAAAGATCCGACATAAACAAATGCTTTATTTTCATTTTCGTTGTGACAACAGTTCGATATAGATAGGAGATTCGACATGACGCTGACAATAGCAATCTGTGTCTATCGAACCTGTGGTCTAATGTGCCTAACCTTAACTCTATTAGTCCAGGATTATTCGACATAGAGAGGAAAGATTCGACATGTACAGAAAAGATCGTTGCTGGAATTGGGTGGGGGGAAGTAAAATAAAAATAATGATGATGATGAATGTTATTGGCTGATTGTAGCCAAAGAAGAGGAGCAGTAAAATAGCTAGAACTAAGTACACACCTACAGCCAACTTACTTTCACTTACGATTGCTAGCAGAGAGAGACACACACACTGAATCTGAATTTCAGAAGACAGTCAATCTTATCTGGTCCGTTTGTCAGAGAACCTGAATTATTTAGCAATTAAGCATAAGCACAGCAGCAGAACAATAGTGAAGCAAGCTACAGTTCAACTTAACTTTTTCATAGTAATCTGCTGATATTGTGTTAGTGTTGTGAAGTTGATAATGATACTAGTGTTGCTAGTGTTGTGATAGCCTTAGAGGCTGCCCATGCTGTGGGGGGGGGGGGGGGATTTATTATTATAGATTCTATATTATAGATTGAGATTCTATATAGATTCTGTATACCCTATCTTGTTATCAGTGATCACTATTACAAGCCCATTATCTGTTTGAACTATATACATTCAACATGAACAACAAAGATTCAACAAAGCAGCGAAAAACATACAAACGTCAAATCTTTGGCTTATAGTTTCTGTTGAAAGTTCTAAGAAGATTCGGCGGAGAAGCTAAACTATACGGAGTCATACAGTTTAGCTGCTCCGTGGAATCTTCTTTGAACATTCGACAGACACCATAAGCCTTCAATGACAGATTCAACCTTAATTAATTTGGATTTTCAGATGAATGCATTTTTTTATGAAAAAAACAAAATAAATAAAAATGAACTAAATAAATTTATTTTTCGGACGAAAACGAAATTCTGAAACAAAATATTTCAGTGTGCACATGTCTACTGTCTTGTACTGTTCACATTTAGTCAAAGCTTTGTGTATTAGCTTGGAATAGGCAATGATTTAAACAAATTGTCAATCATTTGACACCTCCCCACCGGAGGACAGGAGAATAAAATAAGGCATGGAAGGTCATGTGGCCCAGAAAAGGCCACCAAAAAGACGTCTACCTTTGAATAAATATTTAAACAGTAACAAGTTACCTAATCTGCAAACTGATTTGCTTATCAATAACAATTACTTCCAAAATAAATGAGTTGGAGACCTTGTTTAAGTGAAAGAAAAAGAAGAGATTATTTAAAAAATAAAGAGATTTTTGTAGGTAACGTGGCAGCAAAGTGTCACCAGGTGAAGTCAGACAAATAAAGACAGTCAGCCTAAAAATGAAAGAAAAATCAAACGTAATGCCGCGTACACGCGTCCGGACTTTCGACTGAGTTACTATGGACTTCTGAACGAACGGACTTGTCCACACCTGAATGGACTAAAGTCCATTCGAAAGTCCGTTCATTTTGAACGTGATGATGTATGACGGGATTAGAAAAGGAAGTTCGATAGCCAGTCACCAATAGCTGCCCTTGCGTCGTATTTGGTCCATCGGACCAGCATACAAACAATTTTGCAGATAGGAATTGAGTCCGTCAGACAGATTTGAAACATGTTCTATTTCTAGGTCCTTTTGAATTTTTTTTGAAAAACTATCAGTTTATCCCACACACGATTGGAATATCCGAAGGAATGATTCCATCAGACCTATTCTGCCGCAAAGTCCGGTTGTGTGTACACGGCATAAAGGTCCATGTATAAAGCAGTGATATGGCCTTATCATGACCATACCTATCTCTGCTTTAAAAAAGGGAGAACTGCACATTTATAAAGCATACACCCAGGTTATGCTTTACAAATGTATATTTTGTTCTGTTTCTCTTCCTGCATCTGGATTTCAAAGCAAGTTGAGCACAATAAAGCAGCAAAAATTCATCAAAGACAGGAGTCAGTAAAAACATAATTATAGGATATATTTTGTGATTATTTTATGTCAGAATATAATGTAAATGTCTTGTTATGTGAGTATGTGTCTGTATTAGGTCTTCTTCCTTTCCCTGCCTTAATTTCAGCACTTAATTCTTTCTAGTGCTGAATTGTGTTGCAATTTGAAAAAAACTAGACTAACTTTAAATCAAATAAATACAGTAAAGAACTTTGTTTAAAAAAGATGTTCCTTGGTTTTAATTAAATCAGAAAAATTCACACTAGGACTACACAAGCAGCTAAAAGTTTTTGCTACTGAAAGATTTAACTAATTGCCAATAGTCATCTTTTTAGCATCAGATGGACTTCAATTTGTGACTCATTGAGGTTGCTATTTGTCGTTTGGCCTTGGATCCCTTGAGCTGTTTGCTGGAGAGATCCAAGGCCCATTGTCAGGTCACCTTGTGGCAAGGTGACAGATGCACACCATAGGGATCAGGAGTGCACCGCAAGGTTGTGGACCCTAAGGCTGACTGCTGCGGATGGAGACAGATCCCACCAAGGTTAGAGCGTAAGATTCCCTGGAGTCTAAGAGCCAGTAGGTGTTCACCAGAGCCTCTAGTGGTGAGGATGGACAAGGCTGCAACTGGCTCCAGGTCGCGACCCCCAGGGTCCCCCAGCTCGCACCCACAGTAGGCAACAGGAGAATAGGGATAGTGAGGGATAAATCCAAGGTCGGGGCCACAAGCAGACAGCAATAGTCAGGGACACGGTTATAGGTCAGGATCACAGGCAAACAGGGAAAGTCTAGGACAAGCCAAAGTCGGTAACGGAACAACAGAAGAGCACACGGCAGGTAACAGGAAGCTAAACACACAAAGGAATACACAATGGTTGATCAGCAGGGTTGGCCTGCAGTGCACAGGTTAATATAGAGTTCTCTGATAGGAGCTAGGGTGGAGTCATGCCAGAGGATGGATTACAAAAGCAGTCAGGGGAGGGTCGGCTGGTCTCTAGAGATGAACACATGGAACAAGTAAGAAGACAAACTCTATTGCATAACCATGACAGTACCCTCCCTCTTACGATGCCTCCCCCCTGGGTCCAGGCTTAAAGGGAAACTCCAGATAGAACCTCCTCAACAGACTAGGAGCAAAGACCTCAGATGCAGTGATCCAAGACCTCTACTCAGGGCCAAACCCTTTCCAATGTACGAGGTATTGAAGAATGCCTTTACGGGGCCGGGAATCCAAAACTTGACTAACCTTGTATTTTAGATTATCCTCAGAGACTGGAACCGAGGTAAGGAGAGGACAAAAGGACTTGAGGACTAAAGGCTTTTTAGGAATGGGTAAGGGCATGAGAAGATCAGGAGCCTGAGCAGGGTCCCCCAGACCCTTAAAGATGAGCTGGGCATCTAGAACAGGACCACCAGACTGGGCAGAGGTCAGTGGATCCCTAAGGTCAGGTTGTTTAGAAGGTGACATGTCACAAGAGTCAAACTGGATAGCTGAAACACAAACAGAATGCAGAGAACCCTGAGAAAAAGATTGAAAACCCCACCTGGCCGAATGAGGCAGTCTATCCAAAGGATGGATTGAGCCTCTTAAACGGGGTTGAATGGACATAGTAGCAGTAGGGTGAGGCCGGGTCACCGAAGGTCCTGAACAAGAAGCAGGAAGCTCATTGGGCATAGGCTGGACTGGCATAACTGGTGCAGAGGCCGACTGAATAGTATTGTCAGGTTTAGCGACCATCTCAATCGCATCACAGGGCATAGCAACTGTGGAATTTGCAGACAAGTTAGCCTGGCTGTGCGTCCAAGGGAGATTAGGGACAGGCAAAGGTAAATGGTTATGCAAACTGGAGTGAATGATCGACTCAGGTTCATAGGTGGGCCCCTCATCCTGAGTACCACATGACTTAGAGAGTGCATCAGTCCGACTATTGCAGGGCGCATCCCAGAGATCGCTATATACAGCGGGAAGAGCAGAAGATACTGGGATGGTGGTAACAGGAAGTTTCTCTTTTGGGGTACCCTTGAGTAGGCAGGAAGAGGAACAGGAGGAACCCCAAGCCAGGATCTGTCCAGCGGACCAGTCAACGTGTGGAGAACAGAGCCGTAACCAAGGAAGACCTAAAATGATAGGAGATGAAGCCTTAGGTAAGACAAGGAAGGATATCCACTCCTGGTGGAGTGTCCCTACTGACATCTTAACAGGAAGAGTCTGGAAGCGGATAGGGCCCCCTGGGAGAACAGTGCCATCAATCGCCAAGACCACCAATGGCATTGTAAGGGGCAAAAGGGTAAGTCTCATGGAGGATGCAGTTTCCCAATCCATGAAATTGGCAGCGGATCCGGAATCCAGATGTGCTGAGACCGAACGAGAGGAAGCACCGACATGAAGCAACACAGAAAGGAGAAGACGAGAAGGTGAATGTGATATTTCAGGGTCTAATACTCCACCTTCCAGATGTATTAGCCCTGAGCATACTGTCCCACAGAAGCGGACTCTTGACGGAGACGTAAAAGAGCGCTAGCCGCGGAGGAAACACGACCCGGTTCCTCGAAGCTATTCCAAAAAAGTTTCAAGAAATCAGACAGGCTAGAAACCACTGGATCATTCAGTTCCCACAGAGGGGCAGCCCAAGCTAGCGCCTCGTCGGACAGGAGGGATATAATATATGCTACTTTCGCCCGATCGGACAGGAAGTTTTGGGGCTGAAGTTCAAAATGAATTGTGCACTGGCTAAGGAACCCCCTGCAAGCCTTGGAGTCCCCAGAGAAACGGGCCGGAGCTGGTAGTTGTAATGAATGTGTGGCTGCGACTGATGCGATAGGTGCAGCGGCAGATAGCGGTTGAGGTTGTCGAACCGAGGGTCCTAATGAGGCTTGAACCTGTTCAACATGGGGTGCCAAATCCTGAAGGAATTGCATCACCTGGGTCTGATGCGATTCTTGAGTCTCAAGTCGCCAAACTAAGCCCTGCAATGGGTCATCTGCGGATAGCGGCACATCAGCTGGGTCAATGGCTGATCAAACTGTCGGGTCACCTTGAGGCAAGGTGACAGATGCACACCGTAGGGATCAGGAGTGCACCGCAAGGTTGTGGACCCTAAGGCTGACTGCTGCGGATGGAGACAGATCCCACCAAGGTTAGAGTGTAAGATTCCCTGGGGCGCGGAGTCTAAGAGCCAGCAGGTGTTCACCAGAGCCTCTAGTGGTGAGGATGGACTTGGCTGCAACTGGCTCCAGGTCGTGACCCCCAGGGTCCCCCAGCTCGCACCCACAGTAGGCAACAGGAGGATAGGGATAGTGAGGGATAAAGCCAAGGTCGGGGCCACAAGCAGACAGCAATAGTCAGGGACACGCCAATAGGTCAGGATCACAGGCAAACAGGGAAAGTCTAGGATAGTGATGGACGAACTTCCGACGGGACGTTTCGCGAAAGCGAAATGCGAACGGACCCAAACGTTCGCGAAACCGAACGTTCGCCGCGGGCCCCATTGACTTCAATGGGAGGCGAACTTTGCAAACCTTCATGTCGAATTTGCGGCCACGTGGTAATTATTAGGGGGTAAAACGTAGTCCCACCATCTGGACAATGACATAATACATGTATGAGGTGAATTTGGGATCGATAACTACAAGCATTTTTATTTTATTTGGGAAATTGTTCTAACAATTCAGGACTATGGAGCTAATGAAGGCAATGGAGGAGAGGGAAGGTCAGGGACCAGGGTAGGCAAAGAAGAGGGTGCAGGAGATGATCACCAGCAGCGTGACATACCGGAATGACACATGCACCGTGATAGAGGCATCTGACAGCAGCACCGTAATACAGAGCACTGACAGCAGCACCGTGACATACAGCGCTGACAGCAGCACCGTGACATACAGCGCTGACAGCAGCACCGTGACATACAGCGCTGACAGCAGCACCGTGACATACAGCGCTGACAGCAGCACCGTGACATACAGCGCTGACAGCAGCACCGTGACATACAGCGCTGACAGCAGCACCGTGACATACAGCGCTGACAGCAGCACCGTGACATACAGCACTGACAGCAGCACCGTAAGCAGCCCCAGGAGGAAGTCAGCACAGCACAGGGATGGTGTGATCCCCTCATAATAAGAACCCCCAGGAGGAAGTCAGCACAGCACAGGGATAGTGTGATCCCTTCATAATAAGAACCCCCAGGAGGAAGTCAGCACAGCACAGGGATAGTGTGATCCCTTCATAATAAGAACCCCCAGGAGGAAGTCAGCACAGCACAGGGATATCATAAGCAGCCCCAGTAGAAATATGACACCGCTCAACCTCTTCAAAGAGGAGGGTAGGGGCATATAGTACGGTGTGCTTTTTTGGGTCAAGGAAGTGAGCAGACTGTACGTCAGTCCCTATACCGCTGAAGGACTGCTGCAGTATAGGGCAGCGGTCAGCAGTGGTGCACGTCAACCCTATCTATTGTGGACCTATAGCGGTCCTTACAGAACAGCAGACTGTACCGCACTCAAGCCTATGTACCGTAGCACCCTATACCAAGTTACCAGTCCTTATAAGAACTTTTGTGGACCAAGCAGGTTGTGTATTAGTGTTTAGCAGACTGTACGTCAGTCCCTATACCGCTGAAGGACTGCTGCAGTATAGGGCAGCGGTCAGCAGTGGTGCACGTCAACCCTATCTATTGTGGACCGATAGCGGTCCTTACAGAACAGCAGACTGTACCGCACTCAAGCCTATGTACCGTAGCACCCTATACCAAGTTACCAGTCCTTATAAGAACTTTTGTGGACCAAGCAGGTTGTGTATTAGTGTTTAGCAGACTGTACGTCAGTCCCTATACCGCTGAAGGACTGCTGCAGTATAGGGCAGCGGTCAGCAGTGGTGCACGTCAACCCTATCTATTGTGGACCGATAGCGGTCCTTACAGAACAGCAGACTGTACCGCACTCAAGCCTATGTACCGTAGCACCCTATACCAAGTTACCAGTCCTTATAAGAACTTTTGTGGACCAAGCAGGTTGTGTATTAGTGTTTAGCAGACTGTACGTCAGTCCCTATACCGCTGAAGGACTGCTGCAGTATAGGGCAGCGGTCAGCAGTGGTGCACGTCAACCCTATCTATTGTGGACCGATAGCGGTCCTTACAGAACAGCAGACTGTACCGCACTCAAGCCTATGTACCGTAGCACCCTATACCAAGTTACCAGTCCTTATAAGAACTTTTGTGGAACAAGCAGGTTGTGTGTTAGTGATTAGCAGACTGTACGTCAGTCCCTATACCGCTGAAGGACTGCTGCAGTATAGGGCAGCGGTCAGCAGTGGTGCACGTCAACCCTATCTATTGTGGACCGATAGCGGTCCTTACAGAACAGCAGACTGTACCGCACTCAAGCCTATGTACCGTAGCACCCTATACCAAGTTACCAGTCCTTATAAGAACTTTTGTGGAACAAGTGAGTTGTGAATGTTTAGCAGACTGCAGCAGAAGGGCAGCAGTCAAGTATAATATCCTTTCTATATTTGGAAGAAAGAATATTATACATGTACAAGCCTA
The DNA here is from genome assembly GCF_037356315.1 of Lithobates pipiens. Taxonomy (NCBI): domain Eukaryota; kingdom Metazoa; phylum Chordata; class Amphibia; order Anura; family Ranidae; genus Lithobates; species Lithobates pipiens. The sequence goes on from NW_027507758.1 coordinate 119,984,359, forward strand.
TTACTGTACCACTGATACCAGTCCTGAAAAGAACCTTTGTGGAACTAATAATAACAGCAAGTCTTTAAAATTACCCTCACTGCCTGACAACACTGCTTCCTTCCTGTCCCTATACAAATTGGCAAAAAAAGAGAACGATTAGTGGTTACTGGAACAGCTCTTTTGTGGACCTTGATAGTAACAGCTAATGATGATGATGATGATGATGATGATGAAAGACTAATCTGGCTGTCCCTGTAGCATACACCGTCCTTTCCCTTTCTCTAAACTAACAAAAGACACTCAGGCTGCTGCAAGAATCAGCAGCACAGCAAACCTATCAACACCTAACACCTATACCAGTCCTGAAAAGAACTTTTGTGTACCAAATAGCTAGTGGTTTATCTCTCCCTACTCCACACAGGAACCTGTCCCTATCGTAACAGAAGAAAGAATGTAAAATGGCCACCGGATCGGGTGTATTTATAGGTTAGGGGGAATGTCCAAGTGTCCATGTGCTGTCATGTCTCAATTGGCTGTCCTGTATCACATGATAAACGTGTCACCAAAGGTTAAAGTTCTTGTATACATTAAACACGTAAGTCCGCCGCGGCGAACGACGGAAAAAGGCGTTCGAACGTGCGGACCGCGAATGTCGGAAATTCGCCGCGAAACGACCGCCGGGCGAAACGTTCGTCCATCACTAGTCTAGGACACGCCAAAGTCGGTAACGGAACAGAAGAACACACTGCAGGTAATAGGAAGCTAAACACACAAAGGAATACACAATGGTTGATCAGCAGGGTTGGCCTGCAGTGCACAGGTTAATATAGAGTTCTCTGATAGGAACTAGGGTGGAGTCATGCCAGAGGATGGATTACAAAAGCAGTCAGGTGAGGGTCGGCTGGTCTCTAGAGATGAACACATGGAACAGGTAAGCAGACAAACTCTATTGCATAACCATGACACCCATGCAGGAAGAGAGGCCTATTTAGATTGTGACCAAATTCAGAACTTTTCTGCAGCTGGGAAATTTTCATCAAACACTACGCCCATCATACTGCCCCAATTAAAAGCTCCTACACAGGATAGGCCAGAATGGGGGCCACATGATTGTGAAAAGGGTATTAGAACAACAGAAGGCATTTGACATCACAAAGTAGCAGATGATGCCAGCCTCCATGCTAACCTTTGCTAAGTTTTCCCTTCAATTCTGGATAAAAACTAATGCCAAAACTCAGTGCCTGGGGGCAGAAAGTAGAAGGGTCATCACCTAAGTCAATCAAAGCTTGCACTTGACCAAAGGGAACCCTGCAAAATACAGATCCTTGAGCTGGATCTGTTTACCTTTGTGTGGAAAATCATCAACTGCTTTACTGAATACTTGACAGGGGCCACGTTTGAGTTCTAGACAGATAACAATCTATCTCCAAACTGCTAAACTTGTTGATCTGAAGAAATGTTTGGCAGCCTTTCTGGTAAAGTTTGAATTCTCCATGCATTGTAATCTTGTGGCAGCCTATCATGGTACCCATTAGCCAGGCCTCACTAATGTATGGATGAACCTGAAGAGATAGAAATTCCTGATTTGACTGGAGGGAGGCCTAAGGGTAGGCTTCAGGGCAACATCATCCACGTACTGGCATAGACATAAAGATAGGATCTAATGGTTGCTCCCTATTAGAGGCTATACGGCTAAGGCAGTGGCCCAGTTTCAGTGAAAGATTGAGACTGCTACCAAAACTGACAAACTGCTCAGAAAGTGGTCCCAACTCATCCTGAGGGATGGTATACTGTACCACAAAATATTGTTTCCCCATGAATTATCAGGGACCGTGCAGGTGGTACTGTCAAGAAATGAATCCCTGTCTGTGGTAGAGAGAATCCTCTGTGGACACAGGGGTGTTCACAAAATTTTCACTTAGTTCAAGGGTCAAACTGTGTGTTTGGATCTGTTTCAGTTGGTGGCTGGCTGGAACCCCGCTTTAAATTCAATCACTGACAAAAATCTAGGATGAAAGTACTAGCCATCGACTTTCTTACACTCAACATGTCAGAATATAAATGCCATCACATGGCTGATCATTTTACCAGTTTGCAGTGGTAGTACCAACAAATGACTAGACTCAAATGGTGTAGCACTTCTGCCTTCCTTTTGGCTGTCTGCAGAAGATACATTCGGATCAGGGACTCTGTTTCAGAAGCAAATTCTTCCAAGATGGGTGGCAATCAATACCACCTACATGGCAAAAGGACATGTGAACATTTCATTTACACCCTGATACAACTGCTGAAAAGGCTTATCTTTTGGGAAAAAAAGGAAATTGACCCATTATTTAGCTAAAGTGGTATTTGCAAAGGAAAGCCTACTTTTCAAAGTACGTTTCACCAGAGCTTAGTGACTGAGGTCAAGCACTGATGACTTCCATCAACTAATCATGTGCTATCAATAATCATGTGCTTTGCAAAGTCAAAATTCACCACATTCAGCTCTGAGGAAAACTCCCTTGCATGCATATGATTAGTTGATGGAACTTCAGTCACTAAACTCTAGTGAAAAATTATTGAAAAGTGCAACTTCCCTTACAAAGTTACCAGCCTATTTGATATTAGTAAACCAACCCCTGTCTGTTGTTATAGGGTCATCTACAGGCTAAAGACTATACTTTGCAACCACATGTTACCCTGAGACACAGAAACATTGCTGTAAAGATTGTGCAGCTTTCATAAATTGTGTTGTATTATTCTGCAGTGTATGCATGTAATCCTAAACCTACTTGGCATGATTGTTTCTAATGCTTTCTGTTTGCACCTGCAAGTTACAGTTACTCTCTGTTCAATCATTTGGCCAATTACCTATTCTGTTAAAACCCTTTGTGCTATCATTTGTTTTATACACACGTATGCATAGTAAGTTGCTACAGGGTAATAAAGTTCATTCTTATGTCTTTTAAGCACCTCTTAATCTTCTTCCGCATGCTGTTTAGCTGCTGTATCTCAGGTGTATTGTGTAAATGCTCATATTTCTGGAGTGCTCCAAGAAAAAGTATTTTCCCTGTGTCGAGCGCATCAAATGTGGGTATTAAGCACACAGATTGTCTCTTCAGTTTAATCAGTTAAAGCTCCCTCCTACTGTTAGAAACAATTAAAAGACAACCAAACAATATGAAGAACATGAGCTATCATTGACAGTAAGAATTAATATGGTTACAATGAAAATATTAGTTTTATTAAAAACATTGGCTTTCTATCTTTGGAAAAATCATTTACTAAAAGAAGACTAAAATGCTAATTAATTTGCAGTGTTAAAAAAAAAGAAAAGGTTTCTGGAAAAGTTTTATTTGTATCTGTAAAAATGTCTGCAAGCTTTCTCAAGGCAATCGGATTGTGTTAAAACAAGATCACTTCCAGCTGGCCAGGTCAGTAAACCATGTTAATTGTATTTCCTCTTCTGTTATAAGATCATGGTTGTTTCAGCAACCACAAACCTATACTAGAAGTGTTCCCCAGACTTTTTTGTGTAAAAGAATCGCTGCGATCAGCAGCTGATTGCCGCTATTCATTGAAAAAGTGCCAATTCCTAACCTTCCTCCATAGCTACCATGGCTTCTCCTCCATTGCTTTCCTCACTGTTACTCCGCACTGTGCAACTGCTGCCTGTGTCCCCTCTATTCACTGCTGTTCTCTAAAACCTCTTTGTTTTCTCAATTTTTTATTTGTCCTCCTATATGCCCCTTGTGTCCTCTGATTCTGCCCTGTTCCCTTGATCTCCCTGGAGCTTTCCCTGCCTGTGTCAGTTCCCTCCACTACAGCACCTGTCAATAGCTGCAAGGGGAGCAATGAATCATCAGGTTAGTGAGTGAGGAGATCTCCTCAGCCCTTCATCTGAAAATGCAATACAAATACATTACATCACTTCCGAATTTTTATTCTGTCGTACAAGAATTTTCGTTTTCCATATGAAGACTAGCATCCAAAAAAAAATGGACGTCTGATAATCTCATCATGTGTACTAGGCTTAATGCTTCTCAGGTTCATCAACCACCTGAATAAACATAGGCATGGTCTGTACAGCGCAATCCTAATGCCCGTCCATTAGGGGTGCCTGGGCACTGCCCCCTCTATCCACGCCACCCCCTATATGGTTAATGGATGGCATGAATCTACCCACTGCTGCCGAGACCACCCCCTATTCATGCGTCCGACACCTTTCAGGATGACAGGCACCTAAATTACAGAGGTGGGGGGGGTGTTTTTTTAAAGCAAAAAAATTGTCAAATGGTCTAGCCATCTGAGTTTAACAGGAGAGTGAAGGTTCTGGCTACAAAATGGTTACAGAGATAGCCTTCTCAAAACAATTGTTTTGCTTTTGAGTGTGAAAGGGTTAAAACTCTTGTTAGGGTTTTATAGCTGTCTGTATTCCACTGAAAGATATTCTATTTTGGGGGACTTGTTCTGGGTGAGAAGTTGGAATAAACATGATAATTTGTCAAATTAGTTTTTGCTGCAAAATTAACTGTTTGCCCAAATATTGCCAAAATTTCCATCTTACATCGCTCACAGCACTAAACCATTAAATTAGAAAAAACCTGACTTTTTTCAATCAGCCAGCGAGTTAAACACAAAAACACTGACCCGATTCAATGTGGATGGGGGAATCACTCCTCCTTTTTGTGTTCTGGCAGTTGGGAGACTGATCGAGCGGCATTTATTGGACATGCTGGTTGTACATAAGTTGATCGATGGATTAACATCCGTACAACCGCTGCCCGCATACATCAATCAAAATATGGCCAGGCCCTGCTGAACCAGACAAATATCAATCCATTTATGGCCGACTTTAAACACACTCAATCAATCTGTGCAGTAGAACTATCACTTAGATATGTCCAGGAATAACCCTTTTGCAACAATAACCTGGCAATGTTGATACCACTATTTTATCCCTCATCACTCTATGAGAAGCCATTGTGAAGGGAAACTAAGGCTTCTTGCTCCCTTCTGACTTCATTTAGATAAGAAGTTTTATTGTTTAGAATAGACATGTGCACTGACGAAATTTTAACATTTCAATCCTTTTCTTTTTTAAATTTTTCGTTATTTCAGGTCATTCGTTATGATCAAAAGTCAAAAATTCGAAAATGTGTAAATTTGAAAATTCGTAAATTAGAAAATTTAGAAAATTGGAAAATCCAAAAATAAGAAAGAATATCAGAAAATTTGAAATAATAACTAACTAACTAATAATCACTAACTATTGAATTAAACTTTCCTTTCAAATTTGGCTGTTAGCCAACATAACAAATACAAATTTATGCAAAGTTACGAATTATCTAAAAAAACGAATGCCGCATCTAAAGAAATGGAACAGCATGAATTATTATTAATAATAATAATAATAATAATAATAATAATAATAAAAACACATTTTTATTATTATTGTTATTGTTATTTATTATTATGAATTCATTACGTTCAATTCGTTTAGATACAGCATTCGTTATTTCGGCTAATTTGTAACTTTGGATATATTAAAATTCATTACATTCTCTAACAGCCAAATTTGAATGGAAATTCCAATACCTATAATTTATTAGTTGGTAATAGTTAAGTAATTATTATTTCAGATTTTAGAATTTTTGGGTTTTCAAATTCTCAGGTTTTCATTCTTATTTTTGGATTTTCATTCTTTTGAATTTTCATTTTCGGATTTTCAAATTTCCAAATTTATGAATTTCTGAAACTTCGGATTTTCAAATTTCCAAATTTATGAATTTTCGAATATTCAAATTTATGAATTTACGAATATTCGAACTTACACATTTTTGATACTTGAAATTTATGAATATTCTGAAATATTTGTTAAATGGGTTTTCGTTAATTCGGATATTTCCGAATTAACTAATTTGTCGAGATTAGTTAAAAAATGAATTCAGAGCAAAACGAATTGCACATGTCTAGTTTATAAACAAACCTTTTATTGTATACTGTGCTATCCACATAAAACCTTCTGTGTTTAAATCATCAGTCTTATATTTTCACAGCAGAGAAGCACAAATCATTAACATTCTGGATTACTTAGATGGATTTATTTGCTCTGGCTTAGCTACTTAAACTTACAACATACCATTCTTTTGAGTTTATTAGGAGAATTGAGCAAATTAGTAGAAATGTGATTTTACTTTGGAGTAAATGGGGAAGGTGAAAATAAGGTGATTACAAAGGATTAAAGAATTTTATTTCTACAGAAAAGAAAAGCAAACATTTAAACAAAAAAAAAATGAATGCGGAGTTCCACTCAATTTTACTACTAGGTCTTAAACTAAAGATCACCCCTCCACCCCTCATTTTTAGATAAATATATATTTTTTATTTTTTTCTCTTAGCTTTTATTAAGTACAAAGGAGTACTTCCCTCCCAGCCTCGCGGTCGCGAGGTACATAATTTCCTCTTCTGCTTTGAACCTTCCCCCCCCCTCGCTGCCTTGTGGGATCTATGTGTGTCCCAGAAGACGACGGGGCTATTCAGAAATCGCTGCACGACTCCTGCATGCAAAGTAGAAAACCGACTATGAAACCTGAAGGCTCCTCTGCTGGTTTCCTTTAGTTGCAGTGATGATGCCTGCACCCCAGCTGATCGTGGGCTCCCTGGAGAGGTAAGTGTCATTAAAATTCATCAGCTACAGTATTTGCAGCTGCTGACGTTTAAAGAAAAACTTTTTTGAGGCTGGAACTAAAATTAAAACTTATTTCCTGCTGGCAATTGGGTAGCTTGAGCTAGGCAGTGATATTAAAGTATTTTTTTTCCTAAATCCGGTAGTAGTAATACAACTTACATAAATGTGATTGTTTTGTTAAATGTACTCCTTTTTAAAGGGTCCTCCTTCCATGCTCCCCCTTCTCTGTATGTCCGCTGTGCACCCTGTACCATGGGACCTATGGAGCACCGTAGGAGTCTCCACTATGTACGTGCTCCCATTTTAGATGACAGTGGTATATTCAGAGTGCTGCAGACACAGGCAGCACAGGAGGAATACAGAGCTATGTCCTGTGATGTCCAGTGATGTCTGGTGATGTCTCTTTTTGCTGAGCCACCTGAGATGCTGAACAGCATCTTGTCTGAGCCATTGGACAATCCTGCCTTATGCCTTGTTTCTGCTGAACCTTGAAATCTTTGCTCCTCCCATGAACATGTCTCTGCACTTCCTGATTGCCTGTTTATTGTGCTCTCCAGCCAATATCTTGCTCTTGTCAATCCTGTTGATGTCCTTATCTTGACTTGTTCCTCAACTATGCTGCTGCTTGATCCCAACCTGCAACCACTCATTAGGACCCTTGGATTTCTTATTGCCTGCTATATCTGCTACTGGATCCCAGCTTACTTACCTCCTAGTGGGGCAATCCTGAGGACCACGATCTGGTACTAGCAAAACTCATCTCCACCATCAGAAGCTCTGGAACACCAGTTAGTTATTAAACCCTACACCTCAGATTACCCTGTGTCATCCTCAGGTTGAATTGCTTCTGTACTTATCCAGCTGATCAGTGGGTGCCTCTCTACTGCTGCTGTAGCTACTGGCCTCTGAGCCTGACTCCAGATTGCGACAACACCTCTCCTCTGAAGCAGTGATTAACTATGGCTCTGTGTCTCTCTTACATGCCTGTATGTGTGGCGTTCTGTATGGCTGCAAATACAGTTCTATTCTCAGAAGCAGGGTGCACATAGGGGAGTCTCCCACAGTAATCTATAGGTCACAGGTTGCAAACTTAGAATGGCAATGTAGGATTGGGGCTGGGAAACAGTTTAAAATGTAATTTAATTTTTTTAAATATTATTATTATCTGATTTAGGAAAAAATTACTTTAATATCAGTGTAAAGCTTGGACAGCTGCTAGGTTGTAAAAAATAATAATATTTAGTATACCTTTTGTTTGAGTTTTTCAATCCATAGCTTTAGAACATTTCATGCGTCTCATCATAGAGCTGATGGCACCAAGGCCACAGACAGTAATACCAAAGGGGTCCCCGGTGTGTAATTTATCCTTTTCCTTCTTATAGGTTAATTTAAACAATAACCCATATGACAACATATGGAATTTCCTCATCCGTATTTGATTACCCTTGATATGAACAAAGCACAGCGCAAGTATTGAAGCATGCTGAAAATGCATAAATTATCCTGGCACAATTTTTTTATTTTTAGCCTCAGATAAATTTCTGCATTCCAATAAAAAGGGAAGTTGTTTTTGTCAAAATTTGAATATTGTAAAATGACTAAGATTAATTGTATTCTTTCCATAGGAAGACAGAGAGTAGAAGTCAAAAAAACATCTTGCTTCCTCATATAAATTTAGACTAAGATTAAATTGGCCTAATTCTGCTGCAGTTTCACCTGTCAGTTGACTATACAAGATGTGCTGATTGTTTGAAGTGAATCACAAAAACGATCTCAAGTGAACAAAGATGAAGTTCTCAAATGCAGTTTTCAATGAAGCAACTGACCTCTTATACAAAGGTTCATGTCTTTTCCTACAGAAACAGATGGATAACAGCATAATACTGAAATCATGCTCTACATAATATGAAACCAGTGATTGCAGACCTGATTGCTTGCCATATGTTTAAGAAAGATTTGAGGCAAGCCTGAAACAACATGCAATTCCTTAAAAATATTGCACTGTTGTTCTTGTATATGCAAAGACTGTTATTGTTTTAAGATAAAAAAAAAACGAAAAATGTAAAAAAAAATAAGTTGTATGATAGACACAACCTTTTCCTTTTCCTTTCATTTATGATTTTTTATATATACACACATACACAAAATTGTTTATTATTTTTAAACAATCACTTTCATGAAAAATATTTGTTTTCTGTTTTTTTGTTGTTGTTTTTTTGTTGTTATAAAAGTGCATAGCAGACTTATGTAAAAATGCAGTGACCACAAGAACTAAATAACAATTTAAACAATTTTAGTAGGAAGTTCATTATGTCATAAAATACAATTAATTCCTCTGAAAAAAAATACTTAAATTATTTAAATATTCATTTCAGTTATCCAGTTATTTAAAAAGCAAATTCCTAGTAACCTACTTCTTCTGTACATATTTGGATACCTGAAGTTAATATTAACACAATCTATTATGTGAAGAGTCTCAACTCATTTAACAAATCACTTTAAGTAAAAATGATAACAAAGAGGGCAAAAATGTTATAGTAATATCATTGAATTAGATATCAATAGTTTTACCCTATGATAAGTAGCTTCAGTAGTGATGCACACATGATCTCAAAATGTCTAGTTGGGACCACTACCCATTTATCAAGGTGTTGATAATAGAATGACAAGTTAATTTCAAAGCTTTGCTCTAATATAGTGATGCTATACATAACTGGAAGTTTAAGTTACTAATACTCTGTTATAGAAGATTTGATACCCAAACTAACTTTGAAAATGCAGGGCTTCATCTGTAAACATTTCAGATAAATAGCTGTAAAAGGTTACCCTATGCAACACAACCAACAGTAATAGCAATATTTATATCATGGGTTTAAACCTAGTGGCTATATAATGTAAACGCTATGTATTCTTTGCGTCTTGATGAACGCTGAATTTCTTAAGCTCTTAAAGGCTCTTTGGTTCCAAGAACTAATTGAGAATATATTTACATGTAAATTTACTTGTAAATTTGTATAGAATATTGGTGCATTGGTTCATCATAAACCACATGGGCAAGGCAATCATCAATATTTCCTAAAATTAAAAACCAGGCAGATATGAAAGACACAAATAAGTGCAGGTTAGTAATAATACATTGGTATAGATGGCTCCAAACCTGTATATGTGCATTGTGTTGCATCATCATTCATATAAAATGGAATCCCAAAACACATTTACAGTCTCTGCAGTACTGTGCACTGGCATGCATTGCAATGTACTATGATGCTGAAAATTCTGCAGATTAAACATTTGTTGCATGTTGGTTTATTGACATCCAATTCAAAATGAATACAGCATGCTTCATAGCTAAAATATGCATGTGAATATGCTGTACTATTTTTATTGAAGCTATTCTAAGGTATTAGGCTGTTTTATTTCTCTATAAATGAGTAATCAAACTGGGAAAGGTAGAGTGTGGCTGGGAGTCAATCAGAACATAACGTGTAGGACATCTACTCTAATAAATGATGCAACATATTGAATATCAAATATGATGCTTACTCAAAATTAAGATAATTCTGAACAGCTCTAGAGAGCTGTTTGAAATCCTAAACTATATGGACGCTGTTGCACTCTAATTATTGTAGGCTATATGATTTATGATTAAAGAAAGAGCCATTAGATTTTTTTAGTGTGTTGTTCTGTGTTTTTGGTTACGCTCTTTATTATATTTCTTATATATTGTTCCACAGGATACCCTTACATAACTATTCAAGGCATGACAGGTCCTCTTTACAGAGAGATCTGGGGTCTATAAGTCCCCAGATCTCTCCTCTATGCTGGAAAGCCTGAGATCAAAAACAAAAAAAGATCTCAGGCTTTCCAGCAGCTTCCTGTGCCGGAAGTGACATTATAACGTTGCTTCGAGCCTCTGAGGGTCATAGAGATCACCAGTGACCCTTTAGTCAATGGCCAGCTCCATGGTAAACTGCTACCACTGGTGTATTAATTCTCCAGCGCCCATGCAGGGGCAAGCCGGGAGATGTTCAGGAGGGTGACAGGAGGTGGGGATGTCTGCTCTTGCCACCTGTAAAAGCAATCAAGCAGCTAAACAGCCACTATGATGGATTTTACTTAGAAGGGAATTGCCTGCTGAAAAAAAGATATCTGAATGATGCCTGAAGCTGCAGGCATCAATCATATATAGCCTCTCAAAGTCCAGGATGTCATATGACCTAGTACCGGGGGGCAAGTGGGTAAACAAATACATTACATGATTTGTTAATGATTAGAGAACTACATTCATTTATGTCCTAAAGTTCACCTTCAAGGAAGACGCAGAGACAGAGATGATAGGAACCAATCAACTTGTAGCAAACTCCAAACATAATTATAAAGAAGGCCTTAAAAATTCTGAAACATATGTCAGCTTTTCTTTCCTCTAAAAGCTGGTTGCTCTAGGTCTTGGCCTGTGTTGCCTTTCTACAAATCTATGCCTGAATGTACATTCCTTATCTATTCTTTACATAGCTCAATTGTAGATTTACTTACTATTTACAATTTCAATTGGATGCTTGAATATATTGTTCTTGCAAAAGACCAATGCCTTCCAAGTACTTAATGTGTAAGTAGCAGCAATACAATGCACAGTAATGTTTTCTGTTATATATGTAATATAATGTTCTCCTTCTTCTTGATACTTTCCCCACGAATGCTTAGAATTCCTCCTGACAAATGTCACTGCTGCACTATATTATCAATGGTTGGATGATATGCATTGCAGATACTGTTCTTTCTTTGTGCTTCCAAAGCGCAAACCTCTTTTTTGTTAGACTTTCAATGTATTCATGAATTTTCCCATTTGTTTATTTTATGCAAACCATAAGAGACATTTCCGTGGTGAAGATTGCTTCTTTATTTTACTTTGAAATATTTGTGTATTTATTTCATTAAATGAGATAATGCTTTTTCTTATTAACATAATTTCCAGTACATTAAACATATTTCTCCTCAGACAGAAGAGAGGAATCAAATTAAATGACAGTTAAATCACTTCCAGCAATTTCAACTGTTAAAAGAAATAACTGAGTCTCTTTAGTAGGGACATGATATGTTGTAAACGGAAATGAAATATTAAGGAAAGGTGGAGGAGCAAAGAAAATTATGACTGACTTACAGCCACAAATGCCCCGAGATATGGAAGATTCACAATGAAACGGGACCCGGTGGAGAATTATGAAGAACACATTATACATATCGTGATTAAAATTATTTTATAATGATGGCCATATTTCACTTATTTCACGTATTTCACTTATGAACATTTAACTGAAAACATAAGCCAATACAAAATCAGGTTATTGTGTTAAAATGAAGATCAGCTAAATTTATTTTTGCCAATAATAATCAGTTACCGATTAAAACATTTTATTTTTCCTCTTGTAAAGAGAACAGTTAATATAAATAATCCCATTCCAGACATTTTAACAAACATCGTTTCCAATAGCTAATGCATTATTAATGCTTTTTTATGTTTATCTGGTTGCTACTAGTGACTATCCCAATTAAAATGGGTTTGAGTTGCAGGACATTTGCCAAACTACCCCTCAAATGTTAATCTAAACTCTAGTGAAGAAAATGGGAGTTACGTATTTAAAATTTATTCTGGCCATTTTCAAGACTAATAGGCAACGGATTGGCAACGGGCATGGGGGATAGGCACTGCCCATCGAGACTGTGTCATGTACTAATGCAAATTTTTACATTTCATTCAGTGGAGAACAGATTTGAAATAATGCTTTAAGTGAAACTTTATACCTAAAACCTAAAATGGTGTACCTGCAGGATGTATATCATTGGTATCAGAACTGAGATTTTATGAAAGAAAACAAAAAGTTCTTTGCTCACGGCTTTCCTTTTTTTCATCATAGCTTCCATGGTTCAGATCATCTGTTAGTGCAAGTGTAGGCAATCATTAAAGCAAACCTGTGCTTTGTCCTTGCAGGACAATGTAACCGATTTTCTTTAATGTCTGGCCCCCCAACAGCACATGTTCACTTTTTCTTTGCTCCTCCACTGCTCCATTCAGCCACCAGGAACAATGGAACTTACATTCAGGTATGGAGGTGCATAGGACTCACATGTAACAGTCAGCCCTGTGTAAGCTTTAACAGGTGAGAGGGTGTATGAGAGGAAAAGGGAGACTGATCAGAGCAGTCCTCGTTGCTTTTCGAGGACAGATAATAGTTTGTTAATAGGGAGGGATGAGCTTCGGGTTTGGGCCAGTTGAATGCGCTCCAAACTTTGTCAGTTCACCCTCAGTGAACAGGCTAACTAAATGCAGTGTTCTTCTGAACCTCTGACTGCAGCAGCATGTGAAACAATGGGGTTGATTAATTAAAACAGGAGAGTGCAGAATCTGGTGCAGCTCTGCCCAGAAACAATCTACGTCCAGGTTTTTGGCAAAGCCTAATTGAACAAACTGAAGTTAGGACCTGATTGGCGTCTATTCAGAACTGCAACATATTTTGCACTCTCAAGTTTGAGTAACTCAAGCCCAGTGAGACATTAAATCATGGGATTAAATTAACATCCTGTTCAATTTTAGTTTTTTATTTATTTATATTTCTACTTCATATTTACTTCACTCAATTGCTGAAAATGGGAAAGGAATATGTATAAGGGAACAATCTACGAAATGTATCTATAGGATGGCATGATTCTCTATATCCATCTCTAAACATATAGGGGGTTATTTATAAAAGGCAAATCCACTTTGCACTACAAGTGCAAAATGTACTTGAAATTGCACTGAAAGTGCACTTGAAAGTGCAGTCGCTGTAAATCTGAGGGGTAGATCTGAAATGAGGGGAAGCTCTGCTAATTTTATTATCTAATCATTTGCAAGCTAAAATGCTGTTTTTTATTTTCCTTGCATGTCCCCCTCGGATCTAGTAGTTTGCACTTGCAGTGCAAAGTGGATTTGCCTTTTGTGAATAACCCCCATAGTGTAGCTGATTTACTAAAGGAATAGAACATGCTTACTCTGCAAAGGAATTTTCACTTATGCAAGCGAATATGGAGGAAATTCACATTGCAAGCCAAACCCAATCACAAGCCAGGAAAATTAAATGAAAAACAGGATTTTTGCTCACACATGATTGTGATGGCAGAACAGTTTTAAGCTCAGTTTTACATCTGAGCATGTGGCTGTAGTTGAGGTTATTGAATCACAAGTTTCAGCTTCAGTAATCACAATGTGACTTTCATTGTTTCCATGTCTTCTTGAAGAGGTCAAGTGTTGTGTATATGTTGATGATGATTTTTTTTTTGGGGGGGGGGGATCATATTGTGGTTCTTGTATAGTGATAGTGATGTCTCCCTAGATTGATATGGTAATAAAGTAAATAATAAAGTATTTAATCAATATTTTACTACTTGCTTTGTGCACTGGTCCAAATCATTTGGTGAAGGGGGATTATGGCGTGGGGTAGTTTTTTCTGGGGTTGGGCTTGGCCCCTTAGTTTGTTAATTAGTTAGTGAAGGGAACTCTAAAGGTGTCAGCATACCAAGACATTTTGGACAATTTAATGCTCCCAATTTTGTGGGAACAGTTTGTGGATGAACTCTACCTGTTCCAACATGACTGTGCTACAGTGCACAAAGCAAGGCCCACAAAGACATAGATGAGTGAGTTTGGGGTGGAGGAACTTGACTGGCCTGCACAGAGACCTAGCCCTAACCTGATAAAACACCTTTGGGATGACTTAGAGTGGAGACTGCGAGCCAGGCTTTCTCGTTCACATCAGTGCCTGAACGCACAAATGCACTTCTGGAAGAAGCTTTTGAAATATTGTGCATGTATTCATTTACAAGGGTACTATGTATGTACTTATTCACATGGGGGAAGGTGTGGTATATGAGTGTCCCCTTATTGTTAAAGGGGGCTTCTAGATTCTGAAGTATTGTGTACTCCTTACTCATCCACATGGTGGGAAGGCAGTATCTGAGTTCCCTCTTATTGTTAAAGGGGGCTTACATATATTTCTGGTAAGCCCCCTGCCCTTTAGGTTCCCACAACCACTGAGCCAGGGTTGTGGGAAGATGCCTTTGTCCTAGCAAGGTACCCCCAGAAAACTGACCAGTTTTCCGCTGAGATGGATTTGATCAAATGCCTAGTGTGGTCAGTTTGAAATAGGAAGCCATTCAGGACACATTTGGCTCCAATTGAATTCAATAGATTAGTCACCCAAACTTTATTAATGTTTGCACAATCTACCCCAAACTAAACACATGTTCAGCTTGTGTTGATATAGGGGTAGTAGAGAAAGGCAAAAGATAATATTTCTTAACTTATTGGGGTTGTTCTTAAGTTCTCAGAGAGAAATGGGAACACTATATGTAGAATAAAAAAAATGTTCTTTTGTAACCCCTCACGAATTCTTTGTTAACTCTAACCAACATTTTTGTCTTCTAAATGGACAAGTTGTAGAATTTTAGGATACCATTTTCACTTTTTAACTACAGTCAGTGTCGGGACAAGGCCATCTAGAGCCCAGGGCGAAAATGACAAATGGCGCCCCCCCCAAGATGTATGAGAATTATTTGTCAGCAAAATCCCCCCCAGAAAAAATAAAAATCAATCACTACTCTGCATGTAAATTCCCCCTCCCCCAATACAAATCTGCCTCATACACAAATTCTCCTAGCACAAATCTGTGGCCCCTACCCCCACCAACCCCCCAGCTCAAATCCTCTCATTCCCCATATTCCCCCACCACAAATACACTCCCCCACCCCACCAAAAATTCCCCCCTCCTAGTGCAAATCCTCTACCCCTCAATTTTCCTCTCTGAAAACAAATCCTCTCCCCCCAGCCTCCATGTTACCATAGTGCCTAGGGCAGCCACCCCTCCTGCCCACCCCTTGTCCCTTGTAGCCTGGCTACAGTAATGTTAGTGAGTAAAAAATGACTGGTCTAACTAAAAAAGCATATATTTATCATTTTGTTACTTCCTATGGTTTGCTTAAAAACAAAAAAATTATATATGTATTATTTCCCAGTCAAATGTATTTATTATTTTTTAAATATAACAAATAATATACATACAAGGATGGTGGTACCATATTCAAATAGCAATAAAGCTAAAGCAATAAAGCTAAATATATTGATTATGAACAGGATGAGTACATAACAATGTAAAAATTTAACGAGTAGAGCAACGAATAAACCAATAAAGTATTACATTGAAAGCATTACAAAATTCCATCAGAAGGAAAAAGTAAGCTATTGACTATTGGTTTATTTTACAAGAGCAGTAATAAGGAAATCAATCCAATAGATATATATTAACCACTTGCCAACCAGCTGCCGCAGTTTTACTGCAGCAGAATGCACGGCTGGGCGAAACAACGTTATGCTAGGTTGCTTTGCCTTGTGGCCACTAGGCATGCGCGCATGCCTTCTGCTCTTCCCTGGAGCTGTTGCGAGTGGCCAGCGGTCACGATCACCACTGGGCTCCTGCGATCGCTGCTGACACACCGAGAACTGGGATCTATGTGTGTAAACACACAGTTTCCGGTTCTCTGAGGGGAGAAGAGACAGATCGTCTGTTCATACCCAAAGATCTGTCATCTTCCCTACACAGTCCCCTCCCCCTTCAGTTAGAACACACACTGGGGAACACAACTAACCCCTTGATTGCACCCTAGTTTTAACCCCTCCCTGGCCAGTGACATTTTACAGTAATCAGTGCATTTTTATAGCACTGATTGCTGTATAAATGCCAATGGATCTACAAATATGTAAAAAATGTCCGATGTCTCCGCCATAATGTCGCAGATCGCCGCCATTACTAGTAAAAAAATAAAAATAAAATTGCCATACAACTATCCCCTATTTTGTAGACGCTATAACTTTTGCGCAAACCAATCAATATACGCTTATTGTGACTTTTAGTTTTTATGTTAGGAGGATATTTATTATAGTGCAAAGTAAAAAATATTGTGTTTTTTTCAAAATTGTGGCTATTTTTTTGTTTATAGCACAAAAAATAAAAACCGCAGAGGTGATCAAATACCATCAAAAGAAAGCTCTATTTGTGGGAAAAAAGTACGCCAATTTTGTTTGGGTGCAACGTTACACGATCGTGCAATTGTCAGTTAAAGAGACGCAGTGCCAAATCACAAAAAGTGCTCTGGTCAGGAAGGGGGGAAATCTTCCAGGGCTGAAGCGGTTAAAAACAGAGATAATGTGTTTATAAGTACCTCACAATATTAAAAGAAAGGTAGAAAACCAAACATAGGAATAGATAGAGAGGAGAGGGTAGAAAAAAGGGGGGAAGGGAATGGGGGGGGGGGGTTACAAGTTGTGATGCGATCCCAAATGAATAGAAAGTATAGTCAAGGCAAATAGAGTAAAATTACCAAGGCAATAATAGTGTCAGCAAAGTCTGGCGGTAAACAATGCTTAACCTAAGGAAGCCAGAGTTTCTCAAATTGACCAATTCGATCTCTTTCTATTGGGTCCATTTTAGCATAAGCTTTATTAGTTCTGTGTATGGTTTCAGCTAGAATTAAATATTGCCTTTTCCATACCTTAGCATTGTTTTTTTTTGAGGCTGTTACGGGCTGTAAAAGAAGGACAATTGATTCTGTGTGATTCCATCAGCTTTAAGGTTTATTAGGGCTGTAGCAGGATTGGGCTGTATAGGTGTATCAAAGATTTTGGAGGCTAAGTCGAAAACTGCCTTATAGAATTTTCGGGCAAATGGACAATTCCACCAAATATGAAGTTGAGTGCCAGACTCTGAACAGCCATGAAAACACGCTCCAGGGTATTCAGGAGCATATTTCGATATTCTAGTGGGGACCAAATACCAATGGGTTAGCACCTTAAAGCTAGTTTCCACACTAACAACATTAGAAGAAGCAGACTTAGTGGCGGACCATATGCTAGACAATTCAGTAGCATTAAATGAGTGATTAAGGTCTAGTTCCCATTTGAAGACATATAAGGGGGGGGGGGGGCAGCGTTAGTACTAGCTACAATTTGCTTATAGAGAAACAAAACTAGTCCTTTAGCATGAGGGTCAGAAATACATGTTTGTTCAAAACGTGGCATCTGGGATAGTTGGGAGTTGGAATTAAGATAAGGTTAAAAATATATTTGATTTGCAAATATCAGAACAGTTCCGATTGAGGAAGTGCAAATCTATCACACAAAGTAGGAAAAGAATGTATGGAGGAGGCAGATACTAAATTATATAAACAGGATAAATTAGCTGTATTCAATGCATTGAAAGAATTAGGAGTGATCCAGGCAGGGTAAAAAGCAGGATTTTTAACAAAAGAAAGGATCAGTAAATAAGAAGATTGAAGGCCAAGAGAAGTTTTGAATCTGTCCCAGATGGATAAAGAATGTTTTGTGATAGGATTGTGAATAAATGTATTATCAGTTGGTCTTAACCATAACATGTTAGATACTGAAATAGGGTCAGAGTCAATAGATTCAATTATTACCCATAAAGGAATTTCTTTGATTGCATGTTATTTTGGTAAATGTGCAAGGTCTGCGGCATGATAGTAAGCAGAAATATTTGGGAGACCTAAACCTCCGCAGCATTGTGGGAGACAGAGAGTGGATTTAGAGGTTTGAAGTTTAATTTTACCCTAGATAAAGGAGATAATTCTGCACTGTA
This sequence comes from Lithobates pipiens, assembly GCF_037356315.1. Lineage (NCBI taxonomy): Eukaryota > Metazoa > Chordata > Amphibia > Anura > Ranidae > Lithobates > Lithobates pipiens. Next base: position 120,002,695 of record NW_027507758.1, read on the forward strand.
TAAGCTGTAAAAAAGTGAGATGGCACTCTAAAAAGATATAAAATCTTAGGGAATATAACCATCTTAATTACATAAATTTTGCCTGTCCAGGATAGAGGGATAGAGGACCATTGTGATAATAATGCAGTAACCGGTTTAGTAATGGTGGGACGTTAGCTGAGTATAAGTCAGTGATCATACCTAGGTATTCCTAGGTATGGAAGTCTATGAGGTGTCCAAGAGAAGAGAAATTAATCTTTAGCAAGCTGAAGGTCTGAAGGAAGCAAGAAAATGTTGAGTGCAGTAGATTTTTGATAGTTAACTGTTAAGCCCAAAATGTGTGCTAAACGATTTAGGACAGAGAGGAGATTAGGTGCTGTGATATGAGGAGATGACATGAAGAGTAAGTTGTCATCTGCAAAAAGATATACTTTATGATGACATCCAGCTAATTCAATACATTTTATGTTTGGATCAGATCTATTTAAATGGGCCCAGGGTTCAACGAGGAGTGCAAATAGGAGGTGGGGGGGGAGAGGACATCCTTGATGGGTGCCTCTTTCAATAGATAAAGTATCTGATTTAAAGTGGTTGTAAACCCTTACAACCAACTTTGACCTACAGGTAAGCCTAGATTAACGCTTACCTGTAGGTCCAAGAAATATCTCCTAAACCTACACGGTTTAGGAGATATTTGCCGAAAGGCAGGCACCTCTGTCTACGGCGCATGCGCCATAGACAGCGGCGCGCAGGCGCACTGAGTGTGCTGCTGTCAACGGCGATATGCCGCAAATGGCGTCTCCTGTGCGCATGCGCGGGAGTGAAGTCATCGCGGCTTCGCCGAATGACAGCGGTGGAGCAGCGAGACCCACCGAGAAGATGGATGCGCCAGACTACAGGGGACAGCGGTGACTTCGCTGGCTCCTGTGTCAGGTAAGTTGCACATAATGGACTACTATGCGATGCATAGTAGTCCATTATGCTTTACCTTTGCAGGGAATGAAAGAGGAAGTAAACTCATCAGGGTTTACTTCCTCTTTAAAACCAGCATTTTTGATAAATGTATTTGGCTTGTTTTATAGGGATGAAATCCACTTCAAAAAATCCGGTCCACACCCCCATTTTTGCAGAATCTATTGTAATTATGGCCATAAGACAGTGTCAAATGCTTTTCTTATATCGAGCGATAAAAAACATGCAGTTAGACATCTGGATTTGGCGGCATGGTCGAGTAAAGAAGCTCTACGAATATTATCACTTGCTTGGCTTGAGGGGATAAACCCAATGTGATCTCGATGAACAAGTTAGCCTGTTAATTTATTCAAGCGTGTCACAATATTTTAGCTAAAAGTTTAATGTCAATATTAAGACACAAAATAGGATAGTAATTTGTCCCAGAGGTTGAATCAAATTTAGATTTGGGAAGCATGGCCATTAATGATTCTGGATGAAAAGAGTGCCCCCTCAACAACGTATCAAAGGCCAGGATAAGAGATAATATTTTAGAAAATTTCTTGTAGTAGGAAAATCCATATGGACCAGCACATTTATTAGGTTTTAAAGCCTTAATAGCCATGATGACTTCTGTTGAAGAGAAACTCAAGTCGTTCACGGTGGGTGTGTGAGAGTGTTGGAAGGGTAATTTGTGAAAAAAGGGAATCAGCAGCAGCATGGTCAAAATTGGTTGGGCGGATATAATTTAGCAAGATTTGAGCGAAATGTTTGTAAAATTCACAGGGTTACTTGTGTATGAATCACCGTTTAGTTTGAGTCACACAGATGTCGTAGGTTTTTGCAGTGAGTGTAAGGTTTGTTCCAATAGGGTATATGGTTTGTTTGCTTTGAGGTAATAAAGGTGTTATTTACGTATATGTTTATATTTGCGCTCGTCAAGCAGATATTACTAAGATTTGTAATATAATAAAAAGAGCTAATAGCTCAACAAAACAGCATACTTGAGGAGCGACAAGCAGTCCACCAAAGAGCTACCGTCAGAAGCCCACATAATAATGGGGATCCGAGGGTAGCAAACTCGAGGTGTAAAAACAACACCAAAGGGAACACTGCCAACAATAAAAAGTAATACATAAATAAAAATGATTGTCCCAAAAAATTCCATACCCATCAATGTTTCATAAGAAAGCTAATGAAAAGCGATGGAAGGGATGAGGTAAGGTGTATGCAAGTAACAAAAAACATAAAAAAAATGAATCATAGCTTGTGGCTATGTAAAAAAATAGCAAACAACTCGCCGCTTTCAGTAAAGGAAGAGGACAGCAGAAAAGTAAGGGGTTAAACGACAGAAAAAAGTTTGCATCGAGTGAGTTCTAAACTGGTAAGACAAAAAAAAAGTTTACCAAACATCTGGTTAGTTAGAAGTTAAAAATATATAAATTCCTGACATCGAGTCAAACGAAAAAAAAAAGTGAGTCCTTAGGAGTTGGCATAGGAGAAGAAAAAGGGCCATATTTTAATTGCCCCTGGTGACTTTTATTTCCTTCAGCTCCAGCTGATTTTTGCAGGGAACGGGGGAACCATTCGACTTTGTGCGTTGCTTTGGTTGAGAGGGCATTCTAGAAGCTGGATGTTTTGTAAAGAAGATTGGAGTTTTTCAACAGAATGGCAAACTTATTTAGATCCTTGGTAAGTGAAGTAAATTGAAAATGGAAAGCCCCATTTATAGATGATTTGATGTTGCTGTAAAAACTTGAAAAAGTGGCTTCAAAGCCTGATGCTTAAAGATGGTGAGCTGAGATAGATCAGCAAAAAGTTGATAGGTATGTCCCTGGAAAATCAGTGAATCGTTTGCTCTAGCTGCAGCTAGAGGTTATTTCTTGGTATGGAAATAGTGAAATTTGGCGATAATATTGCGCAGTGTTCCATCAGCTTCGCAAGGTGTGAGGGGTCTATGAACCCTGTCCATATCCATTTGTTTTGACTAGTATGGAAGGCTATAGTTCTTGTTGAAATAGGGATAGCATAGTGGCTTTCAAATCAGTTACAGAATCAGGTATTCCACATATACAGATATTGTAACGCCGGGCCCTATTTTCGTAATCTTCTAAATGAGATTGAAGGACTAAGTTTTCCACTTTGAGGTTTTCAAATCCAACTGCATAAGTCTGGGTGTTATTGGCCCAATTCTCTGATTTCCCTAGTCAGACTGTTTGTAATATGATCTGATGCCTATTTAAGGGCTTTGTGAAGCATAATTTTCAAATTGCCTCTGAACAGAAGAATGAACAGGGTCTGTAAAGGATGTCATTTGTGAAATTTCTATTGATGAATCTGAGTCATATTGCCCCTGTGTTGCCACAGATACCTTAGAGCGCTGAGTGTGAGATACCAGTGGTAGGGGATGAAGCTAGTGCCATTCTGACTGATGCCCGAGGCAGCGTTTTGTTGTTTTTTGGCTTCATTTTTAGATAAGAACTCCCAAGAACCATTACATTAAGTGACGGGTGTTAATAGCAGACCGAGCAACAATGCTTACCAGGTGAAGCTGAGCCGGGACATGGTATAATACGGCAGAAACATCTCTTCAGGAGCGAAGCTCTAAACTGGCATGTCTGCTCTATCAAGCTCCACCCATGAGTATATTATATATTAATATTAATAATATTTCAGTATTATTAATAAAAAGAAGGTTATTGCTGAATTAATAATCCAGTGGTAATGTAAAACACTTTTCACATCCAAAAAGAGTATACAGGTGTTAAAACAGACTGGCCACTTTTGCAGGTATAGTTATGTAAAACATTAAAAATAAATGCCTTTGCTGTTCAAAATCCAGTAATACACTATCTCACCCTGCTCTGCACATGCTAAGTTGCTCTCCATTTTTGGCATTGTGCTGAAAATCAGAGCCACTAGAGGCTAATCTGCTGACAGCCTAAAAAGTTACTGCTGCTTCGAGGCACTGGGCTTTGGCAAAATTTGCAGCACACACTAATTTTCGTAGCATAAATATTATGTGAAATGTATGTTCCTTGCAAAAGAGCATTTTTTTAAATTAAGTTGTTATGGGTAAAGTTCCTCTTTAAGGAGAGCTGACAATTCTGAGTAGGGAGAGATACTTTTTATTTTTTTTATACATTCTGGTATTGGTACATGCCCGCTATGGTAATATCCAGGTTCCTGTTCCTTTTGTTTGACAATAGCTTGCTTTTTAGTCCTAAAAATGGCCCAAATTGAATAACAAGATTCACCCCCTATAAACGCCGATGGGGTTCGAAGCAAAATTTGCGAACTTCAAGCAAAACTGTTTGCAAACTGAATTTGGGGAGATTAGCTCATCCCTAGTGCTAAAGTCTCTTTAAAGGATGCAGGCAAAGTATAATAGAATGATGTTTATTTGTTTGATTCAATCTTAAGGCAGATATAAGACACATATAATATATGGAAATACATGGTTATTTATTGAAGTTATTTACATAACATGAGATATAAACATTATATATTTCATAATTCCCTTGAGAAGTGTATCTGTCCATAAATATATATGTATTTTATGAGCAGTAGTCAATTAGAAAAATAATCCAGTGTAATTCAGAGGAACCCAAAAATGTCACATTGGCTAAATCCCTACAGAGCCATCATTCAGCCATGAGATTACCAAGGCATGTCATTTGAGGCTTTGTAATCTGTGTTTAGGTAGATTTATTTGTATTGGCTTAGCAATTTATATTACAGGATTTAACTATACAAGATGCAATAAAATCAACTAAGACCCCAGATTAGCACCATGCAGAATTATAGCTTAATAAAGGCAAATAATATTTCATACTGTCTGAAATATTTTTATATACAATTTTTTGGATAATGTTGGTTTTGGCAAGATAAATCACCCAGCGGTTTCTCATGTCTCTCAGGTAGTATGGTGGTGAGATCAATGCTCTGTGCATCGCTGCAATTAGTGAATTCTTTGTTTGACTTTTAGTAACAAATTATAATTCATTTAGCTGAAGTTAGCCTGGCAAAGATTATTTTTGATTGGTTGTTATGGATTTCTGCTCTTAAAGTATAACTACTCTTAGGCGCCCATGACCACTTTTATATTGCTACCTGGGTTAAATTCTATAACTGAGGACTAAATCTTATGGACTGATAAGTATACTTGTTATAAATTGTTACCTTTTTTATAATATGGCATAGTTCCTAGATCCTCCTGTTGTTTCGACAAATTACACTTGGAATTATTCAGCCATGGACTAGCATGTGATGATACTGTACTGTATATGTGGAATACACAGCTGAAACATAATTGCGCACCTGAGATCCCTGGAGGGTCACACCACCATTTCTGACTATCTTGTATATGTGCACAGCCTGTGAACACTCCGTTGGTGGTGGAGAATCCATCAAACTATGTTTTCACACCATGTGACTATCTACAGTGCCTTGAGAAAGTATTCATTCCCCTTGAAATTTTCCACATTTTGTCATGTTACAACCAAAAATGTAAATGTATTTTATTGGGATTTTATGTGATAGACCAACACAAAGTGGCACATGTAACAAAACATCCCACACTCCGCTTACGTGCTTTCGTCATATACCGCTTCCTTACAGTCTGAATATAGATATCAGATATTCCAACCGCTAACAACCAGAAAACAAGACAATACTCATTTGGTTGCTGAATATGGACTGTTTTATTTGAGATGACGCACAAATATATACAGCAGGCTGAAAATACAAACTGTAACCAGAAACCTAATTAACATGAGCTAGTTTACTAATCATTTACCCAGACTTGGTGACTCAGAGATATGACCTTTCAGAGTAGACTTGCCGTCTTCTAGCTCACTGACTATACAATACACATTATCATAAATATCAACACTGATCTCCTTCACATAACAGTAGGGTTAATTAGCACAAACAACAATGGGTGAAAGACTCTTAGAAGCCATACTAGACTTATTTACATTATAGCAGACAACAGACAGACAGGTTGGAGTTGATGACATCAGCATCTTTTAACAATATGGGCCCCAACAGTATGAATCAGTCACTATTTCTAATATGGCATATACAGGGTTCCCAGAGTCTGTGTGCCTTGGGGGAACATGGACCTGAATCCAAAGTAACACCACCTCAAAGGTCCCCAGGCATGCAGCTCACAAAGAGCACCATTACCCCCAAATCCAGGGCCCATAATCAGTAAGAAAGAGGCCAGCATTCAGTCCCCTCCAGGGTTGATGAGAAGGATGGAACCAAATACAGGGTAATCTTAGAAGATATTTATATATATATATATATATATATATATATATATATATATATATATATATAAATAGTACGCTATTCCTAACTTTAATATTTTGACCTAATTTAATTAAGTGTAATCAATAAAATGACTAGTGCAGTGATGGCGAACCTTGGCACCCCAGATGTTTTGGAACTACATTTCCCATGATGCTCATCTACACTGCAGAGTTCAGGAGCATCATGGGAAATGTAGTTCTAAAACATCTGAGGTGCCAAGGTTTGCCGTCACTGGACTAGGGCATACATGAGATACAGTGCTAGGTGAAATAAACCTGAAATAAATAAATGTATCAACCACAAAGGTTGCTACAAATGTGAAACAATGTCTGAATAAGTGCTGGTGTGATATCATTCAACATACACAAAAACATTGGCCCTCATATAATAGCAACAAATTATAGTATCAGCCACAAAGATTACTACAAAATTAAACAATGGAGGTTATTTACTAAAGGCAAATCCACTTTGCACTACAAGTGCACTGCAAGGGCAATTGGAAGTGCAGTCTCTGTAGATCTGAGGGGTACATGAAAGGAAAATAAAAAACAGCATTTTTGCTTGTACATGATTAGATGATACAATAAGCAGAGCCTCCCCTCATTTCAGATCTTCCCCTCATATCTACAGCGACTGCACTTCCAAGTGCACTTGCAGTGCAAAGTGGCTTTGCCTTTAGTAAATCAACCACAATGTCTGAATACGTACCTATGTACTGTCATTCAACATACACAAAAAATGAATTGTTAGTGCTCATATGATTTCAGAAAATTAAATTAAAACAAAATCTGGGGAAAAAGTCCCATATACTGCTCTCATATGCAGAGATCAATGATAAAATGTTGAAAGAAGTCTAATATATATCACAATGTCCCATATAGAAAGATCGATCTCTTACCGGATAGGATGGATCCCTATTACAGAGATCAAACTTGCTTTGTGGATATGACCACTAACATGTAAATGATTCTCCCCATTAGCCAAGATCCAAATGATTCAGAACTCAGGTGTTGTAAGAACCAAAGAGTAGGATTATACCCATGAGCATGCAGCTCATTTGTATCATGGTAATTAGCAGCTTGGGTTTCTTGGATGTATGAATGAAACACTACATCTGTTGAATGAATGAATGAATGAAACACTACATCTGTTTTGAAATGGGACTCCAATGTTGGAAAATCATATAGATAGGAAATAAAAAAGCCTCATAGTATAAAACATCACACATTTTTTTTAAAGCTGATAAAATTTACACTCACAACAAGGCTGGAAACTTCAAGCATTAAACATATATCTGGCGGTGATAACACTCGTCAAGCCAGTTAGGTGGCATTGCAAGGGTTCTCCGATCCAACGCGTTTCCACACAAATGTCATCTACTGCAAATGACATCCTCCATTTCCAGTAGATGACATTTGTGTGGAATATCTGATATCTATATTCAAACTGGAAGGAAGCGGTATATGACGAAAGCACTCAACCGAAGTGTGGGACATTTCGTTACATGTGCCACGTTGTGTTGGTCTATCACATAAAATCCCAATAAATACATTTATGTTTTTGGTTTTAACATAACAAAATGTGGAACATTTCAAGGGGTATGAATACTTTTTCAAGGCACTGTATGTGGGACAGGTGGCTGAAATACATCTATGCATCTGGGATCTATTGTGTAGCCGGGATCCTTGGACGGTCACACCATTACTGTTACCTATTGGGGTGCATGGTCAATGATTGCTTCTGTGGTGGCAAATCCATTTCATTGTGTTTTGACACCTTGATGTAAGCTGTGTAACAAACAGACCTTGAGCAGATGTTTGCAATTTTCATTATACAGTGTGCATATCCATTTTATTAATAGAGTGCCTCAATTACATGGAGTGGAGTGCTAAGTTTTTGGAATTTTTTTTATCACAGATAACTCATGAATACATTTGGAGAGAGGACAAAGTACTTCTCCACGATTAGAGGATTTACCTCTGCCTTGCTTGTTAGTTTTGCATTCTCAATTTTGTCCAGGTGGTGGAGCCATATCTACTAAAGGACATTTTTGCATGGATTATAAAGCACTGCAATAGAATTACACAGTTAGAATGAGCTCATAATTGTTCCTGGATATTCCAGGAAATATATTTAGGCTTTGTGCCTAAAAATGGAAAACAATAAGAGTGTATGAGTCATACCAAGCTGCAGTGGTCTTATTATTTATATTGAATTTGGCCAAATATTTAAATTACTATTTTTCAGTGTATGTCTGTAATAAATTCATTGTGATTATTGGTATATATCATGTATATACATAATCAGTTTTTTTTAAATATTAAAGGGTTTGTGACTACACCTATATTGCCACCCCTTTCAATACCAGCATTATACTCCCCTGCCCCTGATTCAGTGAGATATCTCTGATAAGGTTGCAAACTTGTCAAAATCCCATCGACTTTGCTCACCTGTGCCTTCTTCGTTCCCATTTATTCCTATGGAGAACTCTCAAGTACAACATGTACAACATCTAACTCTCTATAAAAACAAATTAGAGTGTAGACCACATGTTCAGGCCATACTGTAAAATTACGGCAAATTTTTCTGTGGCCTCATCAGTGATGTTAGGCTGGCCATAGACAATTGGAATATTGACTGGTTCAACAGGAACCGACCGAGATTCAAACCATGTGTGGACAGCTTGTAACAACCAGCCTGCCGGATTTTTCATGAGATTATCTCCCTCCAGGAGAACACAGCAGCTTGGGAGGAGGAAGTGACTGTCTGTAATAATGGGGAACTCTAGTGAATTTTCTCCGTCTACGGCTGGCCTTACACTGAATCTGGGACATGAGAGTTTGAGATGCATGGGAAAAAAGAAAGGTGCTGGAGGTGGAAAGGGCCAGGATATAATGTAAAACAATGTAAGGGGCTATACTGTAGTATCACAATGTGGATCCATATCAGCAGCCAGAGACAAAGGGGCATGCCCAGAAACATATTATCCTGTCTCCCACGTGTCCTGCTAGCCTATGGTGTGCAGCTGTTGTCTGAGTTTGACGTTACTCCCAGGGACACGATATCCTCAGATCCCTGTGCTGTAGCCGGCAGTCTCTTGTCACAGACCTGTAGCTCCATCACAGCCTTCTGCCACAGACTCCCATAGCCCTCACGGCCCTTCCATCGCTAGTTTGGGCCTTTTAACTAGCAGCTGTGTCTACAGCACCGTGTAAAACTTTTAATTGCCCTTTTCATTAAAGCATGATTTTAACTGAATTTCCATGTCTCCTGTGGATCCTGGACTCTGCTTAGTGCATTTGCCCCACACAGTCCATTTCACAGACTGTTTTCATAGATTTTCCCTGGAGCGCCTTGACTGTGTATTTTTGTATATAGGGTCAGGATATAAGTGTTACTTCGCCAGTTTGCCGCTAGGGACCCAGACATTCTCTTGTTGGCTCAATGCAGAATGTACAATAGTTTAACTTCATACTTAAGTGTGAACACTTCTAGTAGTGTCGTTGTTGCCCCCACAGCCACTTTATAAATTAGTAAACTCATATTGTCTCAGAGCACTCAAACAAAGCCACTAATCCCTTTCTCCAAGAGTGCTAATAAACAGAATCTCTACCTTCTATGATAAAAAAAAAACCCACACCAACAGAGTTGCATCTTTGTGTTGTGTTTATGCCTGTTGTACCATGGGGGTAAGAAACTTCTTATCTACCCCTTCCCTGTTTGCCAACCCCCCACCCTTCCCCTCCCTCACTTTTCCCCCTTCTTTTATACTCTTTTTTTTTCCTTTTCTCTCCTTTGTATTTCTTTTCTTATTTCTGTTCTAAATTTATACCCAATAATTGCCAAGAGCATTTAAGTAATGATATCAGCTTGTATCAACCCTATCAACCTGTACTAGATCTAATTTTGAACCCCTCCTTTTTCTTAGTATTGCATATTGCAAAAATCTTTAGGTATTGTTTTACAGCTCATTGGAGTACAAAAATTGCAACTGTAACGAACATGAAAATGGCATTGACTGATGATGTATTTACTATGTATAACTGTCTCTAGATGTGCCTTGTTGGGATTCCCCCTTTTCTTTCATTTGTACTAAAAAAAATGTAATAAAAAATATGAAACAAAAAAACAAATGAATTACCAAAAATAGTTTCCATTAGCATTCTATCCTTTTCTGTAATGCAGGGAAAGCCAGACAGGATAGCAAAAGAGGGAACAAACAAAGATTAGAAATGGGTGAATGGCAGGATCAAGAGAGGACAGAATGAACACAAGTGAGAGCAACCAGTGGAAACAATGGAGGACAGGAAGATCCAACGCTAGAAACAGAAGCACATAGCTAAAGGACACAATGAGCAGGCCATACAGCAAGTATGAGCAAGACTATACAGCAAGAACTACTCATGACTTGAAGAGGGTCAGAGGAGCAGAGATAGTAGGATATTACTATGGCGAAACCAATGGATCCCTGTCATAAATTATGTATGGGAAATAAGCAAGTTTTTATTGAAGCAACTAAGCTACCTAGTTCCAATTACAGAGGGAGATGTTCTGTTTAATACCCGTGATGGAGAATACGAATAGCTTTGATTGAACCTTGTAAGATTATCTTACTATTCCTCCATTCTACTTGCTACCTTTCATTGCCCACAACATAGAGAAAATAAAGCTAGGCTGTCAGTAGTAACCTGCACATCAATAACACTTCTGCTCTTCCTGTGACAGTCACTGGTCACTGATTTTTGCTTAGCAGTAGGCATATGTCACCGGCCAGGGGGAGTGCTTAGAAATGGAGATGAGGGCTTAGCTTCTGACTTTTGACACAGTCAACATCTCCATATGAACATCAGTGGCATCTGCTTGGGATGCATGTTTTGGGAATAAAACGAGTGTCTGAAAAAAAGCTCATAGAACAGATTATGAATGTATCACAATGCTTACATGCTTGGATAATGGAAAGATATAATTTATGGACAGGGGTAAAGGGGAATGGTAAAACAATTTCCTGTAACATGATGTAAAACATATTCACATTATAAAAATATGTATTATGCACAAATTAATAAATCAATGGTTTCTGAGTAAATGAATTTAGAACAACGATGTTATATTTTGTGCAGAGGGATTTTTTTAAAAGATATAAATGGGGAAATCTGTAAGTTGCTCATGTGTAGCATTAAAAAGGTAGATTACTAGAAGAAATCTGTTCTCACTTTGATATGCGAACAAATCTAAATAAATATTCATCATTAATGTGTAATAACTGTTGCTTTTGGCAGTTCACTTTTCATTTAATTTGATAATGTGTCCAGTAAATGAAGTGTTACAAGCTCAAGTGTTTTACCAACACAAATGCATATTTTCAATCATTTTTAAACAAAGGCAGCTCAAGGCAAGCTTTAACCCCCACTAGTTTCTGTGTGTGATAAAAGGAGAAGGAATGATCAATCTTTATTGTCTGTCTTGCTTACTGTAATTGCATTCAATAGTCCACTGATTCTGTTGTCTGTGCTAATGTCAGGAACTGTGATGAGCCAGATGCTCAGACTTGATCACATACATTCAATGTCCACTGATAAGGTGGAGGTGAATGTGCGACTAATACTAAACTGGTAAATCAGGCATTTACACACAGCTGAGAACTGAAAATATGTATGTGAAAATGTTAATTGCCTAGTAAAGGCCACAATATTAATCCTAGCTAAAGGACGTGCTCTTTTGCTTAAAGGTATACAGGCATACCCCACTTTTTAGTACGCAATGGGGTTTATTTACTAAAGCTGGAAAGTGCAAAATCTGACTCACTTCTGCATAGAAACCAATGAGCTTCCAGATTTTATTAAAAAAGCGTAATTGAACAAGATGGGGTTAGAAGCTTAGTAAATAAACCCCATTGTGTACTTAAGAGTGGGGTATGCCTGTAGTCCACCTATTTGGAAAAATGTTGATAATCAACAATAATAAAAAAATGTGAATTTTTTGCATTCAGACTTTCATAACATTGCAACCACAATCCGTGTATAATGGATATGATATACAGCTTAATGCATTGTTTACCCCAACTGCAGGTCCATACAGCAGTATGGAGCTTCTGTTAGGGGGCTGGAGCAAGTGCTTAGTGGACTACAATTGTGGTGACATCACTGTCCTGTTGCTGGCGCACACTGCCAAGTTCCTCTGTCATGGTTTCAGATGAAACTTGTAGTATTTCCATTCACTGTTCTCTGTGAATGAATGACGTACCTGGGTGGGTGGGCATTTTGGGTTTATGGAGCTAGTGTATGTGACCATGCTTCACACTTAGTATGGATGTAATATGAAATAGTGAGCTATGCTTTTAACTCTTTAGCTATCACTAACAAAAGGCTTATTTCGGCAGCAGTGGGGTTATTTATACACACTCCTGGCTGCTACTGGCACAGACTTGGTGGGTGTCACTTGGAGTGGAGGGAGTCCAGCAAACATGAACTTGGAAGTGACATGTATTACATAATTTTTCAGGTTCAGAGGTATCATTCCTGCCACTGCTGGCAGGAGGAGTGGGGTTAAACCTGACGTCAGAGTGAAGATGACTACCCTTGTGATGTCATTGACCAAATATGGTCATGTCCATGTATGATATCATATATGTCACCTGAGAGACCCCCACCCCTTTGTATGTATCAGCTGTCATCTACTGGGATTGTCAATAGTGGAAAAGCAGTTTTCAGATTCAGAAGTGTGTGGGTGGGAGCTGATTTTTTTTTTCAGCAGGTATTGTGCATCGTAAAATGATGGGGATCTACATTGATTGATAACATGATTGATGATGGATGTACATTTTTTTTTATCTTTAATAAAGGACTCGCCAAAAACTCTCTATGTTTTTCTTTACACTTTGCATTTTTTTGTGAATGAGTAGACTTACGATGTATCACTTACTCATTCACAGAGTGGGTGTGGTATAAAGTAGCATACACATGGTCAGACTTTCTGGCGGAAAATGCGCGATCGGATCTTGTTGACGGAAAATCTGACCGTGTGTGGGCTCCATCTGACTTTTTCCGTTGGAACATTTGTGTGACTGTGTGTATGCAAGACAAGTTTGAGCCAACATCCTTCAGAAAAAAACCCATGGTTTTGTTGTCGGAAAATCCTATCGTGTGTAGAGTTATGTCCTGTACACACGATCAGACTTTCCGACAGGGAAATGTGCAATCGAATTGTGTTGTTGGAAAGTCTGATCATGTGTGGGCTCCATCTGACTTTTTCTGTATGAAGTTCCGAAGCACAAAGTTTGAGAGCAGGATCTAAAATTTTCCGCCAGCAAAATCCAATCGTTTAAATTCCGATCGTGTGTTGACAATTCCGACGGACAAAGTGCCACGCATTCTTAGAATAAATTACGAGACAAAAGCTATTGGCTACTCGCCTCTTTATAGTCCCATCATACGTGTTTTACGTTACAGCATTCTTGACGATCGGAAATTCCGACAACTTTGTGCTACCATGTGTCGGAATGTCCAACCGTGTGCACCCTTATGATGGGGAAGAGATCTTTCTCCTCATCAACAGGGGGGCATGGTGCTTCCTGCTGCCAAAGTTTACGTTTTCCCCCGTGTTGAGGGCACATTGCCTGGTATGATTCAGAAAGGGTGTGATGCAAGGTGTTTCCCCCTTCCCTAGCCTGCCAGGCTGCATGCTTGGATAAAGGTCTGGTGAGGATTTTTGGGGAAGACCTCACACATTTTTGCACAAGGTTCCCCTTAAAATGTTTTACCATACCTAAAAGGCCTGGTATGAATTAGGGAAGAAATCCCCTGACTTTTGTTTTGTGTGTGAGGAACCCCATTTGCATCTTTAGCAGAACCTTATCTAGGATAAGGGTCTAGAATAGATGATGGGAATCCCTGGCCATTCGTTTACGAACAGAACAAATTGAACGGGAGCTGTAGTTTTGCTAGCAAAACACACTTTTTTTGTAAATGTGTTCCTGTAGTAAATTGTATGCATCACACAGATGCACCACTCCACAAGCAGGGTCAGGGCACCCCCAGGCATATTATTTAACCACTTGCCGACCGCCGCACGACGATATACGTCGACAGAATGGCACGGGCAGGCATATGGGCGTATATATACGTCCCTGCCTTCCCGCGGGTGGGGGGCCCGATCGGGCCCCCCCCAGTGCCTGCGGCAGTCGGTATTCGTTCGGGAGAGATCCGGGATGAGGGGGCGGCCATTCATTCATGGCCACCCCCTCGCGATCGCTCCCGACGAATAGAAATGCTCCGTGACATCACTTCCTCTCCTGTAATGTAAACACAGGAGAGGAAGTGATGTAATCTCTCCTCCGTGTCGGTATTTTTCGTTCCGACACCGAGGAGAGAGGATCGGTGAGTTGCACCAACACGACACTACACAGTAGAACATGCCAGGCACACTCACACCCCCCCGATCACCCCCCCAATTACCCCTGCCCCCCAGTCACAGTGACACCAATGTCATTTTATTATTTTTATTTTTTTTTGCATTGGTGTCATTTGTGACTGTAATAACTGTTAGGGCAGTTAGGGTTAGCCCCCTTTAGTTCTAATGTACCCCCCTAACCCCCCCAATAAAGGT